>NC_140069.1:77141638-77839259 GCF_964194135.1 Talpa europaea | reverse complement strand
TCCAATTGCAGATGTCTAGGATAGAAATCATATGGAGTAGAAATCTGATTTATGGGTGTCACTTTCCCCTACTAGGTACTTTGTTTCTCTAGGGCAGGTACTCATTAAACATCATGTCTCTGGAATTTGGGATAGGGATTGTGATGTGTGGTAGGTCTTTAATAAATACTTTTTGAATAAATACGTTTCTCAAGTAATGCTCTGTTTCTCAAGTATGTTCTGTTTATGTAAGCTTCTGCTGAAATATTCTGCAAAAGGAGTGCTATAACTACATGGCTGAGGGTTATCCAGAGACCTCACAATATTAAGGGGTGAGCACTCTAAAAGGGTTTGGCTATATTCACAAAGGCAAAGAGAGCAAGCTCTTAGTGTGAAAGACTTTTAATTGGTGTGCATTTTAAATTGGTATTAAGAAAGGATTTCAAATGACAGATTTCCAATAAAATGTCTAGAAATAAAATAAATTTACCGATCTCCTCATGGACATATGCCAGCCAAACAGGCTTGACCCATAGTAGGGCGGCTGAGGCTCAAAAGTTTGTCACAAGTCTAAGTCCCCTCTGGTGGGAAATCACAAGAAAATGTTTGGGTAGGTCCCAGATTGCTGACACAGAAGAAGAGCCCCAAAATTCAGAATTTATAAAATAACCCACCACATGATCAAGACAACATTTGCCGTTGTTTCTGCAAAGACCAGGAACAGCCTTCCCATGTCTTCTCTCCCTTCTTCATGCTACTTCATTTTTTTATATCCACCTCACTACTTCCCAGCAATATTCCATTTAGGAAATGTGGTTCATAGCTTGCTGGGAGTTGTAATCCAAGACTCTTCAGATCTCATGGGCCTGGAGATTGGGATGGAGTGAATGGAACAGAGCTCCTCACTGTTCCTCTGACAGTTCCATAATATAATATCTGTTAAATGCTACTTTTCTCTCCCTGTATATTTATAATTAATTGTTTCAGACTTTCTATACAAAGGAAAACAGCTAAATTTTGTATAAGCTGGAATTATGCATACACTGGGCGATTAAATCATTTAAAATGAAAGTGATGATCCTTGCATCTTTTGTGGAGCAGTACATTAATGAATTAAGCATAAAACTCTCATAATTTATGATCTTTGGTAATTCTGAAGGAATTCCATATTTTAAGAAATTTATTATATCAATCATGATATGATCTCTGCTTCATCTTAGATATTCTCTCCAGACATCATTATTCAGTTTCTTGTTTTTAATTATTTATTATTATTGTTTTGTTTTTAAAAACCCATGTCTATTTTTTCACAATATAAGATTTCTCCCCTTAGGTTCAGTCCCCATAGTTTTCCCCCCGACAAAGTACCTACGGTGTCCACAGTACTCCTTCACCTCCATGGTACCCTCCTCCCTCCCCCCAACTTCTCTGCTCTCCAATCTCCACCTCCTCTTCCTCTTCCTCCTCCTCTCCTGAGTGTCTCAGATCTAAGGGCTGCTTTCAAGGTTTAGCCTTATAAGTTTCTTTTTTTTTCTTCTGATCCTTTGTTTTGTCTTTCTAGATTCCACATGTAAATGAAACCATCTGGTATTTATATTATTCAGTTTCATAGGCCTTTTCAAACCAGTAAATAAATTCCTGCTCAGGGTCTTTACACAAACCTTCCCATCTTGTCATACTACTGTTTGCTGAACATATCATGTGTCTAACACTGAACTCATTTTCATCTCCTACTGATATTTCACCTTCTGAAAAAATTTGTTATTCTCTCCTATCAAGCCCTGCTAATTTCCTCTATAGAGTTTATAACTATGGGTGGCTTTATTTAATGTTTGTTTTCCTTATTAGACGGTGACCACATTGTTTCATTCGTTCATCAATTTTTTCCCAGGTGCTAGTTAATTTGGACTTGCTAGATATTTTTTTTTTGAATGGGAATAGGGATGCTTTTTTTTTTTTTTTTGATAAATATTCTCTTCCCCTGCAAAAGGTTAGGTATTGGGTGTATTGTTTCCTACTGTATTGCCAAAAATGTAAGTGTGGCAAATAGTGTTCAGTAAGTACTCATTGAGTAAGCTAGTAGCTTATTCTATCAGTTTGAAAAATGAATGATGAACTTTGTTTTCTTCATTGAGGTACACTTGCCAAAATAAGATGTTTACAGCATTCACTGTGATAACTATATATTTGGGATATATATATATGTGTGTGTGTGTGTGTGTGTATACATATATAGACACACATGCACATATACACACACACATACATACAATATTATGAGAATATGCCCCCCATTAGGTTAATCAATACATCTATCATCTCACATATTTACATTTTGCTTTTATGAGTACGTTTAAGTTCTAATCTCTTAGCAAATTTCACTTATACAATTTGGTGTTATCAAATATAGACATTATCTGTTAGATCCTCATATCTTATTTATCTTATCACAGAAATTTGGTACCCTTTATCAACCTCTCTAGTTCCTCCACTCCCAATCCCTGGCAATCACTTTTCTACCTTCTTTTATGAATTTAATTTCTTCTTCTTGTCCCTCCTCCTCGTTCTTGTTCTCTTCATTTATTATTATTTCTTTGATTCCCCATATAATTGATATCAGGTGGTACTTGTGTTTCTTTGACTTACTTCAGTTAGCTTGATGTCCTCCGGGTTCATCTATGTTTTTGCAAATAACAGGATTTGTTTATTTTTTATGGCTGGATAATATGCCATTGTTTTATATAATAATATTTTCTTTATTCATTCATCTACTGATGACCATTTAGGTTGTTTCCATACTGTTGATTATTGCAAAAAAAGCACTACGAACTTGGGAGTATAGATATCTCTTGGAGATAATGGTTTCATTCCCTGTGGATATATAACCAAGAGTAGGATTTCTGGATCTATGGTAGTTCTATATTAATTTTTTGGAGGAACCTCCATATTGTTTCCCATAGTGGTTATACAAACTTACTTCCCTATAGTATATAAAGTTTCCTTTTTCTCCTCATCCTCACTAGCATTTGCTATCTTTAATAAAAACTTTAAATGATGAGGGCCTCTCTGGTGGTACAAGGGTTAAGATACAACCTATGAAGCTATCCACAACCACTGCAGCACAAGTTCGATCCCTGACCAGGGAGCAACCCACATGGTGCAGCAGACCTCTCCTGACTCGCCCTCTGCTCCCCTCAGCAGTGTACTTCGGTCAATTTGCCTGTTCTGTTTCCCACCTTGTTTCTGGTGAATCCTCTCATGGTCCCCCCCCACATCTGGCCTGTACCCCAGTATGCATAAATAAATAAATCTTAAAAAAATAAAATAAAAAACTTTAAGTGCTGAACTTTTGGTCACTTTAAATGCAAATGGTTAAGTTGTGTTCAGTTTTATTATTTAAAATACTTATTAAGTGGATTCTAATTAATAATACTAGAAACTAGAACAAACAGGTAGAAAACCTTTTCCTTTATTATGAGCATGGGGAGAAAAATAATGAAACAAAATAGATTGGCTTATAGTTTAGTAGAAAGGAATTTTGCTACTGGAACAGGATTTTAATAGATATCTAAATTCTAGAAGCCTCTTTTATTTATTTTTATTTTAAGATTTATTTATTTATGCATACAAGAGCTGGGGTACAGGCCAGAGGTGTGGGGGTAAGAGGATTCACCAGAGACAGAATGGGGAGCAGAACAGGCAGACTGACCGAAGTACACTGCTGAGGGGAGCAGTGGGCAAGTCAGGAGAGGTCTGCTGCACCATGTGGGTTGCTCCCTGGCCGGCCAGGAATCAAACTTGTGCTGCAGAGGCTGTGGACAGCTTCACAGGTTGCGTCTTAACCCCTTGCACCACCAAGGAGGTCCATTAGAAGCCTCTTTTAATGCTATTTCTATAATCAGAAATTTCTGTATGAAATTGATTGTGCAGGAAGTGGGATAAAACTCAAAACTTGGAGAGTTTTATTATTTTATCAAATTTTTATTGAGGCTACCTGGAATTTTAGAGTTCAGGAAGATTGGGTATCAGTGTGGGTATCTGAACTACAAAGGATAACAGTTTGTTTTTCATTATTAACAGTGATAACAATGAAAACACTATAAAATATCATGAAACTATAGCAGTTTCCTCAAATATAAACCTCAGGAATTGCACAGCCTCTCTGAGGCAGGTGGTGGTGAGTAACGAGTTAGCCCCTTCAACAAGAGGAAAACTTGGGCCCAGTGGACTTGTGACTGAGTTCTTATCAGTAGTGCTTAAGGGTACAACTGGAAATAGCCCTGTATTTGCTGATCTGTCCTTTTTTTCTGCTGTAGTGATGAATTTCTCTCTCTCGCCAGCTTGGTAGTTCAAAAAATATTTTAATCTAATATTTTAGGTAGAATTGAATGCTCAGGAGTTTCATTTTTAGGGAAAAGTTAATGGAATGAGAGCATTAAATTTCGGTAGGAAAGTTCTCTTGACGTAGCTGGGAAGTGTAGATTTAAAGCAGTCATTCAAGTGAGTGCGTTTCAAAAAGCATATGTTAAGCAATGGCAAATAAATACCCATGATGAGTGAATTATGAAGAAACCATGAGAAACTGTATATGTAAGATAGAGCTTAAAGTATAAAGCCAGTCTATTTCTAGTTTCTCTCTCTCTCTCTCTCACACACACACACACACACATGCATATTAAATACGTGTGTGTGTGCATATGTATGTTATATATATATTATTTCTGAAGGGTTTTAGGTGTGTGGCAGGCCTGAGAGCTCTGAATGATCCATGAAAGAAGATTATGAACTTTTCTCTAGGGGTTTCTTTTACCTGCAGTATGAAGTACGGAGAGCATGTCATTGTTTTGCTGTAAATTATACCTTTTTATCTGGTTTGTTTTTATTTACCCAGTTTTGGTTTAGAATGTACTTAATACAGGGACCTCCCTGGTGGTGCAAGTGGTTAAGTATAGCACTGTGAAGCTTCCTCCACAACCTCTGCTGCATGAGTTCTATTCCTGGCCGTCCAGGGAGGTACCCACATGGTGCAGCAGACCTGTCTTGCCTGCTGCTCCCCTCAGCAGTGTATTTCAGTCAGTCTGCCTGTTCTGTTCCTCACTCTGTCTTTGGTGAATCCTCTCACCCCTGGGACCTCTGGTTTGTACCCCAGATCTTGTATGCATAAATAAATCTTTAAAAAAAAGAATATAATGTACTTGATACTTACGATCACAATGGATGTTCTACTATTGGCTGTTAGTGACTCAAAGCAGGGTTTTCATTATTTGAGAAAATAATCCATTATTTAATATGCATTTCTTGAGGAGGGGCGGAGCAACATGGCGGCGAGGAGACGCTGCGAGTAAGATCTCCCATTAAAAAAAAGTTAATAGGGAGGAAAAGCGGCAGGTCCCAGTGAGAACTGGGACACGGAAGATAAAGGGACGACTCCAGCAAACTGCCCAAAGAAGAAAGTTGCCATAAAAGAGGACCAGAAGGGAGGAAAGCGCAGAACCCTGCTCCCCTCCCCCGCCCACAGAGGCGGCACTCTCCGACCGGCAGAGAGGAGGGAAACAACAAACCAAAATGGCCAACAAGAACAAAGGACGCAGCAAGCGGGACTGTGAGTGGAAAGGAACTATTGCAGCCACCACACCCCGTGAACGGGAGCTGTGGAGAACCCTGCAGGATCCGCCGCGGAGGTGAGCTCCAGGCGCCATTAAAGAGAGCCCCGCCCCCCAGGAGGAGACCAGCACCAGCACACAGCCCAGCCGCCCGGTAAGCTTGCTCGAAAAGCGGCGGATCGGGATCGCGCGGGGGGGGGGGGGGGGGGGGGGGGGGGGGGGGGGGGGGGGGGAGCGGCGCGCTGGAAAAGCAGACGCGAATTGGCATCGGGATTGCGCGGAAAAGCAGTGTGGTTGAAAAGCAAACGCGGATCCGGATCGGATCGCAGCTGCCCAGGTCCCCGCGCCTGCGACCTAGGCTTGCAGGGAGACGCGCGGAGGCCCTCCCTGAGGGGAGCGGGATTCAAAAGGCGCCATTCCCGCGCCACTGATCTGGGCTACAGCCCGCGTCCTGGAACTGAGGGCTTTGGAACTGAGACCCGGGGCACGAAATTAGGGGCGTGGGTTCCCCATGACGGTGGGGCACAAGGCAGACACAGCACCCCAAAGCCTTTGAGGTGTACCCTACCATCCCCGCTCTGCTCGCTGTCCCACGGGGTGGAAAATCAGCTCCCCAAGGGCTCTAGGAGAGATCTCTGGCGCCACCTAGTGACTTGAAGCCAGCACAGGCTCCTGAAGGAGCTAGTGGCCAGCTGGGGAGTTAGCCCACACCGGGCCCCTTCCGACCAGTAGTCTGAGCCCACAGGGAGAGCGAGCACCCACAGCCGGGGCAGACCAGGCACGCAGAAGAGTGTGACTGAGACCGGACGCACAGGGAGTGTGTCCCACATCACCATTTTAGAACAGGGGCATTTCTTCAGTAAAGACTACCTGCAGAAGGCTTCCTCAGGAGCCAGAGGTGAGCGGGGGAAGTTCGCCCACGCCAGACCCCCTCTGGCCTGCAGTCCAAGCCCAGAGGGGGAGCAGGAACCCACCGCTGGGGCAGACCAGGCGCACAGGGGAGTGTGTCCCCACATCGGCATTTTAGAACAGGGACCTTTCTCCAGTAAAGACTGCTTGAAACTGACAGATGACTGCTGGAGGAACCAGAGGGGAGCAGAGAAGCTCACCCAAGATGCCGGCCAGTCCCAACAACACAGTGTCCCAACGCATACGGCAAATTAGAAAACAGACAGTAGGGAGGAGAAGAACCACACGCAACCTAGCAACTCTCCAGAGAAAAAGCATACCACAAAAAGAAAACCAGCCCCCAGATTGCAACGACAGTAACTTGGAAGAACTTCTGAACCTTCCAGAAAGAGAATTTAAAATTGCCGTGATTAAAAAACTGACAGAAGTCATAAAGGAAAACAATGATAAGGGAAACATAATCAACGATCAGAAGAATGAAATTGAGTCCCTAAAGAGGGAAGTAAAAGAAATGCAGGAGATCAAAGAATTAATGGAAGAACTAAAGAATTCTGGGAAAAGCAATGAAAGCAGAATTGATGAAGTGGAAGAACGAATAAGTACTCTTGAAGACACAGATAAAAAGAACAAAAACAGAAAAGGAAAGAGAAGTACGAAGGAAAAAGAATGAAGAAAGACTTCGGGAACTATCTGTCTCCATGTGGAAAGGAAATATAAGAGTTATAGCAATCCCAGAAGGAGAGGAGAGAGAGGTAGGAACAGAGGAAATATTCAAAGAGATAATTGAAGAGAACTTCCCAAATGTGAAGAAGGAGCTGAAAATTGATATACAAGAAGCAAGAAGAACACCAAACTTCCACGACGAAAGGAAAAATACAGCAGGACACATAATAGTAAAGCTCCCAAGAATCCAGGACAAGGAAAAAATAATGAAGCTGGCAAGAGGGAAGAAACAGATAACATTCAAAGGAAAGCCAATCAGGCTGACATCAGACTTCTCCGAAGAAACACTACCGGCGAGGAGAGAGTGGAGGGACATAGTCAACAGACTCCAAGAAAACAGATGCCAACCAAGAATACTCTATCCTGCAAAGCTCTCCTTCCTCTTTGAAGAAAGAATATGGTCCTTCCCAGACAAACAGAAACTCCGGAATTTCATTGCAACTAAACCCTCACTCCAAAAAATACTACAAGGAGTCCTAAAGCCAGAACCTCAGAGCGACGAATAACAATGAAAGAAGGCCAAAAAAAAAAAGTTATTAAAAGAATAAAAAAATCAAAGGAAAGACAAACACAATGGCAAATACAGATGTTAACATATCAATATTAACTCTAAATGTAAATGGACTAAACTCTTCAATAAAAAGACACAGAGTTGCAGCCTGTATTAAGAAACAAAACCCAACCTTTTGCTGCCTCCAGGAAACACAAAACTCTTTTTTAGCTACAAAAGATAAAAATAGGCTCAAAGTTAAAGGATGGAAAACAATCCTACAAGCAAATGGACCAAAAAAGAAAGCAGGAACAGCTATACTTATATCAGATAAAACAGATTTCAAACTCAAAAAGATAAAAAGAGACCCCAATGGTCACTACATTATGATCAAGGGGACAATACTTCAAGAAGAAATAACACTCATTAACATATACTCACCAAACGAAGGAGCACCAAAATATATCAGACAACTGTTGTCCTCTCTGAAAACAGACATCAGAGAAAACACATATGTAGTGGGAGACTTCAACACACCACTATCAACAATGGATAGATCAACAAGACAAAAAATAAGTAAAGAAACCAAAGCTCTAAATAAGGACCTAGAGCAATTGGGCTTAACAGACATCTATAGAACACTAAACCCCAAAAAAACGGAGTACACATTTTTCTCAAGCGCACACGGATCATTCTCCAGGATTGATCACATACTGGGGCACAAGACAAACATCAACAGATACACCAAGATTGAAATCATATCAACCATCTTTTCTGACCATGAAGGCATCAAACTAGAAATAAACCATAAAAAGAAGGCAAGGAACTTTCCTACCTCATGGAGATTAAAAACCACACTACTGGAAGACCACTGGACTAATGAGGAGATCAAAGAAGAAATTAAAAAATTTTTTGAAGTGAACGACAAGGAGGACACCAATATCCTAAATGTATGGGATGCAGCAAAAGCAGTAATAAGAGGAAAATATATAGCAATAGAAGCTCACATCAAGAAACAAGAAAGAACTCAAAGAAACAACCTAATCTCGAAGCTCAAAGATCTAGAAAAAGAACAACAAAAAAACCCCAAAACCAGTAGAAGAAAAGAAATAATAAAAACCAAAGCAGAAATAAATGAAATTGAAACTAAAAAAACAATCCAAAAGATCAATGAAACCAAGAGCTGGTTCTTTGAAAAAATCAATAAAATAGACAAACCCCTAGCCAGACTCACAAAGGAAAAAAGGGAGAAAGCACAAATAAACAGGATCATCAATGAAAGAGGAGAAATCACAACGGACACAGCAGAAATCAAAAGAATAATCAGTAACTACTATGAACAGTTATATGGAAACAAGTTTAACAATCTAGAGGAGATGGACAAATTCCTACAACTCTACAATCACCCAAAGCTAGATAAAGAAGAAATAGAACACCTAAACAGACCAATTACAATTAGCGAAATTGAAATGGTAATCAAAAACCTCCCCAAAAACAAAAGCCCAAGACCTGATGGATTTCCAAATGAATTCTACCAAACATTCAGAGACGAATTAGTGCCTATCCTTCACAAACTCTTCCAAAAAATTGAGAAGGAAGGGACAATACCAAACACGTTCTATGAAGCCAACATTACACTAATACCAAAACCGAATAAGGACAAGACAAAAAAGGAAAACTACAGGCCAATCTCCCTAATGAACACTGATGCAAAAATCCTCAATAAAATTTTAGCCATCAGAATCCAACAATGTATCCATAAGATAATTCACCACGACCAAGTAGGATTCATTCCAGGGACACAAGGATGGTTTAACATCGAAAATCAATCAACATTATCCAACACATCAACAAAAAGAAATATAAAAACCATATGATAAAAGGGCCTCCCCGGTGGCGCAGCGGTTGAGTGCTGGGTTACGAAGCTGCGCGCAGCCTCTGCAGCGCCGGTTCGATCCCCAGCTGCTCCCAGGCCACCGGAGGAGGGTCCCACATGGCGCGCAGACCTCTCCTGCCGCCCGCTGCTCCCCTCAGCAGTGTACTTCGGTCCTTCTGCCTGCTCTGCTCCCCGCTCTGGCTCTGGTGAATTCTCTCACCCTCCCACGCTTCTGACTGTACCCAGTGCATGTATAAACAAAACAAACAAACAAATAAATAAATAAAGCATGCCTCTAGTAAAAAAAAAAACAAAAAAAAACAAAAAAACCATATGATAATATCAATAGATGCTGAGAAAGCTTTCGACAAAGTGCAACACCCATTCATGATAAAAGCCCTTGAAATTCTTGGGATACAAGGAACATACCTCAACATCATAAAGGCCATCTATGACAAGCCAACAGCCAGTATCATTCTCAATGGTGAAAAACTGAAAGCAATTCCATTAAGATCTGGAACAAGACAAGGATGTCCACTCTCACCACTGCTTTTCAATATAATACTGGAAGTCCTAGCCAGGGCAATAAGACAAGAGAAAGACATCCAAGGAATCCAAATAGGAAAAGAAGAAGTCAAACTATCACTATTTGCAGGCGATATGATATTATACATAGAGAACCCCAAAAACTCCACAGAAAAGCTAATTCAACTCATCAATCAGTTCAGTAAAGTGGCAGGATACAAAATCAACACGCAAAAGTCAGTAGCCTTCCTATACACAAACAATAAATCTGAAGAAGAAGAAATCAAAAAAACATCCCTTTTGTTATTGAAACAAAAAAAATCAAATATTTGGGAATAAATCTAACAAAAGAGGTAAAGGACCTATACAAAGAAAACTATAAAACACTGTTAAAAGAAATAGAAGAAGACACAAAGAAATGGAGAGACATCCCCTGCTCATGGATTGGAAGAATAAACATTATTAAAATGGCCATCCTTCCAAAAGCAATATACAGATTCAATGCTATTCCAATCAAAATTTCAATGTCATTCTTCAAAGAAATAGAACAATTATTGATGAAATTCATATGGAATGACAAAAAACCCCGAATAGCCAAAGCTCTCCTGAAAAAAAAAGAAGGGAATGGAGGCATCACACTCCCAGACTTCAAACTATACTACAAAGCCATAATCATCAAAACTGCATGGTATTGGAACAAGAACAGACATACAGACCAATGGAATCGAATAGAAAATCCAGAAATAAACCCACAGATTTATGGTCAACTAATCTTTGACAAACGAGCAAAGACTATGCATTGGAGCAAAGAAAGTTTGTTCAATAAATGGTGCTGGGAAAACTGGGTCGCTACATGCAAAAGAATGAAGCTTGACCACTACCTCACACCATACACAAAAATCAACTCAAAATGGATTAAAGAATTAGACATAAGACCTGAAACCATAAAATATATAGAAGGAAATATAGGCGAAACACTACGTGATTTGCACATCAAAGACATCTTTACAGACACATCACCCAAAGCAGTGATAGTGAAGGCAAAGATAAACAGCTGGGACTACATCAAATTAAAGAGCTTCTGCACAGCAAAAGAGACAATAACAAAAACAAAGAGAAACCCCACCAACTGGGAGAACATTTTTGCACCCAACACTAATGATAAAGGACTGATCACAAAAATCTGCAAAGAGCTGATGAGACTCAACAACAACAAAGAAAATAATCCAGTCAAAAAATGGGCAGAAGAGCTAAAAAGAAACTTCTCTGAAGAGCAAATGCAAATGGCCAACAGGCATATGAAAAAATGTTCAACATCACTTGTCATCAGGGAAATGCAAATCAAAACTACCATGAGATACCATCTTACACCAGTGAGAATGGCACATATTAAAAAAGCTAGCAACAACAAATGTTGGCGAGGGTGTGGAGAAAAAGGAACTCTTCTGCACTGTTGGTGGGAGTGCAAACTGGTCCAACCACTGTGGAAAGCTGTGTGGAGATTTCTGGACCTACTAAACATAGAGCTTCCATATGATCCAGCAATTCCACTCCTAGGTATTTACCCAAAGGACACAGAAACATCAATTCCAAAGAACACCTGCACCCCTATGTTTATAGCAGCACTGTTTACAATAGCTAAGCTTTGGAAACAACCCAAATGCCCAAAAATAGATGACTGGATCAAGAAGATGTGGTACATATATACCATGGAATATTACTCAGCATTCAAAAAAGATAAACACATGCAATTTGCAGCAACATGGATGGCGGTGGAAGGGATCACGCTCAGCGAAATAAGCCAAAAAGAAAAAGAAAAATACCGGATGGTCTCACTCATAGCAGGAATCTAGAAAACTTAAATAAGGGACCAGGAAAATGAATAACTATAAGAAAGTGAAAATCAAAATCAACAAAAAACTATGAACCACAGACACTTTTAGGGGGGCGGAGGCGGGAGGGGAGGGATTGTGGTCAGAATGGGGGGGTTGCAATTGTATGGGGAATATAACCATAAAATTTATTAAAAAAAATAATATGCATTTCTTGAGTTATGATTCTGTGACAGGAACTCACTGTCCATGAATTTTATGAAGGGGCAGAAAGCCCTGCCCTTATGGAGCAAAAGAAAGTATACTGTAAGTTGGATAGTAATTACTTCTGATATATAAATTAGGAAAGTGAGGTGTAACACGTCATGGTGCCTCACCACTGTGAGAATGACCCCGTATAAAAAAGAACAGCCTTAACAAATGCTGGTGAAGTTCTGGTGGAAGTTCTGGTGGAAAAAGTTCTGGTGAAGTTTCCACTGTTGGTGGAAATTGCAAACTGGTATAGCCCCTACAGAAATGAGTATGGAGATTTCTCAAGAAAATAAAAATGGAAATTCTATTTGACCTAGCAATATTATTAGGTATCTATCCAAATAACATGAAAAATTCAATATGAAAATATCCATCTACACCTATGTACATAGCAGCACTGTTTACAATCAGCAAATCATGGTACCATCTAAGGAGACATGAACTCATACCTCTGAATCATATATAGTGTTGTAAACACAAAACAACAACAATTAAAAAAAAAGTTTGTGTTAGCTGGTAGTATGAACATATTCTCATTTAGGGGAAAGAGTAGGAATTATCAGTTGGCAGGTTATTGTAAAATTCCATGAAAAAAATGCTTTTAATGTAGGGTGGCAAGAAATCATGGAATTTTGGGTATATTTTGAGCTTGGCATTATATAAATTATACCCCCTAAAAGTTCTTTATACTGGTCTGTGCTAAGTGGCTTATATAACTCAGGTATGTGAAATGTCCTGATATGACTCCTTAGTAGTTAACATAGCTATGATAGCTCAAATTAAGAGGAAATTGGCACTGGAGTTCCAAACAATGTTTGTTTTCCTTATTTTTCTTCTTTTTAAAAAATGATTTATTTTATTTATACAAGAACTGGGGTACAGGCCAGATGTGCGGGAGGGTGAGAGGATTCACCAGAGACAGAACAGGGAACAGAACAGGCAGACTGACAAAATACACTGCTGAGGGGAGTAGCAGGTGAGACAGGAGAGGTCTGCTCGCCATGTGGGTTACTCTGAGGCCTGTGGGGATTGAACTTGTGCTGCAGAGGCTGCGGACAGCTTCACAGGGCTGCGCTCAACTGCCTATGCCACCGGGGAGGCCCCTGTTTTGCTTTTTGATCTGGATAATGATCACAGATATATTCAGCTAGTGAGAATTCATCCAGGAGTACATTGATGATTTTAATACTTTCTAAGTGTTTCTTACACTTCTCCATGAAAAAAGGTAGGGAAGTCTACGCTAGAATAGAAGAGACTAAAGAGACCTAAAAATATAGATGCACTGGTGATGCTTCTCCCCTGTTTGATAGCTGTAGGATGACACAGGTGATTATGAGCATTTGGCCATCCTTGCTTCCCCCCCACCCCGCCATGAGAAGACCTTTCTGTGTGCCAGTTTTCTACAAAGACATTTGCCATAATAACGACCTTGTAAGATGTTTGTTCTGTTGTGATGAGGTTACTTCCATGAAGGTCTTTACCTCCTCGTTATTCTCAGACTTCATGGCATTGAGGCTCTTGTGGAAGTGAGATAGTTCTTTGTCTTGGTGGGAGGGAAAAAGGGGCACACTAAGGTCACCAAGAGAGCAGAGAAATCAGTTAATTTGAGAATCTTTGCTCTCTTTAATACTGACTTTGCTGTGTGACCTTGCAGTTTACTAATCCTGCAGTTTCATAATGTGCTTGGTACTTTGAGGGAGTTCAGCAAAAGTTAATGTTTGAAAAGGTTGGATGGACCCAAAACACTAAAACGGTATAATTGCAATGCATTTTTGAATGTATTAGTGAGTTTTTCAAAAATAGACTTAAGCAGTTTTCATTTATAAGCAAAAGTGAATAGAGTTCAAGATTCCTATCACGTAGAATGGAATGACACACCAGACATAATTTATTGTGACATTCATTTGTTGGCAAATACAATGCATTAAAAGAGAGCATTTGCAAGGTGCCAAGTCACAGCGACTACATTGGCACTATTTCATGGATCTGTACCTAGAAAGAGTGAGAGTAAAAAGCCCTGCCAGTATTTGCTTGGCACTGTGGGTAGGGCACTTGAAGGGGCAAGTTGGATGCTAGTGCATGTGTGCTATTAAGGAGAGCATCATTTGGATCACCACACTCATTTCTGCTCTCTATTCAAATACTTTAAGAGAGGCTTTGAAGGTAGCATTTTTCATGAGGTGAAAAGGATGCCTCTATATGCCTAATTACCTTCCTGTGCAATATGTGCTAATCATTAAGTGTCAGCTAAGCACCTTAAAAGCAATCTTAAAGAAGATTTCCTTTACTTATTTATTTATTTTAACTATGCCTCTATAACCTCGAAAGGAAGGAGAGAGGAAATTTTTTTGTATACTGAGAGGGTTGCGAAGAAACCAATCATTGGCTTTTGCTGGGCTGGCTGTACACTCAACTTCTGCTGCAAATGCATTTTATTATAATAGGATGATGTGAAAAATGATGTTTTGCTACATTCATACAGGCAAATATTATACCACAGGGTTTGTATTAATTGCCATGTAGACCATATGCTCTGCTTAATCAAATGCATTGCCTTGTGAAAATTGCTTTTCCTGATAAACCTAGTGTAGGCTTCTTTCATTTATATCCTTTTTAAGATTTAGTCTAGGCAATCAAGCTAATCAATAATACATACATTAAATGTATTGAAAACTTTTTTTTTGTTTTTTTCTAGACTTTAAATTTAAAGAAATTGGAGGTTTTGAACATTATAGTTTTGCTTAACTGAATAAAATTTTGTGGTCTTTAAGAATGTTTTCAAGGGCCTCCCCTGGTGGTGCAGGTGGTTGAGCACAGGGCTGTGAAGCTGCCCGCAGCCTCTGCAGTGCCGGTTTGATCCCGGCTGGCTGACAAGGGTCCCACATGGTGTAGTGGACCTCTCCTGTGGCGCCTGCTGTTCCCCTCAGCAGTGTATATTGTCAGTCTATCTTTTTTGTTCCCTGCTCTGTCTCTGGTGAATCCTCTCACCCTCCTGTGGATCTGGCCTGTACGCTGGTTGTTGTATAAATAAATCTTTAAAAAAAAATGCTTTCAAGACATATAACTTTGAGATTTAAATTAATTTTGGTTTTTAACCCTTTACCTGCTGAGTAAAATAGATCATTCTGAACAAATTTCAAAATAGAGGAAACTTATTTCCTTTTAATTCTCACTCAGTGGTATCAAATATGGCCTTTATTTTTTGAATTTCCATAGAAAAAAAGCTTCAAGCATGAGGTCTCTATCTTGGTTCTGGATTATCTGGAAATTGTTTCCTGATATGATAAAATTAGCAGCATAAATGACCCTGTTGTCAATGATAAAGGAAACACTGGTAGTCCATGACTTTTTTTTAATAATTTATTTTTTAAATTTATTTTTGCATACAAGAGTTGGGGTATAGGCCTGAGGTGTGGGGGTGGGGGAGGTTGAGAGGATGCATCAGAGACAGAGTGGGGAGCAGAACAGGCAGCTTGACTGAAATACACTACTGAAGGGAGCAGTGGGCGAGACAGGGGAGGTCTGCTGTGCCATATGGGTTAGCTCCCTGGCTGGGGATGGAACTGGTCATTGTGCTGTAGTGGCTGCTGATAGCTTGATAGTGCTGGGACTTTAACCCCTGTGCCACCAGGGGCCCTCAGTCCATGACATATTATGGCAAAGTGCTGACACTTGGTGTTGGGAAAGGAAGTTTGGTGCATCCAGTCATCTGACTGCTTAGCCTCATAAGAGAGCGTTCATAAGAAAGGGTGGTGGCCCTGGGTTATTTTTTTACCAAGAGATACAGAGTTAACATAGCCTGTGTTAGGCTTATCACTTTGTGTGGGGATATCTTTCTCTGTTGTAAATCCCACGTTTCTCTTTGTTCTACCAAAGTGTGTGCCTTCTGTGGCACCTAGCCATGTCCACTGTTAGATCTGCCCTCTGACAGGAGGGATGGGATCCTTCCACTGAGGTACTCGAGGGGTGCCTGTGGGTGAATTGCCCTATGTCAACTGTCAAGAGAGACCTATAGGCCATGGGACTGATGCCCACTATTAAAGTGATCTTGCTCTGTTTTGCCTTTATGTGACTAAAGCATCCAGTGCTTGACAGCATTGTGTTTTCCTTCCTGGCTCTGATACCTACGTATAAGGGGTATGTCACAGTGTTGATATTGTAATGATTCTGACTGATCAAGAAAGGGACAATTGAGTTTGTGTGACTTAAGTTATCAATTATAAAATAACTGCTTGTTCGTGAAACATTGGTAAACAGACATATAAAAGGCAAGGACAGATGAAAAATATGGCTGTTCTGAGGCCCCACCTAGATGAAAATTAGCAGATGGTCCTGATAATATGGCTCTGAAAAATGTTATAGGTGTGGGCATCAAATTTAAGTCAATTTGAGTTGCTTATGGACTGCACACCCTCCAGGTTTTGGTGAGAGCTGCTGGGACTCTCGCTCTGAGAAGTGATCCTCCTCTTCCTCCAAATGGATGACTGCCAAGAACTCTCTGGGTCATGCTCTATGTATTCTGCTTTAACAGTCTCCCAAGCCTTGCCAAGAGGTTCATAACCTTCCCCCTTTTGTTGTCAATTGAATTGTATGCTTACACTGTTTTAATATGGATTTCTTCCAATAAATTCATTTTGTAGTTACATGCATTTGGCTTAAGTCCTAAGTGAAATCTTTCCACTCTTGTGGAAGTTAGCACTTTTGAGATTTGAATGTGATATAGCAGGGCAGAAGTATTTGCGTCAACCCCTAGGATTGGTAAGTAGTGCACATTGTTTTGCTAGACACTGCTATTTCTAAGTGTGTGAATGAACTTAAAGAAAGACAATGTTCTTAATTCTCAAGATCTAGGGAATGGTCTAGAATGAATCTGTGAATGCTCTAAAATAAACTTATTTACTATAGTCATAGGGATGAGATTTCTGAAAACCAGACAGAAGTCTAGTCCTGGTGTCACTTGAATTACAATGCAAATAGAATTGACAAACTTGCATAGTATTTTTTGTGATGATTATGTTGCTTTGGAAGAAGTGGGAACCAGAAATTTTTGCTGGGTCCACAAAGACAGTTCCTGATAAAATGAGGACATTAGACTCCTAAACAGAGTTTTCTCTGTTAGAAGCAGCAATTCATCCACTGTGTTGGAGGTTTGTCTCCAATTATCTGAAGAACATGAAGCTCCTTAGAGGCAAAAGCCTTCAGATTATATAGATTCTTCTCAAGACCGCCTTTCATCTATGCAATATCTTCACAATCTATAACCAGATTGAAATCTTGGAAGCAGTACTGGAGGTTGGGTACAAAATGTGACACATAGTGCCACACACAGCAAGATAATTACAATAGTTTACATTGACAGAATCATGGGGCACAGGTATGGAAAATGAATCCCAAGGCAGTTTGGAACAGTGTGTACTGGCCTGCATTTTTTGTAATGTATGAACTAAGCAGAAATTATGAATTTAATGTGTTAGGTTAAGCAGGTAGGAAGGCTCTAAGCATTTGCTTTGTTAGTTTATTAAAAAATGGGCCCAAAGATTGAAGCAGGGATATAAGGGTGCTACAGCCATGCAAGGACAGTGTTCAATAGAGGACAGGTCATGGTCTGTGAGCTCTTCACCCACGCAAGACCACTCATGTTCAGGGAAAACCAGTAACGGGGCTTATTGCACAAACAGGAGAAACAAAGTGTTACTAAGGCCACAAGTGGCTGACTATCTCACCCTAGATAATGTCCATGCATTCAGAAGTCCCAAGCAAAAGGCCACTCCTCCAAGATGAAATCATCCTGCCAACAAGGGCCTGGTGGGTGTGGCAGCCAGCAAGCCTTGGGCCAGGTTCCGGTCCAACTCAAGTTGGCAGCCTGAGACACTCACAGACAGAACAGGTAAGAGGGCGATGCAGGATTCCACAGCAGCAGTCTGAGGGTCGGGATGAACATTGCACGCTGGAGCAGACAACAGAGGTAGCAGCACTGGGATGTGACAGTGCAAGATCCAACAAACAATTCATCGTGGGCCATTGGCCCACACCAACAATAACAGCTCAGTGATATACTAGGCCTGGGGCCTTTGGTGTTCTCTCCAGGCAGCCACAGCAACAAGACCGAAGGCTTATTCAACTGCCCAGTTACCTGCAAAACTTTTTAGCTTTTCTTTTTGGAGGTCAGCTGCCCAAAGCTGCTTCTTTCTTCAGAGGCAAGAACAGAGTGCCAGGACTCTGGGCTTCTTCACATCTCAAAGAGAGGGTATTGACAGGGTGGAGGGGAGTGGGGGATGGCATTTGTCCTGTGTTTCTTATTTTTTCTTTTCAGAGTCTCCCACCCCCATTGATACTTCCTGCCTGGGCCATTCAATCTGGCCGCCTACAAACAGCAGCCTTTGGCATGGGGTGGGGGTAATGCCACATTTTTCCCAACAGCTCCCACTCCCTAGGCAGGCTGATGTAAAACCCCAGTCTTGCCCTATAGTTTACACTACAGGGCCCCAGTAACAAGATGGCCTGTAGTAACTGAAATAGAAATTTCAGGAGTCCCTTGTGTACTATAGAGGACTATCTAAATCCTAGGAAGATTGGAATGCACGAGTGGATTTCTTACATAAGACCTATACAGCTACTCCTGAGGTTGGGTACATTAGAACATAGGTAAAACCTGCCACAGGAGAGACAACCGCTTCATCTAAGTTAAAGTGAGACACAGGGCAAGCTAGGAATTATGCAGTTTTGGGGACAGTGCAGGAGGGGACCTCTGAAGAATTTAGGGAGGCTTCAGAGATAAGGACAACCGAGGGAATGTAACCAATTCCACTAGGAAAAACAAACATCTCAGGACCAAGGACAACATTGTTAATGCTGGTCCTGGTTTCCTTCAGGTGGTAAAGGGAGGCAGAGATTGGAGAAATGGAGAGTGGTTTAATTTATGGACAACTTAGAAGGGCAGCTGTTTAACTTCAATGCAGGGATGCCCATCCAGAGGACTGGGCCATAAAGATAAAGATGCAACAAATGGGGAAAGAGAAAGCTGGTAGATAAGGAATGTGAAGATCCCCCGCTCAGTAGCAAATTAAGTGAGACAGAAGAGAACTGACCAGTCACAAAAAGACTGGTGGAGCTTTAGAATAATGAGGGAAAAAAGGTATATATTCCCTGAGACACGACTACACTTTGGCTTCCTTGCCCCTCCCAGGCCTGGTTTCCTGGCCTGGGAGTCCCACTTTATTTCTGCTCTTTTTCTCCTCAATAAACTTTTTCTTTCTCAAAACAAACCTGCCTCTTCTCGCTTGCTTGCCTAAGAGTCTGCGAAGTTCCTGCTGCGGTTTCGTGAGACAGCAACGCGTGGGGGTCTAGTGGCTGGGGCTCAGCGCTGCCCTGCAGCCTGAGATCTGTTCCTGGCTGGGAGACTAGGTCTGACAATTCCGGTATCAAAAGCAAGTATGTTTATAAAGGAGTTCAGTATGTTACAGGGATCTCTTTGTTCTTGAGTGGGGGTGGAGTCCATAAAACCTGTGTTTGTGGAGTTTGTTCAGGGCATCCTTGCCCCCATCAAGTACCCTTGGAAAACACTGTACTGGCTGTTCTATATAGATCAGGATTGACAGTTGGAATGCTGTCATCTCTCTGGACTCCCTAAATTCAAAGGGGTTCAGGAGATCCCTAGGTGGCAGGAACTAAAAGGTAGCACTTAATTACCAGAAGCAAGGTGGGTAGAGTTGCCATATTGGAAAGCAGAGGTAACACAATAATCACAACCTGACTGGAGGGGTAGGGGTAGGATGAGTATGAGTGAGGGCGAGCGAGCGCGATTTGATGTTTGTGGTGGTAAAACAAAAATATTTTTACAGTCTCCAGAATTGTTCAAGTGGTCTGGGAAGTCTGATTTGTATCACAACAATAGAGGCACGTTGTTTTGCCTCAGCCTGTGGGTAATGATACTAATAGCAGAAATGCCTGGGGGCACTCAAGTGAGCCAAGGCAAATTTCCCATTAGACTTTTCCCTTTTAAGCCAATTTTATGACTGGATTGGCCCCTCAGTTTTTATGATTGAAAGTTTCCCTTTAGCAATAACTGTCATTTCAAAGGAAACTTTGAAAATATAGAGGTTTATTACTTATAAGACCTGGAAATTACACAGCACACCTGGGCCACAGCGAGGTCATGGGTTAGAGTGTGAGAGGGAGAGTACATGGGCCAGGAATTCCCTTTATAATGGGACTGAATTGAGGGGGGTGGTTAGGGTATCACAGGCTTACTTCTCTTTTTTTGGTGAATTTAACCATAAGTGTAGGAATTCAGGTAGGGAAGAGAAACAAAAAAGAAAAAATAAGTCACACCCAACTGACCAGTTATGTAAATCAACTAGGATCTGTAAAACAAAGGGTGGGGGAAAATGCAGTGAGGCTGGCCAGATGTTGAGTTAGAACCTTTAAGGTGTTTGCCTTGGCAATCAAAACTTAAGTCAGACACTTGTATTATAAAACGAAAAGTCAACTCTGGGAGTTTACAACACACATGTCCTTTCAATACGTTTCCAAACATGAGTCAATTTCTAGACTCAGAGTCCCTTGAATGAAAGGAGGCCAAGTCACCTTTGTTACAGGGCAGGGAGAGGGGCACCCCAGACCTTGCAAACCTGCCTGCTCTAAATAGGTTTTGCCATCCACCGCATCATCACAAAATATATGAGACTTTAATGGGAAGGAACTTTAATACAATTAGGAAACAATACAGGAAAGGCAAAGAATATAGTTTCTAAATCCAGCACCCTAAGTTACCCATCCCCTTGTGGGTAAAAGTCCACCCAAATGGGATTGGCCCAGAGCAAGGCCTGAAAGCCTGCCACGAGTCTAAAGCATCTTCCAGTGGGGACCCACAGAAAACGACGAGAAACAACCAGACTAGTCTGGGAGGAAAAGAGCAAAATCAAAATCAAGATAAAAGCTGCCATTGACACCTCCCCACGGGTCTCTCACCCACATCGGTGTCAACCAGTCCATGACCAAAAGGCAAGCGCAGTTTCTTCACGTGTCACTCTGCTCCAAGTGCCTCCTCTAAGTCTCTTTCTGGCTCTCCATCCACCTTCCTTCTTTCCTCAGTTTCTTCTTTAGCTTCTTCTCTCTTTGCTCAGCTCCACCCTTCTTTGGCTGGGTCAGGAAACCTGGAACCTCCCCCTTTCCTGGGGACCACCCTGTTATACCTTGAGGAAAGACCCCTTGACACAGCCAGCATTTTATACTGGAAATTTTCTTGCATTCCTCAAAGAATCCCACTATTATTTTCAAGAGCAGTAAATTGAGGAAGGAGAAATAACCATTGTTTTTGTGAATCACTGGTGTTTTGTGAAGTCCTAGTCTCATAACTGGTACTTATTCCTAGAAACTCCAAATGCCACTATGTTCCACCAGTCAGAGAAGGTAATCAATAGAGTTTTGATTTATATCTCAGTGGACCAATGAATTCCTGAATTCATTGGTGATTATGTCTCCAGTTCAGGAATGTAGTTTGGAATGGGTGTATCAGCTACTGGCAAATTCCCCAGTGTGGCTATTTTAGTAAGAAACATCAGGTTGTAGACTCTGGATTGTCTTCTCTCTAGCAAAATAATAAATCAAAGGTAATAGAACTATAATGGTTATAATAACTTCTGACTTATTTTAGTATGAATTTGTGTGTGTATATGTATATATATATTCTTCTACAGAAGAAATAAATATTTTTTTTAAAAATATGAGCCAGCAGATCAGCATCATACTCCCTATTTGATGCTTTATATTATACGTTAACCACTTAAGTTAAACAGCAAAGGAATGGAAGAGGGGGAAATAGAAAGAATTGGAAACAGACAAAATATATGTGTGTGTGTGTGTGTGTGTGTATATATATATATATATATATATATATATATATGCAAGATTCAGTGGGGACCCACAGAAAAGGATTAGAAACAATCAGACAAGTCTGGAAGGAAAAGAGCAAAATCAAAATCAAGATAAAAGCTGCCATTGTTATCCTCCCCACGGGTCTCTCATCCACATCTGTTTCACCCCATCCATGACCAAAAGGCAAGCTCAGTTTCTTCACGTGTCTCTTGGCTCCATGTGCCCCCTCCAGGTCTCTTTCTGGCTCTCAATCCTGCTTCCTTCCTTCCTCCCTCAGTCTCTTCTGCAGTTTCTTCTTTTCCCTGCTCAGCTCCACCCTCCCTTGGGTAGGGCTGGGAACCTGGAACGTCCTTTTCTGTTACACTAAGGGGAGCAGTGGGGTAGACAGGAGAGGTCTCCTGCACCATGTGGGTTAGCTCCCTGGTTGGTGATCGAACTCAAGCCTCAGAGGTCATGGCGGTGTTAGTGCTGAGATTTAAATCCTAGGCCACCAGGGAGGCCCTGCTGACTCATCTTGGTGTAGTGGGGGGTATCATTTGTGCTTGCAGCTTCTCAGTCTCCTCTTTTAGTTTATCTGAGTCCCAGGCCAGGCATGAACGTAACTCTGTGATAAAGGGAACCAGCTTTATCTGTAAGTCACCAGTCTGATGGAGGCTTAGAAATACTGAGAGTCAAATGCACATTCTAGTGACTTCATTGATTTAACTTAGTCTTTGCAGATATTAGTCTATTTTGTTTTACCCCTTTTTATAATACATTGTTTTTCCACCCTTCCGCCCCTCCCACGCCCACCCCATTGTATGCTGATCTACAGTGATTTGGGGCTAACAAACAAAAGTTGCCTCCACAATCACCCATAGACTTCTTCATCAGTTCCCTTTCCTGTTTAATAGAGCTGACCCTCCACCACTTGCCATTTGGACTTATAGGTAACGTCTAATTCCTTTAATAAATTATTAATTCACAACACTCAGCTTTGTGGAGCCCTAATACAACAGTTATCCTAGTCATTTATAGTAACATTTATTGTATTGCCATTGTTGTTACTGTTTAATTTTTTTCTATATCTGAAATTGAAAATGAAAAATGAATGTTTTGCGTATTAGGATTTTGGTTTAATGGAATAGAATATTGCTGACTTTAAGAAAATGTTTAATATTTACAACCATGAGGTTCAAATTATAGTCTAATTGATTTTTCATTCCTCTCTTCTGATCAAAACGGACCATACTAAACAAAATTCAAAATAGAAACAGGCTTTTTGTCCTTAATTCTCACTCCATGAAGCCAACTGTGAATTTTATTTGTGAAGTCAAGCACAAATAAAACAGTTTTAGGCAAAACCGCTGTACAGGCCAGATGCGCGGGAGGGTGAGAGGATTCATCAGAGACAGAGCAGGGAACAGAACAGGAAGACTGACAAAATACACTTCTGAGGGGAGCAGCAGGCACAACAGGAGAGGTCTGCCGCGTCATGTGGGACCCTCGCCAGCAGGCCGGGATCGAACCGGCACTGCAGAGGCTGCGGACAGCTTCACAGTGTGGCGCTCAACTGCCTGAGCCACCAGGGAAAGCCCGAAAGTGTCAGTTTTGCTGGGGTGTCTTTTTGTGTCTGAGTTGTTATAACATATTTGAATGTTAGCGGTGTTCCTAATCATGTGCATTTTCATTATGTCTGGAATATAGTATTTTTGCTATTGGAGAAATATTAGAAAAAGATATGGAAAGTTTTTCTACCCTTTTATCCACTGTGCATTTAATGTTACATTACAGACTTTTACATTTTGACATAGTAATGTTCTCCTTCATTGTATCTTATACCTAGGAAGAAATCTAATAAATACAACTATTTGGGTTCTGGAGAGAGAATTCACATAGATTCATTGTAGCAGAATCCGCTTTTGACTTATGATTGGTATATCCACATTATGTTGTAACGAAAGAATCAGGCTTTGCAGAAGCTGTTAAATGAATGTTATAATGAAGGGGAACTTTATGATGATCAAAGTTATATCAAATAAGTTTATTGTAATGATATATTTGCACAATATCCCAATGTTTTGTGTTCTCTGGTTATCTTTGTGCATCGTTCTTGTTCATATGAAATAGTAAAAAATAATTGCATTATGTTGTATGGAGCTTTATGTAGCATTCTTTCTTGGTGTACAGAAAAAAGCAGAAAGATTTCTCATTGTTTAAAAGATAAAAATTGAGGCAATTTTTAAGTGGTGAGGGAAATACCTTCTTTTGGCCATACATGTAGGAAAGGAAAATGTCTCCTTTTCACATTTGGAATGGAAGTAATTGAAAAATCAAAAGTAAAGAGGAAAAGGATTCTTGCGCTTTGGCTTGTCCCATGCAACTATCCTTGGGTGTAGCAGTAAGTAACCATTCACCACATGAACCTGTCTGGGTTGTAACTCAGCTAAAAAACAGTAAAAGTGAAAGACCATAATAATAGTTGTCTGTAATGTTTATTAAATTGGTCAAGGACTTGAAGTAATATCTTTGGTAGGTCAGGTCATAAATTCTCTAAATTTGACAGTCCACTCAAGGGGAAAGTGCAGGCTTTCAGACAGCTGCCAGCTGTTAAAGAATTTTTATCACTGGCTAATCTTACCTTGTGATTTAGGAGATGCTAGGGATTACATGAGGCTTAAGTCAGGCCAGCCTCCATTACTTTATCTCCCATATCCTCTTTTCAGTATTTTGCTGCCATGAACAAGTTACATAAATATTCCCAGAGTATAATCAGTCAGGCAGCCCATCTTGTCCTTTCAGCTGACTGTCAGGGCACTCGAGGGAAAATGGCTTTAGAGGACAAGATCAGGTGAGGCATTGCAGAAGTGTAAGAAAAGTATATCCTCTTGTGTTGAATTTTACTGAAATGATAAAAACCATGTCTCAAATTACAAATGTTAGGCTTTATCCTGTCTGAGTTTACTAAGATTGTAAAAATGGATTGTGTTTCTGGACAGATTCTTGCTTCCTGTTCATCTTTTCAAACTCCAAAATGATGAGAGGGAAATGAAAATCTTATTCCATTTTCTTTCCATTTCAATCTAAAAAACATAGGAATCATTTTCCTTTAGCGTAGTTATATTCAAGTAATCATTTTTTCTTTTTTAACAGGCCAGTTTATTTTTCTAACAACCATTTTATACCTGGCTCTCTGTTTCTCTCTCTCTCTCTCTCTCTCTCTCTCTCTCTCTCTCTCTCTCTCTCTCTCTCTCTCTCTCTCTCACACACACACACACACACACACACCTTTTTCCCCCTCAAAAGCAAGCATTGGGACATCTTGGTTTGTGCTATCTTTTTGTTTATAGGATTAAATATACATGGAATGAAATACAGTGCTAGTGATTATTTTGTCCCCTTTAAGATAAGCCTCACTGCATAGCTAGAAAGAAGTATTAACCTAAGTAACGCAAATCTATCCTTATTTCCTGAAAAAGAAAAGGGACAGATAAAATGGAGAAAACTGACAGGGAATGTATTAGGGAGGAAAGGTAAAGTTTAGAGTTGGAGTTCTTCTCCCCACAAGGGAAGAATCCTTAAAGTAAATATCACTGGGTTTTAATGCACAATTTTTGTTATTTGTGGCAGGAATAGGTTATGTTATAGTGTGTTTCAGTAACAATATAGTTGGAGCTCTGAGATTTATTTATATGCTTACAATAATGCCATTTAAAATTTGAGATCTAGGCCTCCCCAGTGGCACAGCGGTTAAGCGCTGGGCTGCGAAGCTGCCTGTAGCCTCTGCTGCACCGGTTCGATCCCCGGCTGCTCCCCAGCCACCGGAGGAGGGTCCCACATGGTGCGCAGACCTCTCCTGCCGCCCGCTGCTCCCCTCAGCAGTGTACTTCAGTCCTTCTGCCTGCTCTGCTCCCTGCTCTGGCTCTAGTGAATTCTCTCACCCTCCCACGCTTCTGACTGTACCCAGTGCATGTATAAACAAACAAACAAACAAATAAATAAATAAAACATGCCTCTATATAAAAAAAAATAAAAAAAATAAAATTTGAGATCTAGCACATTTGCTAAACCTTTAGAAAACCTTATAAATAGACCTATCATTTACCAGCTAGGTAGATGAGAGCCTAATAGATTGGTGAAAACAGGGCATGTGTTTATGATGGTCTCAGTTTCTACCAGAAGCATTGCCGGTGCTTGGTAACAAAGCCTACTATGTTAAATAGAGATGCTATTAGCTTTGCGGACCTTATATGTCCTCATGGTCATCTGCTGAGACTGGAGAGAATTGAGGACCAGAATGGTTGTGATGTAATCAGGGTGACTTGGAAGTCAGAAATAGAATCTGTGTCTCCTGAAATAAATATCTGGATACTCACTTAAGTCTCCCCTTCCTTGCAAAGCAAAACCATGGCTGAGAATTACATTAGACATATTACAAAATTACATTTGAATTTCTTTGGTTTACAGCATGCTGTAAGTAGTAAATATTGCTACTTGCTCTGGCCAGCACTAGAAAAGAAATGTAATGGTATTAGCATTTAGTTCCTGTGTGTATATGTTTGTATATGTAGTAACTGTGTCAAACAAATGTTATATTTTCCAACTGTTGTTTTTTCCTTAGTCATGTAGCATTCTTGAATTTCATTCCACAACACAATTGTCAAGAGAATAATTTTGTTACTACTATGCTGTGGGGGTAGGAGTGGGTGTGAGGAGTGTGTCTGGTTTAAAAATTGTAATGTATCTTTCATTGCAAGTAAATCAAGTAATCCAAGCCAACATGAAGAGAGAGTGTATTTAAAAGGAATCTGGTTTTATTTCTGAGACATATGATTTTGGAAAAAAATGCATAGGGTGAAGGTAAAAGAGTTGCATAAACTGGCTTCCTATTTCAGTTTTTTTGCACATGTAAGATCGAACTTTGTCATGGACATAGCACAAGAGCACATTTGCTTTATTTAGTTCGTGAGGACATCAGTTACTAACCTGCAGACCTGTATGGAATTTTGTATTTTTGTCTTTTTCCTAAATAGCAATATTATAAAATATTGGCCAACCAGTTGAATTGAATTAAAAGGGAGAAAAAAAAGAAGAGATATAGTAAACATAAAGGAAGAAAAGTAAAGTGATTGCAGGTGTGTTGGGTCATGCAGTGCACAGCTCTTAAATTCTGCATGCAACGTGTCAATACTGAGCTACATTTATCTTTAAAAGCAGTGAATGAAAAAGGTAGTGAATGAAAATATATGGCACAAAGGCCAGTGTTAGCTTCTGTGTTGTAAATATTGATCAAAAGAGATATATTCTATATTGCAGTGAGGAAAGAGATAGATACTGTGCACCAAAATGTACATATCCTCAACAAAATCAATGAGTGTCATTGAATTCTTCCAGATAACCTTCCTCAACATAGGTCTTTAAGAACATTATTTTGAATTATTACTTACTGTCATTTTTTTTAGAGGTCACATTGGTTTACAACACTTTATATTTTTGGACAATAGGCTGATAATTTTCTTTTTTTTTTAAAGATTTATTTATTCATGCATACAAAAGTTGGGGTACAGGCCAGAGATGTGGGGGTGAGAGGATCCACCAGAGACAGTGGAGAGCAGAACAGGCAGATCGACCGAAATACACCAATGAGGGGAGCAGCGGGCGAGACAGGAGAGGTCTGCCTCATCATGTGGGTTTCTCCCTGGCTGGCTGAGGATTGAACTCATGCTGCAGAGGTTTCGGATTGCTTCATAGTGTGGCGCTTAACCCTTTGCACCCCCAGGGAAGCCCTAGGCTGATAATTTTCAAATGTATATACCACATTATGCTTACCACTAACATACCAATAAAACCCCACCATGGTTCTTTGGACCTTCTCCATCCTTTGTGCCCACTTTTCTTCCCTCTCTAGTTTTCTCAGTTCTTCAGTCAGATTCCAAGGGCTTATTTTGTTTGGTTTTGCCTGTTCCTTGCTTTTTCTTTGAACTCCACATAGGAGTGAAATCATCTGGCATTTGTCTTTCTCCTTATGACTTGTTTACTTAGCGTAACCCCCTTCAGTTCCATACATGTTGTCAAAGGTGGTGAGATATCATCTTTTTTTATCGGTGGGCAATATTCCATTGTACATAATTGCCACTATGTTTTTAATCCACTCATGTCTCCTTGGGCCCTTAGATTGCTTCTGTAACTTGACTATTGTAGACAGGGCTGTAATGAACAAAAAGGGCATATATCCCTTTGAGTTAGTGTTTTTACATTCTTCATTTAGACACTTAGCAGTGGAATTTTTGGATTATATGGTAATATTTCCCCTGTTTTCCACAGGGGATAGACCAGTGTACTTTTCCATCAATAGTGTACAGGGGTTGTTTTTCTCTACATCCTCTGCAACACTTGTTGTTTCTGGAGCTTTCAATATGGGCCATTCTCAAATAAGTGACATATCTCATTGTGGTTTTAATTTGTATTTCCCTGATAATAAGTAATGGTGAACATTTTTTTCACATGCCTGAATGACATAGGTTTTTAATGGCAATTCAGCCAAATCAGTCTGTAGAAGTCACAGTGATATTATCTAAGTAGAGCGTTATCTTGAATGTTTTAATTTAACTTAGAAATAAATTTTAAATAACCCATTACAGCATTGTTTTCAATAGCCAGGCTATGGAAGTATCCTAGATCCTGAAAGACAGATGAGCAGATAAAGAAGATTTGATACATATTCATAATAGAATACTACTCAGTGATAAAAAAAGATGTAACCTTGCTATTTGTGACAGCATGTGTGGACTGAGGGGGTTGTGCTAAGCAAAATAAGTCAGGAGAAAGATAATACCAGATTTCACTCATTTGTGGAATATAGAGAAATATGACAAAGGAACAGACAAAACTAAAACAAAACAAACCCTAGATATCTGACTGCAGAACTGAGGCTACTAGTGGGGTGTAGAGGATGCCCAGTGGACTGTGGTGGAAGACAATGTATGCCTTGGTGATGTGTGTGGTGTTGTAACATGCATCTGAAGGGCTATAAGCTCCCACTTTTTAAAAATCATATATAGTGTTGTATGCCAATGTTCAATAAAATGTAATAAAATTTTCTTTTCTTTTTTTTTAAAGATTTATTTATTTATGCATACAAGAACTGGGGTACAGGCCAGAGGTGCAGGGGGTGAGAGAATTTACCAGAGACAGAATGGAGAGCAGAACAGGCAGGTTGACTGAAATACACTGCTGAGGGGAGCAGTGGGCGAGACAGGAGGGGTCTGTGGCACCATGTGGGTCACCTCCCTGGCTGGGGATTAAACTGCTGCATTAGTTGCAGATAGCTTCATAGTGCTGCATCTTAACCCCTTGCACCACCAGGGAGGCCCCAGTATAACACAATTTTCATTTTTCTTGCTATAGTGTTTATCATAGATGAATTTTAAATTGTGTTCTACTTCAAATACTGCTGTACCACTTCATCTGAAATGTAAAGATATTCCAACAATGTATTTCCAGTCTTCCCTCCCATCTTTCGTGCTGATTTTGCCATGTATTATAGCTATAACTATGATCACTTCTCAGCCTTTTGGCTAAGATCGAGTGTAGTATAACTCTAACTATGCTATGATCCCAGAAGGCATTGATACCATTTTTGCTTTGTTTAAAACTACTTTTGATTTCTTTGAAGAATGACATTGAAATTTTGATTGGAATAGCATTGAATCTGTAAATTGCTTTTGGTAGGATGGCCATTTTGATAATGTTAATTCTTCCGATCCATGAGCAGGGGATGTCTTTCCATTTCTTTTTGTCTACTTCTATTTCTTTTAACAGTGTTTTATAGTTTTCTTTGTACAGGTCCTTTACTTCTTTTGTTAGGTTTATTCCCAAGTATTTGATTTTTTTTTTGTTTCAATAATAAAAGGAATGGTTTTCTTGATTTCTTCTTCTTCAGATTTATTGTTTTGGATAGGAAGGCTACTGATTTTTGTGCGTTGATTTTGTATCCTGCCACTTTACTAAACTGATTGATTAGTTGAATTAGTTTTTCTGTGGAGTTTTTGGGGTTCTCTATGTATATTAGCATATCGTCCACAAAATAGTGATAGTTTGACTTCTTCCTTGCCAATTTGGATTCCTTGTATGTCTTTCTCTTGTCTTATTGCTCTGGCTAGGACTTCCAGTATTATGTTGAAAAGCAGTGGTGACAGTGGATATCTTTGTCTTGTTCCAGATCTTAATGGGAATGCTTTCAGCTTTTCACCATTGAGAATGATATTGGCTGTGGGCTTGTCATAGATGGCCTTTATGATGTTGAGATATGTAATCATATCCCGAGAATTTCAAGGGCCTTTATCAAAATGGGTGTTGTACTTTGTCGAATGCTTTCTCAGCATCTATGGATATTATCATATGGTTTTTTTGTATTTCTTTTTGTTGATGTGTTGGATTACATTGATTGATTTTCGGATGTTGAACCATCCTTGTGTCCCTGGAATAAATCCTACTTGGTCATGGTGAATTATCTTATGGATGCATTGTTGGATTCTGCTGGCAAGGATTTTGTTGAGGATTTTTGCATCAGTGTTCATTAGGAAGATTGACCTGTAATTTTCTTTTTTTGTGCTGACTTTGTTGGGTTTTGGTATTAGTGTAATGTTGGTTTCATATGGAGCCACCAAAAACCCCAAATAGCCAAAACCCTCTCAAAAAAAAAAAAAAAAAAAAAAAAAAAGAAGGGAATGGAGGAATCACTTTCTCAGATTTCAAACTATACTACAAAGCCATAATAATAAAAAATGCATGGCATTGGAACCAGAGCAGACACATGGACCAACGGAACTGAATAGAAAACCCAGAAATAAACCCACAGATCTATGGTCAACTAATCTTTGACAAAGGAGCAAAGAATATGCACTGGAGCAGAGAAAGTTTGTTCAATAAATGGTGCTGGGGAAACTGGGTCACTACATGCAAAAGAATGAAGCTTGACTACTACCTCACACATGCACAGAAACCAACTCCAAATGGATTAAAGAACTAGTCATAAGACCTAAAACCATAAAATATATAGAAGGAAATATAGGCAAAACTCTATATGACATGCATCTCAAAGACATCTTTACAGACACATCACCCAAAGCAGTGATAGTGAAGGCAAAGATAAACAGCTGGGACTACATCAGATTAAAGAGCTTCTGCACAGCAAAAGAGACAATAACAAAAACAAAGAGAAACCCCACCAACTGGGAGAAAATTTTTCCCACAACACTAATGATAAAGGACTGATCACAAAAATCTACAAAGAGCTGATGAGACTCAACAAAAACAAAGAAAATAATCCACTCAAAAAATGGGCAGAAGAGCTAAAAAGAAACTTCTCCAAAGAGGTAATACAAATGGCCACCAGGCATATGAAAAAATGTTCAGTGTCACTTGCAATCAGGGAAATGCAAATCAAAACTACAATGAGATACCATCTCACACCAGTGAGAATGGCACATATTAAAAAAACCTAGCAACAACAAATGTTGGCGAGGATGGGGAGAGAAAGGAACTCTCCTGCACTGCTGGTGGGAGTGCAAACTGCTCCAACCACTATGGAAAGCTGTGTGGAGATTCCTCAACCTAGTAAAGATAGAGCTTCCATATGATCCAGCAATTCCACTCCTAGGTATTTACCCAAAGGACACAGAAACATTAATTCCAAGGGGCATCTGCACCCCTATGTTTATAGCAGCACTATTTACAATAGCTAAGCTATGGAAACAACCCAAATGCACAAAAATAGATGACTGGAGCAAGAAGATGTGGTTCATATACACTCAGCATTCAAAAAAGATAAACACATGCCATTTGCAGCAACATGGATGGAGCTGGAAGGGATCATGCTCAGGGAAATAAGCCAGAAAGAAAAAGAAAAATACCGGATGGTCTCACTCATAACAGGAATCTAGAAAACCTAAATAAAGGACGAGAAAAAAGAATATAAGAAAGAAAAATATCAAAATCAACAAACAACTATGAACCAGAGACACACTTTGGGGGGGGGGGGCGGGGAAAGGAGGGATTGAGGTCAAAATCAGGGGGTTGCAATTGTATGGGGAATATAAAAATTAAAAAAAAAAACTACTTTTGAAAACATTTAAAACTTGTATTGTATTAGCTTCATTCGTGCCATTTTGATGTATTTCATTACTTATGTGGATCAGTGATTTTTTTCCCTAGTACAATCACTTTTACCTCTAAAACTTTTAAGAGTCTTTCTTATAGTGGAGGTCTGCTAGTAACAAACCCTTTGCTTTTGTTTATTTGAAAAATCTTATTTCTCATTCATTTTGTAAGATATATTAATTGCATGCACAATTCTGTGTTGACTACTTTTTTCAGTACTATAAATATGTCATTTCATTGAGTAATTTAATATAAAAATCATTATATGTAAGAGTGGTTAATGATTACAATGAGCAGAAAGAGACTCTAAGGAATACTGGAGTAGCACCATTTCTTTTTTTTTTTAATAGAGGCACGTTTTATTTATTTATTTGTTTTATTTTATTTTTTTTTGTTTATACAAGCACTGGGTACAGTCAGAAGCGCGGGGAGGTTGAGAGAATTCACCAGAGCCAGAGCGGGGAGCAGAGCAGGCAGAAGGACTGAAGTACACTGCTGAGGGGAGCAGCGGGTGGCAGGAGAGGTCTGCGCGCCATGTGGGACCCTCCTCCGGTGGCCAGGTTGCAGCCGGGGATCGAACCATCACCACAGAGGCCGTGGGCAGCTTCGCAACCCAGCGCTCAACCGCTGCGCCACCGGGGAGGCCCTGGAGTAGCACCATTTCTAGTGCTGAGAGCATAACCAGCATAACCATAACCAGCATAACCAGAGCATAACAAAGCATTTGATAGTCTCCTGCTACAAGAGAGTCAGACCTCATGGAACAGGGTGTGGTTGTGGATTGCTATATGGTACAGATATTTTTTATGGCATCCATGGATGAATCTGGTCTGCAGGAGTCTGCTCTCCAGACTATTGGGGAAACTATTTGGAGAGTGAGCCCCCCTGGGCTTTCTGCATGCCACCAGATACCATCCCAAAAGAAGGGAGAAAAAATTATTCTACAATTGGGAAAAGAATCCCTTTCTGTGCTATTCCTTTCAGTTCCCCTCCAGTGCTCTCTACTAACTAAGGAGAAATATTTATATGACTGAGCTTTACTCTTAAATTTAGGACAAAAAATAGTGAATTTGGAACTAGAAGTGATAACTTGATAAAATAACATGCCAAAATAAATTGGCAAAATGTACATCAAGGTATCATTGACCCTTGTCCACATAAACACTTAGAAAACTGGGTGAAATATAAAACAACCTTTCATGACACCTTCAGCAAAAAAATCTTTCCTTGCCTTTTCCAGTTTCTGGTAGCACCAGGCATAACTTGTCTCTGCCTCCATTTCATATGGACTTCTCTGGGGTTCTCTCTGTGTCTTCTCTTCCTTTAAGAAAACTAGTCATTGTCACACACTAAGTCCAGGTGGATTTCCTCTTTAGATCCATAACTAGTTATATGTGCGAAGACCCTATTTCTAAATAGGTTACATTCTGTGATTCTGAGTCAACACAGATTCAACCCAGCTCAATCACTGTACAAAACTTAACTGCATTTCTATATAGTAATAAGGGGTAATGGAGAATAAAATTTGGCAAATGATTTATAACCACAATTAAGGATTAATTTAATAACATACAAGTCTGGTATGCAACAATCTCAAATATTCCTGGGAGAAATTAAAGATCTAAATAAATGGAGAGCTATAACATGTTCTTAGATTAGAAAACTCAATATTATTAAGATATTAATAGTTCCCACACTGATCTATAGATTCAGTACAATCTCAATAAAAATTCTAGCAGACTTTGGCAGAAATCAACAAATTCATTCTTAAATTTACGTTGATATACTAATGACCTACCAAAGCAGACTTGGGTTTAGACTGCATTTTTTTGTTCTACTTATTGCAATAGCCTTCAATAGTATACCTTACATGTTTAACTTTTTCTCGTACAATTTCTGCTTTCATGCTATATACTATTAAGAAAATTAAAAGGAAAACACAAACAGGTAGAAAATATTGACAATACATATATTTGACAGAAGACTTCTATCAAAAAAATGTAAAGATGTGTTATATTCCATATTCAGAAAGCAAATAACCCTATAAAATAAGCAAAGAGTTTGGACAGATATTTAACAAGAGAAAATAAGAATGGTTGGTATGTATATGAAAGGATGCTCAGCCTCTTTAGTTGTCATGGAAAGCAATTAAAACCTCAATGAAATATTGATAGACACCCATTAGAATGGCTAAAATAAAAATAACTTGTAGTATCAAGTGTTGGTTGGAGTGTGAAATAAATGGAAATTTCACACATTTTTGATGGGAATGTAAAATGTCAGAACTTTGAAAAACCATTCAGCAGTGTATATAGTGTACTGTTTTCTTGGTGTGTAAAAAAGATACAAAAAAGACAAACATTGCTTACATGGCCATGGAACACCTCAGAAAAATTGGGGACATGTGTATGAGGGAATCTTCCCCCTGCATACTCTTTGATTCAATTTAACTTTTAAGTCACATTAATGTATTTTCTATTCAAAAATTAAATTATGAGCAAACAAACAAAAGTGAACTCACTCATCATATAAAGCAGCAATTGCACTCTTAGATATTTATGAGAGAGAAATGAAAAAGTATGGCCATATAGTGATTTATGTATAAGAACATCCAGAGCAGTTTTATTCATAAACTCCCAAATGAGAAAAAACTCAAATGTTCCTCATCAGCTGACCTAGTAAACTGTGAAACAATAAGTCTTCTAGTAGGTCTTAGATACATTCTTGGAAACTACAACTGTAAGTGAAATGGCATGAAACATAACCAGTTTTACCATAAGCTAATTGATATAAATAAGAATTAAGATCTTATGGCATATTTCTGGTCCCCAAAACATTATCAGACTTCTAAATGAAGACAAAAATATTTTTAAAACTCAGTGATTATTTGTATTCATTAATTTATTCGTTTTCCAACCTGATTATTATTTCAAGGGTGGCTGGAGTCTATCCAGGCAGCTCAGGGTGCAAGATGAAAACCAGCTGTGGACAGGACGACTTCTGTCACAGGGCCCCCATGCTCCCTCAGGCTGGGGCAATTTATTTATTTTTAAATTTTACATATTTTTTACATGATTCTTCATTTTTGTAAAAATTATGTTTTCTCCTCTCAGGTGTAGTCCCCATGAAGTTCACACCACCCATTCACCCATGTACCATCACCATAGCCCCTTGTGCTCTTCCCACCCCTGTTTGATCTCTCTCCCCTCCTCCCCTGCAGAATCTCTGACTTATCGTTTCCTGTTCATTTTGATTTTTAATTTATTATAATTCCTTTTTTCCCCATGGCCCCCTATATGGTTCCTCTACATTCCTCCTATAAGTGAAACCATCCAATGTTTTTCTTTTTCTTTCTGGCCTATTTCACTCAGCATAATCCCTTCCAGTCTGGGGCAATTTAGACTCATCAATGAACCCAACTTGTGCACGTCTTTGGGATGTGGGAGGAAACCAGAGCACCAGAGTGTATGTGCCTCTGCCTCTGCTGGGGATCATTTTTGTGTCTTTTGTTTTCTTCATCCACATTATAAAAAATGACACTGAAGGAAATGAAGTTGTCCTCGGACCTGGTGTACATCCATATAGTGAAAACTACTTAGCAATGAAAAGCAGTGAAACATGGATGGAGATAATAAAACAAATGATTTACCAAAACATGCTGAGTTAAAGAAGTCAGGCACACAACAAAGTCTACTGTATAGTTTCATTTACATGATAATGTAAATGAGGTAAAATTAGAGCAATGGAATCTTATCAGTTGTTGCTTGAGGTGACTACATCAGCGCTTGGGAGGGGCATGAGGAAATGTTTTGGGTGGTGAAAATTTTCCACAGTTTGATGAAATGTCCTATTAACTTTAAATTATTGTATTTTATTTTATAAACAACTTGAGAATAATTTCAGCCCAACCCAATGTTGAAAATGAATGTCAGAGTTCATGCTCTTCACCTGAGAAAGGGACTTGAAAAAATGGTGAGAGAATTTTAGGTCTTGTTAGTGGCTGGAGGTAAATAGGACTGCAGTTTTGGTGAAGTCTGTTTCAACAGGAAAGGCATTAATAGGCAGTGAATATCTCCCAACTCTTCTTCTGGTGTCAGTTTGAATTTGCCTAATGAATTTTAAGTACTGATTTTTGTTAGTTGAGCGCTGGTCCACTGGATCTAATCCCGGAGCTTCCTGTTTCATTCAGAACAGGCTGACTTGCCCTCTGCCTGGGGTAAGAAGAGAAAAATCATTTCTCTGGCTCTTTTGTGTGGGGGAAGATTTTGCCAGGTTGTTTAATGTTGCCATCTCATCTTATTATGAAAACCTCCTTGGTAGGTGGGTGGTAACACATTTTCTTGAGTTTTAGAGCAATTCATGCTCTATCACACAGCTTCAAAGTAGCTTGGCTTGGATCAGAACACTTTTGGTCTCCCTTCAAAATACATTCAGAGTACGTAGCACTATTACGCTTCCTCTTTTCTAGATTGTTTCTTTTTGCACATCACCTTATAATTGTTTACATCTCTGGGTTCCTAATGGACTATAAAGAACTCCTTCATTCATCTTTTATTTTAGGCACCTGAAATGGTTGACTGCAGGTCAACATCCTGAGTGAGTTAGTTCACAGTACAGAAAGATGAGAACTGTGCTTAGAATTTGAGATTTGCAAGTATAGGGCCTTTTGGAGATAATACCACTGTATTCTCATATATTCTTATGATTTTTAGCAGAATATTGAAGTTAAGTTGAAGTAAGAAAGTAACAAAAGGTAGAGTAAATTTTTTAAATCTCAAGCTGAGTTAATTCTGCTTCAGTTTCGAGTATGAGGTCTGATATTTATTAGTTCTTTGATAAAATCTAAAGTGGGCATTCCATTTTGTGGAGCAGTGTTTAACTTGCCAGCACAGAAAATTCTTTGCCTACAGTTACCAACTCCTTTGATACTTCTTAGTCAGATTATAGCAACAGGTTATACTTAAACAGGTTATTGCTTAGAAGTGGAAGTGACTAATTCATGTGCTCTATTTTGCTGTATTTTCCGCTATAACTCTGTGTTCTATAGCAATTTTTTCTCTTCTGGGGAAATTCACAGTGTTGACTTTATAATGTGACTGGGGATCTAAATACTTGGAAAGTGCATAATCACCTATCTCCTAGGGCTTAATGATGCCAGCATTGAGGTGATCCAGGGAACCGCTGCTTACACGTGTAAAGTTGAAACTGCATTACTTTGGGAAAAAATAGACATCTAAAAATAGACTGTCTAAAAATAGACTTTTTTTTAGAATGCCCAGTGAGTCAAATGTTTTGACCTACTGTGCAAAAAGCAGAGTTGTGGGAGACACATTTTGTTGTCTACAATCGCACTTTGCTAAGAACACCTTGATTCAATTAAGGCTTAATTAACTTGCCCAAGGTGAAACTGATTTGTCTGATCCAATTTGGCCTTCTCATTCCCTTTGGCATTGTTTGGTCTGCAAGTGAACATGTGACTTAGTTTTAACCAATGATAAGTAATGGAAATCTGGTGGTGGGGTAAGGAAAATACTTTTCTCTGCATAACAGAGAGTGCTACATTAGGGGAGATGTTTTTTCTGTTCCTCTCTTTTGCCTGCTTCGGATGCTGCCACAAAAAGTACATTTCCTTGTCGCTGTGTTCCCTTCTACTCACACTCAACTTTCATTGGGATATTCCGCTTGGAGAAGGCAGCCTGCAGCTGGAGGTTAGAAGGAAAAAGGTAAGCAAATCAGACTCTGGGACCCCGTGTTCTGGCGTAGTTGTGCTATTGAGCCAATCCTGGGATTGCTATTTCGATTTCTTATTACATGAAGATTATCCCAATTTTTCATGTAGCAGGAAATTGAAATAGCAATTTTTTTAGTCATTTAAGTTCAAATGATGAGGTGTTTTGTTACTTGCTGTGGAAGCATTCTGACCACCGAGTCATCAGTTAATGTGGATGATCGGGTTCCTTCCTTGCTCCCATAAAATAGAATGCTGACATCACTGTGTGCTTCTTACTACTGAATTTTAGTGAAGGCTTAAAGTTGCTCACATTTGCTCTTTTAAAGTTTTTAATATTCTTGAAAACCCTTAGAAGATGGAGTCAATACACAGTAATTGTCTTATTATGCATTTCTTGGTTGTCTATTATCACTCAGTGGAGATACATTGAAATGATGAAGCCTTAAGCCATTGTCTGTTTTCAGTGCTCACTTTCAAACATTGCTATTCATGTTCTTAGAATCTAAAGTGATGAGAAAGAGAGAACTGAATAATTAGATTCCGAAGTTTTATTTGGTGTTGGCAAGAATGTATTTGTGTGTTTTCCAATCAGAGTGACCTTTAATCCTTAAATTAGACCTTTCCTTCGTCTCTATTCCTTGTAATACTTTTTCCATGATTTCTTTCTCTTTTCTTTAGAAAAATGTACTAACTTTTCAGAGCCTTTGGAGACCACTGTAAATAATTTACACCCTGACAAATGCCTGCCCTGTGTAGAGAGCAGAGTGCGCGTGGGGTGGAACCGCTCATTACTCTCACTTGCTGGCAGCCCAATTGCACCTGGAGGTCCAAGGGAAAAATCCTTCTCCTCCATTATTTCTGCTTAAAACAGGGCATGCACTTTTTGAATATTCTGAAGATTTATTTTTCTGTCAGGTATAGTTGGCCTCCATTGATATCTTAAAGCCCTGGCCAGAAAGCTACATGGCCTTTGGTATTGCAATTAAGGTAGAGTTATTTATATTGAAATGCATTGTTTTATTTTTCTCCTCTTTGGTATGCACATCCTTTCTTCAGGTATCTGGAGAATTTCTGCAATATATAGTGTGTCTATAAATACTTCAATACTGCAAACAAAAAAATCCAGTGCTCTTTTTGTGGATCAGAGTAACCAGGGCCTTTGTGTGGCTCTCCAAACCTCCCAAGGATACTTGGTATATTAGAGGGTGGAAGTAGAGTTCAGAGTGATATTGCTGCGATGTTTCCTTGCTCAGATTTTATTTGGGAAGAACACCCTAGAATCATTTAGCATGTACTTTTCTTAGTCTGTGACCACATGGACTTCTACACTAATTTCAACGAGGAGGCATTAAAAAGATGCAGTGTTTTTTTAAAAAAGAGAAAAATGTTTTATTGCTCAGTGAAAAAATGCAGGTAATGTTCCAGATAAACTTTATATGCTATTTTATTTAGTCCTTGTAGAGGGCAGGACAGGACACAGTGCAGGTTTCCTGATCCCATGCAGACCGGGTAAAGGAGGAGTCAGAGTCCTCAGTGGTTTTTTGCAGGTCTTTTATTGGGGTTCAGCGGGTACATGGCAGGCAGGGGTGCTGGGAGGCTGGCAGTCCTCCCAGCCTCCAGCAAATCTTCACTCTATCTGGGCTCTCTGGCGTTCTCTGCTTCTGCTTTGGGCTTCTTCTCTTTTGGCTTCTACTGGCGTCCCCGTGACACCGCCCTTAAAAGCACAGTCTTAGCACAGGTGTACCCACGTCAGGTGCCCGCCATCAGGCATGCATTCAGGATCACAGGGTTCCCTCATCTATCCTGATGGCGGGAGGGCAGAAAAGCCTGATTTTTTACCTTACCCTACAGTCCTTTTCTCTAGAGTGGTTTCATTATATTGTTTGCTATTTGAAAATATTATTGTTTTAAAGCTTTCATAGATGTTGCACTCAGATAATACTTTATTCAAAATAGACTGGTTGTCCTTATTTCTGATGTCTAGGAACCCCTATAACGATCACTTTTCTCTTAAAATAGGGCCATCAGTTTCCAAGTGAAATGGCCGTCGAGACTGAGATTATGGGCAAGAATTTTCAGTCTAACTCTGATGTTTAATGTTTCTAATGAAGTCGGAGAGGTGTATTAGGAGTTTTGGAAGGAAATGGTGAGTCTCAGGGTAAATTAGAGTTAATTAGGCAGCTTTAGGGACAGTGCAGGCAGGGACTTCAGGAGAGTTAAAGAGGCTTCTGAGATAAGCCTTGATCTTGTTAACACAAAAGACGCGTTGGTGTGAGGCATGAGTGCCTGACTATTGACACCTGAGCATGGGTGCATGTGCAAGTGTGCACACCTGTGCCTAGGAGGGAAGCCCTATAAAAGTGGCATTACTCAGAACAGCTCCGGGAGAAGGGCTGTGAGAGGACAAGTGACTACAGAGGGGCAGGCCCAAAAGATCATGCCAGAGAGAGTCCAAAGAGAAAAGTGTACAGAATCTCTGGAGGCTGGAGGCCAGCCAGCCTTCCAGCCTTACTAGCCTGTGGGTTTGCCTCACAACAGTTGTCATAGAGAGAGCATTAAAGCCTGAAAAAGCCACTGAGGGCTCCAGGACTTTCCCTTATCCATCTGCCTCAATCGATATAGAACCTGTGCTTGCTGGCACTACACCTGCCTTCTTGTCGTGAGTACCCTTTAAATGCTGAGAGGTCAAAACTTGATGCATGACAGAATACAGAGTGCTAGTACCTCTATTTTGTTTTTGTCTCTCTGGATTTCAAGGCCAAGAGATGTATTGTTTTAGCCTTATCGTAGTTCTAAGTTTCATTGGCTTTTGTGTACATAAATTTATCTTGTTTTTTGTCATAGTTATGATTATTTTAAAAAGCTGTTAAGGCAAGTTGGGAAAACACTTAAAGCATACATTCAAAAACACCAAATTAAGTGGAATTTGCTTGTAAATATAATACTTGGTTTTACCAGTGCTATGTGTTTGGGGCACAAAGATTTCCCAGTTCAAGAGTCAACTAGACCTGAAGTCTGATTCTCTTCTCAGCACTACTGTTTTGCTTCCATTCTCACCACTCCAGCAAAATGGTAGATCACCAAAGACTCCTTGTATCCAAAATCAATAGACAATTTTAAATCATCTTTCTTATACGCCTATTAGCATTGACCAGTTGACCTTTTACTCATCTTCAAAATATTCTCTTCTGTTACTTTATGGCCATCAAGTTCACCCTTTCTGCCTCTCTAGTTATTCTTTAGTGTTTTCCATTTTTACTTTTATTCTTCACCTTTAAATTTTGGGAGGCCTTGCGGACTACTATTGCTACTCATGCTACATTCCCTGCACCTTCACCCTACCCGATTCTGATTACTTTATTGGCTTTAATTACTGTATTCTGCTCTTTCCAAAATTCATTCAGCACTCTTCTGAGCACCATACTCTTACACTCCCTTTTTGACTCCAAACAACTTTTATCTTAACATTGAAACTGAACTTTTAATCTTTTAGTTTTGAATTTACTATTCTAGTCTTCTGTATTAGTGAATGTAGTGGCAGGAAGACACAGTGCAAGATCTTTATGACCCTATGCAGACAGGTGAAGGAGGAGTCCTAGGAGCCCTTGCTGGCTTTTTTTTTTTTGTTTTAAGATTTATTTATACATATAAGAGCTGGGGCACAGGCCAGAGGTGTTGGGGTGGGGGGTAAGAGGATTCACCAGAGACAGAGTAGGGAACAGAACAGGCAGACTGACCAAAGTACACTGCTGAGGGGAGCAGCGGGCGAGTCAGGAGAGGTCTGCTGGGCCATGTGGGCTGCTCCCTGGCCAGGATTGAACTCATGCTGCAGTGGCTGCGGACAGCTTCGTAGGTTGTGTCTTAACCCTTTGCACCACCAGGGAAGCCCCCTGGGTGGCTTTTTGTAGGCTTTTATTGGGATTTACCAAATACATGGCAGGCAGGGGTGCCGGGAGGCTGGTAGGCCTCCCAGCCCTCAGGAAGTCTTCACTCTCTCTGGGCTCTCCAGTCTTCTCTCGTGGTCTTTGCTTCTCTGCTCCTTTTGTTCTTTTTTGCTCTCGTTCGTTCTTGTTCTGCTGGCGTCTCCATGATGCTCTCTTACAAGCCCAGTCTGTCAGCTCAGATGTATCCACACCATACTCCAGGTGCCCGCCATCAGGCATGCATTTAGGACCGCAGGGTTCCATCTTCAATCCTAACAGCGGGAGGGCAGAGAAGCCTGATACTTTTTTACATTACCCTACAGTGAATTTTCAATATCTTTGCATTTGTTAAAAATTAGGAAATTAACCTGGATGGCAATTTTTCCCATACCCTCATATATATTCATTGCCAAGTTCGGTTAGTTTTGCTGTCAAAGTATATCTGGATCAAACAGATAAAGATAAACAAACATTGTTTAATATTATTTTAAAATAACTGAATTAAATATATATGCACACATTTATGCACATACACTTCCAAATCTTTAACATTTGCTATATCCTTATTTCATTTCACACTGAAATTCTCCGGAAGCAAAAAGAATTAAGAAACATCTAATTAGACCATCTCATGGGTGGTAATTGAAGAATTATATCTTTAAATTGCCATCTTTTATTTGTTATTATTTTTTCTTATTTTAATAATTCAAAAAACAACTTGTGCCTAAAACAACTTTTGAAAGTGGCAACAGTTTTAAACTCTTGTGTTTATTCCGGCATTTTTTTTTTATATAAAGAGAAAAAGTTATTTTTAAAAAAAAAAAAAAAAAAAAAAAAACAAAGTATATCTGGAATCTTATCACTGTATCCACTGCCACCACTAGTGAACTGCAAGGCACATGTCTCTCTCTTTTATCCACTACATTAGCTTCTTTGTCTACCTTTAGTCTTGCCGAATTTGAATCTGTTATCCACAAACGAGTCAAAAGAAATAGATTTGAATAGAAATCATATTTTGAAGTTTCTTTCTGGGTTATTCTGGGTTCTCCAAAGAGTAAACCCCAAGGTGCAATTAAATGAATGCTGATTTTATTAAGGGAACATGAAAACATTGGAACTGGGGAAGGTTTAAAAGGGCCAAAGGACTTTGATAAGAGGTTCAGACCAAGAGGAGAGAAGGAAAGAAGGCTGGTGTCAGCATCTCAGGCTGTGGTCAGGTTAAAGGCAGGTTGCAAGGTTGTGGAAGTGTTTCAGTTGCTTGCCAAAGGAGTCTGTCTGCAGCAGTTCATCTGCTTTGTATATCTGCTGTGCTTGGTTACTGGCTTGAGCAGTTTTGGGGTAATTGTCACTGTGGAAATCGGAGTTCTGCCCCTGGACAATTTTGTTTTTTTTGATAATTATGCTATTGTAGTTGGAAAACGTGGGGCCTTTCTCATAGATACTTGTAATAGTTTTCTAGAACTGCTGTAAGAAATCAACACAAACTGGGTTGCTTAAAAACAACAAACTTATTTTCACAGTTCAGGAGCCTCAAGTGCAAACTCATGATGTTGGCAAGGTTGGTCCCTTTTGGAGGCTCCAGGGAGAAACCATTTCATGCCTCTGTGGCTTCTGGTGGTTTCTGGCAATCCTCTGTCTTCATGTGACTATATCTTTGGCTCCATCTTCATACTGCATCGCTGTGTGCCCTGTTATCTTATAAGGCTAAAAGTCATGGATTTAGATTCCACCCTAACCCGGTATGACCTTAACTAGTGATTGCTGCAAAGACCCTTTTTACACAAAAGGTTCATATTACGAAGTTTAGTGTGGACATAAATTTTAGGGGAAATTTATTCAGTCCACTATATTTTCACACCTCAAGTCTCAACTGAGTGGAAATATATTAAAATGAATGAGGTTTGATGAAAAAGAATATTATATAAAAGATACAATTTGGGATTGCACAACAAGAAAGGGAATGCTGTAAGTCAGCAGGAATGCCAGAAAAGAGGCCCTGGGAGATCTAGAACTAGAGAATGATGATATACACAGAGTGTAAGAGAAATAGATGTTTCCCAAAATAAAAATCTACAGCACCTGAAGACTAAATACAGGAAATGAGGGAAAGAAGATGTTAATGCTTGATCTGATTGATAGACAGTAGTGGAAGAGCAAAGCATATTGGGAAAGACAGAGTTTTTTTTTTTTTTTCCCCCCTGATACCCTTTTCTTAAGTTTCCATCAGATCCTTTCTCCCTAGTTATTGTTTGTGGTGGTTAACATGTGTGTCCACAATGTCTGCCACTGAATGGGTGCTCAGTGAGAGGTTGTGGGTTGTGGGTGGGAGCCTTAAATGACAGCATGGATGAGACAGTTCTTGTCACAGGGTTTACACTCAGTGGGGCACTCAGAAGACATATTGTCATCACTGAATATCAGTGGAGCCAAGGTTTAACTTGGGTCTCCTGAGTATAAATCCAGTAATTAATATATCAGACTGTTCTCCAAAGGGCCAAATCCTCTTTGTGTTGGCAGGTAAAGATTTACTTAAAATTTTTTTCATTGAAGTATCTGGTTTATAATATGTTTCAGGTGTACAGTATTATGTCTATATCTGTAGGTATACATTGTGATCCCCACTAAATGTCTAGTTTCTATCATCATACATTTGATTCCTTTACTGATTGCATCCCACCCTCCATCTCCAGTCCCTTCTGGTTACCACCTACCTGTTCTCTTTATCTGAAAATCTTTCATTTTACTTTGCTTTCTTTGTATTGTACAAATGAGTGCAATCATGGTATTTGTCTTCTCCACTTGAGTATTACATGGCATAATAACTCAATGTCTATCTGTGTTGCAAATGACAAGATTTCACTTTTTAAATTGACTAATTTTTATCATAGTAACATTGTTTTATAACATTATATAGATTTCAGGTATACAGCATTATATTTTACCACCAAAGGCCTAGGTTCCACATGAAATTAAAGCCTTTTACCCAATTTACCTTTCTCTCTCCTCCTTTCCTTCTGGTAACTACCATTTTGTTCTTATAATCTAAGAGTTTGCTGTCTCATTTTGTTTGTTCATTTGCTTTATTTCACATGACTGAAATCATTTGGTATTTATCCTTCTTCATCTGTGTTATTTCACTTAGCATAGTTCCCTAAATGTCTATCCTTTTTGTCACAAATGGCACAATTTCATTAATTTTTTTTTTAATAGATGAGTAGAGGGGGATCAGATGGAGGGAGGAGCACAGGGGATTGTGGTGATGGTGCACGGGTGCACTGGTGAAGGAAATTCTATGGGGATTACACCTGAGGGGGTGGGGGAAGGCAAATATTGTTTAAAAATGAACAATGATATAAAAAAATTAAAAGATATTATAAGAAAAAAAGTGCAGAAAGTAGCTGAGTAGTATTTCATTGTGTATATATATTACATATTTAGCCATTATGGGCATTTAGCTTTTTTCCAAATATTGGCTATTGTAATTACTGCTGCAATACATATGCATATATATCTTCAAATTAGTATTTTATATTCTTCAGGTAAATACCCAAAGTGAAATAACTACATCATATGGTATTTTTGTTCTTAATTTATTGAGAAAGCTCCTTGCTGATTTCTATATTGCACCAGTTTATGTTCCCATCAACACTATATGAGGGTACCCTTATATCTACATCCTTGTCAATACTTGTTTCTGGTTGTGTTGATAATTGCCATCCTCACAGATATGAGACGGTATCTCACTGAACTTTTACTTAGTATTTCCCTAATAAATGGTAATGAACAGTTTTCAAGTGTGTGTTTTCATCAGTAGGTCTTCTTTGGAGAAGTGTTTAATGCAGAGTCTCTGCCCATTTTTTAATTGGATTTTTTAAAAAAGATTTTATTTATTTATGCATACAAGAGCTGGCGTGCAGATCAGAGATGCAGGGAGTGAAAGGATTCACTGGAGACAGAGTGGGGAACAGAACAGGCAGATCCACTGAAATATACTGCTGCAGGGAACAGTGGGCTAGACAAAAGAGTTCTGCTGTGCCATGTGGTCACCTCCCTGGCTGGGGATCGAAAACATACTGTAGTGGCTGCGGATAGCTTCATAGTGCTGTGTCTTAACACCTTGTGCCACCAGGGAGGCCCTAATTGGATTTTTTAATTGTATGATTTTATTCTGTATTTTCAATATTAACTTGCCATTGGATATATAGTCTCAAATACCTTCTCATTTTGTGGGTTGCCTTTATGTTTTGATGATTTCCTTTGTTGTTCAGAAGCCTCTTAGTTTTATATAGTCCATTTTGGTGCTGCTTCCTTTGCTGTTGTAGATGAGACCCAACACATTGCTATGGCCAGTGTCCAAGAACTTACCCCTTGCATTTTTTCTATGTCTTTTATAGTTTTAGATCTTACATTCAAGTCTTTAATCCATTTTTAATTTTTTTTGTGTGTGTGTGGGGGGTGTTAGGTAGTGGTTTAGTTTCATTCTTTTGTATGTGCCTGTCCAATATTCCCAGAACCTTCACTTGAAGAAATTTTTTTTTATTGTATGCTTTTGGTTCCTTCATCAGAAATTAGTCATACATATATGGGGGGCTTATTTCTTAGCTTTTTTTTTTAAAGATTTATTTATTTTTATACAAGAACTGGGGTATAGGCCACATGCACGGGAGGGTGAGAGGATTCACCAGAGACAGAGCTGGGAACAGAACAGGCAGATGGATGAAATGCACTGCTGAGGGGAACAGCTGGCGAGACAGGAGAGGTCTGCTTCGCCATGTGGGATTCTCGCTGGCCGGCTGGGATCCAACTGGAGCTGCAGAAGCTGCAGATAGCTTCACAGTGCGGTGCTCAACTGCCTGTACCACCAGGGAGGCCCTATTTCTCAGCTTTTAATCCATTTTTATTCTAATACCATGCTGCTTTCATAGCTTTATATCAATAGCATAAAGTCAAGATGCAAGATAACTCCATTTTTGTTCATTTTCTCTCAATATTGCTTTCAGGTTCTTTTGTGATTCCAAATTTTACTATCTTTTCCCTCTATTTATGTGAAGAATGGCTTATCTTTCCATTTCATTTTTTTAAATCTTTGCATCTCTTGTGCCATATAATGTTTTCCTTTCTTCCAACAATATTTTATAGTTTTTGTGACATGTCTTTTACCTCCTTGTTTAAACTTATTCCTAGAAATTTTATTCTTTTAGATGAAATTGTAAATGGATTTTTTTTAATTTCTCTTAGTTGTTTGCATATAGAAATGCTACAGATTTTTGTATATTGATAATTATAGTCTAAGACTTTATATTTTTGTTTATTTCAAATTGTTTTTTAGTAGGGTCTTTAGGTTTTTCTGTGTATAATTCTATGTCATCTGCAAATATTTTTATTCATCCTTTCCAATTTGAATGTCTTTTATTTTTTGTCTAATTGCTCTGGCTTGAATTTTCAATACTATTTTGAATAATAGTGTGAGAATAGACATCCTTATCTTGGTGGTGGTTTTCTGAAATTTTGTTTTTCACCATTCAGCATGAACTCAGTGAGTTTGTCTGTGATTACTATGAATTTGTCATAGATGCCCTTTACTATGTTGAGGTGTGCTCCTTTTATAATAATTTTGAGTTTTAATATAAATAGATATTGAATCTTGTCAAATTCTTTTTCTACATTTCTTGAGATGATTATATGCTTTCTACCCTTTGTTTTATTGATATAGTATATCACATTAATTGATTTGTGTATGTCAAGTCATTCTTGCATCTCAGAAATAAATCCCACTTGATCATGATGTTAGTTTTAGTATATCATGCAATGTTATTTGCTACTCTCTTGTTGGGGATTTTTGCATTTGTGTTCATCAAAGTGTTTGGTCTATAGTTTTATTTTTATGGATGTTCTTTTCTAGTTTTGATATCAGGGCACTACTATTATTATAAAACAGATGAGTTAAAATTTGGCCAACATGGACTTGTGAAGGTAGAAGGATTCTACTTAGGGGAGAAATATCTAAAACCAAATAGGTAGAGACATGGGTTAAGATTTAAGTATTTCACAGGGAGTATAACTGAGATGAGAAAGCATACATTAAAAAAAATGAACGATGTGAAAAAATATATAAAATGAAGAAAAAAAGGTCAGAAGAAAAATAGGCACGGTTTCATTTATACGTGTACTATAGAGAAATAGAATAAAAGGTGAAGAAAAAGACAAAACTTGCAAGCTGACCATACATCTGAGGCACACAGCAAAGGACAGGAAGGGAGGAGGATCAAAACACAGGAGGGAAGAGCACAAGGGACTGTGGTGATGGGTCATGGGTGATATGGTGGTTGAAGAACTAAGGAGACCACATCTGAGGGGAGAAACCAAATATTATACAAAAATGAACAACAATGTAAGGAAATAAATAAAATTTAAAAATAAATTAAAGACAGATTAAAAAATAAAGATATTGAGAATTAAATTTAAGTATTGAAATCTTACTGAAAGAGCTCCTCAGGTAAGAAAGCTCCATTCATTATTAATCTCATAATTCTTGTGTTAGAGAATAGTTAATGTCTTCTAGTTGTATAGGCACATTTTTGAATGATGAAAATGTCATCTTTGCTCTTCTAATTTTTTTAAAGATTTATTTATTTATGCATACAAGAGCTGGGGTACAGGCCAGAAATGTGGGGGGTGAGAGGATTCACCAGAGACAAAGAGGGGAACAGAACAGGCAGACTGACTGAAATACACTGCTGAGGGGAGCAGCGGGTAAGAAGGAAGAGGTCTGCTGTGCCATGTGGGTTGCTCCCTGGCCAGCTGTGGACTGAATTCATGCTGCAGAGTCTGCACATTTCTTCATAGTGCGGTGCTTAATCCCCTGAGCCACCAGGGAGGCTCCTGCTCTTCTATTTTTAGGGCATCTGAAAAAACTGTAGATGACAGTCTGGGGTTTCTATAAAACCACCAGGTTGTCTTCCTGTTCTCTGAAGAGCAATGTACCCATGTGTAGGGGCAGGATAGCCACTAATCAGGTTATCTATGATCCGGCAGATGGGGTAAAGGAGAGTCCTGGAGCCCTCAGTGGGTTTCTCAGGCTTTTATTCAGCTTTACGTGTATTACAGCAACCAGGTACACGACAGGCAGGCAGGCAGGGGTGCCAGGGGGCCAGGAGGCCTTCACTCTGGGCCTTCTTTCTCTCCTGCTGCTTCTTCTCTTGGTGACTAACTCAATACTCCTCCCATGGCCCACAGAAGTAAACAAGATAGTTTGCCACAATGTAACAACTGAGGGTACCCCATCAGGCAGGTTAATCCTAATGGTGGGAGGGCAGAAAAGCCTGAAAAACCATTTACCCTACACCATGGCAGAGGTCAGAGGAAGCAGAAATATTTAATTCCTTATATTTTTTGCATTACAGAATGATGCAGACTGATGTATAGTATAAGATCCTAGACACCATCAATCTACTCACTAGATTTCAAGTGAAAAATAGCTGTGTTGCCCTTCACATGCATGATTTGCACAAAACTGAGCCATATTGGAGCTTTTTCTTCCACAGTGCTTCTATATTCTTGCCAGAGCAAAGTTTAAATCAGTTTATTGACCTCTGTACTATTGATATTTGTTTTGGGGTAGGGGCTATCCTGTGTATTATGGGATGGTTAGCAGCATTCCTGGCTTTTCCCCAGTAGATTCTAGTAGAAAATTTCCCCCTTTCTAATTGTGAGAGCAGCATTATCTCCAGACACTGCGAAAAGTGCAATGGGGATGAAATCAACCCTGGTGAAGACCACTGGTTTAAATAATGGCTGTCACATGCAAGATATACTTGGTCTGCAGAGTAAGAGCTCTTACCATAATGTAATGAAGGAAATGTACTAAACAACTTACATATCAGGTAAAGAGGTTTTGATTTAAAAGCTCTGAACATTGCTAGCTTTGCTGATGACAGCTGTCTTGCAGCCAGGTTGCTGAAGTTACACTTGAGAAGTCTTTCAATCACCAGCCACGTTTTGGAAGAAAGCACAGCAAATGGCCAATTCTTTCTCATCTTCTGGCTCTTAGATCCCATTGAAAAACTTTCAGTAGGTGTATTTCCTGAGTACTATCCGGGACTACAAATGAATGTCTAAGAATTGTCAATTAGTCTGTTTCACATATCTGGTTTGTAGTTTCCTAAATTCTTAACCTAAATCTCTAGAGGCTGGAAAAATCTGGGATGGCTGTTTGATTTACTGTGCTCTCAGAGTGCTCAGTCTCATTAATGTAAGTGTAACTGATGTCTTCTACTTGTTATCAGTATACAGAGTTGCATTTTGAAAGCTTTTCAGCATTGCAGTTAAGATGCTTTGGTGAGATTTGTTGTTTCTTTCCTCTAAGAGTCTCATTATGGCAGGTCTTCGCTCCATGTGAATTCAGTGGAGGTAGCACCCTTGCAAGGCAAGCTTTCTCCTTCTTTATTCTCTTTAGCTTTTATTTGTAGCTTTGTTCTGTAGGAGTTCTGAACCTATGGTGAATAAAATGTGGCAGATATCAAAACTGCTGACATTCTTTCAAAGCAGATTGAAAGAACAGCCAAGTTTCAGGGTTGTGCTTAATTTGAAAAATTGGTTAGGAAGTCTTGCATGCAGGGAAGCATCTGGGATGTTTGGAAAAATGGCATTGACTTCTAGCTGGAGAGATGAGGCTATTGACCAGTATGGAAAGTAGCAGGCATGCTGCTTTTACATTCAAGTATTTTTTTTCCATTAGAAAGTAGCAGAAGATATATATATATTTAATCATTGAGGGGCTTCAAAACATCACCATGGATCTCCCTATTTCACAGTTTGATGAGAGGAGAGAAGTGGATCATGATGCCAGGGTACCTGGCACAATGCGCCCGTTGCACGTCACACTTGTTCCCCACTGCTGTTACAAATGCTAAGTGGCAGCCTCAGAAGAATTCTTTCTGATTTCTCCGGCAGGAGTTTCCTTGACTATATAATAATCAAATCTGACCAGATGGTGATGAGCTAGGCATGCTTTCTGAATGGATGCTTTTTAATCATTCCTACTAGGTTTCCTCATTCTTAGTGGACCAATCAGCTTTAGGCTCTGCAAATTATAAGACATCTCACAATTGGGAGTAAAAGATAGCTACCAATTATGATTTCCCATAATTCAATGGGAGATGCAGTAATTTTATTTAAGTGACTAAGGTGACAGATAGTGACAGATTAACAGCCACAGTCTAGAGACTTGATTACCTTGGCTTGGACCCTGTCAGTGTCTTTGTGTATATTTAGATCACAGCTTGAGACTCAGGTCTGCGAATTATTTCCATACACTCTGAAGTTTGAGTTTCTGAACTTGATGATCTCTGCCATTACGATGGGTGTTGTGTGGCTTTACCTAGATTCCCTCCTTAGAGTCAGTCTGCTCATTCACAGAGCTGTTGGCTCTCCACAGGGACTTGCCTTCAGCTCCCTTGGCAAAAAGGGTGCTGATGCACCAATGTCAATTTAATTTCTTCTTCTTCCCAAGGCACCCATACTCAGTAATTGGGCTAGATTGGAGTACAAAGGCCCTTTATTTCAATCTTGGACAGCTCTAAAGGACCACCCGAGTTCCAGAGGTCTGTATGGGATCAGCTGAGGCTTCTGTGGCAACTGTATTGTAGTCCTGCTTCTCCTCCCTGCCCAGTCCTGTCACTCTTACTCTGTCACTGTTGTTCTCACCACTTGAATGCTCCCCAATAAACTTATACATAAAGGCATCTTACAATGTTTTAGGAACCCCAACTAAGGTAGCAACTTAGGAAAAATGAGCAGTAAATATCATATCTATTCATTTTAATGACATTTCTTAGTTGTAAACTAAGAATGGTTACCAGAGTAACCAAGAGTATGTATTTCTTTTAATGCTGGAGGTAATATGATTTTTTCCATCCAATAAGATAAGAGGTTATGATAATCACACACCAAGCACTGAGCATTTTAATAATGGTAGTTATTGGCCAAATAAAGTTGGCATAAGGAAAGTAAACTCTCTGCTCCCAAGAAGCTCACAGTGAGGGGTGAAGACAATAGAACCCCTTTCTCTTAAAACTTATAATGGACTGTGAGAGTGCAATATTAATTTATATTACATTCTAGGCTGTTTTTTCCTATTGTTGAGAAATGCAGGTGTGTGATACTAATGAGTCAAAAAATATAGGAAATGAGGTATCATTTTATGTTTTAGAGCATAGGTTATTAATCTTCCTTTGCAAATGGACAGATAGCCTTTAGCCTGCAGAACCTAAAATGTCTATTGCAGTTTTACAACTCTGCCCTGTAAATGAATGGGCTGGCTATATTTCAATAAAATGTTACTGATAAACACGGGCTGAATTTGGCTTGTGGCTGTAGTTTGCTGATTGTTGTTTTAGTGGAGATTTAAGAGTTCACCTGTATTCAAGAGGCAGTCATAGGAGGGAAGACTGAGAGGATACACAGTCAATTGACACAGATTAAAATCTTCCTTCCTCTCTCCATTTATCCATGTGCTCTTTTTCTTTCCTCTCCTTCCACCTTCTTCCGCACTCCCCCACACACTTTATTCTCTTCTTAGGTGTTTGGGACAGTGGTGCTTCTCATATTCTTATAACTATTTTTTAATATTTAGAAGTATACCATTTTCATGCTAGTCCTACTTTAGATTACAAAAAAGCTATATGTATTCTACAGCTTTTTTAGAGATTCTGCTATTTACTGAAATGAACATTGCATTTCATTTCAATCCCTTATTGTAGTTTGTAGAACAAAGTTTCTTATTCCTTTTTGGTCATGCACAATGTTCAAATTTTTGTGAAAATGGCTGGCTAAATTTGTGTCTAAGTTGTAAATCGGTTTTTGAATATTTGGAAGATAGAATGTTGTGAAAAATTCTAGTTGCTCTATTCACATCTGTTTGCCATCTATTTTATATCATTAACTTAGGATATTTTCAGGAATGAGTCTTAACAATAGTAAGTATGCTGTTGGTATGTATGCTGTTGAGTCCAAAATGTTATACTTTCCTTAGATTCTATACAAGTCTATTCCAAAATTAGTTAAGTGAGTATCTTGGAAAGGATATTGTGTATATTTGGGATATTTATTGTGGGCTATGCATGAAGTCTAACAGGTTTGACAATAAAGAAAAGTAGGAAAATATATTTGTCAGAAATTAGTGAGGTACCAAAAAGGAAGATGCAAATTACAAAGACCCTTAAATTTTCTGTTAAAATTTTTAGTTTTTTAAACTATTACTTGACCATATAGTATAAATAAAAGTTTTTAAAAAATTGAGGTAATAACTGCTTTCCAGCATTGTGTATGCTTTAGGGGTATAGATTTACACCCCACTGAGCCTACCACCAAAGCAACACTAATCCTCCACTATAGTCCACTGGGCCCTTTCTCCCCTGTGCTCCCACCCCCTCCTTTTCTGGTAGCCACAGTCTGCAGTCAGATCCTAATGGGTTATTTTGGCTTTGTTTTGTCTGTTCCTTTGCATTGTTTGCTTATATTTCACATATGAGTGAAAATCAGCTGGTGTTTGTCCCTCTCTTACTTTGCTTAGCATAATGCCTTCCAGTTCCATGTCACAAATGGCAAGAATTCATTTTTTTAAAAAAAATCTGAGTAATAGTCCCCTGTGTACATGTACCACATCATCTTTATGCAGTCATCATTTGTAGACCACTTAGGTTGTTTCTATACCTTGGCTATTATAAATAGTGCTGCAACAAACATGGGAGTGCATATGTCCCTTCAAGTTGGTGTTTTTATTATTTTTGGATAAATACCTAGGAGTGGGATTGTTAGGTCATAAGACAAATCTATTTTTTAACATTTGGAGAAAACTCCATACTATTTCTCTTAGGACTGAGCCAGTTTACATTGCCATTAATGGCTTATGAGACTTTGTTTTACTCCACATCCTCTTCAATACTTCTTGTTTCTGGTCTTTGATAATAGGCCATTCTCACAGCTCTGAGTTAATATCTCATTGAGGTTTTGATTTGAAGTTCCCTGGTGATATGTAATGATGAACATTTATTCCTGTGCCTATTTACCATCTGTATGTCGTCTTTGGAGAGGTGTCTATTTTACTCTGCCCATTTTTGATTGGGTTATTTTCTTTTTGTTGAGCTGTAGGAGATATGTAGATCTTGAATATTCTCTCTTATCTGGTGTGTTATAAGCAAATATTTTCTCCTATTTGGTACTGTCTTTTCATTTAAATGATGGTTTGTGTGTTATGCATAAGCTTTTTTTTTTTTTAAGATTTATTTATTTATACAAGCACTGGGTACAGTCAGAAGCACGGGACGGTGAGAGAATTCACCAGAGCCAGAGCAGGGAACAGGACAGGCAGACTGACAAAATACACTGCAAAGGGGAACAGCGGACGTGGCAAGAGAGGTCTGCGCAACATGTGGGATCCTCGCTGGTGGCCAGAGTTTGAACCGGTGCTGCAGAGGCTGCAGACAGCTTCACAGCCCAGCATTCAACCGCTGCGCCACCAAGGGAGACCCTGCATAAGCTTTTAAGTTTGATGTAGTCCCATTCTCTTGTTTTGCTTTGGTTTCCTTTGCCAATGGAGTCTAGTCCCTGAAATCAATGTTGTAAAGTGTTTTGCCTATACTTTTTTCTATATCTTTTAATGGTTTTAGGTCTTTCATCCATTTTGAGCTAATTTTTGTGTATGGTGTGAACTTGTGTTCTAATTTCATTCTTTTGCATGTGACTGTCCAGTTTTCTCTGTACCATTTGTTGAAGAGACTTTCCTTTCTCCATTGTATACTCTTGACTCCCCTGTCATAAATTAACTGTCTGTTTAAATGTGTGATTATTTCTGGAATCTCAAATCTATTGAGCTGTGTGTATATTTTTATTCCAATACCATACTGTTTTGGTTACTACTTTGAAGCTTGGAAGCATAATACCACCATTCTTACCATTTTTCTTTTTCTTTTTTTTTTTTATTATTTTTTAAATTTTATATTTTTTTACATCAGTTTTCATTTTTGCACAATGTATGCATTTTCACCTTGGTTATAGTCCTCATACATATCTTAGGATTTTTTTTTTTTTTTTACTACTCTAGGTCTTCTGTGATTCCATAAAAATTTTAGCAATGTTCCAATTCCAAAGAACACCTGCACCCCTATGTTTATAGCAGCACTGTTTACAATAGCTAAGCTTTGGAAACAACCCAAATGCCCAAAAATAGATGACTGGATCAAGAAGATGTGGTACATATATACCATGGAATATTACTCAGCATTCAAAAAAGATAAACACATGCAATTTGCTGCAACATGGATGGCGCTGGAAGGGATCATGCTCAGCGAAATAAGCCAAAAAGAAAAAGAAAAATACCGGATGGTCTCACTCATAGCAGGAATCTAGAAAACTTAAATAAGGGACCAGGAAAATGAATAACTATAAGAAAGTGAAAATCAAAATCAACAAAAAACTATGAACCAGAGACACTTTTAGGGGGGCGGGGGCGGGAGGGGAGGGATTGGGGTCAGAATGGGGGGCTGCAATTGTATGGGGAATATAACAATAAAATTTATAAAAAAAAAAATTTTAGCAATGTTCAAAGAATCATTTTTGATCCCATATTAGGAGTCAGGTGTGGAAAACTGATGGGGCAGAATATGAGCAGTCACCTTTTAGAATAGTAGAGGAAGTTAAATTTTTGTACAGAACTGTATACTCATAGTACTTATGCATAGCCATCTAAGGCTTTCAGTTTTTATTTGAAAGTAAACAGAGCTATGTGGAGTCATAATTAAACCTTCTCAATTTTTTAAATCTCTTACATAGCTTCACATTACACTGCTATGTTGTATGCTACCTGCCTTGCTCTTAGTTCTTATGGCTTAGTTCTTATGAAAGCTGGTCTGGGCACCTATTCCTTTATTGTAGAAGACACTCTGCTGACTGGGAAACACTATACACTGATGATGCTTTCTTTTATTAGAGCACCACTTCCAGCACGAGGATGGTGTGCTTGTGGCAGGGGACAGGAAAGAGAGGACGAAATGCTGGAGAAAAGGAAATGCTAGGCCCAGGTTTAAACTAGACATTCAATGGGCAGCACCAAATCGAAGATCTTTTAATTTTGCTCAGTTTCTTTAACTGTAGCCCAAGAACTAGTGACTATTCGCGACTTCCTATGATAATAATCTAGTCTCTTCAGAGCTATCCTGAACTTGCCTCTGTAAAATTAGAATTACCCTTTTTCTACTATTTGGCACAGTTCTATTTAATGTCACACTGCCAATTCTTTGATTTAATTATCCTTCTTAACTACAGTTCATCTTAGAACATAGGTCTGGAACCATTTCTTTTATCTCTTCTGCAAAAACAGAATTTTCTAGGATTTTGAGTCTTTCCAAAGGTAGCACAAGGGATTACTTTAGATGACTCAGGGATAAGAGCATTAAATAGTGTCCTATCACATGGTCAAACCCCAACTGTATGTCTTTTGATGTAAAATTTGCTTTGTCACTTTATATTGTGGAATATTTGTTTCAAAATCTTTCTAAAATGTTAGAAAAGATTCTTATTTTCACTAAGAAAGAATGACTTTCAGGAGCTGAAATGTGTTAAATATCAACACTATTAATATTGGATTAATTATAACCATTTAAAATTGAATTTATGTTAAGATAATATTTTTGGAGAAGGGTTAGGTTCACAGCAAAATTGAGAGAAAGGTACAGAGGCTTTCCATCTATGTCTTGCTTCCCCACATGCATGGCTTCCCTGACTATCCACATCCCACACCAATATGGTACATAAGTTATAAAAGATGAACTTCCATTGACACATCCTAAAAATTTATCTGTATGTTTACTTTCCATTTTATTATACCAAATAATACTAGTTTTATTTTTATAGTAGTGATACAAAGTTTTGTTTTAAAATATAGTTTAAAATGTGCCACTTCAAAGAAAGCTATTAAATCAATAATGTATGTTCAGTACACTATCCTGGCAAAGGTCCTAACGGTTATACTGGAATAACCAAAGTTAAGAGAATTCTGATCTAAATTTTATGTGGGTTGTTTGTTTTTGTGTATTCCATGTAGATGGGATTTTTGAGCAAATCCTATTTGTTCTTATACTTTTAAATTACTGCCAGTATATCGAAGTCTCCCAAATACATGTCTGTCTTCTGAGATTCAGGGTCATTATGTAACCCTATCCACAGGCTCAGTAAATGTGAACTCATTGCCTTTATAAAACCCTTCTCCTGCTGTGTTCCCATTAACCATTAATGACATCCCTCTCCCTCACTTTTTCAAACCAGTTACCCAAAAGGCTTCTTTATTTTACTATTTCCCATGCCATTGCTTACCATATGCAGTTTTTCCAAATTCTGTGACTGCTTACTCTTGTATCTCCCTTGAATCTGTTTGCTTTCATCCATATCTATCAACAGTGCCATACTCCATGCCCACAATCTGTTTCTTGGACCAATACACTTGCTTGTAAACAGAATTCTCTGCCTCCTATACTGACTTCTCTCCTGTCCATTCTGCGCACCACTGCTAAGTAAATTTTTTGCTGTATAAATCGATACATGTCATTCCATTGTTTATAACCATTTGTTGGTTTGCATTTTCTTACTTGAAATGATGTGAACTCCTTTTCTTGATATGTGAAGCCCCTCACGATCTGCCTTTTGACTACCCATCCATCTTCTCTCATTTTTCTGACATATTTCCTCATTTTCCACCTCAGATCATCTACTATAGTAACATTTATAGTTTAAAAGTGTACTGTTAAGTAGCACCTCTTTGCCTCTGTAGACATGACACTGCCTACTAAAGAGGAATTCTGTAGTGTTTGAGAGCATATGAATACAAAAATTTACATAATCATTAAAAAAAAATAAAGATGCTCATATGATGAACCATCACATACTTCAAACCTAACTTCACCCATCAACAACTGCCCTTTTTTCATCTATTCTCTTTTTTTTTCCCCCCAAAGATTTATTTATTTATACAAGCACTGGGTACAGTCAGAAGCATGGGAGGGTGAGAGAATTCACCAGAGCCAGAGCGGGGAGCAGAGCAGGCAGACTGACGAAGTACACTGCTGAGGGGAGCAACGGGCGGCAGGAGAGGTCCGCACGCCATGCGGGACCCTCTTCTGGGAGGCCGGGGATCAAACTGGCGCCACAGAGGCTGCGGGCAGCCTTGCAACACAGTGCTCAACCGCTGCACCACCAGGGAGGCCCTATTCTCTTTTTTCTTGATTTGTATTTTAAAGCAAGTCTAAGATCATTTTTTTATTCATAAATAAATTAGTATGTATCATTAATAGGTAAGAAACTAAAATATAACCGCAGTGAACATACTGAGTGTAACTTTTATAATTTAAATTTGATAAAGTGTATCTATAAAATCCTACCAGGAACATAATATTCAGTAGTGATAGACTAATTATTTAATACCCACTCCATAGTAAGTTTTTTAAATTGCTTCCAAAATGTCTTTGAATTATTGATTTGACTACAATTGATTTTTGTATGCTTGTATCACTTAACCTTGTTGAACTCATTCATTCTAAAGGTTTCCTAGATGATCTCTTGGGGTTTTCTATACCATTATGCCTGCAAATAAGGACAGTTTTTTCCTTTGTGATCTATAGACTTTTTCTTTTTCTTGATTTGAGTTGAATAGAACTTCCACTATTATGTTAAATAAAAGTAGCAAGACTAAAGTCCTTTTCCTTGTTTCCAGTACGAACAAGGGAGAAAATAGTCTATCACTATTCAATTTAATGTTGCCAGTAGGTTTTCTAGATACTTTACAAATTTTGGTACCCAGTGAAACCAAGGGTTTCAGATGTATCCCAAAATGTTAAGGGGAAAACCCCGTGTCTGTTCTAAGGATCTCTGCCTTTTGCTTGTGGAAAGTAGTCACTCTAGTGTGTGCAGTGATTTTTAATAGCAAGAAGAGGAGTAGGGGGAAGAAGGATTTCAAAACACAGACTCCTGATCAAACTTTGAAATCCCCTCTCCTCTTGTGAATAACTGCCCAGTCAAATAGACAGGACACAGAGCTGAACAGGTAAGGACTGAGAGAAAAGCTTCCAGAATGACTGCAATGCACATACTGGGGCCCAGAGATTGGGGAGAGGTGAGACTTGAAAATGTTCAAAATGTATCATTCAAGCTGGAAAATCCACCATGAGGTCAAGATGATGGCTTACCATTGTCTCTGAAGACAGAGCTGGATCCAAGTGTCCTGGTCTAAGCACTGAAAAACAAAAGAATGAGGTCCACCTGTCCTCACTGTTTTAAAGGTCAACATGCCTGCTGGGTACCTCTCCTAGTTCTCAGAAGTACCCCACCTTCAGTAAGTCAGTTTCATGGCATGCTGGGAATTGTTGTCAGATATCAGAGGTATGGGGATGGGGCATTACTCACTGTGGTTGCCAGAACCACCTCCTCTAACAAATTAAAGTTCCTTTCTGTTTTTATTTTTCAGAGTTTTTTTTTTTTAATCATGAATAGAAATTGAAATTTGTCAAATGTTTTCTCTGCACAGATTGATATCATATATATTTTTCTCTTTACCCTATAATTTGGTGGAATACATAGACAAAAAAAAATTGAATCACTATTGCATACCTGGAATAAAATCCCATTTGATCATGGTATGTAATTAGTTTTATATATTGGTGAATTCTACACAATAATACCTTAAGGACTTTTACATATTTATTCTTGAGGAATATTAGTTTTTTAGATTTTCTCTAGTTTTGGCTTCAGAGTAATACTTCATAAAATTGAGAGGTGTATCTTTCTCTATTTTCTGGAAAAGCCTACATAAACTGGTGTTCATTCTATAAACACTTGTTAGAATTACAAAATAAAAATGCGAGCCTGAATATTCCTTTTTTGGTAGTTTTTATTTATTTAAGATTTATTTATATATAACATTAGCTTGGGTGCAAGGCAGAGGTGTGGAGGGCTAGAGGATTCACCAGAGACAGAATGGGGAGCAGAATAGGCACTGCTGAGGGGGTTAGGTTTGCTGCGCCATGTGTGTCAGCTCCCTGGCTGGGGATCAAACCCAGGGGCTGCAGTGGCTGGCCATAGTTTGGTTGCTCTAAGACTTTAACCCCTGAGCCACCACAGGGCTCTTCTTGTAGTTCTTAAAATGTAAATTTCACTTTGTTTAGTGATTCTTTCAGGGTAAGTATGGTGGTGACATATTCTTTTACTTTTCCTTTATTTGAGTATGTTTTCATTTCCCTTTTATTGCCTAAAGTTATTTTCATTGAATATAGAATTCTGGGTTAACAATTTATTTCTTTCAGCATTTGAAAAATATTATATTACTTTTTTTGGACTCCATAATTTTTGATAAAAATAACACTGTCATTTAAATATTTTTCTCCTCTGAGTAAGGTGTCATTCTTTCTTAAAGCTTTCAAGATACTTTCTTTGTCTTTTACTTCCAGAACTTTCTATGATGTTTTTGTGGATTTCCTTGTTTCTTCTATTTTAGGCTATTTAACTTCTTGCATATATCGATTTATTTCTTTTCCCAATTTTGGAAGGCTTTCAGCTATTTCTTTGAATACTTTCTACATCTAATTTTCCTTCTCTTATCTTTCTGGAACTATGAATTTTCTTGAGTGTAAACTTGTTATAGTCCCACAGGTCCTTGAATATAATTTCCTCCCCCTTCATTTACTATTTTCTTGGTCAAATTAGTAGTTGTGGACAATAGAGTCCATTTCCACTTCCAACAGAAAACTTTTTTTTCTTTTCCCTCTTTGTTATTGGGTGATTATAGATGAGAAGTCTAGATTAAGCCCCAAGAACCTATGACCAGATCCACACTGTAGATTTGTGTTATTCGTGAAGCTGTAGTTGCCCTGACATGAGGAACCAAACAGCATTTGCTGCCCCACTACTAGCAAAATGGATCCTTTTTGTTCAGTCTGTGTTCCCCCATGGCTTACTTCTCTATCAGTCTTTTATTGGTGTGTCTGGTTAGTATACCCATTCATAAATCTTCCCAGATGTCCAGCACCCTCAAACTTTTCTGTAATCTTGAACTCTTCTATAAATAAGAACCTGTAAAGTCCCCTATCAGTTTCGAATGACTGCCCTCAATTTGGCTATTTGAGTCCTCCACTTGGAGCAGAGATCTCTTTGGGGACTGAATACTTGTTGGAAATTCCTGGTTAGTTTGACTTCTGAGCCCTCAAGAATTCCCTTTGTATTTATTTTGGCTTATTCCTGCATAGCTGCTGTTCTTCATAGGACCTATGTTGCCTAACAAACATGCCAAGAGTTTATAGCCTTAGTGCAATAATTTATTACTTAATCTCATGATATTTTGGGGTTATGGATTCAAGCATGGTAAACATGGATATGTTTTCTTCCCCCCCCACCCCACACACACACAATTTCAAAACCTCAGATGAGGCGAGTTGAATGGTTAAGAATAGGAATGTTTGGAGTTTACCAAGCATTTTTTTTTCTCCCTCAACATGACAAACATGAGCTTCCTCAGACTAATATGACCTTCGTTGGTTAAAGTTCTTACAAAGCAGCTGAAGTCTCCAAGACATAATGATGGAAGCATCCAGTTCTCTTAAAGGTTAGGCTAAGCCTGGAAATGACATGGTGTCATGTTCATTATTAGCTTAAGAACTGTCTCCTCTAACCCACCATAAAATCCTAGTTACTCTGTTAACTTTTTGAAAATAGTACTTTATTGAGATACAATTCTCAAATCATTCAATTCATCTATTAAAAGTACACAAATTAATGGCTTTTAGCATATGAACAGTTTTGTGTCCTTTGCGCTATTTCAGAGCATCTTTGTCACCTCCCAAAGAAACCTGAAATGATTAGCCTTAGCTTTCCATTTTAAAGAGCTCGGGAAGTTAAACACGATACCATTACCACTACCTTTATGGTATTTTTTTAAGAGCATATTTCTAGTTTCTGAGATATGCATATTGAATATAAGGCAAGGATGCAATTTTGAAAATATATCAGTAATATGAGATTTTATCTTCCCCATTTTCTGTGAGAGGTTACAAAGAACAAACAGAATGAGAATAAAAAGTTTTAAAAGTTGAAAATTCATCTGACATGTACCATCATTTCTTAAATATTACAGGAAAATTAAGTTTTTGAGACCATATTAACAGATTTTTTTTTAAAGATTTATTTATTTATTTTTATTTATTTATACAAGCACTGGGTACAGTCAGAAGCTCAGGAGGGTGAGAGAATTCACCAGAGCCAGGGCGGGGAGCAGAGCAGGCAGAAGGACCGAAGTACACTGCTGAGGGGAGCAGCGGGCGGCAGGAGAGGTCTGCGCGCCATGTGGGACCCTCCTCCAATGGCCGGGGATCGAACCAGTGCAGCAGAGGTTGCGGGCAGCTTCGCAACCCAGCGCTTAACCGCTGTGCCACCAGGGAGGCCCCCATATTAATAGATTTTGTATAGTTCTCAGTAGTTTGTCTTTCTGCTTTAAATTCTGAACATACATATTCCTTATATTAAAAGCAGTGAACTCTACATTTTTCCCAATAAAGTGAATGTTTACCTATACGGTTTTATTTTCTTTCGACCCAATTTTAAAATCATGAACTTAAAACTCTAGACAAGACAGAGAAATAGGTGCAGTGCCGTGGTAATAAAAACTTGGCCTTCAGTGCTACATCTCCTACCCTGCCTTTCTCCTCCCCCACCTTCTCCAGTATCCTAGCATGGACCTCCTCAGCTAGGCTGCCTACATTACAGGTGTAGATCAGGGTGTGACTGGCAGCTTCCCTAAATGGGAGATACATTCAAGGGAGAAACTAGTCCTTCTCTCACCAATAATTGGGGTGATCAAATTCTACCAATCATGACGTTTTTTTCTTGAAGAAATGCAGATGAGACAGGCCAGGACCTACAGGTATGAACTGGGGCTCTCTTGGAGCAATCAAGATGTGTGATCCCTAGCTAATTCTAGCTTTTCCTTCTCTTTAAATGCCTCTGAGTCATTTGGTAACTGAACAATTGGGTGCCTATTTCTCTTTCAATGTTAGTTGAGTTTGACAATGACAGTTGTGAAGAAGATGGGTTATGGAAAGTTATACCACCATCTATATGTAATGTAAATGCCATATATAGGCATGTGTTTACTTGTTCATCTGAAGAAAAAGGGTCATTGACAGTCATTAGATTAGATGATTATTTGGCTACATTTTGAAGGTATATTTTTTTCATTGGAGTCACACATAAGTTACTTGGAGAGCTGCAAAGTTATATATACCACCCTCCCCCACCTTCCCCTTCCCTTCCTCTTCACACACAAAATGAGTGTTTATAGTGAACATCGAGCATAAATTTTCTGTCTAAATTTTATTCTCTAGTACTCTTAGTAGAGATGATCTTGGATTTAGTATTTCTCTTAACCTTAGTACCCTCCTCCTTATAAAAATAAGGATAATACTAGTTCTACTTCAGAGTTGTTTTAAGGCATACAAGGTGAGTTCTGCAAAACGCCTTTTATAAACTTAAGTTTATATAAATGATCATCACAGGGGAGGTGTTATTTTTCACTAAGGAAGCACTTGGGACTTGAAGATTCATAGGCTTAAATTGCTATTTCATAAGCTATTCAGTATATATCTTACTCTCAAAACCTCAATTATACCTGTACAAGTAGCTAAAATCAGTACCTTCCTGATAAGATTGCTGTAAAAACTGAAAGACATGTGTCAATGTTGTAGCCTAGTGCTTGGAAAATACTAATCATTCCTTGATGTTATAATCATCAATAGGATCATTAGTTGTATTAACAATGGTGATGGGAAACTGGATGAAAATTTTACTAGTTTTAACAGGTTTAACCAAGATTTTTTAAATCAGTTTCTCATTATATTCTATAGAAGTTTCACAAAGATTTGAGTAGTTTTTTCCCCCCAGATGTCTGTTCTTTTCATATATTAAATGTTTTTTCTTTGCTACATTAAAAGCTTAACTTCTGGACTAGTGAAAGAACAGTGGTGAAAAAAGGACTATGTATTCTTCTGTCAAGCCATACATTAAGCACTGCTCAGTCAGGGGAGCTGGGCTGTTGGATCAACCAGCACTGAGGACAGCATACTTGCTCTGTCTCCACCCCTGACCCCAGTGTATTTTTGGCCATTGAACCTGCAAGAGTCTGGCCCCTTGGCCCACATAGAATCCAATTCCCAGAAAGAAGAGGTGGCCTCCTGCCACTGATTTTAAGTTGTGGCATTGTAATTTTCTATTTGATCTTCTGATTTTTCTCAATTCTGTCATGATCACTTCATGCTTGACACTCATTACTGCAGTGTGCTTTCATCTGCTTCATATGACTGACCTAAATCCTTTTCAAAACAGATCATAATGTCAGAACTCTGTTTTTAATTCAAGATTTGGTACTGACTTCATGGCTGGGTTGAAGCTAACTTGGACTGATCTTTCTATAAAAGCATCTATAGCTATCTTATTAAGTACTCAAAATATGTGTTACAAGGATCTCTTTATGTTAAGATATATTTAGAAAAAACTTGTTAATTTGTTAACTTGTTAATGTAAATTTTTTGATTAAAAAAAAATTCCCTTCAGGTATATGTTCAGTTTTTCAGAGTTCTACATCCTTCACACATTTCTCCCTAAAATAAAATCTGAGTGTACATGGAAGTTCACTATCTCTCTTGGCCTTCAGAGAAAGGGCCTCAGATTTTCCTCTGTCATTGATTGCTCTCTGGACCTTTCCTGGATTCAGTATGATAATGTTTTCATCAACCTTTGTAGCTTGCTTTGTTTGCATCCTCTACTGAAGTTTGAGGCTGAGAGACATGGACTTCCCTCTTTCCCTGGTCAGGACTTACGGTCCTATTTGCTGTCTTGACCTCTGTCTCAACTCATCCAAATATAGCATACATCTTTAAGGCCTGTAAATCCTTTTTGCTCTTCAACTGGCTTGATATGTGGGTCTCAGATAGAAGTATCCCTTGCTAGTCATCCAGCCATTTACTAGGCATCCCACCCACAGTGCTCCTTACAGATTGAGAATTTGTTAATTCCTTCCATGCCACTCCAGCCAAGTTGGAGAGATAAACTTGCATAACTCTGCCATACCACTGACTTTACTCTGAACGAACTTTCTGTATGTAGCCTGGTCTCCCCCCACCAAGTGCCCCAGCAAAAGTGGAGGAAAAACCCTCTGTTAAAATAATACCCATCTGGATAAATTTAGAAGTTAATTGGATTTATGAAACAATTCATCAGGAAGCATCCCATCTAGCAGATAGAAGGATGTTACAAGGGGTTATACAAAATAGAAGGTTTCTATAATTAGAAAAGGGTGGGAAACGTTATTAGGAAACAGAAAGATTATTTCAGGAAGAGTCCCGTTCCCTTGGGGGAATTAGTACCTCACTAGTTCTGACCAGGAAACTCCCAAAGATTGCACTTTGGAAGATGCTAAAACTGCCGTTTGGTTAGGAATTTAGTCTCGGTTTGGCCCTGCATGGCTGACTCTTGTGGACTTTTTCTTATTAACACCTCGTGAATCATTGCGAATGTAGGCCAAGCAGTATTTTTCTTACTTTCTTATTGGAGAAACAGAAATGTACAGACTATTTTCTTTTCTTCCTAATTAAAAGAACCTCAAGTTTGGAATCTCTTGTTTGTATACTCCACCAGTCATTATTTTTCATTTTTGAAGTAATGTTCTACTACATTTAATTTTTCCTCATTTCTTGAAAAATTTAGTTCTTTGTCCACTACTACTGCTTTCATACTGCCTCGTGGTGCCAACTTCTACAAAATCATCCACCCACATGGTATTTTCAACTCTCATATCTTTGGTCTTGTTTTCTCCAATGTTATTGGTCCTATTAATTGCCACTCACTGATTTTTGTCCTTCTTATTAACTACCTGCCCTTTGCCTTTTCAATTTCTCTTTCCATTCTTTGATCACCACCACTTCCTGTCTTTCCAGCTGACTCTTCAGTAGTGCCCAACTCCAACAACGCTTTTTTTTTTTTAAAGATTGATTGATTTATTTATACAAGCACTGGGTACAGTCAGAAGCACGGGAAGGTGAGAGAATTCACCAGAGCCAGAGTGGGGAGCAGAGCAGGCAGAAGGACCGAAGTACACTGCTGAGGGGAGTAGCGGGCGGCAGGAGAGGTCTGCGCATCATGTGGGACCCTCCTCTGGTGGCCGGGGAGCAGCCGGGGATCGAACCGATGCCACAGAGGCTGCAGGCAGCCTCGCAACCCAGCGCTCAACCGCTGCGCCACCAGGGAGGCCCTCCAACAACACTTTTATCCCCAGGGCCTGAAATTAACTTATCTACCACCCTTTTTTGTCCTTAACACAGCATATATATCATATCTGTTGTTCAGTGAAAATTTCATGTTTAATCTTGTATGCCTGGAGAAAAACTTGCCATCTATCTGACTGACCTCATTTTAATTTTATGACAATTAAGCTCAAATTATGTCCAACAACTGTGTTATACTTACAAGTATTCAACCCCTCAGACTTTAGGTAACTTTTCAAATCTTTTTTTTTCCCCTATAAAATGTCTATAACCTTTACCCTCTTCCTCATTCTCTTGCTGATAAAATGAAAGTACGCAGAAAAGAATTTGCTTTAGTTTCTCCATTCTCATCTGTCTACCTACCTGTATCAATGCTCATGTGTCTTAACTCCTTTAGATGAGTAAACTAAGTTTCTAGGAAAGGAAGCCCTTCAATTTGTATGCAAGGGCTCTTTATTACCCTTCTAAGAACTTGACTTTAGCAATGTTCTTTTCCCTTTCTTGCAAATGGAGGACAAATCCCAACCTGAGAAGGAGCTGTTAGTATGAAGATACGGTTGGATTACTTTCAGGGCTCTTCTCAAGGGGCATGAACCACCCACTGCACATAACCTGTCTTTCACAGGCCAGCAACTGTAGTCCCTGCACTATTGGCTAAAACAAGGAAATTACTTGGGACAAAGTTCAGTAATGAGTTGCAGTTAACCCTTAGGCAATGATTTATAGGCACTATTTTTAGTGATTTTCCAAGACTGCGTGTAAAGGGAAAGAAGCAAGCACATTCAAGAAGTCTTCTGTTTCATTCTTAAATTTATATCTTGGGTCAAGATTCTTTATTTCATAATCATTCATTCAAATACTGATTCATTAGTTGGATGTCATATAGACAATTCAAGATTAACATCTCAACCTGAAGTTCTACTATTGTCCCCTTAAAAATCAATATCATCCTTTATTTACTTCTGTAAAATAATTTAGATTCATTCTAGACTTCTTTTCCCTTTCAGTGTATCCCCAATAGGCTCAGCCTTAAAAATTAGCTGTTGAATACAGAAAATTTAAACTCTACTACCATGATGATGGTCCAGCTATATTATTTCTGATTTTTGCAACAGACTCAGATTCATGTTCTTGACTCCATCTTATTTTTTCATTGAAGCTGCCAGACTGACTTAAAATATGCAGGTCACTATTCTATATGATACTGAGATAGTGGATACATAACTGTGCATTTGCTAAAATGTGTTGTAAAAGAAACAAAATAAATAATTAAAATTAAACAATAAAAAAAAATAATGCCACTTTTCTGTTCTGTCTCTCCAAAGTTTGAACCACATTTCTATAATGGCCTTCAAGGCAATTCTCCTCCAGTTACACTGAATGCATTGTGTCTTCAAACACACAAAACATGCTTTAACTTCAGGATCCTGCACCATAGGCAAAAAATGTAGACTCTGATATTGTTAAGTTAAATTTCTGTGTTCATAATAGGTCTAGTATGTGACCAGTTTTGTGAATGGTCAAGGGGCTATTATCATTCTGCGGGGAATTAGCTCTAGGCATAAATCTCTATAGCCAAATTGTCCAATTATATTATTCATCATCTCTATAGCATTTTACTTTTGACTACTTGATCTGTGAAATACTGAGAAAGGAAAACACTTTGCTATCAAACATGATCAAGTCTGGTATGAATCAATTTCAAATGTCTATTAAGACAGGATAAAGAAGAACAATGCACACTTAATTGAAAACCTTTTATTATGGCTTAACATATGGGTAGATATACATTTATTTGCTAATCTTTTGATACAAAACCAGTCTTAGATTCTGGGATGTAAGTTGGAGTTGTATTATTTATCTGACTTAAGCCACACCTACAAGGTAAGAGCTCTCATTTTTAATTGTGGATGTTTTAAGTGGAGTGAGCTTAAAGATACTTTTGAAAGTGATCTGAGGTTTTTATAGTTAATTCTAATCTTTCAATAACTTGAATTTTTGTTCCTACACCTAATCTGACAGGACTTTTGGAGAGATGTACTGATGTAGGCTTTACAAACATCTAATTTAGTATAAACTGTATTTTCAGATACTTTATTTAATACATGCTATTTAGTATGTAATACTAAATTGTGTAGTCCAATATCAATATCAAGTACAACAAATGTAAGTTGCTTGAGAATAAAGACAACTAACACTTGGTAAGCATACAACTCATTTGTGAGAGTAGATGTATATATGTATACAGTAGGGACTACCCATTAGAGGGTAGTGTTCAGACTACTCTGTGGGTATGTCAGCATATTTGGCAGAGAAATAGAAATTGCAGTTAACCTAAAGAGTCAGTTAAGAGTGCTCTTACTGCATTATTATGTTTCCATTAATGTCAACTTTTATTCTTACCCTTTTTTTGCTCATGTTTTATGATTGATTTGATGCATAAAAGTTAATGGCAGTTATAGCCTTTGAGCCTTGTGCTTTTATCTATAAAAGTAACATTCCTTGTTCCTTTGAAGTTTTACCTTAAATTTGGATTTGTCTCTTACTGATGTTGTGAGCTTTTTTTTTTTCCTTATCTTTGTTTTCTCTGGTGGTTTTTTTTTTTTTTTTGACGTTTTTCTCCTTTTTTGCAATTTGGAATGACTCCAATTTGCTAAAGATTGATTTTAAGACTTCAAAGAATTTTCTGGATTCAACATCACTAAAGATACTAGTTTAAATAACTATCAACTTCTCTATAAGGTGAAATATTGGCAAACTTCTAGTTTCTTCAATTTTATATTTGGTATCTGGATTTTTGACAAATCACTGATTGTGTCAGTGTGTATATTTAATGTCCACAAATTTCTCATTTATGGACTATTTTTTGATTAATTTCATAATTTACTGATGTATATCATCATCACATCCTATAAGGTATATAATTGATACACATTAATAAATGTTTGGACATCAAAAAATGTATATCATTTGAAAAACTGTCAAATTACAATGCTGTACAACTGAAAAACCTATAAAATATAAAACAATGTTATTCACATTTACTTAAAAATAAATGATGTCCTTTTTACAAATTTTTATCTGAAAAATTTTCTTATTTTCCAAATGGCAATTTATTAGATTAGATTAAATCAGAATCCTTCATTTTAAATAGTTGCAAGTGTTGGTGGAAGTTATATAGCTTTTAATTCAGTTAAGGAAAAATTTGTGACCAACTTGCTTTCCTTTTTCTTTGTAGGTGAAATGTTTCTTTTCCCTGGATGCTTTCAGCCTTTTTCCTTTGCCCACAGAATTGAATAATTTTACCAGGTTGATTCAAGATGACAGTTTTAATTTAGTAATTTTCACCTGATGCAGGATGAATGCATCAGAAAAGTGCATTATAGATTTAATCAGAAGAGTGATCTTTTAATAACTTTTCAATGTTATTTCTGTTCCATCTCTCTTCTTTTCTCCTACAGAAAATCTTATTCCTAAACATTGACTTTCTCCTGTCTATTCTCAATGTCTCTCATTTTCTCCTTACTTCATTTTCTGGGTGACTTTAAAACCTCCTTTCCAAAGCAATGATTTTTGGAAATTTTGATTTTTGACATTGTTGATTCATCTTTTCTTGTCAATAGTTTCTAAGCTTACATAGCTCCATAACCAGTTAAAACTCTTCAGAGATTAATTTTTTTAAGCTTACCCACCATCATCTTTCTTCTCGTAAAAGTATTTTTATTACTTACTGAATCTATTTTACTTCAAGTCCTTGAAAGAATAGGGTTTTTGTTTCAAGTTCTGTTTTGCTGCGCTTAGTAAAACTTCAAAAGCATATCTTTGCATTTGAATTTTGCATACTATATTCATTTTTTATTAGATTCATTTCAGTGTTGCTAATTTTCTTCATGAATTTCTATAGGATTTCGTATTGGGGCAATTCTAATTAGATCTGTTAATTGTCCCAGAATAGTGGAGGTGAATTCTCATTTCTCCTTTGTTTACCAAAGTTTCAGAAATATGCCTTTCAAAATTTAACTGAAAGGCTAGATATTACAGGTGAATATTAGGAATTTATTAATCAGCCTGGGGAAGTGTGGAAATATAAGCATTTGTGGTGACTTTGTTTTTATAAAGTTTATTCTTTAAACTTAAAAAAAAAATTATTCTCAACATCTGTTGGAATTACTGAAATAGGGTCAGCTTTTTATATTTTGCTTCCCTTCCCAGGTATTTAGTCTGTTCTCTGATCCAGAAAGCTTGGCTGTATGTAGGCCTTTTATTTGGTTTTCATCTTGCTCAACTAAGGGAATACTACCTCTTTCAACCTTTGGGATGTGTCCCAAAGCCTTATTTGTAAGTCTTCCTACATGGCCTTAGTGTTGTCAGACAGTTAGTAGCAGTATATGTTGTCTTTCTATGATGGCAATCTTCCTCTAGTTAGTACTGCTGAGAAATAAAGCATTTTGGGGCTTCCCTGTTCATGCAAGGGGTTGAACACAGCACGGTGAAGCTATCCACAGCCTCTGCAGCACGAGTTCGATCCCCAGCCAGGGAACTACCCACATGGTGCAGCAGACCTCTCCTGTCTTGTACACTGCTCCCCTCAGCAGAGTATTTCAGTCAGTCTGCCTGTTCTGTTTCCCACTCTTTCTCTGGTGAATCCTCTCACCCCCACACCTCTGGCCTGTACCCCAGCTCTTGTATGCATAAATAAATAAATCTTTAAAAAAAAAAAGAAATAGAGCATTTTGGAAAATTTTCTTCTTCAACTGCTGATTACTTTTAGTTCTGTATCTGCCCATATTTTCTTCATTCAGTCTGTAGTATTATGTTCTTTTTTTACCATTTCTTTGTAGTGCCACCTTTCTATCTGTTTGGTCAATTTGGAAATTGGTTTCTGACTTGGAGAATTGGAATTAACCTATTGATTCTTAGTGTATTATCTTTTCCAGAAGGCACCCTCAATAAGAATTTTGTTGCTAGCTATACATCATTTTATTCTTTTTCTTCCACCCATTTTATAATATAATTAGCGAATATTTTATATTTTTTCAGTATCTAACTTCTCTTAATACTTAACTGCTCTAGATCTCTTGTACTAGGTCTCTTGTAGAGAGTCACCTTAAGCTCATCACTTTCTATCTTGTCTACTTTTGAATATAGAATGTTCCCCAACCCACTGAATGATCACCATGGGGAGAAATTTTCTCATATAACGAAAACATGAAGCAAGTGCTTGACATGTGGAATTTTCTTAATAAATGTGAAATTTATTCTACTTCCCTTCCCAGCTATTTTTATTGTATAGTTTCTCCTCTGCCTTCTCCATCATGAAAATAATTGCTGAATAATTCTTTTAAAATATAACTCAGTTTAAACTCATTGGTTACAACACTACCAACAAACTGTGTAGTCAACAGTTATTTTTTACCTCTAATTAATTTACTTAATTTGTACAGTTCTAGATGATATTTAACTAGACCTGTTAGAAAAACAGAATACTCAGGAATGTAATTTATTGATAAAGTGGGAATATTCTTTGCTTTCTTGATTTTTATTCCTTATCATTACTTTTGGATTTTTCCCCTCTATGGTATGTTTTCCTTCTACTTTTCTTCATGTTGGGGTGAAGGGGGAGATTAAGGCTCTGTAAACAATATTAAAACAATTTTTTAAAAGCAAATCCAATGAAAAATGGAAGTTATATTTGTTTGATATTTTGGGTTTCAGTTTGAGGTTTTTTTCTCTTTAAATCTGAGCAGAACATTTTCAGTTTTGAATTAGGTATTGAAGGAAAGCCATTCATTCTCTGACAAGTACGCTGAGTCTCGGAACTTTTTATATCTATGTAGAAGGCAATTACAGTCATGGATTTCAAATTTGCTTTAAAAGCAAAAATTAATCTGAAGTTAAAGAGAAATTATGTATTATCTTATAAATGATAAGTAATAATGTCTGTGTTAGCAAAAAGCTGTCTTAGTTTAACACCATTAGTGTCTTAGTTAATGTTGAAACAGCTGAAAGAACTTACAATGCTCAGTGGAGATCAGAACAATTTATATAGTGAGTCAGAAACAAGATCTTATTTTGTTGAAGAGAAGAGTATGTATACCAAAATGTCTTTCTTTGTACCAGTTTTTCCTTTTAAGTTTTCAGGGTAGAGAATTATCTTTTCAATGCTTTCTTTGCGATCTAAGCTAAACTATTACTGCAATTTAAAACTTTTATCTATGCCATTGTATTTCTGTGGAATTGGACTTTGTTTGATTTTAGTTGATGTTGGCTTTCTAATCAATGGATGCATTTAAAGAAACCTGAGAAAAATACTGCACAAAAGGCTTTTTTTGTAGTACATTGTCTGCTCTGCTTGCAGTTGGATATTACTTCTTCCTAAACACCCTTTTATTTTAAAATCTTGCATATTAAGTAGTTTAGCATAGATAGTCAAATATCTCACATGGGAGAGTTCACATTACCTAAATAATCACTTTTATTATAGATGTGGATGTTGCAAAATCATTACTGAATGTTGACCATAATTTCCATTTATTTTGAACCGTGCCCTTTTATGTCTGAAAAACATCTGTGGGAACATATTGGTAAAATTCTACATGTTAACAACTGTCCTTGCATTACCAGATAGTTTAGAAAAATGAACACAGACAAAACTCAAACAATTTGAAACAAAACTATTATACTTTTCTTTTTTTTAATTTTTTTTTTTTAAGATTTATTTATTTATTTATTTATACAAGCACTGGTTACAGTCAGAAGCGAGGGAGGGTGAGAGAATTCACCAGGGCCAAAGCGGAGAGCAGAACAGGCAGACTGACGAAGGACACTGCAGAGGGGAGCAGCGGGCGGCAGGAGAGGTCTGCGCGCCATGTGGGATCCTCGCCCAGTGGCGGGGGATCGAACTGGTGCTGCAGAAGCTGAGGGCAGCTTCGCAACCCAGCGCTCAACCGCTGTGCCACCGGAGAGGCCCAAAACTATTATACTTTTCAATGATGAATATCACTGCCTAATTTTGGAAATTTCAGATAATATATATTGCACCAAAGAGTTTTGTGGTAAAAGTCAGAAGCAAATCTAAGCCTCTTTTTATTATATTTATATCATTATGATCTTTTAAAATACAAGTGTGTTTTTAATAAAATGTTTTAAAATATTGAAGTTATAAATTCAGAAAATATTTGTTACATATTTTGTGTCATATTTGAGAGCATTATTCTAATAGTTTGTATGATTTGTAATTCAGCTAAAATTTACCTAACAGTGGAAGCCTTTACTCGTGTATAGTTTCTTCCTGCCCAGCATTCTTTCCCATTTTTGTGGTAACATAATCACTTTCATGGGAGAAATTCCATGTGATTCAGTTGAAGGTCACTGACTTTCAGCAGCCACAGCTTAGATACATGCATTGGGTCGAGCTAACCAGAGTATTGTATTCTGTTCTTCTCAGCCATTGTTATAATGCCTAAAAGAGCTCTTGATATGCATTATGTACTATAAAATATTTGTTCAGTAAATGCGCACAATAATTGAATTAGTAGGTTTTTACATTATAGGAGAGTTGATATTAAATTCTTTAATTCATTGATTCATTTAAAAAGAGCAGAGAGGGCCTCCCCGGTGGCGTAGCGGTTGAGCGCTGGGTTGCGAAGCTGCCCACGGCCTCTGTGGCGCCGGTTCGATCCCCAGCTGTTCCCCGGCCACCGGAGGAGGGTCCCACATGGCGCGCAGACCTCTCCTGCCGCCCGCTGCTCCCCTCAGCAGTGTACTTCAGTCCTTCTGCCTGCTCTGCTCCCCGCTCTGGCTCTGGTGAATTCTCTCACCCTCCCGCGCTTCTGACTGTACCCAGTGCATGTATAAACGAAACAAACAAAACAAAAATAAATAAATAAAAAGCATGCCTCTAAAAAAAAAAATAAAAAACAAAAAATAAAAAGAGCAGAGATTCATTTCTGAACGTTGGGTAGAATTCATTTGTAAATCCATCAGGTCCTTGGCTTTTGTTTTTGGGGAGGGTTTTGATTACCATTTCAATTTTGCTGCTTGTAATTGGCCTGTTTAGGTGTTCCATTTCTTCTTTATCTAACTTTGGGTGATTGTAGAGTTGTAGGAATTTGTCCATCTCCTCTAGATTGTTGAACTTGTTTCCATATAACTGTTCATAGGTAGTTTCTGATTATTCTTTTGATTTCTGCTGTGTGCATTGTGATTTCTCCTCTTTCATTTGTGATCCTGTTTATTTGTGCTTTCTCCCTTTTTTCCTTTGTGAGCCTGGCTAGGGGTTAGTAAATTTTATTTATTTTTTTGAAGAACCAGCTCTTGGTTTCATTGATCTTTTGGATTGTTTTTTTAGTTTCAATTTCATTTATTTCTGCTTTGGTTTTTATTATTTCTTTTCTTTTACTGGTTTTGGGTTTTTTTCTTGTTGTTCTTTTTCTAGTTCTTTGAGCTTCGAGATTAGATTGTTTCTTTGAGTTTTTTTTTGTTTCTTAATGTGAGCCTCTATTGCTATATATTTTCCTCTTATTACTGCTTTTGCTGCATCCCATACATTTAGGAAATTGGTGTTCTCCTTGTCATTCAATTCAAAGAATTTTTTAATTTCTTCTTTGATCTCCTCATTAGTCCAGTGGTCTTCCAGTAGTGTGGGTTTCAATCTCCATGAGGTAAGAGAGTTCCTTGCCTTATTTTTATGGTTTATTTGTAGTTTGATGCCTTCATGTTCAGAAAAGATGGTTGGTATGATTTCAATCTTGGTGTATCTGTTGATGTTTGTCTTGGGTCCCAGTATGTGATCGATCCTGGAGAATGATCCGTGTACGCTTGAGAAAAATGTGTACTCAGATTTTTGGGGGTTTAGTGTTGTATAGATGTCTGTTAAGCCCAAGTGCTCTAGATCTTTATTTAGAGCTTTAGTGTCTTTATTTTTTGTCTCGTTGATCTATCCATTGTTGATAGTGGTGTGTGGAAGTCTCCTACTACGTATGTGTTTTCTCTGATGTCTATTTTCAAAGATGACAATAGTTGTCTGATATATTTTGGTGCTCCTTCGTTTGGTGAGTATTTGTTAATGAGTGTTATTTCTTCTTGAAGTATTGTCCCCTTGATCATAATGTAGTGACCGTTGGGGTCTCTCTTTACCTTTTTGAGTTTGAAATCTGTTTTATCTGCTACAAGTATAGCTCTTCCTGCTTTCTTTTTTGGTCTATTTGCTTGTAGGATTGTTTTCCATCCTTTAACTTTGAGTCTATTTTTATCTTTTGTAGCTAACTGTGTTTCTTGGAGACAGCAAAAGGTTGGGTTTTGTTTCTTAATCCAGCCATAAGAAAGAACATATCAAAATCAACAAACAACTATGAATCAGAGACATTCTATGAGGGGTGGGGGGCGGGGAAAGGAGAGATTGGGGCCAAAATAAGGGGATTGTAATTGTATGGGGAATATAAAAATAAAATTTAAATAAACCGCCCCCCCCAAAAAAATAAAAAGAACAGAGAGGATGTACAGATTGCTGTATTTTATTTGGTAGCCAAATTACTCTTCATCGTGATACAATGAAGACTCAGCATAATCCTTAATAACTTTTCTGAATCATCAAGTATTCTATTTTTTTTTAAAGATTTATTTATTTATACAAGCACTGGGTACAGTCAGAAGCACAGGAGGGTGAGAGAATTCACCAGAGCCAGAGCGGGGAGCAGAGCAGGCAGAAGGACTGAAGTACACTGCTGAGGGGAGCAGCAGGCAGCAGGAGAGGTCTGCGCGCCATGTGGGACCCTCCTCCGGTGGCCGGGGAGCAGCCGGGGATCGAACCAGCACTGCAGATCTTCGCAACCCAGCGCTCAACCGCTGCGCCACTGGGGAGGCCCGAATCATCAAGTATTCTATTTTTTAGGTATCATTTTCATGTTTCTTTGGTGGGTCATTTGTTTATAACACTTTGAGTACCAGTTATAGAGAATCTTTACTTCTCATCAACATTCGGTTTTTCAGTTCTTCAAATTAAAGCAAGTTTCTTATAGATCTAAAATCCAGTACTGATATGCTAAAAAATTAAAGTCCTGTCCATGATGCTTTTTTTGTGTGAATACAAGTAGGCTCCTCCTTTGTTATTAGCCCACCTTGTCCTTTTGACCCACTCTGCTGACATGAATCCTCAAGCATTTTGAAAGGTGTGATAACAAATACTTTAAATGATAAAATTCCCTTTCTTTTGATGTTCTTTCTGGAGTTATATCCATGTATTCTTTATTTTCTGCTTACCCTTTGCCTTTATAACATTTTTTGATAAAAAAGAAGAAAAATGTGATTGTAAATGACTCCTGTTGAAGTATTTAAAATTTAGTAAAGCTTATGAAGTCACATTTCACATATTTAAAAAAATTAATCATTTAGATCCACGGGTAGAAAGCAGTGTGTCTTTGCAGTTATTAATCATTGCATTTCATGTCATAAATAATACATCTGTGCTCGTTCCTGTACTTTATCTGATAATATATGTATGCGGCATGTTTACCCTTTGCATGCAATTGTAGTAATGATGTATTATGTATGGGCAGTTAGTTCCATTTGTTCTTTTAGAGCCTATGATGAAATCATAGGGCAGTGAAGTGAAAAGGCATTTGTCATGCTCATGAATTTTGGGGTCTTTATTAAAAGACAAGCCTGGTCCAAGTCCTAACTTTTCCTGGGTCAGAGCTACAACTAAAAATAGAGATTTTTAAAAAGTTATAAATTAAGCTAACGAAATATGTGCTATCCTCCCATCTTGATAAATATGCCTTTGTAAGACCTGGGTGATCTGTTCATCTTTGAAATTCTTGGAATATTGGCGCTTCCCAAAGAAAGTCAGTGTGTCTCATTACTCACCCCACCAAGCTCTCTCCTGCATCACAAGGTGCTGGTGCCTGTGTACACGTGTGTGCTCCTTCTCCATAGGTGAGCTGCACCTACAGCTGCTTTCTTAAGCATCTTTTTGATCACTCTTCACCTTTGCTGTGATGACTTAGCTCACCTTGTACATAATGTAATAGGAAAGAGGTCTGTGTAAGCCCTAGAAAAATGTTAAGGCTGATGAGGTAGATAGTTTTGGGGTCCTGAGTCCCCAGAGCCTTGGTTGCTCAGGGCCTGTATCTGTGGAGAGGCAAACATTGAGAAGGGCAAGAGCCGAATGCTGATACAATGAGTGGCTCAGGCTAGGGCCCTCTTGTCTAGGTGGTACTGCATAGAGCTCAATTTAGAAATTGAGTTTTCAAGATGTTTGTGTTGCTTTGAAGGCTGAATTTTTGCAATCCATACAGAAAACAGAAGCTTTGTCCATTATTTCATTTAGATATATTAGAAGTAAAAGTGGGTTACAAGGAAATCATGGTGCTAAATACACTAGAGGAATCTTTATCATGATAATAAGTATATGTCTGTTTAGAATGTTTTCGGTGCAGTATAGGTTCCACTTAAAATTGAAATGGACAATTTAGCATAATTTCCTGTTGCCTGCAAAACATTAGCATTTGTGATTTTCATAAATTGAGTTTTTATGAGTGAGCATATATTTTTCACCTAATTTTTTTCTAATGTTTTAGTTATTTGCTAAGTTGTACTTTGATGATATGTAATACAACAGTCAATTCCACATTTGAGAATAAGTAACTATAAGAATTCAATGTCTCTATGATAGCTGAGATATTTGATTCATTTGTTGTCAAACATAAACATATAGTAACTAAAAAAATCAAATTTTTTTAAAGATTTATTTTATTTATTTATACAAGCACTGGGTACAGTCAGAAGTGTGGGAGGGTGAGAGAATTCACCAGAGCCAGAGCGGGGAGCAGAGCAGGCAGAAGGACCGAAGTACACTGCTGAGGGGAGCAGCGGGCGGCAGGAGAGGTCTGCGCGCCATGTGGGACCCTCCTCTGGTGGCCGGGGAGCAGCCGGGGATGGAACCGGCGCTGCAGAGGCAGCGGGCAGCTTCGCAACCCAGCACTCAACCGCTGCGCCACCGGGGAGGCCCTAAAAAAATCAATTTTTAACTGCCAATAATTCTGAGATAAAAAGGTAACAATACTTCTCTTAGAATGACACCATGGGACGAGATCAGATCCTTCTTTTTTAAACTTCGTTGGAATATTCTGTCACTACCATTGCCAAATCAGTCTGAGAGAAATAGATTTCCAGACCAGCTGCAGATTAATATATTTCACATCAAGCTGGATATTCTATTACAAATAGGTAGTCAAGGAATCAGTCTTCATTCCTTCTGCTTTATCATACCACATTTAATATGCTATTTTGAAAGCATAGTCCTTATTAAATAACAAGTGTGCTTTATGCTGCATGCTTTACAAATGGCAAAGACAAAACTAACTTTCTGGTCAGCCAAAGGCTTCCTACACTGCTGAGCTTAGTATGAAGATGTAAGGACAGGCTCCACCAACGTAGAGAGGTTGTAGTTTTACCTGTATGAATAGGTAGGGAAATGTATGAAGTGAAGCCATTTGAAGCAAAATCCTGAGGCATGGAACCCTTTGTAAAAATTAATCAGGTGAGATGTTAGCTTACTTTTCCTGAATCAATTTTTCTATATGTCAGGGTGTACTGACAGCAAGTCATTGCAGCTTCTGCCCCAGGCGGGTAAAAATCAGTTTCACAATGTACTATTTGCTGTTGAAGTCTTGTTTGTTTTTTTGTTGTTGTTGTTGAAGTCTTGTTTTTTTTTTTTTTTTAAAGATTTATTTATTTATGCATACAAGAGCTGGGGTATAGGCCAGAGGTGTGGAGGGTGAGAGGATTCACCAGAGACGGAGTGGGAAGCAGAATAGACAGGTTGACTGAAATACACTGCTGAGGGGAGCAGCGGGTGAGTCAGGAGAGGTCTGCTGCACCATGTGGGTTGCTCCCGGGGGATGGAACGCCTGCTGCAGAGCCTGGAAACAGCTTCGCAGGTTGTTTCTTTACCCCTTGCACCACCAGGGAGGCCCTGTTGAAGTCTTGGTTTTAAAGAACCCTTCTATAATTTATGGAAGTATCACAGGGATCATAAGTAGGAAATGAGCCTCACTGAGTCTTGGCCTCAACTTTGTGGTAAAGGGACTAAATGGGGGAAGTTTTTATTAATCCGATCTGCTAAGTAGTACCTCAGTCCACACCTGGACTGGAAGGTTTGGAAGAGAATAATTGTGTATTTGTGAGGTAAAAGCCTCACTGACTAGAAACCCTCAATGAGTAAATTCAGCTGCCATTACCTGCATTGTGAGTGCAGTGACATTTATGGGCACACATTCCCATCATTGAAAGTAAAATAAATTACATCTGGTAATATCAATTACTTTATCAAACACATTTTCAGGATTTCATGACATTTAAATAATTACACATAGGCTTTTGTAAGAAACGTGTGTCTGAAATGAGTTTTAGTCCTAAGGGAGCAGCATAATTTTTTCTCTGAAGATGTTCTGTACTATGAATGAAGATAAGCAGTCAGTTTTTTTTTTTTTAAATCTCATCAAGTCATTACATTTTATAAATAGGTCAAGAATTAGGGGTTGTAGATTTTTGTATAGGGCCTGTCACAATCTCAGTGTTAGCTGATCCAATGATTACAGTCTTCTGTCAGGGAATTTTTGTCTTTTACCTAAATGATTCAAGAAATAAACACGGGCACTATATATATCTGATTTATTTATGAGGCTAGAATTAGAAAAATTTTCTGGACAATAATGATGGTAGGGTGGCACCTCTGAGGAGTTTAGAGGTCTTCTTGTTCTCCTTTCCTTCTGCTGAATCCAAATTGAGATGAACTCATGGTATTTTGATGTGGATGATGTTGATCAGAGGAGTTGTTACAGGGAATGGTAGTGGTGCTGATATAGGGTCATAAACAGCTGCTGCACTTTTTGAGCATCAGCAGAGAGATATACATTGTTTCTCACAATTCTAAGAGCTGAGTATCAGGCTCAGCCACAATCTATACTGTATGCATTTGAAAGACTGCTTGGTTTAGGGTCATCGCTCTTTTCCATAAGTGATTGTTTCCTTAGAATATTTTTTATCTAAAATTCAACTTCTAACATCCTTTTAGGTAGAGGAATTAGAATATAAACAAGAAAAAGGAAAAAACAAGTAGTATTATGCAGAGGAGAAGTGTTTTAATAAATACTGAGTTACGGTATTAAAATAAGAGTGAGGAGAGAGGGTTGTAAAGATAAATTTAGGAGACTTACTCAGTCATTCATGAGAGGTTACATCATGGGCTTTATATCCAAAACAAGTCAAATTCCAGTTGTATTCTTTTACTAGTTTTTTTTTTTTTGTAAATAGATACTTTTTTGAAATCTCAGTTCCTCCTAAACAGGATGAGGATAATGTGAAGTTTGTAAGTAATATATGGAAAAACTACTAGTATATAGCATCTTTCATGAGAGCATTTATTTATTTATTTATTTATTTATTTATTTTTTTATTGCCTCCTCCCAACTCCATTTCATTGTGCGTCTGGCATTAGCACCGCCAGAGCCCTGGTTAATATGTGCACCGTGCAACTCATTAGCTGCACATTAGCATCAGAGCCGAGAATCAACATGATGGATCCAACAATATGTTGGTGCTCAGGTCGGAGTCTCAGCTGAGGACTCCAGATGCAGAGGTCAGCAGCTCGGGCGCAGCACATATGGAGCACAACGGGCTCCAAGGAGTCATTGGAGAAGATGGGAAATATTGGGCCTCATTAAAAATTGAGGGGTGGAAAAGTCCCTTTGCAAGACTCATGGGCTTCATGGCTATGGATCTGCCTTTCCACTCATGAAGAATTTATTGGGTCTATCATCAAAATAAGAGAGTGCTGAAGATGCAAGCGGCATTATCCTATTGCTAGGAATCAAATACAGTGCATCAGGGCCCCAAGTGAGCAGCCCCAGAGTCAGGGCTGAAAGTTGTAAAGCAGGTCTCTTTAATGCCAAATGTTAGTTTTATTCTCTTTGTAATGTATGTTGGTTTCAGTTTAATGGAGGTAAAATGTCCTCAATTGCATGTAGTAATAAATAACTTTTTTTTTAAATAATAAATTTTATTTTTATATTCCCCATACAATTGCAGCCCCCCTATTCTGACCCCAATCCCTCCCCTCCCGCCCCTCACCCCCCAAAAAGTGTCTCTGGTTCATAGTTTTTTGTTGATTTTGATTTTCACTTTCTTATAGTTACTCATTTTCCTGGTCCCTTATTTAAGTTTTCTAGATTCCTGCTATGAGTGAGACCATCCGGTATTTTTCTTTTTCTTTTTGGCTTATTTCGCTGAGCATGATCCCTTCCAGCGCCATCCATGTTGCTGCAAATTGCATGTGTTTATCTTTTTTGAATGCTGAGTAATATTCCATGGTATATATGTACCACATCTTCTTGATCCAGTCATCTATTTTTGGGCATTTGGGCTGTTTCTAAAGCTTAGCTATTGTAAATAGTGCTGCTATAAACATAGGGGTGCAGGTGCTCTTTGGAATGGATGTTTCTGTGTCCTTTGGGTAAAGACCTAGGAGTGGAATTGCTGGATCATATGGAAGCTCTATGTTTAGTAGGTCCAGAAATCTCCACAAAGCTCTCCATAGTGGTTGGACCAGTTTGCACTCCCACTAGCAGTGCAGGAGAGTTCCTTTTTCTCCACACCCTCGCCAACATTTGTTGTTGCTAGTTTTTTTAATATGTGCCATTCTCACTGGTGTAAGATGGTATCTCATGGTAGTTTTGATTTGCATTTCCCTGATTACAAGTGATGTTGAACATTTTTTCATATGCCTGTTGGCCATTTGCATTTCCTCTTCAGAGAAGTTTCTTTTTAGCTCTTCTCCCATTTTTTGACTGCATTATTTTCTTTGTTGTTGCTGAGTCTCATCAGCTCTTTGCAGATTTTTTTTTTAAAGTCTTTTTTTTTTTTATAGAGGCATGTTTTATTTATTTATTTATTTGTTTGTTTTTTTGTTTATACATGCACTGGGTACAGTCAGAAGCACGGGAGGGTGAGAGAATTCACCAGAGCCAGAGCGGGGAGCAGAACAGGCAGAAGGACCTAAGTACACTGCTGAGGGGAGCAGCGGGCGGCAGGAGAGGTCTGCGCACCATGTGGGACCCTCCTCCAGTGGCCGGGGAGCAGCCAGGGATTGAACCGGTGCCACAGAGGCTGCGGGCAGCTTCGCAACCCAGCACTCAACCGCTGCGCCACCGGGGAGGCCCTCTTTGCAGATTTTTGTGATCAGTCCTTTATCATTAGTGTTGGGTGTAAAAATGTTCTCCCAGTTGGTGGGGTTTCTCTTTGTTTTTGTTATTGTCTCTTTTGCTGTGCAGAAGCTCTTTAATTTGATGTAGTCCCAGCTGTTTATCTTTGCCTTCACTATCACTGCTTTGGGTGATGTGTCTGTAAAGAAGTCTTTGATGTGCAAATCACGTAGTGTTTCGCCTATATTTCCTTCTATATATTTTATGGTTTCAGGTCTTATGTCTAGTTCTTTAATCCATTTTGAGTTGATCTTTGTGTATGGTGTGAGGTAGTGGTCAAGCTTCATTCTTTTGCATGTAGCGACCCAATTTTCCCAGCACCATTTATTGAACAGACATTCTTTGCTCCAATGCATAGTCTTTGCTCCTTTGTCAAAGATTAATTGACCATAAATCTGTGGGTTTATTTCTGGATTTTCTATTTGATTCCATTGGTCTGTATGTTCTTGTTCCAATAACATGCAGTTTTGATGATTATGGCTTTGTAGTAGAGTTTGAAGTCTGGGAGTGTGATGCCTCGTTCCCTTCTTTTTTTTTTTCAGGAGAGCTTTGGCTATTCGGGGTTTTTTGTGATTCCATATGAATTTCATCAATAATTGTTCTATTTCTTTGAAGAATGACATTGAAATTTTGATTGGAATAGCATTGAATCTGTATATTGCTTTTGGTAGGATGGTCATTTTAATAATGTTTATTCTTCCAATCCATGAGCAGGGGATGTCTTTCCATTTCTTTGTGTCTTCTTCTATTTCATTTAACAGTGTTTTATAGTTTTCTTTGGATAGGTCCTTTACCTCTTTTGTTAGATTTATTCCCAAATATTTGATTTTTTTTGTTTCAATAATAAAAGGGATGGTTTTTTTGATTTCTTCTTCTTCAGATTTATTGTTTGTGTATAGGAAGGCTACTGACTTTTGCGTGTTGATTTTGTATCCTGCCACTTTACTGAACTGATTAATGAGTTGAATTAGTTTTTCTGTGGAGTTTTTGGGGTTCTCTATGTATATTATCATATCATCTGCAAATAGTGATAGCTTGACTTCTTCTTTTCCTATTTGGATTCCTTGGATGTCTTTCTCTTGTCTTATTGCTCTGGCTAGGACTTCCAGTATTATATTGAAGAGCAGTGGTGAGAGTGGACATCCTTGTCTTGTTCCAGATCTTAATGGAATTGCTTTCAGCTTTACACCATTGAGAATGATACTGGCTGTTGGCTTGTCATAGATGGCCTTTATGATGTTGAGGTATGTTCCTTGTATCCCAAGAATTTCAAGGGCTTTTATCATGAATGGGTGTTGCACTTTGTCGAAAGCTTTCTCAGCATCTATTGATATTATCATACGGTTTTTATATTTCTTTTTGTTGATGTGTTGGATAACGTTGATTGATTTTCGGATGTTGAACCATCCTTGTGTCCCTGGAATGAATCCAACTTGGTCGTGGTGAATTATCTTATGGATACATTGTTGGATTCTGATAGCTAAAATTTTATTGAGGATTTTTGCATCAGTGTTCATTAGGGAGATTGGCCTGTAGTTTTCCTTTTTTGTGTTGTCCTTGTTCAGTTTTGGTATTAGTGTAAAGTTGACTTCATAGAACGTGTTTGGTATTGTCCCTTCCTTCTCAATTTTTTTGAAAGAGTTTGTGAAGGATAGGCACTAATTCATCTCTGAATGTTTGGTAGAATTCATTTGGAAATCCATCAGGTCCAGGGCTTTTGTTTTTGGGGAGGTTTTTGATTACCATTTAATTTCGCTAATTGTAATTGGTCTGTTTTGGTGTTCTATTTCTTCTTTATCTAGCTTTGGGTGATTGTAGAGTTGTAGGAATTTGTCCATCTCCTCTAGATTGTTGAACTTGTTTCCATACAACTGTTCATAGTAGTTACTTATTATTCCTTTGATTTCTGCTGTGTCTGTTGTGATTTCTCCTCTTTCATTTGTGATCCTGTTTATTTGTGCTTTCTCCCTTTTTTCCTTTGTGAGCCTGGCTAGGGGTTTGTCTATTTTATGTATTTTTTCAAAGAACCAGTTCTTGGTTTCATTGATCTTTTGGATTGTTTTTTTAGTTTCAATTTCATTTATTTCTGCTTTGGTTTTTATTATTTCTTTTCTTCTATTGGTTTTGGGTTTTTTTTGTTGTTCTTTTTCTAGATCTTTGAGCTTCAAGATTAGGTTGTTTCTTTGAGTTCTTTCTTGTTTCTTGATGTGAGCTTCTATTGCTATATATTTTCCTCTTACTGCTTTTGCTGCATCCCATACATTTAGGATATTGGTGTCCTCCTTGTCATTCAATTCAAAGAATTTTTTAATTTCTTCTTTGATCTCCTCATTAGTCCAGTGGTCTTCTAGTAGTGTGGTTTTTAATCTCCATGAGGTAGGAAAGTTCCTTGCCTTCTTTTTATGGTTTATTTCTAGTTTGATGCCTTCATGGTCAGAAAAGATGGTTGATATGATTTCAATCTTGGTGTATCTGTTGATGTTTGTCTTGGGTCCCAGTATGTGATCGATCCTGGAGAATGATCCGTGTGCGCTTGAGAAAAATGTGTACTCCGTTTTTTTGGGTTTAGTGTTCTATAGATGTCTGTTAAGCCCAAATGCTGTAGGTCCTTATTTAGAGCTTTAGTTTCTTTGCTTATTTTTTGTCTCGTTGATCTATCCATTGTTGATAGTGGTGTGTTGAAGTCTCCCACTACGTATGTGTTTTCTCTGATGTCTGTTTTCAGAGAGGACAACAGTTGTCTGATATATTTTGGTGCTCCTTCGTTAGGTGAGTATATGTTAATGAGTGTTATTTCTTCTTGAAATATTGTCCCCTTGATCATAATGTAGTGACCATTGGGGTCTCTTTTTATTTTTTTGAGTTTGAAGTCTGTTTTATCTGATATAATTATAGGTGTTCCTGCTTTCTTTTTTGGTTCATTCGCTTGTAGGATTGTTTTCCATCCTTTATCTTTGAGCCTATTTTTATCTTTTGTAGCTAAATATGTTTCCTGGGGACAACAAAAGGTTGGGTTTTGTTTCTTAATCCAGGCTGCAACTCTGTGTCTTTTTATTGAAGAGTTTAGTCCATTTACATTTAGAGTTAATATTTCTGCTGGTTTCAGGAAGTCTTTACTGAAGAAATGTCCCTGTTCTAAATTGGCAACGCGGGACTCAGTCCCTGAGCATCCGGTCCTAGGCACACTCTTCTGCGTGCCCGGTCTCCCCCGGCCATGGGTGCCTGTTACCTCTGTGGGCTCAGACTGCTGGTCGGAAGGGGCCTGGCGCGGGCTAACTTCTCAGCTGGCCACTGGGTCCTCCAGAAGCCTTATGCCATTTTCAATAAGTCTTTTCTTAAGAAATTTCCCTGTTCTATGGGGTGTTAGTGACTTTTTTTCTGGTCGCTAGGTGGCGCCAGAGATCTCTCTTATTGTCCTTGGGGGGCTGTTTTTCAACCCCCCCACCCCCGTGGGCCAGGGAACAGAGCGAGAATGGTAGGGTAAACCTCAACGGCTTTGGGGTGCTGTGTCTGCCTTGTGCCCACTGTTGTGGAGGACCCACGCCCCGAACTTCGTGCCCCGGGTCTCAGTTCCAAAGCCCTCAGGTCCAGGACGTGGGCTGTAGCTCAGTTCAGTGGCGTGGGAATGGCGCCTTTTGCACCCCGCTCCCGTGCCTGGGTGCCTGGTTCCTGCTTACTCAGTGAGGGACTTTCACCCCAGTGAGGGCCTCCGCGCGTCTCCCGGCAAGCCTAGGTCGCAGGCACGGGGACCTGGGCAGCTGAGATCCGGATCTGTGTTTGCTTTTCAAGGGCGCCCCGCCCTCCGCTTTTCAGTGCAAGCTTACCGGCCGGCCCAGGGCTGTGTGCAGGTCTCCTCCAGAGTCTCTTTGTTCTCTAATGGCGCTTGGAGCAGTTCGCTCACTGCCGTGGCGAATCCTGCAGGGTTCTCCACAGCTCCCGTTCACGGGGTGTGGTGGCTGCAATAGTTCCTTTCCACTCACAGTCCCGCTTGCTGCGTAGTTTGTTCTTGTTGGTCGTTTTAGTTTGTTGTTTTCCTCCTCTCTGCTGGTCGGAGAGTGCCGACTCTGTGGGTGGGGGAGGGGAGCAGGGTTCTGCGCTTTCCTCCCTTCTAGTCCTCTTTTGTGGCCACTTTCTTCTTCGGGTAGTTTGCTGGAGTCGTCTGTTTATCTTTCGTGTCCCAGTTCTCACTGGGACCTGCCGCTTTTCTTCCCTATTAACTTTTTTTTAATGGGAGATCTTACTCGCAGCGTCTCCTCACTGCCATGTTGCTCCGCCCCCTTCCATGAGAGCATTTAATAAATTTTATCTGTAATGATTGCATCAAAATACACCTTAGTGACTAGAATTTTCAGATTAAAAAAATACAGATATGGTGGAACTCAAAAAAGAAATAAGCATTTAAATGATCTCATATATATACACAATGGAATACTACTCTACCCTCTTTCCTCCCTCCCCCCACCCCAAATCTTGCTATTTGCAACAATATGAATGGAACAGGAGAGGATTATACTAAGCAAAATAAGTCAGAAGGAGAACATTAAACGCTACATGATTTCACTTATATGTGGAATATAAAAAAAAAGCAAAGCAAATTGCTAAACCAAAACAAACATTAGAAATGTGATTGTAGAATTGAAGCTACCAAAGGGGAAGGTTGGGGCCAGGGTCCCAATGGACTATGGTGGAAGATTATGGGTACTTTGGTGGTAGATTTGGTGTGGTGAAGAGGTGTGAATCTATACCCCTAAATCATTGTGTTGTGAACCAATATTACCTCATTAATATATTTAGGAAACTAAGCTAAAGTTTCAGAATGCTAAGATTTGCAAAAGAGGTAATGTGAAGAAGTTGGTAAAAAGGTAGGCTTAAAATTCAAAATCCATGTATTCAAATCCCAGTTCTCCCATGTAACAGCTGTGTATCATTAGACAAATGACTTACGTGACTTAAGCACCCTGCGTGTCAATTCACTCATCTGTAAAAAGGTTATAATAGTAATTATACCTACTTGGAAGATTGTTTTAAGGATTGAAAGAGCTGATGTTTGTAAATCTACATTGTAGCATATAGCAAGCTCTGAGCAAACATTAAATTTCATTATGATTTCTTGGATTCCTGGAAACTACTTGTCTCTTGTGTTTTGCTGTATCAGACACAATGAAAAGGTTTGATTACATTATGACTATTTAAAGAATATATCACTGATTGGTAATTTGGGTGTAAAATGTCACAGGAGGATGTGAGTTTCAAATTAACCAAAGCAAGACAGATAAACTATAAATAACATAGTTTAAAAAAAACCATAAAGCCAAGTTCGTAAAGAGACCAAATAAACAATATCAGAGAATAATATGCTTTTTAGAGAAAAACTTGCCACTACTCTCATTACTGGAAGAAATTTCCATATAGATTGGAGCAGGAGAAACTACCTGAACTGATAGCTCATGTACAATAGCTGTATATATGCTGTTGTAATAGATTAGAACTACAAAGGACCCCAGCTTCTGGCAAGTCTCCACTCAACCACCAATTGGAAAGTAACATTTATAAAATGTTATTAAAAATCATAGATCAGAAAGATATCTAAAGTTTCTACAATGAAACTACAAAATATTACTGAGAGAAATTAAGACCTAAATAAATAGACCAATAAGCATGTTCCTGGATTGAAAAATGACTATTGAGATATCTGTTTCCTAAATTGATGTACAGCAGTCAGTACAATCTTTATCAAAATGTCAATAGGTATTCTGAAGAAGTAGACAAAATGGTTCTAAACTACACATAGAAATGGAAAGTAGGACAGTTAAAACTATCTTAAACAAATTTGGAGGACTTAAAATACCTAGTTTCAAAATTTACTATCAATATCCAATCCTCGGGACAGTGTGGTATTGGCATTAACTTAAGCAAATAGAATAATGGGACAGAAGAAATGGAAGAGTCTAGAATTTAGACAGCTATCCATACATATTTAATCAATTGATTTTTAATGAAAGTACCAAAGCTGTCCTTGGGGTAAGTCTAACAAACGTTGCTGGAACAACTTAGCATCTTTGTAATAAAATACATCTTGACCCTGACCTCATGCTATATACAGAAATACTTCCACATGGATCAAAGATTTAAACATAAAGCAGACTCAAGAAGTTCTAGAAGAAAAGAGAAAAATATCTTCATGGTCTTGAGTTTGGCACAGATTTCATATACAGTACACAAAAATATAAGCCATAAAACATGCTTGATTATTGAATTTAGATACAATTTTAATATTATGCTCATCAAAAGATCCCACTAAAATTGAATAAATAAACCACAAACTGAAAATAAGGTTTGCAGAGTATCTTTTAAGGGACTTATATACACCATATATAAAGAATTCCATCTGATCAACTGTGAAAATACTAATAACCGAATTTAAATATGTGCAGTTGACTTGGGCAGGTAATGTCACAAAAGTGTATATTAAAAAAAAGTTGCTCAGTGTCATTAGTTATCCGATCACACAAATTTAAGTGACTATGCAAACTTAATTAACAAGATGCTATCAAATATCCACAGGAATGGGTAAAAGAAATGCAAACATCAAATTTTGGTGAGGAAGTAGAGTGACAGGAACTTTCATACTTTGGTGATGGGACTATAAAATGATGAAACTGCGTAGGAAATCTGACATTTTCTAATAATGTCGAACATATCTCCCCTGTGAACCAGAATTACTACTCAAATACACAAGTCGTTATGCTTCCTAATAGAATATTTATAGCAGCCATATTTATAATAGCCATATACAAGAAACAACAAATGTTTAATAGAATAATTGATAGATCACTTGTAGTAGATCCATATATGACTGAATACTATTTAATATAAAATTAACAATTACTAATATACTACAGAAAAATATGCGTTAATAACAAAATTATAAAACAAAAGGAACTATATATAGACGAGTACACATACTGTAGGATTTCATATATATGAAATCCAAATAATGGCAAAAGTAATTTCTGGTGACTGAAATCCTATGTTAGTTGTGTGGGTGGAGAAATAATTTACTGACAGAGTACAAGGGAATATTCTATGTATTTTATATGGTGTTTACATGACTGCATATGGTTTTTACATACCCACATTCATCAAACTGAACATTTAAAATTTGTGCATTTTATTGAATATTATAGCTCAACAAAAAAGTGAAAACCAACAGAGAAAAAGGTATCAGATCATTGGTTAAAAGAAATCATAGAATAATCAAAAACAGTTTTTGATCTGTGAATGGTGAAAAGTGTTCAAAGAATAACATAACAGAACATAGAAAATCATTTGCTCTGTTTGCAGAATAGAATATCCCCCAGCACAAAATCCTTTTGTCCTGAAATGTGTCTCATTGCCTAAGTGCAGCCATCCTTAATCATGTCTTTAGTCCCCAGTGTATTCTGATCTTTAGTGAAACTAATTTCTATGTCTAAATTGACTAACATTTTTGCTCTCTTTGTGGTAAATAAAACAAATGTTGCAGTAACCCAACATTTTATGTAGCTTAGATTTTCATCAGAAAGCAGTTTTTTGCAATGTGATCCGTCATGTTTTTATTATTTAGCACTCTGTTTTGCCAAATATGCGTTCAGGCTATATGGGAGAATATTTGTGGAAGAGGTAGAAAGTACTGTATATTGGACTTCAGAAAGGTTGGTTGAAGGCTGTTGAGCCCCTGAATAAAGAATAGTTTAATAGAAGAAAATTCTTTACTTAATGGGACACAATAAATTGAATCTGTAAATTTTCTATAATGGGTTGGTAGAAGAATTTTATGTACTCCCCTAACCTAGAAACATAATTTTCTGCTGCATTTTAAAGAACTTTAGATATACTACCTTCAAAATATGTGTGTCCTTAATTGTCAGCCTGTTTTAAGGGTATATCATGGTTTGAATGTTCTGGAGTAATTTCTGCTACTATCTGGTTATAATTATGCTAAATGCTGAAGTAAGAAGTGACAACTGTTGAGGGAGGCACATCAATAATTTTATGTCACTCACTCCAGTTCAACCTTAAATATGATGAAAATCTATTCTCCATCTTCTAGTTCCGTGGAAAAGCATCTGAATACATAATTTGTGGTGCTGATCTTACTCTAATCAGATCACTTTGGAATTTGTTACATAGAGCTTTTAGCAAGTTTTTTTTTTTTCCTGGTTAGAACCTTAAAAATGAGCATAATGATTTCTAATGCTATTGGGTTGAATTTCTACATTAACTTAGGATGCCTCAATTAGATATTTTGGAGCCACATTCATTCTGAAGAAGAATTCCTAACTTGGGAGAGTGTTCTGTTCCAGGACTATAATGGTACTATAATAGAAAGCATGATAAATACCATTTTAAAAATTACTATACCCAAGAAGTGGGTCTCTTTTTCCTTATTTGGGTGCCTGATGTTCAACTCTTCTTTAGGTGACTGATGGTGGGTTAGGAAGGATATGGCCATAAATGGCTTTTCCCCTAGTTTATCTAAGTAATGCTGAATGGTCTTCCATACATACCTAGGTAAGTGTGTATGTGAGTGTGTGTATATTATGTATGCATATATGTCCTCTTGTCCACGTAGTCTGTCAAGGTATCAAAGAACAACGTAGCTGGTTGATTAGGTAAGAATTATTCTTCAACATTAACTGACCAGTTTATAGAGCATTTTTGAAGAACAAACTAGTCTTAACCAAATTGGAAGTGTGCATAGCCCAAAAATTTCACATCTAAATATTTATTCTACAAATATCGTTGCACAGAATTTGACTACTGCAACATTTTTGTCGTAACAAAAATTTGAAAGTAACTTAAATATCCATCAATAAATGATGGTATAAGTCTATACTTTGTGGTTTCATATATATTTAATATTTAGATGAAACATGAAAATGATATAGATTATATGTAGAAAGACAAATATCTTCAAGACATTGGTAAGCAAAATGCAACTCACTGAGTGATATGCATAGCATGGTTCCATTTAAGATAAATCAAGTGACTACCCATTATGTATGCATGAAAACTAATGAAGGGAAATTTTATTTTTCTCTTGCATCATTGTAGTTTTCCTGTCACCATGTCACCTATGAACCATCACCATATTCTCTTGTGTTTTTCCCACCTCTTTTTTTGATCCCTCTCCTTCCCACCCCCTTGCTGCATACCTCAGATTTATGGTCAGCTTGCTAGTTTTGTCTTTTTTCTTGACCTTTTGTTTGGTTTCTCTATATTCCACATATAAGTGAGACCATCTGACATGTTTTTCCTTCTGCTTTATTTCAGCTAGCATAATCCCTTCCAGTTCCATTCATGTTGCTGCAAATGGCATGAGTTTGTCTTTTTTGATCTCTGAGTAATATTCCATTCTGTAAATATACCACTATTTTTTTGGATCCATTCATCTATTTGGGGGCATTTGGGTTGTTTCCATACCTTGACTATTGTAAATAGTGCTGTAATAAACTAGAAGTGCAGGTTTCCTTTCGAATTAGTGTTTTTGTGTCCTTTGGGTAGATTCCTAGGAGTGAATTGCTGGATCATGTGTTAGATCCATTTTTAGTGTTCTGAGGAACTTCCATACAGCTTTCCATAGTGGTTGGACCACTTTACATATTCCACCAGCAGTGTAAGAAAGGGTTCCTTTATCTCCACAACCTCTCCAGCTTGGTTGTTTCCAGTTTTAAATATGGGCCATTCTCACTGGAGTGAAGTGGTATCTCATAGTTTTGATGTGTATTTCCCTGATAATGGTGATGTTGAACATTTTTTTCATATGCCTGTTGGCCATTTGCATTTCTTAATGAAGGAAAATTTAAAACTTATTTTGTTTGAGAAAAGAGAAGTTAAGTGAGGAATATTTAAAGGGGAATAATTCTTTGTGAGTTGAATTTTAAGTTTATATATTTATTACATTTGTAACTAAACAGTGGAAGAAATGAGTCATTTGTAAGAATTGTTTTTCAATAATTTTGACCTGATTAAGGAAGTAGCTCAAATTAGAACATGGTGAAAAATGAAAATTACATGATAATGTAGAAGAAATAGAGACATTGAAGAGATTGCTGTTTAAACTTGTTTAAACTCACCGTGTAAAGCTACATCTTAAAATGAATTTTTCATTGCAATGTTATTTTTTGTAAACAATTGAAAAATTTGACATTTGAGCACACAATATTTATAGTACCTATATTTTATTGGAAAGTGATTGTCGGGCCTCCCCAGTGGCACAGCGGTTGAGTGTTGGGTTGTGAAGCTGCCTGCAGCCTCTACAGTGCTGGTTCGATCCCCAGCCACTGGGCAAGGGTCCCACATGGTGCGCAGACCTCTCCTGCTGCTCCCCTCAGCAGTTTACTTCGTCAGTCTGCCTGTTCTGCTCTCCGCTCTGGCTCTGGTGAATTCTCTCACCCTCCTGCGCTTCTGACTGTACCCAGTGCTTGTATAAATAAATGAATAAATCTTAAAAAAAAAAAAGTGATTGTCACCACCTGTAGTGGGTTCAATAATGTCCCCAAAATATATATGCAAGTATAGATGCAAATCCAGAACCTGTGAACATGATCTTACGTGAAAGTAGCCTTTGTAGATGTAACTTAATTAAGAATCATGAATCAGATCATTCTAGATTATCTAGGTGAGCCCTAAATCCAGTGACAAATGTCTTATAAAAGCTTGGCAGAGGCAGATTTTATAGACAGAAGGGAAGACAGTTACAGACAAGGCCAAGTGAAGAGGTGGCAGAGATTGTAGTGATGCAGCCATAAGCCAAATGAGATCCGGAGCCACCGGAAGCTGAAAGGGGCCAGAGTCATTTTCCCCAGAGCCTTCAGTGGGAGTGCAGTCCTGCAGACACTTTGATTTTAGACTTTGGCTATGAGAGAATAAATTTCTCTTGTTCTAAACTAGCAAGTTTGTGGTAGTTTTTTATAGCAGTCACAGAAAACTAATATACCATACACCTTTTAAATAAAAAATGTAAGCCAGAAGTGTAAGGGCAGGGGGTTGAGAGGATTCACCAGAGATAGTGGGGAGCAGAACAGGCAGATTGACTGAAGTATACTGCTGTGGGGAGCAGCGAGTCAGGAGAAGTCTGCTGCACCATGTGGGTTAGCTCCCTGGCTGGGGATCGAATTTGTGCTGCATATAGCTTCATAGTGCTGAGACTTAACCCATTGTACCACCAGGAGGCTCAGAACCACTGAATGTTACAAATCCCTTAGGGATGATCTGGTCAGCAGCCACTTACAGAAGAGTCCTGGTGTCAGGAATGTTGGAATATTGCAGTATAGTTAGAGCAGAAGTAAGTGATGAATGGAGAAGAGTGAAGGGTCTGATCTACCCAAAGGCACTGTAAAACAAGCAAGTAGAAACTGATATCAAAAGATACATGATTCTGGATACTCATATCCAGAATCCAGATACTCGTATTAGAACTCAGGTGACTCTATAGTCAAAGTAAAGGAGAGGAAAATGGTGATGAAAACAGGTTACTCTCCCTACTACACTATTAACTAGACTCTGAGCTGGATGAAAATCCCTGTTTCCTCCCTCCTAGTCAGTGTTGTTCTGCTTCCTATTTTTTCTTATCTCTGCTAAACAGAATGAAAGAAACTCAGATGTATTGATCAGCATGTGTCAGATACCATGCCAGTTTCTTTCAGATATGTAATCTCATTTAATTTTCACAACAGTCCTGTGAGGTCTGTAGTTTTCCTAGAGGGTTCAGTAACTTGCCTAAGGTCACTCAACTAGTAATGCAGTTCCCTCTGCTTGTGGAAACTCATGCTGTTTCCAAGATATAATAGTACTTCCAAAGGAGGAGGGCACAAGAAGCCATGAGGCTTTGGGGGAAATAACAAATATGTTTTATTTTTGAAAGATAGGTCATAGTTATTTATTTATTTTTAAAGATTTATTTATTTATTTATACAAGCACTGGGTACAGTCAGAAGTGCAGGGGGGTGAGAGAATTCACCAGAGCAGGGAGCAGAGCAGGCAGAAGGACCTAAGCACACTGCTGAGGGGAGCAGCAGGCGGCAGGAGAGGTCTGAGCGCCATGTGGGACCCTCCCCCAGCGTCTGGGAATCCAACCGGCACTGCAGAGTTTGCGGGCAGCTTTGCAACCCAGTGCTAAAACGCTGCACCACTGTGGAGGCCCAGTCATAGTTATTTTTAACAGTCATCAATTTTTAATATGCTTGATTTAAAAGAAAATATTTCTATAGTCATAGTTACCACTATTTTTTTTCAGTTACATATAATAGGTTTTTCTCTTTGGCTTATAAGAATTTTTCTCTTAGTAAGTCCAAGACAGCTGTGTTATTGCTTAATTTTTTAATTAGCCTCCAACAGGCAAAATTATCAAATTTCTTTTGGAATGTGATCTGGTTTCCTCTATATTTGGTAGATGAAGCAATTATTTTATATATATCTGTTTTTAAAAAATTGTGCCTTTACCAGGTTTTTTTTTTTTTTAACAAATCTCTGGCTAAGGTAGAAGACAGTCTTTTTTTTTTTTTTTCCACTGATACATGGGGAAAATGCACTTTTAGATAATGCATTTTGGAAAGGAGTCTTTTGCCTGTAGTCACACTGCCAAATATCATGGAATTTTCTAGCTATATTCCTTACATAGTAAACCAGTATATAGCTATTCAGGGCCTAGTATGTGCTCGGCATGTTACTGTAAACCAATTTAGGTGTTTGAAAAGAAATAAAATATATAGAATCTGGCTCCCATCTTTAGAAACTTGCAACATAGATATAGAAACAAATTGAATATAATGAAGAATCAGTTATGTGGATATCTAATTGAGCATTAAGAACTCAAGACTAGAACATTCTAATTGGAAATAAGGAAGATTTCATTGAAATTGTAGAATTTGAACCAGCTTTCCCAAATTTGATAGTATGGGAGAAATGACTTTTTTGTGTGAGGAGAATAGTAAAAAGGCTAATGTGGAAATTTGTGTATTTGGGGAACAGTGTAATATTATTGGTGAAAACTGAAAGCTCTTCTTTAAGATTAGCAACAGGATGATGATTGTCACTGCTGCTGTTTATTTTAGTATTAGAGGCTTTAGCTAAAGCAATCAAATAATCACAGAAAATAAATCTAAATTGATCAATTTAGATCTAAATCTAAAAGACATAAAACTGTCATTCACAGGTGAAATGATACAATATTTAGAAAACCCTAAAAATGCCACCAAAAAGATATTAGAAACAATAAATGAATATAGCAAAGTAACAGGTCACAAAATCAACATACAAAAATATGTTGTAATTTTATATACTATGAGCAGCAAGGGGGGAAATTCAGAAAATAATTCCATTCACAATTGCTTCAAAAAATGTATCAAGTACCAAGAAATTAACCTAGCACAGAAGGTGAAAGACTTAGACAATGAAAATTACATGATGATGTTAAAGGATACAGATTTTAACATTAGGAAATGGAAAGATGTTCTCTGCTCATAGATGGAAAGGATCAATATAGTCAAAATGACCAAAGGTGATATATATTTAATTCAATCCCTATTAAAATACCAACAATATTATTTAAGGAAATTGAAGAAAAACATTAAAATCTTTATGGAACCATAAAAGGCCTCAAATAGCAAGAGAAACAGAGGCATCACATTACCAGACTTTAAACTATATTGCAAAGCAACAGGAATTAAAAAAAGATTATTGGCATAAAAATAGACACATAGATTAATGGAACACAAATTGAGACCACAGAAATAAATCCACATATATATGAATATTCATAGTAAAGGAGTCACAACCGTGTACTCAGGAAAGGAGAGAGCCTCTTTAACAAATGGTGTTGGGAAAACTGGATGATAACATGCAAAATAATGAAGTTGGATCCTGTTCATAGAGGTACATTTTGATAAAGACCTGCAACAATAAAATATATCAAGAAAGCACTGTGAGATAGTTCATGACCTCAGTGATAAAAGATGATTTCGGAGATTTGACCCTTATGGCAGGGGACCTAAAAGCACAAGTAATTGGTATTACCACAGGTTAAAAAAGCTTTTATATAGCCAAAGAAAATATAAGTAGATTAAAAAGACACCCCAAATATTCACGTTACACAAGTGACAAGGATTTAAGATACACAAATAGTGTATTCAATAGTAAAAGAAAATAAAAATAAAATTAATTGGGCCAACAGCCCCAATTAATAAATGAGCAGCACATCTGAGCAGGTTGTTTACACAAAAGAATACAATTGATCCATAAGGAAATAAAAATTGTTACCTTTTATATCAAAATGAAAAGAATTTGAGGGAATTTTGTACATTAAAGCAAGTTAAAATGACAAGATAGATGCCAGAAAAAAACAATGAATGGTCAATTTAGGAATATACCCATAAAATGTTGGTACTAGTGAAAAAAAAAAAAGAATGACAAGAATATTGGATGTTTACACAGCAGGTGATTGGACAAAGCAAAATACAAAAACTAGAGGACAATAATAAACTGGGACTTCTAAGGTTAAGAGGGAAGGGTAAGGAGAAAGGGTCACAAGGTTATAAGGAATTGTGGGAGGGAAAAAATGGGAGACCCAACGACACAGAGCTGTTTAAATCTTGAAAATGGACTAAAACAATACTGAAAAAAAAAAAAAGAAAATTATGCTATGATTTCCTGCCCTCTTAGAGTGCATGATATATTAAAGAAAGTAGTAGAATAAAAGTTACCATGGAAATTTGTTCTTTGTGGACAGTGAATGTATTACCCTCACTGAAATCAGGGCAGTAAGAAATTATGTGTGGTAGCCAAATGTGAAAACAAGAAATGCTTAAAAGTCTATAAAATTTAGATTTGAAAGCAGTAATGATTTAAATACATTTTCTTGTACTGAAAATTGAAAAAGATAAAGGAACTTCTAAAAGGAGATTCAGCATTAAAATATAGGACAGTTCAGTTAGAGTAGAAGCTGGTCAGTATTAGCAATATTTTTAAGTTGCTATATCAATACTTGACTATGTTAATCTGGTTGTGAGAAAGGGAGGACTTGTACTAGGTTAGTAGTAGTGGGAATGAAGATGAAGATTCGCTAGTGATCAGATAATAGATAACGTAGCTGAAGTAGTGAGTACATAGCAGCCTAGAAATACTATAGGAAGAAAACCAGAGGAATTGAGCTTAAGGAATACCCTACATTTAGGAACCTAGTGGGTAACAGGGATGGCATCAGAGAGATGGCAGAAGCCTTTAAGTAAGTTGGCAAAGGATGAGAGAATTTCAGGAATGTGTGGTTTGTAACACTAAACATTATATATGAGATATTGACTATGTCTGAAGAAAAGGAAACACCATCAAATTAGCAGGAAGAGATCATTGGTAATCATTAAGGAAATAGATTCTGTAAAGTGGTATGCATTGAAGTAGATGGTAAAGGAAATAAAAGGAATTAGAATAGCTGGGAAGAGATGAAAGATGTAGATTAAATATTTTAATAGTTTGGCAGCAAAACTAGAGAGGGGCATTGGTTAAGTAGGACAGGCTAGAATGAAGGAAGGGTACTATGGTAATGTGCATGATGGCACCCAGTGGTATTCACACCCTTGCAGAATTCTCTCACTTGAAATGGTGTTGACTTGTGTAACTTACAGTATGTTGCAAAAATAATGATGTATAACTTCTAAGGCTGGATCATAAAACATGATGTAACTCTGCCCTGGTCTCTTACAGATTGCTGTGCTGAGGGCAATTAGCCACCACATCATGACACTCAAGCAACTCATGAAGAGGACCTGAGTTCTTCTTCAACAGCACCATATTAGTGTGCTACCTTGGAAACACATCCTCTAGGTCTAGTTGAGCGTTCTGGTGTCTACAGACAGGGCTGACATCCTGGCTGCAACTTCATAGTGACCCTAAGCCAGAATCACGCAGGTAAGGCACATCTGGGTTCCTGATCTGCAGAAATGGTATGGTAATTTTTTTTTTTTTCTTAAGCTACTAAGTTTAGGAGTATTTTATTATGTGATGACATAGCTAACATAACATAGATAACTAACACAGATTCCTTTAAATAATATCTTTTGCTGTGTTTATCTTTTTTGTTTTGTTTTTGGCTTGTGGAAACTTGTCTATGTGATAAGATCCAAATGGATATAGGAAATATTCCAGGTGAGAATATGAATAAGAGACATGCAGGACTAAACTCTGAGTAACTGGAGAATTCAAGGAGACTGACATAAAGCTGGGGAGAGTATTTCTAAAAAACAAGTAGCTTATTCTCTGAAAGTAATGGGAAATTCATGAAGTTGGGTAAAGGATGGTAAAGGAAATAAAATAATTATGAAATAATTCATATAAGATCAGTTTTTTTTAGCAGTCTTCTGTGTGTGCATCACCCCATGTGTATATAACCTAACCATTTTTACCCAAATAGCATGAGATAATCTACTTATCTTTATGAAGACATTTTATGTGATGATAAACTTTAAAGGTAAGTAGTGACAATATAAACTTCTTTCTTCACAAAGGTCAGGGATTTGCTAAGTGATTTATCCAGTGCATATTAACGCTTCATAATGAAATTAATTTCGGCCATCTCCATATTTTTTTTGTTATGGGTATTGCTTATTTTTAAAAAGTTATAGAAACTTGTCATGGCATTTGAGAGCTATGTGCATGAATTCTCTTTGTTGGGCTTGAGACTGTTTTTGAAAGCTTGATTTGCCTGTTGAAATATACTGGAGATGAGATTACATAGATTTGTTTTGTGAATTGATTTTGATCCTATACAGGTTCTCAGATTCTGCTGTAAGCTCTTTGATATGTATCTTCCTGGAGGAAATACTTATTTATTGCATTAATCAATTTTGTTTGGACATAATCCATTTGCATGACACTGTCTGAAAACCTCTGAGGGCTAAAGTGATCAATTAGGAGTCATTCCTTGTGTACCTCAAACATCATTTCCATAGGCAAGTGTGGTCTGAGAGTCAGAGAAAAGATAGAACAACAAGGGGGCATGTATGCTGTGAATGTCTCGTATGATAATTGCAAATTTGAGTTCCAATAGCAGGTTTGTCCTAGACTGCTCTTTGAGGTGAAGAAATGAGAAAATGTGTCAACATTTGAACATGCATTCACCAGCAGCACTTTTGCACATGAAATATTTTTACTGAAGGCCAAATGGCCTTATATTCCCTCAGCTTAACTAAACTGTAGTTAGATTTCTTTCCTACCATAGGACCCTGAGCTCCCTTTTCTAACAGCATGTACTTTAGAAAACTTGCAATTGGACATTATTTCTCTGACCCTTTGAAATGTATGTAAACCTGCTCCTAAACTCTTGCCAGTTTTAGGACCTGGGAATGTCTTTCTTAAGGACTAGAGAATTACCTTTCAAATATAAATAACAAAAAAAAAAAAAAGCACCCTTATCTCCCAATCTCTGTGGAAGGGTAAAGGCACCACTAGCACACTCAGATGGCCTAATTGCAGAAAAAACACTTGGGTACTCAGCAATCACCCATGCTACTCCATACTTCTCCCTGATCAACCTACTCCCTAATGTCTTTCGTGCTTTTCCACTAGCTCACCCATCGTTTAAAAATTCTCCTGTTTTGTTTCTAAAAAGTTGAGTTCAGCCTTTCCTTTCTATTGTAATACCCGGCATAAAGACTTCTTTGTATACTTTGATACAGCTTTTGCCCTGGTAATCCCGATGTCATCTGACCTCGCATCTCAATCTTGGCAAAGATAGAATTTAGATGGAATATTCTTAATCCAGCCTCTTCAATGTGATGAGAGACACAAATAAAATGCTCAATTAAATATTTAGAGATTGTTGGGGAAAGAGTTTTCATAGATCTATAAATTAAACACTGGATATTTTAAATTGATAAAGTAGTTGAGATAAAGCAAACTCCAGAGAAAGGTGTACAATGAAAAATGAACATGTCTACCATTTCTCTTTCCCACTCCTGAGATACAGGCACTTTTTAACTATTTGTTTTTTGCTGCAGGGGGCATTGTTGCCCCAGCCAGATAGGATACTGACAAGCAGCTAAGAGAAAGGGCCTCACACCGTGGGGCTGAAGATCTGGCATCCCTTTGCTTTTTGTTCTTGGTCATAGAGAGAAAAATTTATCAGAAAGTATATTAGGCAATAAATTATATGTATCAGCATACTGTCAGTAAATGGCACTGAAAATTGTCTGTTTAGAAATTAGTTGTTGGGCAGTTTGGCCCACTTGACAGTGGAAGATGGTTTGTTGTGCATGCCTGACAAGCAATCCAGCACAACAATTGTAGTGGGTCTTTCTTTTGCCTTCTCTTGAAGTTTCTTGGGAAAGTTTTTATTTTTTTTTATTTTTATTTTTAAATAATAAATTTTATTTTTATATTCCCCATACAATTGCAACCCCCCCATTCTGACCCCAATCCCTCCCCTCCCGCCCCCCACTCCCCAAAAAGTGTCTCTGGTTCATAGTTTTTTGTTGATTTTGATTTTCACTTTCTTATAGTTATTCATTTTCCTGGTCCCTTATTTAAGTTCTCTAGATTCCTGCTATGAGTGAGACTGTTGGTATTTTTCTTTTTCTTTCTGGCTTATTTCGCTGAGCATGATCCCTTCCAGCGCCATCCATGTTGCTGCAAATTGCATGTGTTTATCTTTTTTTTTTTTCTTTTTTACCTAGCTCCCCCAAATGATATAGAATTATATTATGTGATGTGTTAGTCATCTCCCATCAAAATGAAACCTCTGCCTGGAAAAGTATATATAAGTTTCCTAAAAATAATTTCCTTAATAGACAGTCCATTTAATGTTTAAAATCTTGTGGGAATATATTTAACCTTTAAATTTCTTTTTCTTTTCTTTTTTTAAATAATAAATTTTATTTTTATATTCCCCCATACAATTGCAAACCCCCCATTCTGACCCCAATCCCTCCCCTCCCGCCCACACACGCCAAAAAGTGTCTCTGGTTCATAGATTTTTGTTGATTTTGATTTTCACTTTCTTATAGTTATTCATTTTCCTGGTCCCTTATTTAAGTTTTCTAGATTCCTGCTATGAGTGAGACCATCCGGTATTTTTCTTTTTCTTTTTGGCTTATTTCGCTGAGCGTGATCCCTTCCAGCGCCATCCATGTTGCTGCAAATTGCATGTGTTTATCTTTTTTGAATGCTGAGTAATATTCCATGGTATATATGTACCACATCTTCTTGATCCAGTCATCTATTTTTGGGCATTTGGGCTGTTTCCAAAGCTTAGCTTTTGTAAACAGTGCTGCTATAAACATAGGGGTGCGGGTGCTCTTTGGAATTGATGTTTCTGTGTCCTTTGGGTAAATACCTAGGAGTGGAATTGCTGGATCATATGGAAGCTCTATGTTTAGTAGGTCCAGAAATCTCCACACAGCTCTCCATAGTGGTTGGACCAGTTTGCACTCCCACCAACAGTGTAGAAGAGTTCCTTTTTCTCCACAACCTCGCCAACATTTGCTGTTGCTAGTTTTTTTAATATGTGCCATTCTCACTGGTGTAAGATGGTATCTCATGGTAGTTTTGATTTGCATTTTCCTGATTACAAGTGATGTTGAACATTTTTTCATATGCCTGTTGGCCATTTGCATTTCCTCTTCAGAGAAGTTTCTTTTTACCTCTTCTGCCCATTTTTTGACTGCATTATTTTCTTTGCTGTTGCTGAGTCTCATCAGCTCTTTGCAGATTTTTGTGATCAGTCCTTTATCATTAGTGTTATGTGCAAAAATGTTCTCCCAGTTGGTGGGGGTTTCTCTTTGTTTTTGTTATTGTCTCTTTTGCTGTGCAGAAGCTCTTTAATTTGATGTAGTCCCAGCTGTTTATCTTTGCCTTCACTATCACTGCTTTGGGTGATGTGTCTGTAAAGATGTCTTTGATATGCAAATCACGTAGTGTTTCGCCTATATTTCCTTCTATGTACTTTATGGTTTCAGCTCTTATGTCTAGTTCTTTAATCCATTTTGAGTTGATTTTTGTGTATGGTGTGAGGTAGTGGTCAAGCTTCATTCTTTTGCATGTAGCAACCCAGTTTTCCCAGGACCATTTATTGAACAAACTTTCTTTGCTCCATTGCATAGTCTTTGCTCCTTTGTCAAAGATTAGTTGACCATAAATCTGTGGGTTTATTTCTGGATTTTCTATTCGATTCCATTGGTCTGTAAGTCTGTTCTTGTTCCAATAACATGCAGTTTTGATGATTATGGCTTTGTAGTTTAGTTTGAAGTCTGGGAGTGTGATGCCTCCATTCCCTTCTTTTTTTTTTCAGGAGAGCTTTGGCTATTCGGGTTTTTTGTGATTCCATATGAATTTCATCAATAATTGTTCTATTTCTTTGAAGAATGACATTGAAATTTTGATTGGAATAGCATTGTTTCTGTATATTGCTTTTGGTAGGATGGCCATTTTAATAATGTTTATTCTTCCAATCCATGAGCAGGGGATGTCTTTCCATTTCTTTGTGTCTTCTTCTATTTCTTTTAACAGTGTTTTATAGCTTTCTTTGGATAAGTCCTTTACCTCTTTTGTTAGATTTATTCCCAAATATTTGATTTTTTTTGTTTCGATAATAAAAGGGATTTTTTTTTTAATTTCTTCTCTTCAGATTTATTGTTTGTGTATAGGAAGGCTATTGACTTTTGCGTGTTGATTTTGTATCCTGCCACTTTACTGAATTGATTGATGAGCTGAATTAGTTTTTCTATGGAGTTTTTGGGGTTCTCTATGCATATTATCATATCATCTGCAAATAGTGATAGTTTGACTTCTTCTTTTCCTATTTGGATTCCTTGTATGTCTTTTTCTTGTCTTATTGCTCTGGCTAGGACTTCCAGTATTATATTGAAAAACAGTAGTGAGAGTGGACATCCTTGTCTTGTTCCAGATCTTAATGGAATTGCTTTCAGCTTTTCACCATTAAGAATGATACTGGCTGTTGGCTTGTCATAGATGGCCTTTATGATGTTGAGGTATGTTCCTTGTATCCCAAGAATTTCAAGGGCTTTTATCATGAATGGGTGTTGCACTTTGTCGAAAGCTTTCTCAGCATCTATTGATATTATCATATGGTTTTTATATTTCTTTTTGTTGATTTGTTGGATAACGTTGATTGATTTTCGGATGTTAAACCATCCTTGTGTCGCTGGAATGAATCCTACTTGGTCGTGGTGAATTATCTTATGGATACATTGTTGGATTCTGATAGCTAAAATTTTATTGAGGATTTTTGCATCAGTGTTCATTAAGGAGATTGGCCTGTAGTTTTCCTTTTTTGTGTTGTCCTTGTTCGGTTTTGGTATTAGTGTAATTTTGGCTTCATAGAACGTGTTTGGTATTGTCCCTTCCTTCTCAATTTTTTGGAAGAGTTTGTGAAGGATAGACACTGATTCGTCTCTGAATCTTTGGTAGAATTCATTTGTAAATCCATCAGGTCCTGGGCTTTTGTTTTTGGGGAGGTTTTTGATTACCATTTCAATTTTGCTGCTTGTAATTGGCCTGTTTAGGAGTTCTATTTCTTCTTTATCTAGCTTTGGGTGATTGTAGAGTTGTAGGAATTTGTCCATCTCCTCTAGATTGTTGAACTTGTTTCCATATAACTGTTCATAGTAGTTACTGATTATTCTTTTGATTTCTGCTGTGTCCGTTGTGATTTCTCCTCTTTCATTTATGATCCTATTTATTTGTGCTTTCTCCCTTTTTTCCTTTGTGAGCCTGGCTAGGGGTTTGTCTATTTTATGTATTTTTTCAAAGAACCAGTTCTTGGTTTCATTGATCTTTTGGATTGTTTTTTTAGTTTCAATTTCATTTATTTCTGCTTTGGTTTTTATTATTTCTTTTCTTCTATTGGTTTTGGGTTTTTTTTTGTTGTTCTTTTTCTAGATCTCTGAGCTTCACGATTAGGTTGTTTCTTTGAGTTCTTTCTTGTTTTTTGATGTGAGCTTCTGTTGCTATATATTTTCCTCTTATTACTGCTTTTGCTGCATCCCATACATTTAGGATATTGGTGTCCTCCTTGTCATTCAATTCAAAGAATTATTTAATTTCTTCTTTGATTTCCTCATTAGTCCAGTGGTCTTCCAGTAGTGTGGTTTTTAATCTCCATGAGGTAGGATAGTTCCTTGCCTTCTTTTTATGGTTTATTTCTAGTTTGATGCCTTCATGGTCAGAAAAGATGGTTGGTATGATTTCAATCTTGGTATCTGTTGATGTTTGTCTTGTGCCCCAGTATGTGATCGATTCTGGAGAATGATCCATGTGCACTTGAGAAAAATGTGTACTCTGTTTTTTTTGGGTTTAGTGTTCTATAGATGTCTGTTAAGCCCAAATGCTCTAGGTCCTTATTTAGAGCTTTAGTTTCTTTACTTATTTTTTGTCTTGTTGATCTATCCATTGTTGATAGTGGTGTGTTGAAGTCTCTCACTACGTATTTGTTTTCTCTGATGTCTGTTTTCAGAGAGGACAACAGTTGTCTGATATATTTTGGTGCTCCTTCATTTGGTGAGTATATGTTAATGAGTGTTATATCTTCTTGAAGTATTGTCCCCTTGATCATAATGTAGTGACCATTGGGGTCTCTTTTTATTTTTTTTGAGTTTGAAGTCTGTTTTATCTGATATAAGTATAGCTGTTCCTGTTTTCTTTTTTGGTCCATTCGCTTGTAGGATTGTTTTCCATCCTTTACCTTTGAGCCTATTTTTATCTTTTGTAGCTAAATATGTTTCCTGGAGACAGCAAAAGGTTGGGTTTTGTTTCTTAATCCAGGCTGTAATTCTATGTCTTTTTATTGAAGAGTTTAGTCCATTTACATTTAGAGTTAATATTGATATGTTAGCATCTGTATTTGCCATTTTGTTTGTCTTTCCTTTGATTTTATTTATTTATTCTTTTAATAACTTTTTTTTTTTTGGTCTTTTTTCGTTGTTATTCGTCCCTCTGAGTTTCTGGCTTTAGGATTCCTTGTAGTATTTTTTGGAGTGGGGGTTTAGTCGCAATGAAATTCCGGAGTTTCTGTTTGTCTGGGAAGGTCCTTATTCTTTCTTCATAGAGGAAGGAGAGCTTTTGCGGGATAGAGTATTCTTGGTTGGCATCTGTTTTCTTGGCGTCTGTTGACTATGTCCCTCCACTCTCTCCTTGCCCGTAGTGTTTCTTCAGAGAAGTCTGATGTCAGCCAGATTGGTTTTCCTTTGAATGTTATCTGTTTCTTCCCTCTTGTCAGCTTCATTATTTTTTCCTTGTCCTGGATTCTTGGGAGCTTTACTATTATGTGTCTTGCTGTATTTTTCCTTTCGTCGTGTAAATTTGGTGTTCTTCTTGCTTCTTGTATATCAATTTTCAGCTCCTTCTTCGCATTTGGGATGTTCTCTTCAATTATCTCCTGAAATATTTTCTCTGTTCCTACATCTCTCTCCTTTCCTTCTGGAATTCCTATAACTCTTATATTTCCTTTCCTCATGGAGTCAGATAGTTCTTGGGAAAGTTTTTAAATGAAGCTATTTGAGTTAGGAGTTTCTAAATAGAAAAAAGTTCTGATAGCTGAGCAGCAGCTGGTCCCCAGCTGAAGGCCATGTGAATAAGAGGAGTCTTTTCTTGCTTAGGCTTTGGCTGATAGGGATGTACTGGCAGCTATCTATTGTCTTAGGTTATTGTTTAGCTGAAACAATGAGTTTTAGTGTAAGGCTTAGTTTTTTATTAACCTTGAAGGTTGCCTTCTTACTGAGAGCCTGTAGTGGCCAAAAGCCTATGGAAAAAGAGATGCACTGATTGTTTCTGCTTTGTTTCTGTGCACATGATAATGTAATCTCACTGCTTGCAAAAAATGTTTAAATAAAGAACCTGCTGAACCTCTCGGCAGAAGATACTAGCACCTCACCAAGTGTCAGTGTCTCCTCATTCTACCTCATCCCCTTCCCCTCAGCCCTTCTGTTTTCGCCGACGCCGTCTCATCCTTTCAGGAACCCCTGACATGACATTTTGCCTGAAGCTGGTCCCCGGCAGTTTTTAACTTTTGTTATCATATAACTAATACTTATATCAATGTTACTAATTTATCAACTCTGTGTTAATTCATAACTATTTCCCATGAAAGCTAAGTCATTAATGCATTTAAATGCCTTCCTCCTCGCCTTGACACATTCCTCTTCTGGTTTCTTATTTATATTTTAAAAGTGTTTTAAAGTTATTGTAGTGATACCTTTTTACTTAATCTTGAGCTGACAAGTGCATATTGGTGGTTCTCAAACTTTACCCAGAGGGTTTGACAGAATCACCTGAAAGTTTTGTTAAACCAGTTTGACAAGGCTGTACCCGTAGAATATGATTCAACAGGTGGTGTGACTTTGTTAAATTAACATTTAAACATTTAATTATTGAAATAATATTAAGCAGGGCTGTTGGGCTGTTCACTGGTTAGCCATGGTTCAACAAAAGACTACAAGAGAATTAAAATAGAGAAGTTTGTAACACACAGGTTTGTCTGCAGGACCGTAAGAGAAGGGCAAGGCAGGACCTGGGCCACATGTCTGTACTTAGGGCTGTGATTGGAGTGCCTTGGGGTTCCTTGGTTGAGGCTACATTGTTAATTCAAGCACAAAGAGAGAGTTTTGGTAAGCTTGAGGGGATCTTAGCTACAGGAAGTACAAGCAGGACGCCCTGGGATTGGGGTCAGAGTGTTTATCACCAAGGAGAGTTGAGGGAATTACATCAAAATAAATATTTTGTGTGACTGTGGGCTGTTACATGGCATCCACTGAAAGGAGGGAATCATATCGGTTCAAGGCCCCCACAGGTCTCTTGAGCACGTGAAATGAATGTTTAGGTAGTAATGTTATGGAGTAGGTTAGTCAGTCTTCATCGATGTCGATAGTGAGGCCTGAGACTTTTTGTTTCTACCATGTTCTCAGATGATGCCGACAGTGCTTATTCAGGGTCCATACTTTGAGAAAAATGCTTTGAATATTTATTGGGTCACTATTACATAAGATGAAGAAATTTGTGGATTCACACTTCTATTCTTTTTCATGTTAATTTTCGTCAACTATATCATTATTTTTGCATTGTCAATTTTTACAAAATAATATTGTTACATGTTATAACTAGGTTTTCTGTTCTTTGCATATACTTTATTTAAAAAATTGAAAATCAATAAGCAGCACTTGCTTTATAACAAATGGGGATATTTGATCCTTGAAGAATGCAGTACCAATATCATGGTTTGGGAAATCACCCCCTTTTCTCTCCCCACCCCCACAACCTGTACAAGGTACTTCTGGCTTTACCTACTCATTTGTTTTCTCCTTCACTTCCTGAGTATATTCTGTGGTTCTTAGACTAGATGTGGGGGCTTTGTGATGTGGAAACAAGGGAATGGATAAAAGGCCTAAAAGCAATGGATGGGGAAGATCTGGAAGCCATTGTGGGAGGTGATGAGAGAAGGAATAGCCATAATCTTGTGTTTAAAGGAATTGAAGATTTATTGTCTCGGTAATCTTTTAAAGGGTGCAAGAAATAGAGATTCTGATTATGATTTTTTTTTATATAGTTATTTCCTTTTAAGTTTTTTATTTTTTATTGATTGGAAGGTGAAATGATTTCAATCTTTTTATTTATTTTAAAAATTTATGTATGCATACAATAACTAGGGTACAGGCCAGAGGTGTATTTTATTAGGAAGTTTTTTATTAAGAAGTTTCAGGCTAATAAATATACACTCTAAAATTTAACTTCTTTTAAAGATACTCTTCATGGAAAACTCTGGATTTTCTCATATTTTGTTTTTAGTCTTTTCAATTCATAGAGATACAGATTTTTTTCCCCTCAGATGCCAGTCTGATAAATGCATAGAATAGCAAATAATAAATATAACAAATTGGTTAATGTTGTTTTTCTTCTTGGGACTTGTGTTTGCCTAAAAAAAGGTTGAGGATGTCAAAGACCTTTTGTTTACATGAGTTATTTGTTAGTATTTACTGTATTAAAAACCATAACTGAGAAAATCATAAGGTATTTATCTTTATTTAAAAATGACAATACTCCCAGTCGGTGGGGTTTCTCTTTGTTTTGGTTGTTGTCTCTTTTGCTGTGCAGAAGCTCTTTAATTTGATGTAGTCCCAGCTGTTTATCTTTGCTTTCACTATCACTGCTTTGGGTGATGTGTCTGTAAAGATGTCTTTGATGTGCATGTCATGTAATGTTTCACCTATATTTTCTTCTATGTATTTTATGGTTTCAGGTCTTATGTCTAGTTCTTTAATCCATTTTGAGTTGGTTTTTGTTCATGGTGTGAGGTAGTGGTCAAGCTTCATTCTTTTGCATGTAGCGACCCGATTTTCCCAGCACCATTTCATTTATTGAACAAACTTTCTTTGCTCCAATGCATTTTCTTTGCTCCTTTGTCAAGGATTAGTTGACCATAAATCTGTGGGTTTATTTCTGGATTTTCTATTCGATTCCATTGGTCTGTGTGACTGTTCTTGTGCCAATACCATGCAGTTTTGATGATTATGGCTTTGTAGTATAGTTTGAAGTCTGGGCCTGTGATGCCTCCATTCCCTTCTTTTTTTTTTTTCAGATCTTTGGCTATTTGGGGTTTTTGGTGATCCCATATGAATTTCATCAATAATTGTTCTATTTCTTTGAAGAATGTCATTGAAATTTTTATTGGACACAACACTAATGATAAACGACTGATCACAAAAATCTACAAAGAGCTGATGAGACGCAACAAAAACAAAGAAAATAATCCAGTCAAAAAATGGGCAGAAGAACTAAAAAGAAACTTCTCTGAAGAAGAAATGAAATGGCCACCAGGCATATGAAAAAATGTTCAACATCACTTGTAATCAGTGAAATGCAAATCAAAACTACAATGAGATACCATCTCACACCAGTGAGAGTGGCATGTATTTAAAAAACTAGCAACAACAAATGTTGGCAAGGTTGTGGAGAAAAAGAAACTCTCCTGCACTGCTGGTGGGAGTGCAAACTGGTCCAACCACTATGGAGAGCTGTGTGGAGATTTCTTGACCTACTAAACATAGAGCTTCCATATGATCCAGCAATTCCACTCCTAGGTATTTACCCAAAGGACACAGAATCATCAATTCCAAAGAGCACCTGCACCCCTATATTTATAGTAGCACTATTTATAATAGCTAAGCTGTGGAAACAACCCAAATGCCCAAAAATGAATGACTGGATCAAGAAGATGTGTACATATACACAATGGAATATTACTCAGCAATCAAAAAAGATAAACACATGCAGTTTGCAGCAACATGGATGGAGCTAGAAGGGATCATGCTCAGCAAAATAAGTCAGAAAGAAAAAAAAAAATACCAGATGGTCTCCCTCATAGCAGGAATCTAGAAAACCTAAATAAGAGACCAGGAAAAAGACTAATCAATACAAAGTAAAAATCAAAATCAACAAGCAACTACAAACCAGAGACACACTACGGGGATAGGGAGGGAGCGAGGGCAGGGAAAGGAAGGACTAGAGTCAAAATAAGGGGGGAGGTGCAATTGTATGGGGAATATAACCAAAATGAAAATGCATACATTGTGCAAAGATGAAAAAATATGTAAGAATTATATAAAATAAAATATTTAAATAAAAAACAGTTGTTAAATGTTCAAATAATAAAAAATAAAATAACAATACTGAAACTATTAACTTATTAAAATAAACAGTTAAGAAATTTAACTATTTTCCAAAATAAAATTATTGGAGTGGCATTGTTTTATATTTGAGTAAATTGCTTTAATGTCTGGCCTAGTATAAGGTTAATTATTGAAATAAAGCATCAGTTGCTACTATATATTATGTTGATAGAAATGTATGGAGAAAGTCTGTTTTTGCCATATGTAACTGATTTTAGTAGCCTTTTCAGGTAGTTGTGAATGTTCTTTAATAGTGTACTATATACTACAGTAATTGGTAGTTTGGTATAGTAAACTAGTAAATGGTAGTTTCTTTATGGCTATATATACATATATATTTATATATACCTATTTATTGAGGTTAAGCTTGGTTTACTACACTATACATGATTCAGAGGTGCAAGTTCACATCTCTTCAGTTGTATGTTACTGCTACAATGTGAAATCTGAAGGTATATTGTGTTAGTTTTCTATTACCATAAACAGAATGACTTATAACAGAAAAGTATTCTCTTACCGTTCTGGAGGCCAGAAGTCTGAAATCAAGGTGCCAGTTAGACTGTCATCCTCTGGAGACTATCAGAAGGTTTTCTGTTCTATGATGGCTATTGGCATTCCTTGATTTCTGACATCATCACTCCAGTATCTGCTTATGTGGTCACATTGCCTCTTCTGTCTATAAAATCTGTCTCTTGCCTACTTTTTAGAAGGATACTTGTCCTTGGATTTAGGGTCTATCCAGATAATTCAGGATAAGCATCTTTCAAAATCATTAATGTAATCACATCTTTTGCCATATCAGATATAGGTTCTAAGGATTAAGGACATATCTTAATGGGAACCACCACTTAGCCCACCACATGTATGAATGACCTTACTGTATTGCATTAAAGTTCATTTATCATGCAATCTGAATGGGTTTTACAATGTATAACTTTAAAGCATCATTATTAATCATTTGGAAATATTCACTGAGCTAAGGGGCTCTTCCAAATATTGACATTAATTACATAGTATCAATAAATCCTCCTTATTTATAGCACACCAAACTTATCAGAAAAGTCTCTGAAGATTGGGTATATTTGTGGTGACAGATAAAAGTTTTCCAAATTTCTAATTTTCAATTGGAAGCTCCAATTTTATCATTGGCAGCAAATCTAGTCAATTCTTTTCCTTGAGGTGACAAGCTCATTTTGTTCATTGTTAAGAAATGTCCTACCAGATATCCTCAATCTAATAACTATCATTTGTTTGTCATTCTTCCAAGTAAAAATAATGCACTGTTAAAATGTAGCTTACAACTCAAACAATTATGAGTGCTTTCCCTAAAGGCACCCATCAAACATCAGTATGCAGCAAAGTACTTTATATATAATTCCCCGTCACACAGACTATTCAAAAGGTGTGTACTCAAAGGGTTGAGACTAAATAGTATCACAATTTCTATTGCTTCCTTAAGGATATTTTTCCCCTTTCATTTGTTGGTGCTCTGAGTGTGTGGTGGTGAAAGACATAATTACTGGTACAATGTGATATCACTTGACTCATGTGAAGATGCCAATAATTTTACTCATGATTGTTCTTGAACCATAAGTGCAAATGTTGGTATAGTGATCAAAAGCAAACATGTCAAAAATAGTCTTAACCTTGCAGACCCCTGAAAGGCCTTGGGGGCCTCTTAGAACTTCTACGGTGAGGTATATCCAAACCTCTTTGCATTTACAGTCCAGGTCTTTTAGACTCAGAATTTTTGATGCCTATGTTTTTCCATATGTAAATAGCATGAATGTTGTCTATAGCATTAAATATGTAACATTTTGTTAAAGGATATTCTACTAAATACTCTGTAATTTCCTTCCAATGGGTTTTGACATTGAATTTTTCATCTTATTTTCAGAAAGTGTTAACAAAAGAATTTCAGACATGAACATATGTGAATATATATATTCCTTCCTGAACTAATTCCAAAGTCGTTCATTGACTGAATAGTTAAGAGGTAATTGTCTAATCATGCCACTAGGACTGAAAACTGATTTCATGTATTTGCAAACAATAATTAATATTTGTGATACTGAATTGTATATGCAAAAATATGATCTATTTTTCCTTTGTTATAGCTGCTTTTGTACTTTTCATGAGCATTCTACAACTTTCCTCAGACTGGTATGAACATTTCTAGTTTGCAAATGAATATTATTATAATGGGATCCTCTCTATCGTTATGTCCTCTAATTGACCTTGTGTTTTATGGTTATATACTATAATATATTTCTTCAAAGAAAGGCTTAGGGCATATGGACATTAATATTATCTAAATTATGAAACTTAATTCATTCCAATGGAAATATCATTTAGTTTTTCTCTTTGGGGATAAGCATGTTGATTAGCCATTTAATTTGGAAAAACAAATAAGAACAGCCATGAATGTCCTGGTAAGAAAAGTATAAGGGTGAACTAGCATTATCAGATATTAAAACATGATTAAATGATTAAAATCATGTATTATTGGAAGGTAAGCAGACATTCAGGTCAAGAGAAGAGAAATCAAAAGCTTTAAAAATAGATCCTAATTCTTGTGAAAATTTATTATAAAGTGAGCATTTCAAATAAGTAGGCCAAATACATATATTTTGATAAATGGTATGTTGAGATAACTGACTAGATGTATAAAAAATAAAATTCTGCCATTCCTTTTCACACTATATTTCAAGATAAATTAGCAGAAATGCAAACTTAAAATCAAAATGCACAAGTATTGGAAGGAAAGATGAATGTGTTCCTTGGGAGTAGATAAAACCTTCTTAACTCTTCAAAATACAGAAACAGGAAAAGAAAGACTTGTATATTTGACCATTTCAAAAAATTGATGACAAAAGAACTATAAACAAAGTTAAAGATGAGGGCCTCCCTGGTGGCGCAGCGGTTGAGCACTGGGCTAAGAAGCTGCCTGCAGCCTCTGCAGCTCTGGTTTGATCCCCGGCCACAGGTGAGGGTCCCACATGGCACACAGACCTCTCCTGCTGTGCCTGCTGCTTCCCTCAGCAGTGTGTTTCCTCTCTGTTCTGCTCTCTGCTCTGGCTCTGTTGAATTCTCTCACCCTCCTGCGTTTCTGTCTGTACCCAGTGCTTGTGTAAATAAATAAATAAATAAATCTTTAAAAAAAAAAAAAGTGTCCAAAAAAAGTTAAAGATGGGTAATAAACTAGATAAAATTGTAATTTATTTCAGAAACAGTTAATTTGATACAGAAGTTCTAAAAATGGAGAAGGTAAACTACTACAACTTTAGAGAAAAATGAACAGTTCATAGAAAAAGAGAAGCATATTTACTCTTGAACATATGAAAAGTTTCTTAACTTTGTTTCCACTTAGTAAAGTTGAAACTACAAATGGATTCTTTTTAGTTAGATTGGCAAAAGTTTAAATTTGACAACATGCTCTTTGATAAAGCCGGTGGGGAAGCAGGTATATTGTCATGTTGCTAGTGGGAATACAAGATGGTGCAATTATGAAAAGAAGCTTTGCAATTTCTAGTAAATTATGCATGTCTTTCATTTTTGACCCAGCAGTTCCTCTGACTAGAGTCTATCTCAAAGATGTGCTGGCAAAAAATACAAAAAGGTATTTGCATGGGACTATTAACAGCTGGAAGATTTAATTTTCTAGTTCCCTTTGATAGATATGTGGGTGTGAGACTATGTTAAAAACTATTATTCACACAATGGAATTTTTGATGCCATGACATTTCATTTACTTCAGATAAAGGATGAGGAAATTCTTTACGGTTATGGAGTAAAGGAATAGATAAAAGTAGATAAAATATGTGTGGCCTCTTATTGCTTATATCTAAATAATATCTAAATATTTAGAGATCTATACATGCATATATATACAAATACATATATCTTTATGGTCATGTTAAAGCAATGGATGAATAAATGAAAACATTTTTAAAATCTGTGGAGGACATAAAAATAGAAGTTACACTGCTCTGAATATACCACATTTTATGGGTTTGTCATTGTAATGCATGCAAATGTGTGTTTTGAAAATAAACTTAGAAAATTAAAACAAACACAATACCTAAATTATTGGGTTATACTCGAAAGATAAATTTATATACTTAAGACTTTTTAACTTCTGATGATAATTGTGTTGTTCATGATAAAATTGAGATTGTTATTCTCTATTAGAATAAAAGAACTGAGGAATATTAAGTCCAAGAGAAAACCAAAATTTTCAGAGCAAGGGAAAAGAAAAATATTTAAATTTGAAAAGGATTTATTGGTATGAACTCATTTCGTGCTGATTTTTCTCTTTTAACAAATGCACATTTCCTTGTTCCATCTACTGAACAGCCTTTTAAGTTTGTTCACATATTTTTTCCTTCCATTCCGGAAACTACTCAGGCTTTAGCTCTTCATGCAGTGACTCTCCTCCATTCTTATATTTTGTGATTCCAACAGATAGTTTGGTTTTTCTCATTCTGTCCTTTTTGTTTCTTAGTCTCTTTCATGTTTTTCATCTTTTTCTCTGATTTCATTCTGAATAAATTTGCATGTATCTTTCCACTAATTCTATTTATTAATGTATCTAAAATTACACTTTCTCTTTCCTGATACTTTAAACAGTCACTGAATAATTTATTGCAAATTCTTATCAGAATTTCTATTTTTAATTTTTCTATCCATTCCTGATAATTTCTTTCTTTACTCACACATGGCTCTTCTGAATGCTGGCACTGACATTTTTCAAAATCTTCATGACTCCTGGTATTTATTTGTTCTGTTACTTCTTGTTTTTGCTGGATTTGACTCAGAGTGTTATGTATATGGCAAGATTTTTATCTCTAGAAATTTTGCAAACTTCACTTGTAGGATCTTTGTGCTTCCTAAGGGTTTTAGCTCAGACTCAACACCCCAAAATTGTGTGCTAGAAAACAGGTCTTCAGAACTTCCTTGTTTCTCCCAGCTGCCACAAGTCTAGGCCAGTTCACTGCCTCTCAGACCTTTCCCCCTTGTTCTCTGGGATTAGACAGGAACTACTAGAACAGGTAACTGCTGCTCTAGTTACCAACTTCCAAAGCCTTGACTTTAAAATGTCAGGTCTTCAGAGCTCTTTGGTTTCAATCTCTGCTTGTCATTTACACGGTTTTGTAGTCAATGCTCATTATTACCTTTTTTAATTTTGTAAAAATTAAAATTAATTTTGTAAATTAGACACTATAGTCATCATTATTATTTTATCTAAATATTTTCTTTTTAATATTTTTTTTTGGTTTGTTTGTGTGTTATTCCTTTTATCTGTCCTGATCGGAAGAGTGGCTAATTTAAAAGTGCAAAACTTTTCAAAGCTTTTAAAAGACTTTGGGTTCTCATAGAGGTTTTACCTGCTTTAAACATTAATGGAAATTTCTCTAGTGTGTTAAATACTAAGTAAACACAATAAAATCTTTCAGTGGGCCTACAGGGGACAGAAAAAAATGTATGCTGGATAGGATTTTGGTTCATGCCAGGAGCCTCTCCCATAGACTTTATTTCAATGAGAATATCATGGCCTGTAGCTTCAGCCAGCAATTTGCAGATTAGTAGACAAGAAGATTTATTAAACTAAACAGTAAAAAGGAAAAGCTATTTTATAATGTATGATAGAATAGTCTGACTAAAAAATTGTTGTCTCCCCTAGTCTATACATAAATCAGTGCCTTATCATTTCTGTGCAGTCATGCTTAACATTTTTTTACCCTAGAATTATGAGTAAAATCTTTGTAACACAGGCCTTAGAATACATTTTTTATGTCACATCTAATAAGCATTTTAAAAATGCCATTGTGCTACTTTCCCTTCATTTTTATTCTGACTCTCTCTGTTAGAAACTCCCCATCCAGTAGCTCAATGTGTGAATCATGAAAGCTCCCAGGCAGTGCTGCAAGTCTCAGAGTGCTGCTGTCTCACCTCAGATGTGACCTATTGCATTGCATAAGGAAAAGAGGAGACGTGAAATAATGACTTCAGCCTTAATGTTACCAGGGTTTGTTTTCTGTTACAGACACTGTGATTTTAGTGATTATTAGTAAGTATAGGTAAAATCTTTTTGAGGCTGATTTAGCCTTAAAAGTTTAATGTTTTCTAATGCTCATAATTCTATCCTTATCTCCATCTCCTTCCTTCATTTTTACTGCTGCTCCAGTCTTATTTCAGAAATTGCTGATAAGAAGAGAGGTGTATAACAGAAATTATCTGTCTGGGTCAGGTGGCTTGCATCATCAGTTAGGTTGTTTAGAATCAGCTTATTTTATTTATTTATTTTAAAGATTGATTTATTTATGCATACAAGAGCTGGGGTACAGGCTCGAGATTCAGGGGGTAAAAGGATTCACCAGAGACAGAGTGGGAAGCAGAACAGGCAGACTGACTGAAATACACTGCTGAGGGGAGCAGCAGGCGAGTCAGGAGAGGTTTGCTGTGCCATGTGGGTAGATCCCTGGCCGGCCGGGGATAGAACTTGTGCTGCAGAGACTGCAGATAGCCCCCTAATGCTGTGCTTAACCCCTTGTGCCCCCAGGGAGGCCCCTCGAATCAGCTTTTTAAAAACACTCCTTTATAATTGTCAAAAATAGGGGTAGGAAACATAATAGCTAAGATTCTCATCTCTTAGTTTCTTAGGGATATAAAAAATTCCTGTGCTTGGGACCATATTTCTAAGGAAGTATTTGAGAGAGGAAATAATTTCCTTTTTCATAAGGCAAGTGACAAGTAATTAAAAGTAGTTAAAGAAGCACTATTTATAACCCAAATATTTCATAATGGAAAAAAATCCTTTTATAAAATTTAAACAATAAAATTTGTTAAGAGGTGTGTGTATACTTTGGAAACTAAAATATCTCTACTTTTTCCATCACCCAGACTAAGAAATAGAATATTATTAGCATTATAAGAACCTGTGGATGACTCCCCTGGCTTCCACACCTCTCTTAGCTTCTAAGCAGGCATCACCATTCTGAAATTCTGAATCTGTTTATCATTCTCTTTGCTTTCTAATTTTATGAAACACACATTTCCTTGTGTAATATACCATTGTACCTTTTAAAAAATAATGACATCATATTGTGTACTGTTGTGAAATTATTTTGTATGTATTCTGTGAGTTGCTTATTACTTTTTTTCCTTCTTATTGAGAAAGCCTATGTATATTTGCTATCATGGAGTAACCCATTTGCTTATGAACGTATGCTTATGAATCCACATGTGTGTAAACATATATTTTTATACACATCCCCACCATGATTGATAATCCAGTCTACTAGTGATAAATAATTGCCATGTTGCAGTTTTTTAAATTATGATTAATCTTTTATGAGAACAATTGCTAAAGCTATAATAATACATGCCAGTATTATTTCAAGCACTGTACATACATGAACTCATTTAAATACCTGCACAAGCCTGTGAGGTATGTACTATTATTATCAACTTACAGATGAGAGGGCTAGAGCATAATAATGTTAATAAGTGAACTAAGATACAGTTAAAAGGTAGCAAAGATGAGCTCTCAGTCCTGAGAACCTGGCTATCTAGTCCATGCTCTTAACCACTGTGCTCTGTTGTTCGCTTCTTGTAGAGTTTCTAAAACACTACAGGAGCCATGACATCTCTATACTTGGCACACAGAAATGGGGGTTGTTCTAATTCACCCTCCTACTAGCAGTGGATGAGAATTTTTTTAGTGTACGTCCTAGTCAATACATGGTATCATCTGACTTCTTAATTTTACAACTCTTGAGAGCATAAATGGTTATTTGTGATTTTCATTTTCATTTTAATTATTGAGCTGAATATTTTTCATACAGTTATATAGGAATTTATATGTGAACAGTCTTTTTATGGTCAGTTTTTTCCTATTTAAATGTCTTTTCCTTACTGGTTCATAGAATTTTTGCATTTCTGAATAACGTACCTCTGTGGTTTAAGCATATTGCTAATATTGTCTCCTATTTTACGGCTCACTATTTTAATTTTGATGAACAAAAGTTACTAATTTTACTATAGTAAAATTCATGGTTCCCTTTATGCTATGTTCTTTTTAAATCTTCAAATCTTGAACATATTTTTGCTCCATGGTATTCTGATAAGGAATTTTATTAATGGATTTTCCTTTCAATTATATGTCTTTAAATTTTAAATTGCTGTTTGTGATTAGGTAGAAATAAATTTTTATTTTTTTCCTATTTGACAACTAGTTGCCCAGAACATGTGTTGAAGAATCCATCTTTGCCCCACTGAACAGACACTCCCATTCTGCCGTAAGAATCCTGGGTTTGTTCATGTGATTGTGTGTGCATATGAATCTGTGGGCTTATGGCTGTATGGCCTGTCTTTCATTTGTTTTCTTTTCTAAAATGTCTTCCTTTCTAAGGCTTATTCAATTTTCATTAGATTTATTTTTAGGTACTTGAATTTTTTGTTGCTACAGAAAAATATCATTTTATTTTATTTTATTTATTTTTAATTATTTATTCAAGAACTGGGTACAGTCAGAAGCATAGGAGGGTGAGAGAATTCACCAGAGCCAGAGTGGCGAACACAACAGGCCGACTGACAAAATACACTGCCAGGGGAAGCAGCGGGTGGCAGGAGAGGTCTGCACGCCATGTGGGACCCTTGCCAGTGGCCAGGGAAGGAACTGGCGCTGCAGAGGCTGCAGGCAGCTTCACAGCCCAGCGCTCAACTGCTGCGCCACCAGGGAAGGCCCCAGAAAAATATCATTTTAAATTATGTTTTCTATTTATGTTGATATATAGAGATAAAACATCTTTTTTTAATTTTTTTTTATGCATACAAGAACTGGGGTGTAGGCCAGAGGTGCAGCGTGGAGGTGAGAGGATTCACCAGAGACAGAGTAGGAAGCAGAACAGGCGGATCTACTGAAATACACTGTTGGGAGGAGCAGCGGGTGAGACAGGAGAGGTCTGTTGTGCTATATGTGGGTAGCTCCTTGGCCAGGGAACGAACTCAGGCCCTCAGCCTCAATGACTAGCAATAGCTTGATAGTGCGGAGTCTTTAACCCCTGTGCCACCAGGGAGGCCCCCAAACTTCTATATTTTTATTTAAAGTATTTCTATCTTGATTTCTAGCAACACTGGGATACTATTTATTATATAATTATCTAAATGATATAACCTGATAATAACTTGTTTCTTTCTCTTCCAATTGTAATAAATTTTGATTTTATTTTATTATGATGGTCAGGACCTCTAATACAATGTTGAGTCTAAGAAAGGTAGTGACCTTTTGTGTCATTCTTGATTCTAAAGAAAATTCTTTGAATTGCATCTCCCTTATAATAGATAATGAATATCTTTTCATGTACCAGTTAGTCATCTGCATGTCTTCTATAGGGCTTGTCTATTGAGTCTTCTTTAAAAAGTGTCTATTTAGGTCTCTGCTTATTTTTTATGTGGGTTGTTTTCTGTTGTTGAGCCTTGGGAGTTCTTAATATATTTTGGATACTAATCCCTTATACATTTGATGTGCAAATATCTTGTCACATTCAGAAGGATGTCTTTTTCATTGTGATGATAATGGTTTTTAACCCCACTGCATAGAATCTTTCTGGTTTGATGTAGTGCTATTTTCTTACTTTTGTTTCCCTTCTTTTTGCAGTTGAATACCCACAGGCCTCTCTAAGGCTTATGTCAAGGAGCATGTTGCCTATGTTTTCGTCTATGTATTTTATGGTTTCAGGTGTTACATTCAAGTCATTAATCTATTTTGAATTGATATTTGTATGTGGTACTGGGTAATGGTCTGGTTTCATCCTTTTGTACTTTTTTTCTTCCTGATCAGAAGAATATGCAATTTACCCGTTAATAGGGTACAAGGGTCTTCTTTTCCCCATATTCTTGCAACCACTAGTTATCTTTGTTTTTTTGATGACTCTTTCTAATTGATGTGAGATGATAATCTCATGGTTTTGATTTACATTTCCCTAATGATTAGTGATATTGAGTATCTTTTCATGTATCTCTCAACCATTTGTATGTCTTCTTTGAAGAAATGTCTACTGAATTCCTTGGCAGTTTTTATAATGAGTTATTTGGTTTTATGCTTTTAAGTTGTAGGAGGTCCATATATAATTTGGATATCAACCTCTTATCAGATATGGTCTGCCAATATTTGTAATATATGTATCTATGCATTGAAATGACCACAATAAAACTAATTTGCATATATCAACTCACATAGTTACCATTCTCAGTCTTTCAGGAGGTGAAAATGCTTTAGATCTTTCCTCTTAGCACATTTCACATAAACAACATAGTATTGTTAACTGTAGTCACCATGCTGACAAGTTAGTTTTCTGGAACTTCTCATCTTGTATAAGAGACTTTAGACCATTATCCAGTACCACATACAAATAAGACTTTGTATTATTTCACTTCTTCTTGTCCTTAGTTCCTTATGTTTTTTGTATAATTTGCAAGTATTTTCTCCCATTTCATAGGTTGCCTTTTCATTTTAGTGATTGTTTCCTTTGCATAAGTGTTCTTTTAGTTTGATGTAGTCCAACATGTTTATTTTTAGTTTTGTTGGCTGTGCTTTAGATTTCATGTCAAAAAAAATTTCTTGCCAAGACCAATGAGAAGAGACTTTTGGCTTATTTATGATTTCATATCTTAGGTTTGAATCTTTAATATATTTTAAACTATTTTTTACCACTTACATTGCATTACAATTGATGTACAATATTGTATAAGTTAAAGGTATAAATGTGTTGATCTGAGGCAGGCATATATTGCAAAATGATGACCATCTTAGTGTTGGCTAACACCTCTCTAAATCACATAATTTTCATGTCCCTTTTTTTTGTGTGTGGTGAGAACATTTAAGAGCTGCTTTCTTAGCAACACTCAAGTATTTGTTATGGAATTATTAACTATAATCACCATGACCTACATTGTATCTCTGGGTGAGTTGCTCTCTTTTTACCTTTTGAAGGAGGGGATTCTGAGAACTGTGTTTTACCAGGTTGAGGGAGGAGTGATTGCAGATAAAATGAACCTTTTCTTCTTAACATTTGCAATGCATTTTCCCCCACTTCTATATTCCACTGGGGTTTGGTAACACATAACCTGAATTCTAGAGTGCTCATACGCGTTTGTGGATGATTGATAAATTAATGTTTCTCTTGGGGAAAGAGTACTGGGACTTCCCCGTTCTGTCATTTTGCTGTCATTGCTGCCCTGTTTAATATTAATCACAATTTTCATAACTAATAATTATTGACTATTTACTATAAGAATACAGAAAATAGTCTTTAGTGTAATCTTTGCAGCAAAAATATAAGAAAGGATTTTTATCCAATTTCCTAGTGATAAAATTGAGACTCAAGGTCTCAAAGCCTTATATGGTAGAGCTGTATCTCTGACCCATGCTTACTCTAAAGCCAAAAATTGTAAACAATGTAAGGTCAACACTGACACTTCTATGATATTGTCTCCAAAACACTGTGGTAAAGTGGAAGTGTTGCACATTGCTTTTGAGTAGGGATATATCTCAAACTAAACATTGCAGAACAGTTAATAGCCTAAACCTACATTTATAGCTGGAATACATGTACTCCTAAATCATTGTTTATTTGCCAAGCCAAAGTTTTCTTTGCAGGTTTTATATAGTTAAAAATAGTTTCACAGCACTATTAAAAATGTGTTTCCTTCTAAAATCGTTTTAGAGGTCAAACAGTACGTGAGAGAGGATTCAGAAATACACTTTACATGTGGTATTGAGAGCTTCTGGATGTAAAGTACTTAATAGAACTAGTGATTGAACAGAAATAAGTTGGTATATATTTTTATAACATTTCTTTGGGGAAACCCTCATATTCTAAAGCATTTGTTTTAGGCATACTGTACAATGATTTTATTCTCTATTCCTGTAAGGAAAAATCTATTATATTACTATCTTTATAGACAATGAAAGATATAAATTATTGAGATGTAACCTCCTAGTTGATGTATGTCCTTTTAAAGGGGTGTGTGTGTGTGTGTGTATCTATCTTTAAAGGTATACATATATATGTACTGTAAAATAAATTATGAATTTATCATGTTTCTGAATTTGTTAGCTCAAATAAATCTCAAAAAGGTTGGTGATTAGTAATCTCAAAGCATAAAAGATGTGAATTAAACTTTCTTGATGAATGCCTTTCATAGAGAATCAACTAACTGATTATTTCAAGGTGAATTAGAGCTTTTCCTCTTACTTAAAAACTACTTTTATACCAAGGAGGTTTTTTTTTTTTTTAAATCCAAGCAATAGTTTAATTCAAATGCATATCATGTTATTTTTTCTTTCTACACTAACTTTCTTATCTGAAATGAAACAGATGGTTGGAGTCTGGTTTGTTTTCTAACCATCAGTTTAGGTAATTGAAGTGAGAAGCAACTATGCTGTGCTGGCAATTCTGGATTAACAAATTAGCATCTGATGCTTGGGGTAAAAACATTAGTTAACAAGTCTAGGCCTCAGATACCTTTCTCACACTGAAAATCAGACACAGCTAAAGAACTGGCCAGGCAGTCATAATGATTTTCCATCACTTCTGGCCTGGTTCGACGCCAAATTGCTGCCCTGGACAGGACATCGCTGCACATCACATATTGCCTTGCCACAACTCCAGCCCTTCTTACTCATTTGGTTTCTGTGCCATGGTATCTTCACTGGCCACAGTATTTATCTCCTGGAATCTCCTAAATAATGATCGTTTGCTTTTAGGTTGTCTTTTACTGATCCTTCTCAAATGTTGTGGTACCTATCCCTTCAAACTTTAGCTTTCACCTGTTATAAAGATATCTTTCTCCTTGAAATTTCAATTGGCTTCAATACTTGTTCATTTAGAAGGCATATTATTATGTTGCTTTTTTATTATGCAGCCACTTATCATTTAGTCAAATCATTAGTGAACTCTAGAATGGAATGTGAAATGGGGGTTTTAAAGGCCCTTGCCAGGCTATTTATAATTTTTTATGAGGATATTTTCCCAAATAATTTATTAAGTATATATCTTTTTGCCTTGAAGTAAAAAAATCATGGTTATTGACAAGCGCTTCTGAGGAAAAACAAGCGGTGCTTTTGCATGATTTTCTGAAAATAACACATGGATATAGTTATTTATACCTAGTTATCCTGTATCTGTAGGAGAATCATTAGAGAAAGGGAGACTGTTAAGACAGCAGTGCTTTAGACCTTCCAAATCTTGGGCCTATATTTTGTTTACACTTCATGTGTTGTACCTAGGTGTACTGGGACTGTTTCATAGCTTGTTTATGGAGGAGAAGCAGTTCTAGAAAGAGATACTATCCATTATAACATTGTAAGAATTCTTTAAGGGCATCCTTATTTGGGTGGTTTGAAACTGGTTCTCATGAATTTTCTCTCAGTATTGGCCAATAAAGAGGAAGTAAAAACAGCTTTTTACATTTAGTAAAATTTTTTTGAGAAAAGAAAATTACTTCCCTTGACAGATGTCTTTTTATCCTTAACGAGAGTAGAGTTTATTCATTTTGGAAAGTCAGGACACCAAACACCATGCTGATCTGTGATAATAGTGACTGAGCTGCAGAAGTTGATATTTTTTGAGTTGTACAACCATTTTTTTCGATGTACATAATAATTTTAGTAGAATCTCAATATGAGCTGCCAAAGGGTCTGCTTGCTGTTGCGGAGTAGAATGACTTCCTGATGTGTGGTAGAAATAGAGGTGTAAGCTTTTTGTTGCAGTCCTGTCTTTTTAATTCTTTGAGTTGGTAAGTGGCAGGATGGATTCTTAATATACACATTGAAGAAAACATCTCATAACCATTACATTGAATGGAGAAAGAGTCTAGGAAGATATTCAACCAGTTAGCTGTTCCTCCCTCCCTCACCTCCAGAAAGCTATTGCTGATATTTTTTCCTTTGAGGAAGAATCAGGAAACAGAATGCTCTTAAACTGTGACATGACATGACATAAATGTGACTCTGTCTTATCACATTATTCTGGAGAATCATTTATATCCCAAGAATTGTCAGTGGAGTCTCTAAAGACTAAACAGAGACAAGGAGTATTGTCTAAGAGGCAAAAATAGAAATAGAAATCCTGCAAAGTGTATGCATTAGATTTGCTACTGCTCTTTTTTTTTTTTTTTTTTTTTTTGCCTTCTTCTATCAGGAACTTTTGAAGGTGAATAGATTTTGTTCACGGTAGTTTAGATTTTGAAAGAAAACCACATAAAGTCAAGAATTAAGTATAAAAGTCAAAATAAGTTAGAAAGGAGCTAATGTTCTTGAAATAAGTGGCAAATGCATACTTTTTTTTTTTTAAAAGAGGGATGAAAATGATGCTGTATGACTGGCTAGTTTCTTATATCCTCTGGGTCTCCTCCATCTTCATCTGTATGAGCAATGGTAATCAATGTGAGAGAGGTGGTTCGTGGAAGGTTTTAATAGGCATAGATTAAAAAGTGAATCCTTTCAAATTGTTAGAGAATTTAAACTAAAAATCAGTTTTTTCTTATCACCATACATCTGCATTTCTTTAATCACCTCACAGCTGCATTTAAAAATGGTGACACTTGTAATCAGGGAAATGTAAATCAAAACTACCATGAGATACCATCTTACACCAGTGAGAATGGCACATATTAAAAAAACTAGCAACAACAAATGTTGGTGAGGATGTGGAGAAAAAGGAACTCTCCTGCACTGTTGGTGGGAGTGCAAACTGGTCCAACCACTATGGAGAGCTGTGTGGAGATTCTTCAACCTACTAAGGATAGAGCTTCCATATGATCAAGCAATTCCACTCCTAGGTATTTACCCAAAGGACACAGAAACATCAATTCCAAAGAGCACCTGCACCCCTATGTTTATAGCAGCACTATTTACAATAGCTAAGCTATGGAAGCAACCCAAATGCCCAAAAATGGATGACTGGATCAAGAAGATGTGGTACATATACACAGTGGAATATCACTGAGCATTCAAAAAAGATAAACACATGCAGTTTGCAACAACATGGATGGAGCTAGAAGGGATCATGCTCAGTGACATAAGCCAGAAAGAAAAAGAAAACTACCGGATGGTCTCACTCATAGCAGGAATTTAGAAAACCTAAATAAGAGACCAGGAAAAAGACTAATCAATACAAAGTAAAAATCAAAATCAACAAGCAACTATAAACCAGAGACACACTATGGAGGTGGGGGTTAGGGGGGAAAAGGAGGGACTAGAGTCAAAATAAGGGGGGGTGTGTGTGCAATTGTATGGGAATATAACCAAAATGAAAACGCATACATTGTGCAAAGATGAAAAAAGAGGTAAGAATTATATAAAATATTTAAATAAATTAAAAAAGAAAATAAAAAAATTTAAAAAAAGGTGATAAAATACCCCTTAACATAGCATATGACCACTCCTACTTGTCCCTATTTTGTATGCCATTCCTTTCTCTATATCTCATTTACATTGGTCTTGAAGTAGAGCTACTTTCACTGCTACATTTAAAGAAATGGGGAGCTCTAATGGCTTTTTATATCAATTATAAAAACTATTAACATGACAAGAACATTGGTAGGAAAAGGGGTTGCTTATTAAACAATTTTGACATCCCAGGCAAATTGCGCTTCTTTCACCACGATCATAAAATTATTGTTAATACATCCTTTCACTTGCGAAATTGAGAACTTAAAAAATCTGTCCCACATCGCACAGTCTGTGTTAGTATGGACCTGAAGTTTATGTCCTGGTCTATCTGACTTCACACTCTGTTATTTTTCCATTATAATACATCACTTACCACTAATTTACTTAGTTATTGTTCAAGGATGTTATTTAATGAGACTTTGCCAATAGTTCTGTTCTTTCATTTCTAACTGCTATTACACTTTTATTTTTTTCATTCTCTTAGCAAGGTCTCTCCTGCTCTAGTCACCTGCTTCCATTCTTTTGGCAAGCCCCTCCTACTGGCTCTGGGTCAGGTGAGGCTTTTTTGACACATCTGTAAGGCAGTTGTGGCAATTTGGAGAACAGACATGCAATATATAACTTTCTAACTGTCTACCTGTAGAGGTCAGTGGTGGAAATAGAGCTACAGATAGGACATAGCCTATTTCTTCTTATTTGTCATAGGTTTGGGGCTATTTTGGTGACCAAGAGCACCTCAAAACTGGATTCCAGTGCCATTTGTGTCCTTCCAAAATTCACATGTTGGAAGTCTAATTCCCCTTGTTTGATATTTAGAGTTGGTACCTGCATGATGTAAAGAGATCATGAGGGAATCCTCATGATGGAATTAGTATTCTTATGAGAAAATAGGAGAGACTTTGCTTTTCTCTCTTCTTTCTACAGTGTGAGTACAGAGGGAGAAGAGGGCCATCAGCAAACCAGGAACAGATCCCTTATCAGAATCCAATCAGGCTGGCTTCAGAACAATGAGAAATAAATTACAGTATTTTAAGCCACCTATCCTATAGTATTTTCTTATAGTGATCTAAACTAAGACACATCCAAAGGGATTCCATGTGAATGGAAACTCAGCATCAAGGAGGATGGAGAAAGGACATCTTTTTTTTTTTTTAAGATTTTTTTTTTTTAAAGATTTATTATTTATTTATTTATTTATACAAGCACTGGGTACAGTCAGAAGCGCAGGAGGGTGAGAGAGAATTCACCAGAGCCAGAGCGGATAGCAGAACAGACAGACAGATGAAACATACTGCCAAGGGGAGCAGTGGGCGCGGCAGGAGAGGTCTGCGTGCCATGTGACACCCTCGCCTTGTGGCCGGGGATCGAACCAGAGGCTGTGGGCAGAGGCTGCGGGCAGCTTCGCAGCCCAGCACTCAACCGCTGTGCCACCGGGAAGGCCCAGAAAGGACATCATTTTTAAAATATTTTATTTTTAGACTTAAATTTATAGCAACATAGGGCAGAACAGACTATTCATATGCCCTCTGCCTCCACGCAAGCATACCCACCCTGATTATTAATAGCATGCATGAGTGAAGAATATAATAGACTAAACTGCAAAAATTGTACTTTAAAAATTTTTTTTAACCAAGGATGAACCTATATTGACATAATCAGAGTCCATAGTTTGCCTTAGGGTTCACTGTTGTTGAGTTTCATATGTACTTAGTGTTGTACATTCATTTTGGACAAAAGTATGATATAGGTACATGATTTTAATATCCTACAAATTATTTTAACGGCCTTAAAGTCCTTACTCTCCTTGTTCATCTGTCATATCCCTAGGAACCACTGTGCTTATTGTCTCCATAGTTTTGCCTTTTCCAAAATGTTAAACAATTGGAATTATCCAGCATGTAGCTTTTTATTTTTAAAGATTTATTTTTTTATGCATACAAGAGCAGGGGCACAGACCAGTGGTGTGGGAGGTGAGAGGATTCACCACAGACAGAGCGGGGAACAGAACAGGCAGATAGACGGAAGTACACTGCTGAGGGGAGCAGCAGGTGAGCCAGGAGAGGTCTGCTGTGCCATCTGGGTTGCTCCCTGGCCAGCCGGGGATTGAACTCATGCTGCAGAGGCTGTGGAGAAGCTTCACAGGCTGTGTCTCAAACCCCTTGTACCACCAGGGAGGCCCTCTAGCATGTAGCTTCTAAAGTTGGGTTATTTCATCTTCTAGTATAAATTAAAGATTCATTTCTCTTCATGGCTTGATGGCTTTCATGCATTGTCTAGATGTACCACAATTTATTCACCTACTGAAGCTCATCTTGGTTGCTTTCAAGTTTTGATAATTATGAGTAAAGCTGCCGTAAACATTTCTGTGCAGGGTTCTATGTGAGTATAAGTTTTAACTCCTCTAAGTAAATAGCAAGGGGTGTGATTGCTGCACTCTACAGTAAGAGAATGTTTAGTAAGAACCCCCCAACTGTCTTCCAAAGAGGATGTACCATTTTTCTTTTTCACCATCGATGAATTAAAGTTCCTACAGGTCCACATCCTTTTCAGCATTTAGTGCTGTCAGTGTTCTAGATTTGGGCCCCTCTAACAGGTCTATATGTGTATCTCATTGCTATTTTAATTTGAATTTCTCTGATAACTTGTAGTGCAGAGCAATTTTTCACGTGGTTACTTGTCATCTATATAACTGTTGAGATTTCTGTAAAGGTCTTTGGCCCAAGTTTTACCATATTGTTTTCTTATTATTGAATTTTAAGAGTTCTTTGTATATTTTGGATAATAGCCCTTAAATATCTTTACCTTTTAAAGAACACTAAGGAAGTAAACAGGAAATAAAAACAGTACCTCTTATTTTTCCTGACCATTTTCTTGGCAGCATGATTTGTGGCCCCTGAAGAATGTTTAGGTTAAACTGCAAATCTAAATCATTTTTTTAACTTCAATTTGAATTGCAATGGATTAACAACTATGAACAATGATTAAATAGTGATTATATAATGAATATTTGATGTTACTGAATAATCATTTAAAATTTAATGTTGAATATTTTAAAATACTCTTTACATAATTAAGGAGATTAGATAATTCATTTTGCATTTCCTAAAATTGGTATGCTAGAACCCCTCTCCTATCACAATAATGGTTATTTAAAATTAGTTTTAGTTTCTTCCAAATATATTTAATTGTAACTATTTTGGATCTTCATAAATGCAAAAATCCAAAATCCCTGTGTTATCAGTCTCATGTGAGCCCAATTATTCACAAGGATGACACCATCGAATTGCATGACCAGATGAAACAGGCAGGAAATAGCAGGTCCCAAAGGGTATAGAAAACTGCATTCTGCGCCAAGGCTGTATGTTGTGATGCATAAAAAGATTTAAAGAAGGCAAATAACCATTAAAAGCAGATGAACAATTACTTTGTAACTAATTTTGTTAGTATGCATTATATAGACTATAACCTTTTTTATTTCATAATACAAAAGATTGTACTAAATGCAATATTTTCTTGAAATATTTTGTGTGTATTTATTGCTATCCATCTGTCCATCCATCTACCATTTGTCCATCCTTTGTACTTCACAAAGAAAACAGGCTTATCTATATGCCTTTATTATCCTTGGTCTCAGAACACTAAAATGAGAAAAAGAGGTAGATATTTTATGAAATGGAATACAAATTAGTTGGATGCACTCCTTGCAGGAAAAGACATACTTAAAAAGTAAAGAGGATAAATCACACATCCTCTAGACTGCAGATTAGGGAGAAAGAAAGGAGAAAGCCAGATTTTCCCTTTTCTTTCTATTTAAAAGTACTTCCTTTATTTTCCTCCTCCTTTCTCTTGTACTCAAGTGAACTCCCAGCCTGAGAAAAGCCTGCAGGCCTGACTGTCACTGAGTGTGTGTCTGTCTTTCTGAGGGGTGGAACGTTGAGAAACTGTTTGGGTGGAGGTTTATTTAAAGCCACTCTAGTCTGTTTGATCAGTCACAAAGTTGTCATTTACATTGCTGTCTGCCTGTCTCCTGTGTTTTATTTTTAATTGGTTCTGAATCCAAGAAGGGGAGGAAGGGGTATTAGTTATTGACCCCATAAGATCCCAGAGGTGATACAGCAATCCTGAAGCATTTGTTTCTATGAAATGTAGAAAATAAAGTAATCCTGTTGTATATTTAAAGTATGACTAAGATAGGAAAATGAACAACATGCCTTTTAAAACAAAAATCTATTTAAAATTTCTAAAATATGAGCTAATTGAATATGAACCCAAAATATAAAATAAGCTAATTTTTATATTCTTTATCAAGATCAGATATAGAAAAACCTTTCAATTCTGATATAGAAATCCAATGACTACCTCACAGATAGTGATTTAGGTATTAGCTTGTGTTGTAGTTCATTCAAAAAGGCATGTTATAAAAGACCTTTCTTACTCGCTGTCTTGTTGCCTTTCTCCTTAACAAGTTAATCTAAAATTAATGCCTAGTATTTACTGCAAATTTCAGTAAAAAGAGAAATATTTGTTTTACAATTTCCAGGTTTTTGCATTGATTCAATTTCAAGTCAGGAAGTATTCAAACTGTCAAGAAGGATGTTTTATGACACGTGTTTTACATTTTACGATGCTTTGGGAACATTAAACAATATTACTAGTGTTCATCTCATTAAATTCTTTAATATTGTTACCTATCTTTAACATTCTGGCAACTAATTTGAAATTTCACTTTTGATGTCAAAAAATTAAGTGGACAAATAGTGCCTTAATATTTTGTATGTTCAGCATTTCTTCTAGTAAGGAGGGTAGTTCAGATGCCAGATTTTCCATTTGGATTTGCCAAATTACATATGTATTACTGCAAGTGAGTTCTGCCACAAAAGAATCTATAATAAAAATATCAGAGGGAGTTAAAGTGCTCTTTATAACAAGTAAGATTGCTCCATTTATCAGAGGGCAAAAGGATTGAGCCATTATGTTCCCAGATGGCATCAGGCAATGAATGGACCGTCCTTGCTAAAGTGTTTTTTAAGTATTCTTTTTTTCCTGAAGGTTAGGTCAGGGAGCAACAAATTGATGCTAGTTAATTGAAGTTCCTGAGAAGCATTTTTAACTCTAGTTTAAATCTTTATGCCCCAAGCCAGTGGGTTCCAGATTACTAACAAGACATGTTCAAAGTTTTAAATTGTTTTAAAAAGTGCTAAATTGTCTTTCGGAGTAAGATCAAGAATTAAACCAAGTCCAATATAAATTTATTGCAGATTTGTAAGTAGAAAACATTTTTCTTGAGTTTTCTGGGTTCTCAAATGTATATTTTGTGAGATGGGTATACTATTGTGATTGTTAAAAACAAAATCTCAATGAAAAATAATATAGTTCTTGACTAAAAAAAAATCGTTGATTATGCTCATGCCGTAGGAACTTCGTTTTGTTCGTCCCTTTGCAGTCTTTGGCATTTATTTCCTTTTATTGATTATTTGACCCTCAGAATATGCTGCCTTACCATATTCCTTCTATAGTCGAAAGAGCAAAAACACTTTGGAGTCTGACATACCTGGGGGATGGCAGGCACTAGTGAGCTATGGGACTTGAACTCTTTCTTCTTAACTGCTCTGAATCTCAATTTTCTTAGCTGTAAAATACAGTGACATAAAAAGTGTGAGGATTTAATAAATTACATGAGATGTCCTTAGCAAAGTTCCTGGCATGAAGTCCCCAATACGTTTAAAAATAATTCTCTTATTTCCTGCTAAGGCATCACATGGTTGAGGGAAGGAGCTAGCTTTTTTTTTTTTTTTTTTTAAGTGTTGAAATAAAGGAATAGAGTAGTTTTTGCTGAATTCTCTTTATGAAGATTTCTTTCTTGGAATAGGCAGAAATCTTACAAGGATTTTTCAGTGACTTCAAAGAGCGAATAAATAAGAGTTTACAGTAGAACTGCCGTGTGCTCTTTGATTTGACTCCATTGACTCTAGATGGAGAAGCGAGAGACAGGGTCAAGTTTCTTATTTTGTGGGCACCTCTTGTGCAGTCTGGAGACCACAATTCCAGAACTCTATTTATTACCTGCAGGATTCTGGAAGTTAGAAGCATTCATGAAGATTTGAAATGGGGGTGCCTACCCTGGTGGCGCAGCAGTTGAGTGCCGGGCTGCGAAGCTGCCCGCAGCCTCTGCAGCACCAGTTCGGTACCCGGCCACGGCGAGGGTCCCACATGGTGCGCAGATCTCTCCTGCCGCGCCCGCTACTCGCCTCAGCAGTGTTCATCATCAGTCTGCCTGTTCTGTTCCCCGCTCTGGTGAATTCTCTCACCCTCCTGCGCTTCTGACTGTACCCAGTGCTTGTATAAATAAATAAATCTTAAAAAAAAAAAAAAAGATTTGAAATGGGGAAGAGAAGAAACTGTTATTCTCCAAATACATCAATTTTAGTACATTAACATTAACAGATGGCTGAGGTAGGTTTTGTCTGTAATTTGGGGGAATCTTCCTCAAAACCTACCCTTTAATGATATAGGCAGAAAAGGTCACTTGTGGCAATTCCTTGTAACCCTGAAACTCGGATTTCCTAAGAGCTCATAATGTCTGGAGTGGCTTCTCTTTTTCTGAGCAACCTTTAATGGATACCTAGTACAGTTTTCTTTCTATTAAATATCTGCCTTCAGGAACTTTGTATCCTCTTTTATGAGCCAACAGACTAGCCTGTTGTGCATACTCAAATTTATTTGAAAGACAAAGGAATGCTAACAACATACTACCTTCAGTTTTGAATAGATCATCTTGATAATACCACAAACAAGATGAGAACTAAGTGAAATTTCAAATTAATTAAATTATTGACAATAATCAGTTTCAGCTAAATAAAACATTTGACTTCAGTATTTTCTGCCCACCCACCAATGAATTTTTAATGAGTAGTGGAAAGGGAAAATGTTAACAATTTTTCAAACATTTTAATAAACAGAAAGAAAAGAGATTCAAATCCCTCTTAAACCTCCCAAGGTGATGTTTTGTTGGAAACACAAGTCAAAGGATTTAAAAAAGTAAACAAGTTATTTCAATAATGCTGTTTCTCAGATTGTCAGATAAAATTAGAAATTGCTTCATGTAGAAAATTCATATGGACTGTACTTCTGAATTGAATTTCGTATCCAATTAATTTGCTGTGCCATTTCAAACTGTGAATGGCGGATATACACATGAATTTGTGAAAATCTCTGGTTCTGGAAGCTCTAATCTCCTCAAGGGCAAAACATACTAGCTATAATTGTTGACCCTAATACATTTGAGACTGTGTTTAGGACCTATTATTTGGGATGGTACAGACTAGTTTAATGGTATCACAAATTAAAAACTTCATACTAATTTCCAAAATGTGAATAATGTTCGCATTACATATAATAGTGTAGATTTAATGAGATTTTAAAGATTGTGGAATTAGTGTTATTTATTTTTTTAAAGATTTATTTATTTATTTATACAAGCACTGGGTATAGTCAGAAGCATGGGAGGGTGAGAGAATTCACCAGAGCCAGAGCGGGGAGCAGAGCAGGCAGACTGATGAAGTACACTGCTGAGGGGAGCAGCAGGTGCAGATGGAGAGGTCTGCATGCCATGTGGGACCCTTGCCCGGCGACTGGGGATCGAACCAGGGCTGCAGAGGCTGCGGGCAGCTTTGCAGCCCGGCACTCAACCACTGCGCCACCGGGGAGGCTCTATTTTTATTTTTTTAAAGATTTATTTCACCCATACAAGAACTGGGGTACAAGCCAGATGCACAGGAGGGTGAGAGGATCCACCAGAGACAGAGTGGGGAACAGAACAGGCAGACTGATGAAGCACACTGCTGAGGGGAGCAGTGGGCGGCAGGAGAGGTCTGTGCGCCATGTGGGACCCTCACTGCTGGCCGCTATCGAACCGGCGCTGCAGAGGCTGAGGACAGCTTCACAGCGTGGCTCTCAACCACCTGCGCCACCAGGGAGGCCCAGAATTGGTGTTATTTTTGATGTGTGGGTCTGAGTTGGTAAATAAGAAAGTCTTTGATTCCATGAAGTGCATTATCCCCCACTCCTATCCTTCATCTCACAGTGGTCATTGTGGGCGGGGAAAGTGGGGAGTGTATACACAGGTGTAAACCCAAGCTCATTTATGATTTGATGCCTGCTTGTAGAGTATCAGTATGGTGCTTTACATAACATTTATCTCTTTAAAACATAATACTTGAAGTAATACATATAAATCCATTATTTTATGTGTTTCTCAAAGTTACCTTGTAAAATAGACAAGCTATTTTTATCTCCATTTTTAAAGATGCAGAATCTAAAGGTCGAAACATGTTAGGGTCTTAACTAAGATTACTTAGGTAGTTTAAATGGAAGAAGTGAGAATAGAAACTACCTTCCAGCTCAATGCTCTTACTACCGTCATCTGAGCAGTATTAATGGACTTATTTTAATTTAGGCGTGAATCTCAAGTGAGAGAATAACGTAGCTCTGAAAGATAATATTAATGAAGAAAAGGCTATTACTAGCGAAAATAATTGCAGACACCATAAAATATATGAAGCCCCATATTCCAAATTTTGTCTCAAACTTTAGTTTCCTATCTTTTTGTTTGGCCAAGGCAGTGCTATTAGCCATTCAATATTGCCAGAATGAACAACTTCAAAGAAACCATCAGCCGTCTGGCAAGGCTTTTCCCCTAACACTGATCCAATGAATCTATGCCAGGCCATTTGCACCATCTGTTGGGCATGAATCAGTAGAGGGAGGAAGGGTGGACAGCTGGAGCTGTCAGCTTTGAAATGCCACTTACTGAGGAAAGACCAGAATTCACATCGAAAAACATCAAAGCAAAGTACTCGGCTCATCCAGAAAGAAGACTGGTTAAATATGGTGGCATTTTTGATGAAGGCTTTCACTTTGCAGACACTCTGTCCCCTTTTTATCCTTCCAGCTTACTTCTGAGGGGATGCTCCATTGTACCATATGAAATGCATGTGAGCAGAGTTTGCATTTGGGAGTGCAGTTAGAAATGGAAGGGAAATAATATATTACTCTGTGTTGTATTGGTCTATGGGACTAGGAGGGCTTCCTAAAACTCATTTGATTTTGCATTGACAGTTTTTACCCATTTATACCTGTGTTGATTCGTCTATTCATTCATTTCTTGACATTGTATTCTACGTGCTATAGATGAAAGTATAATAATAAAATAGTAGAGAATCATATTAATTTATTCAGTGTCTATTATGTTCAGTATAATTTAAATATGATGTTTTATTTACTATTGACAAGATTTCAATTTTATGGAATTATTCTCTCATTTTTCTATGAGGAAACTTAACCATAGTGAGGACTAGATTTGCCTCAGATCACCAGGCAATATATAAAATGTACTTATCAAGGAAGAGAATCCTGGGATAGTCTTAAAATTGGCTACAAGCACTTGTGATATAAATGTCTCTTTCTTTCTCTTCATACATGGAATACACAGGAAATGTTTTTTATTATTGTAAGAATCTCTAGACAGGAGAGAAGTCAGTGTTTATCAGAAGATAGGGCAAACCTGTCAATACCAAGAGTCAGATGGTTCGAAAGTCTGAGAAAGTTATTATGGGCCTAGTGTTATTCACATTTCACACTTGGACATCAACTTTAAAATGTGAGAACTGTAGGCTAGAAAAAAAATTCTAAAAACTGATAAGGTTTGTTTTTCAGCTGTTTAGTGCATTCTTTTAGTCTGTTTTCTTTCAGTGTCCTTTCTAAAAGGTCCAAAATAAGGATTTTTGCTCCCTGTAACAGTGGCCTAAAAGAATTACTCATGAATTTAATCCATGGCACAATAAATCTTAACATTATCTGATTTATAGACTAGGCAAGTATCATAAAAATTATTTGTAAATTGAGTGAAATTTTTTCCTTTTTAAGTAGAACAAAATATATTTGTAGGAAACACTTAGACATTTAACTGGATTAAGAGCTGTTGATTTACTAGCGTGGTGTGGGAAAATAGCCGTTGTCATATATGCTATTATAGATTAGTATGAGCTTTCTGGTAAAATGTTTGGCAATTCATAACAAGAAACTAAACTATTCATAATCTATGATACAGTACTTCTACAAAATTATTCAAAGGAAATAGAGATCTCTTATATGAGAAGTATTTTGAAAACTAAGTTGATAATCAAAGACATATTCCAAAAATCAAAAAGCTGAGTTAAACTATAGATTATTCATGTGAAAGAATATTAAGCAATTTAAATATTTTCCAAAATGTTAATGTCATGAGAAATAGTTATAAATTGATGTTAATAGAACAACAACAACAAAAAAGGAGTATTAAATACAAAACGCTCCTAGCATATCAATCTGCAGTTCAAAAGTGTACTCAAGCCAGCAGCATTCACATCACCTTGTGACCTTGCGAGGAATGGACATTCTTGGACCCTGCCTCTGGTTTATTGTCTTCGAAACTCTGTGGCTTGGGACTGGCAACTTGTGTATTAACAAATCTCTTAACTATTTCTGATGCCTTGTGGGAGTTTGAAATTGTTGATATAGAAAAAAAACCTAGAAGATAATGAAACAAATGACGGACTCTAATCACTTGGTTATATGATTATTAGTCATTTCAGATTTTCTAGCTCTCAAGTTTCTCTCTAATACAAGTTAATTTTATTATTTGAAAATTATATTTTATAAAATTAAGATATACAAAAAGTAGAACATGTCTATACTACCACTATGTTGAAAAATTCAAAGAATTAAGAATCGAAATTTCCCTTTGTGTCTCAAATTTCATTCTTCAGTGGTAACTATTGTTAATAATATACATTCTACATTTAAAAAAATTAAAATGGAATCTTGCCAAACACAATGAATTGGAGGTTACTATTAAAGAGTTATATGTCATGTACATCTTTCTAGGTCAGTAAATTTTTCTTTTCTTTTTTCTTATATTCTTAGGATATATTCCATAGTAAGACTATGCCATAATTTATTCTTAATGTCAATTATCATGACAATTATTTATAAATTGAGTAACATTTCTCCATTTGATTTCTCTTGTTAATTGAACAAGATATATTTGGAGGAAAAACTTTTGTCATTTGACTGAATTATTTGATGACTACTTAAAGTATCTTCAATTTATTGCTCCCACAAGATAATGCTACAATGGAAATTCTGTCTTTATGGCATTTACTGTAATAGGGTAAAATCTAATTGATGAAAAATGCCAAATAGCCTAATGAGTAGGATTACTTTTTATTAATATATTTGTTACCATGAAAGGTTTGCCCCCTCCTTTTCTTTCATAGAGTTTTGCCTGCAATTTAGAGAAAAAATATTAGGTTGTTTTGCCTTTAAAAGGATCTCTCCAGTTATGATGCTCTCCTATATGTCTTGGAAGAATTAAGTTACATGAAAACAAATAGCCCAATTTTGTTAATTTTGTTTGCCATATTTATATTAAAATGATAGCTAGTCATAAGGGAAGAGCAAACAAAGACTTTACTATCCTAATAGCATTCTTTTATTAATATTGTGATAGAAAGTGAGTTCAATCGCATAGGAAAATCAAACTAACCAAAAACCTCTTACTGAATTCATAAAACAATTGCTAATACATAAAAAAAAAATTCACTGGAAGAATTCATTTTCTAAAAAATGTAGTAATTTTAATGGAAAACATTCTTTCAGAAAATGAAAATTTATATCACTTAGGCCAGAATATTTTTCTTGACTTAGTATAAATGTCTAGTTAGGGAGATTGAAACTACATCTTGGTAATCTCGTCAGAATCAACTTTTTGCCCCCATCAGACCCATTAATGGTAATGATGCTTGTTAAGTGTTTATAGTTTGTAATTTGCAGGCAGTAATATTTTATGTGACATCACATGGTATCATTTTTTAAAAAGTGTACAAACATGCTTGTCATTTAAAAATTTTTAAAAATATTTATTTATACAAGAACTGGGGTACAGGCAAGATGTGCAGGAGGGTGAGAGGATTCACCAGAGACAGAGCAGGGAACAGAACAGGCAGACTGACTGAAATACACTGCTGAGGGGAGCAGCAGGCGAGACAGGAGAGGTCTGCAAGGTCATGTGGGTATCTCGCCGGCCGCCTGGGATGGAACCTGCACAGCAGAGGCTGAGGAGAGCTTCACAGCATGGCACTCAACTGCCTGTGCCACCAGGGGAGGCCCCATTTAAAAATCTTTTAAGCAAATTCTCATAGCATTTCATTTGTCTAATGAAAATTTTTATTAATATATTTAAAGTCATTAATCATTTCAAGTGGTATTTAGTAAGACTCTAGGTTAAATAAAAAGCAACCTTTAATTTTGGGCTATACTGAAATAAAAACTATTTCTTTTGCCATAAAGCTAAACAAAGTGTCAAAAGTGCCATCATTTTACCATCTTGTATTATCTACATAATTTTCACACACATAGTTTTACTTTCATTACATGAAATGATTTTGTTCATTATAGGAGCAATTTTGGATGTAATTTTTTTCTTTTTATCTTTATAATATAATATGCCTTGCATGTTGGTCTATGATATCATAAACATTTTTAATTATTGCAAATGTTCCAATATTTGTTTTTTCCATTTTCAACCTAAGCTGTTTCCTTATTATTGGGCATTCATTTTGTATTAATTTTTCACTAATAAGTAATGTTGATGTAGTAATACTCCTATATATTAACCCATTGCAAGTTATTTTCTTAGGATATACTCTTTTTTCCTCACACTAGCATACATTTATGATAAATATCATTGATATTAATATAATAGAGATATAACATACAATTTATAAGTAACAAGAAGTTACGTGATGCTTTTTATGGTTAATTCCATAGAACATTGATTCTCAAAGAATGTTTCTACTGATTTTGGTGTAACTTTTTATCTGTAGTAACCTGTGGTTATAATTGACAAAGGAATGTATTTTTGATAGCCATACTTATTGATATTTTCATACAAATTATTGAATAAGATGAAAGTGAAACAGTAAAGACATATTGGAGCCTCATTCAGTTGTCAGTTATGTGAGTAATTTCATTGGTAAGTTGGATAATAGCTTTAAAACATCAGAAAAACTATTTTCGATCTTTGGTACTATTCAGAATATAACAGCTATGGCATACATTTAAATTTAATTTGCGTTGTTCACATTTATTCACTGTTTTCTTAAAATTAGACCAAGGATTGCCAAATTACATCCAAATCTACCTCACCAACCCAATCCACCTTGATTTTATTAAAAAAATGTTGTCTTAGAATACAAGCATACCATTTATATGACTGTTTGCAGTGTATAGCTAGAGTTGAGTAGTTGTGACAGACATAGCCTATAAAATCTAAAATATCTATAATTTAGCTCTACAGAAAATGTTTAGTAACCTATGGTATAATCAATGAATAACAAAACATGCTCTTTGTAATATTTGCCAATTTCTGTGTTGTAAACACTACTTCTAACTCCAACATAGGACATATTCTGTGCTTAAAGAGGAATGGGTAAAGACATTTTTAATTATTTTACTATGAAAATATAATAATGAAATTTAAAACTAAATCCATTGTTGATAATGAAACCATGTTTGTGTATGTATGATTTTAATACATATGTAAATATCTAAAGTTGACTAAGTAGCTTAATACTATCTTAAATGAATGCGTCAATCTCTTATGCATAACATTTCATTGTCAGTAAGCATTCCAAAGAACAAAGTTTTTTCCACGTAGTGACATGTGATCCAAACCACCAGTGTCTTGCTCTTATTATAAATACTTCTCTACAAGTTTTGTAATTTTCCGTTCTGTAATTTTATGCCTTTTCACTGGTCACATCCAAATATATTTCTTTCATTGAAAGAGGGAAGGCAAAACAAAAAAGCTTTAAGGTTTCTAACAATTCTTTTATATTGATAAGACTAAGTGATGGTATGTAGTTTTCTTCCTCTCTTAATACTGTAGGTACTAATTAATTACCCAAAGAGGATAAATCCATATCCCAAACTAATCAAGCACATCTGTTACAACCATCCACACAATATCTGGAACTCTCTCTAAGCTTAAACCAAAATATTGAGCAGTAATTGGAGACTGGTGAACTCACTCTCCTAGTTTAGGTGCATTATATTTCTGAAAATACAGAAATGATAGATCTGGACTTTTCATGTACAGCTTAAATAGGAGTCACTTGAAGTGCTTATTAAAATACAGATTTCTGACTCCAGATGCTCTGCTGCAAGATATTGGACACAAAGATATGTGTTGATTCTAACCCATTGATTTGTGTTGAATTATGACCCAAGGATCACACTTTGAGAAGCTCTGGTGTAATGGACCCTGGAGAGGCTGAGACAGGTAGCAACCCCAGTTAATAAGATACAACTCTGGGTAAGAAATCAAAAATCTAGTGAATAAAAAGCAAAATGGTTACTACTGACAGAATGGCCTTTGTTACTGCAGAGGGAGATTACTTTATACAATCATCTGTATGACTTCACAACATCTCCCTTAAAGGGGGGAAGTAAGAAGGTCTCAACCCAATAACCAGGTAGCAGAGCCATACTAATGCAGGGTGCTGATTTGACAAGATAGAATTTTGAAAAGGAATTTCTGGGTCGTTTCAAGGTTCATAGCAGACTGATTCCCAATTTGTAAATTCTTTTTCAGGAAATGAAAAGTGCCAGCAGTTATGTTTTGAGATGAAGTATGCCAACTGATGGTTTCAAATTGTGTTAGTTTAGCTACTTAGTGCTTATTAAACATGTTAGAGTCTCATGTTAATTATAATTTCTTAGAAATACTTATATAACAACTACTTTGAAAATAGGTCATGAGGATCACGGAGTTTGTGGTCTAGCAGAGGGAAACAGATACTGAGTACATGATGAAGCAAGTATTCCATGAATTAAACACTGAAGCAAGTACCCCATGAGTTCATCAATAATGAAGAAGATGCTGGGGGTTGGACCAGGTGGTAGCGGTGGTAAATCTGTGAAAGACTGTATGTCATTGCTTATGATACTTCATCAGCTACAGGGAAGTTTCCATATCAGGACAAATTGCTTTTTTCTGTGTATCTATAACACGATCATACTAAACAGAGACATTTCTCTTGGGTTTGTGTTATTTCATTCTTGAATAAGAAAACAAGTGAATATCTCATGAACTTGTGAATACTTACCCTAGAAATCCCTGCACCCTTAATTCAACATATGTGAATGTCTGAACTCCTTGAAGATTACTGTTACTTTTCTGTTGACCATATGACTTATATAGACTTGGCTCTATTCCATTGTCTGTTTCAAATTGTAAAACTACTACAGGTCAGGAGCCCGGGGTTATGCAATTAATTTTCTCAGCACTGAGAGCTTCATGCATGATTAGGTGCTTAAATGCTTTTTCATCCTAGGGATGATGCTTGTTGAAGTTTTCCTATGAATTTGATTGATGATCTAAATGATGCTTGGTTTTATACAGATATTAATGTTTGTGTTTAATACAAACACAATGTTATAGTGTTAAGAAGTGTTAACAGTGTTAAGAAGATTGTGCTTTAAGCCAAAGCTTCAAACATTAATGTTAAAGCTGTTGATGGCATGCGTTGTCCTTTTATTATGTCATAAGGCCAAGTGTTCATGTAGTTAGTTATTTTTGGCTAAATTTCTGAATAGTGGTAGGAAAGCAAGGGATAAATGTAGAGTATGGCAAACTATTTATTACAGTAGGTTTCAGTAGACATTTACATTAAACTTCAATGTCACAAAAATAAGTAAAATCATGTTCTAAAGTGGCATAATTGTGTGTCTAGATATTGAATCTTTTTTTCCATGTAAGTGATAAGGAAGCTGCAATCATTTTATGACCCCAGTCCTACGAGAAATGTGTATTGATATGTTAATGTAATCATATCAGTATCTTATTATTTTAATATATCAGTATTTTATATTAATACATAATATATAGACTATAGCTCATATTTATATATTAAACACTATATGGTAATAAACATATATTTATTAAAATCAGTATGAAAGGACAAACATTCTCTAGGAAAATATATAAAAGTATTTCTTTGAGAAAAATTAAATAGAAACATTTTTGAAAACGTTAGGTAGTCTATAAATTTTAACCTTACTGAACTACTGGTTTTCTGTTTCAGGTTGCATATTAATTAAAATTCCAGTGAAATTTTTCTGTGACTTGTAAAACAAAGTTGTGTCTTGGTGTTTGTTTAACTCCAAACTGCTAGTCACTCGACATAGGGGTATCTGCTGAGTTAGCCTGTGGATGCTTGGGGGTCCTCATATCCACGCTTGCTCTTTTGGACCAAAAAACCTGTTTTAAGCACTTTGGACTGGTTCAAATTGAAGACCCTGTCCCCAGCAGGTGACTGACTGGGCCATTACTCATCCGGATTAGGATTTGATGTTATGTTCAAGTGAGGTAACACCTCCTGTTTAGAGGGTGTCTGGTGTCTGGCTTGGTTAAAAGAAGTAGTTCAGGCTTAATTGTAAACTATTACCAGATCACTCTACAACAATTTATTGTAAATCCTGTATTACAGTGTATACAGTGCAACAATATGTATTTTTTGCATGTTAAATGTTTTTGTCTTTTAAATGCAAAAAATTAAACATGTAAAATCTAAAAACAAACAAAAAAAAACCTGTTGTGTCTGACCATCCAGAAGATGTGAGAAGTCATCCACTCATCCATTCAATGTTCCTCCTTTTCCTTCCAATACTAAATCTTTGATTATTTACTTATTCCTCTTCTTGGCTAACAATTATCTGGGACTATTTGCTATTAAACTTGGAAAGCATGATAGCGCTTTTATTTAGAGTTCTGCCTAAAATACACATTTGCTCAGTTTTTTTCTCAAGGGTGAATCTATCTAAGCTAAAACTAGATATTGTGGATAAACATCTCTTTTGATAAAAAGGAGTTTCTTCCGCAGACTATTGAAATCCAAAATGAGTCTGTCCCATGCTTGCTGTGCATTTGCTTAATTTCTTTTTGCCTACCTAAAACTTATTAGCTTTGATAGGTTGATTTTTCTACTTCTGTAGTTTTATATTTTCTCTGCCTGGGTCTTTTTGTTGATGGCATTTGTTTTGTATAATAAATTTTATTAACAGATTACAAGGATTAAATTGTAAGGATTAAATGAAATTCATATGTGAAAAGGTATTTGGCACAATGGGAGTCATACAGTAGGCATAGTTAACTAGAAGAGATTTTCTATTTGAATACCCACCTCCCGATAACCCCTGACCTCCATATCTGATGAAGTAGTTAAGAATCATTTGTAGGTGTATCTAAATTTTAAGAAGCATTAAGATGTGGAATATTAGGTAGAATGAAAAAAACTCATAACAACTTGAAGAGTGTCCTAAGGATTTATATCACATATATGCGCGGTTTAACATTCATTGTCAAACATACAAATCAAAAGATTCTCTAACACATTTCATTTTGAAGGGAAATTTCCAAATTATTTATTTTAGTGAACTCTGTTTTCTCTTTATTAAAACTTAAGTATTGTAGATAAGGTTAGACTGTTAATTCTGACCAGTTTTCATTACCTGCCTCAAGGAAATACTGCTTACTTGTCTGATAAGTCTCATCCATCTATTTCCTATTTCTATGCTAAATACACAGAAACAGCAGAAACCTGTCACTTTAATTAAAAATGTACATTTTGTTAATATCATTGTTAGTTCTTATAGCTGTATTTTTTCATTCTTTATTTAAATATTTTATATAATTCTTACATCTTTTTTCATCTTTGCACAATGTATGCATTTTCATTTTGGTTATATTCCCCATACAATTGCACCCCCCCCCCCCTTATTTTGACTCTAGTCCTTCCTTTCCCCGCCCCTCCCCCCCCAACAGCCCCCATAGTGTGTCTCTGGTTTATAGTTGCTTGTTGATTTTGATTTTTACTTTGTATTGATTAGTCTTTTTCCTGGTCTCTTATTTAGGTTTTCTAAATTCCTGCTATGAGTGAGACCATCCGGTAGTTTTCTTTTTCTTTCTGACTTATTTCGTTGAGCATGATCCCTTCTAACTCCATCCATGTTGCTGCAAACTGCATGTGTTTATCTTTTTTGATTGCTGAGTAATATTCCATTGTTTATATGTACCACATCTTCTTGATCCAGTCATCCATTTTTGGGCATTTGGGTTGCTTCCATATCTTAACTATTGTAAATAATGCTGCTATAAACATATGGGTGCAGGTGCCCTTTGGAATTACTGTTTCTGTGTCATTTGGGTAAATAACTAGGAGTGGAATTGCTGGATCATATGGAAGCTCTATGTTTAGTAGTTCAGGAAGTCTCCAGGGATGTATTACTGAACTAAATTCTCTTTAGTAACCCATAGAAAAGAAGGACTTTTGTTCTCACATACCACAAATCCTAATAATAAATTCATTTAAAACTAATGGGTACTTGTCATTTTGGGAAATGCCTTTCCTTAGCTCTTAACTTATGCCCAAACCAAACGTGATTATATCAACAAAGATGACACAGCATGTGGTACTTTTATAAAATCAGAGAAGGACACTGAGCCAAGGTGGGGAGAGAATTATGTCCATAAAATCCTTTAGATAAGAGAGAGAGAACTAATCATTATAGTCAATTCTCCTGAGGTAGCATATGCACTAAACTATTGCAGAATAAAATAATTTTTGATAGTTTGGAATGTATACTTTATGCTTTTACCATTTACCCTTTTTCAATTCAAAGTAACCATAAATTAATGCAGTATTCACACCAGTGCTGTATGGCAGCTGGGGGGAACATTTTACACTATTAAATAACTCATATTACTCTTAAAAATCCCAATGTTTCAAGGGTGAAGCAAGATAGCGACACTTTACATTGACAAATGTACATATATTAGATCTTAGAATTGAGAATTTTTTTTTATGTATGTAGTAAGATTTAATTAAAGTTTCAAGGGGCCTCCCCTGGTGGCGCAGCGGTTAAGCGCTGGCTTGGGAAGCTGCCCGCAGCCTCTGCAGTGCCGGTCTGGCAGCCTCTGCAGCACCGGTTCGATCCCTGGTCACCGGCAAGGGTCCCACATGGTGTGCAGACCACTCCTGCAGCCCACTGCTCCCCTCAGCAGTGTATTTCTTCGTCAGTCTGCCTGTTCTGTTCCCCGCTCTGGTGAATTCTCTCACCCTTCTGCGCCTCTGACTGTATCCAGTGCTTGTATAAATAAATAAATCTTAAAAAAAAGATTTAATTAAAGTTTCAGGACCTAAAATGTATATGCTAGACTTATTAAATATATTTGATTTACATTTTACTCACTAATCTGATGACAACCTTTTGTACTGTTGCTCTATATTGTAGGGATGGGAAAAATGTCATAGTGAAGGCGAAATGGTTTAGGTTGGGTAGGTCAATCAAGGTAGGAAACTTCTGTGACATGTGCCTTCACCTTTCTAGATTGCTGCTACATGTATGAAACTGTAACACCTCTCCCTAAGGGTGGATGTCACAATAAGGTTATAAACCAAAAGGTGATGGGTAACTTTCATTGGGAACTTCATATCCTTTCTTTTCTCTATTGCACACAAATTTTATTAAAATTCTTTTCTATTCACAGTCTTAAAAAAAGAAACAAAAATCTTAACAAATGTAGAAATATTGAAGATAATTTACAAGTAATTTATATACCAGATAATTTTGACTTAAAAAAACTACAATTCACTTTTTACCTTTTAATTTCAGTATTTAATTTGGAATATTTTAAAAGTAAAATACCCTTTGAAATATAGAAACATCAGGCCTCTCTGGTGGCGCAAAGGTTAAGCACAGCACTGTGAAGCTATCTGCACCCTCTGCAGTACGAGTTTGATCCCTGGCTGGCCAAGGAGCTACCCACATGGCACAGCAGACCTCTCTTGCCTCACAGTGTATTTCAGTGATCTGTACAGCAGTGTATTTCAGTGATCTGCCTGTTCTAATCCCCACTCTGTCTCTGGTGAATCCTCTCACCCCCCCACACCTCTGTCTTGTACCCCAGTTCTTGTATGCATAAATAAATAAAAACAAGAAATCACAAATATTAAAAAAAGAAATATCTTTATATACTTCTATAATATTTATCTTCATTTATGATTTTTTAACTGAATATAAGTTGTATTTTTGATAAACTTTTGAGAGGAAAATGTTTTGGAAGGAAAATTGTTTTTACTCTAAATATAATTGTATTTCTGTTTTAGTTCTGTCAAAAAAATAAGGTCAAAAGAGTAATCTAATTTAAATAAATTAAAAGGAAACACAACTGAAAAGAAAGGAAAAATCTTCAAAGAGGCAGTTTGAATAATTTGTTAAAACTTTGAAACAATAAATTAAGAAACTTATGCTAATAAGTCCAAACCATATAAAATTTAATAGAATATTAAAGATTTGTTATTTACTGAAGGTTAATTACTGATAAAATAATGTAAATGAGCAAGAAAATTAACCTTCTCAAATCCAGCCTTACAATTTGAGCAGTTTACATAAAATACTTGGAACTTATTTATATTTTACAAAATGAAAGCTTAATTATTGATCGAAATCATGAGAATAAAAAGAGAATCTTTCATATTGAATTGACCAATCAGAATTAATGACAGCCCTGCCCAGCAAAGTGTTTTTGGGAGAAGAAAATTGCCATTAGGAAATGAGCATATTAGAGAAGAACGATAAGGCCAGTTTGCTTTGCTTACTGGGAGTTGATACTGGAAAATGGCTGTCATATCTTTTTCACAGCAAGAGGATATTTATAGCAAAACGTAGTCTAAATAAAATTGATATCTATAATTTCCACTGGAGGAAAATATTAGGAAGCTTTTATTTATATGTATTTTTTAAATGGAGAAATTAGAAACTGGTTTTTATGTTTTCAGCTCAGGTTTTTTAAAAATTTATTTTCTTGCATTTTGTGTTCAGTAACTAATCTTCAAGTGAGGCTTTGGTCAAAAATATATAGGTGACTAAAAGCAATTACTTTTTCAGTTAAAAGAACATAATAGAGTATTTGCACATGAAAAACTACAATATATTTTGCAGAACTTAAAAAGTTATATAGAAAGTATTAATAAATAATTGGTGGTATTCAGCAAGATCACTGAACACCAATTAAGAACACAGCATGAGGTTCCTGAAAGAATAATATGTCTCAGATATTTAGGTATGAATAGTGATCTTATTTATGGCACTAATGGGTTGAAAATGTGTGAGTATAGTAGAAAGGTTTCAAAACTTGATGCTAGAATGACGGAACATGGAAGATCAAAAAACTGAAACATGACTATTTAACATGGAGAAATCAAAATATTTAATTTGGTGGGAAATCAAATGGAGCTAGATATTAAAAATAAAATTTAATAAAGCAAATATTCAATGAGAGTGCACCATATATTTTTACTTTAATTTTTTTAAAGATTTGTTTTATTTATTCATGCATACAATAACTGAGGTCTAGGCCAGAGGTACAGGGGGTGAGAGGATTCACCAGAGACAGAGTGGGGAGCAGAATAGGCAGGTCTACTGAAATACAGTGCTGAGGGGAGTAGTGGGTGAGACAGGAGAGGTCTGTGTCATGTGGGTCAGCTTCCTGGCTGGGGGATCAAACTCATGCTGCAGTGGCTGGCAATAGTTTGATAGTGCTGAGACTTTAATCCCGGCTCTACCGTGGAGGCCTGAGAGTGCAACATTAACAAAAGTCATGCTAAACAAAGAACCTTTGTTTCATGTATGATTTAATTGCAGAGAGGAAAATGAGGAAGTCAAAATTAATGATTGTTTTATTGATTAGACAGTATAGGTTTTAGCTTCTGAGGAAAACTACAAAAATGATTTTGAATATTAAGCATTCGATTAAAATAATGGAAAGTAAACTTCTAATAATGATGCTGTCTTGATTTGTAAAGGAAAAGCTGTATAAACCAGAATTTTGGTCCAAATTCTTGGAAACATTCCATCACATATTTGGCAGCACAGTATGAATTTTCTCCCATGAGATGTAGTCTCAACTGTCTTGAAGGAAAGCAATTTTATTTTTAAAAATAATTTGAAGATAGTATCTGATCTTTGTGCCCAAAGACTGAATATCTTCATGAATCATATGTCAGGTTTGACATTAAGTTTCTCAGATGCACAAGAAAGATGTCAACTGAATACTGATAAGGCAATTATATTTAATTTAGACAAGCTGTTAATGAGATGTAATGGAGTAGTTAAGGAAGGAAGAACAGCATCAGATCTTCAAATGAATTGTAAACTATGGTCTTTGTTGGAAACTGATTTTGAATTTGTACTATATATAGTCATTTGTTTGTGAATTCAAAGTGGTAGCAAAAGTATACTAAACATCTGTGTGCAAATATTTCAACCATTCCTATTGGATTTTTTTTTTAATTTAGAGAAAACTTTTGATAGAAATGTCATTTAATATATGAAACAAAAGTAATAGTTGGATCAAATATAGCGAAAACTTTATGCTTATAATGGATAAGATTTATGAACAAATATCCTAAAACTATTTTCTGCTGAGATTATTTCTGGTTTTTCTAGATCCGGGATATTCTCAAAAGGAGATTTGAACAAGTTGAGCAACATGCTGCTGTTTTTTTTTTTTTTTTAAAAGTGCCAGCATGGAAAACCTTGAAGAACAAATTAAAAAAAAAAAAATTATGAACTGAGATATTGACCTAAGTGATGTTATTTATGCAACTGTATTTAAATATTTGTACTATTTTCTGCAACAATAATAATTTATGTAGTTCATTATCGTGTTTGAAAAATATAATTTTTTTTGTTTCTAATTTACATATTACTTATCAACTTACATATTAAGTTACATATTACTTATCTAATTTACATATTACTTATCAACTCTCTTAATTATTCCAATTTAGATTTCCTGAACAGTGAGAAATGTCTCCAACTTACAATGAATAAAACCTCTGTAAGAATTGCACTGACTTCTGAACAAAGGTGTGAAAGTGTAAATTCTTAGCATAGTCTAATGACTATTAAAATAAAAATCAAGAAAGATCAGTTGTACCTGATGAATTTATAGTAATTCATGAGTTATCATATTTTAATAGTGATTTCAATATTGCTAGGCAATGACTATTTAGGCTATGGCAATAAAAAGTTAACCAGTCCCTTTTGTTGACTTTCAGCAATATAAAAATATAGCTTAACATATTCTCTTCAATTTTGAAATTCAGAATGAGATTATATTTATTAAGATAGGTAGGAGAACATATTTTATTAAAAGGTAAGATCTTGGCTTACCACTTTTTCTGAGTCATAAGATAAACCTTTTTTTTTTTTTTTTTTTTTTTTGGTTTTCATAGATACTGCTTAAACTATTCTAATTTCAGCCTTCTTCTCTCTCAATTGTGAGAAGTGCTGGTTCCCCATACCTTTGCCAACACTCACACAAGCAATCATTTCTTCCATATCTCTTCCTTGATGGACTCTAATATCTCTCCATTATGTTACATTAATTAGAAACCACAGATATGTGATTTTTTAACTTTATTGTCAATGTTTCTAACATTATACCACTCTCTTAAGTTTCTTATGTAAATTCTCTATCAACTGAAAGAAGCACTTCTTTTTATTCTTACTTGCCTTTCCAAGATGACTGCTCTGTGTTTTGTTTAGTCAGTCTTATGGAATTTTCTATTTCTTTTCATATTCTGAAACTCCTGGAATATAAGAAGAATATATCATTTCTGAATCTTTTCTCCTTGTTTCATGGAGAAATATAGAGTGTCTGTATTCTGGTGTGTGATGTCCATGGTGTTGATTTCCTCAAATTTTAAGTTAGTGGTAGTTACTTGCATGTTTATCTTTTTTATTTGAGGGCTATGCTTGGGGAATGTGTGAAGTGACAGTTTTTCTCCAGTCTCTTTCACTGTCTTTCAGAGAGAAGAGGGAAGCTCAACCAGTACAGAAATTAGATACTTTCCCTTCTATACGTGTGTTTTCTTTCCTACTGTTATAAATAAATGTATTCAAAGATTGATTAGGAATGGAATATTTACCTAGTTTAGTAACTCCTAAGCCAGAAATATTTATTAACTACAATGGGAAAGAAAGGTAACTTTTAAAGTTTTTTAAATTTTTATTTATTTATGCATACAAGAACTGGGGTGCGGGGGTGAGAGGATTCACCAGAGACAGTGTGGGGAACAGAACAGGCAGATATACTGCAACACACTGCTGAGGGGAGCAGCGGATGAAACAGGAAATGTCTGCTGTACCTTGTGTGTTAGCTCCCTGGCTGGGGATGGAACTCATGCTGCTGTGGCTGGAGATAGCTTGATAATACTGAGACTTCAACTCCTGCACCACCAGGGATACTCAAGAAAGGTAACTTTTTAGTGGAGAAGCCTGGTAGACTTCCTGCCAAAGATTCATAAACTGAATCTAATTGTGAGATAATGTCAGACAAAATCAAGCTGAGAAAGATAATTGTCCTGCAACATTTGAAAGTGTAAACTCATGAAAGTAAGGAGAAGACCCAGTTCTCTCTTCCAGATTTCAAAGAGATAAAAAGAAATTCTCATGTGATTCTGAGCTAGATTATATGATGCTTTTGTCATAAAGAACATTATTGGGACAAATTCTGACCCTTAACTGAGGTCTGAAGATTAGAGGATAGTAGCAAATCATTGTTACTGTTACTTTCCCCACTTTGATAGTTGTATTATAGTTATGCAGAAGTATGTCCTTATTTCAAGAAAGTACACTGAAATAGCCTAAAAACATTATTTAAAAATACATTGAGGACTATATTAACATATACCCTGAACAGTGTAATAAGATATCAGGATGGCAACTTTTCTCGAATAGTTTAGGAAAAATAAAATTTCTATTTTCTTGTAATTTTTCAATTAAATAGATTGTTTCAGCATAAAAATGTTTTAATCCCATTTTATTCTTATACATTATAAGTAAAGCTAATATTCACTGAATAATCCTGTAAGGTCTTATATTAAATCATTCAATCTGTGCAGCAACTCTATGAGATAGATACTATTACTATTACCTCTGTACAGAATAGGAAACTAAAGCAGAGCAGAGTTAGATGATATTCTCCTATTTATAAGGCAAGTAAATGATGGTGTTGCAGTTTTTTTTAAATATATATATTTTGTATTAATGTGACATTGGTTTACAGCTCTTCACGTGATTCAGAAATAAAGAATTCCATCTCTTCAGTTGAATGTTACTACACCACACCCACCATCAAGGAAACTTAGGCCTCCACCATAGTGTTTTGAACTAAGGCATTTTTATGGCAAAACCTTCCCTGATAAATGCTAAGTTCCTTGCCTCCTGCCAATTTAAACTTTTGTTTCTATAATCGTATTATTGCTCATCCAAAAGCACTTTGTATAGTTTGGACCTAGGAAAAATTCCCATTGATCTGTATTTTTATAACACCTTTGCTTCCATTTATGAAACTCACCATTTTCTAAGCCAGAGTTTCCCAGTCCAGGGGCCATGAATGTTATTGCATGCATTGAAAGAGTGATCCCTTAACCTCACTGGGTTGGGACCAGTAGGACCTGGGACAGCCATAGTCATATCACCAGCCACCTGTTGTCCTTGAATATTAGCACAGACATATCTTACTTGCTTTGAACATTACATAAGAGGAGCTATTCGAACAGCTTTTCTCTTCCTTCTGCCTTTTGCTGATTTGATAATGAAAGTATAATTACCTCTGCATTTGTTTAAAAAAACATTCTTCAGAAAACTTATACCAAGTGGAATAGAAAATTAAAGGTGGAATCTATTTGACTTCACATAGGTGTTCTTCTTTCTTTTAATTGTGTAGACACTTTTATTTAGGTGCTAAACATTTAAAATTGTTATTTTCATCCCTAGTGTTGCTGTATACAGAGACATATGTACAGCACATGTAATTGTGGTGTCTTTTGTTTAATCAACTCAAGACACAGTTTTATAGTTGCAGCAGGTTGAATTATGATGCAATTGCCAGCTGACAAGTAGTAATACTGTATTCTATAGAACTATAAAAAGTACTGTAAAAGACTTCTTCATATATAGTATTTTTTGTAGACTGGAAAATGTATTACTGCAATGCATTGAAGAAGTGATTGCCTTTCCAAAATATAGTTTGGTTGATAATCATAATTTCTATTAAACAAATGTTCAGACAATCCTGCATCCATCACCTTAAATTCATTTAAAAAGCTTTCTACAGCTCCAGAATGTATGAAAAAACTTTTATGTTTAATATAGAAAGTAATGTTGATGTCTCCCCTGATATGAAAATGAGAAGTCTAATTTTAAGTAATAATTCTGTCAGCTTTATAAAGTGACTACATGAGACCTAGTGCTGCTGGCTTATAATGAATGTATTACTCAGGGCTGCTTCTGAGTAGAAAAGTGATAATTAGAGTAAAGAATCTTTTCCTCATAACTTAAATGTTAATGTCATCCTTTTTTCTCCTGAATTTTCCAGTAAAGCATTTTATTGAATAAGGGCAAGCCAATTTTAGAATAGTTATATTACAGAGTTATAGAAGACAAATACACTAGCAATTTGATACAAGCATTGCATAAAATATTGGTGAGTTTGTAAGATGTTTTATCTGTTGATTCTGATAATTGACAATAAATAAGGAATCACCTGCTTTAATTAATTTCTTGCCAAAAAGGTCTTTTCAAGCAAATAAGAGAAGTTGGACTTAAATTCATATAGATGTAGTCAATATATCTGTTCAAAGGCAACAATGAACTCTTAAGAATAATTGCAGAAAAGTCAGTAAGTGAAACAATGAATGAAGGCTAAAAAAATTATAGGTCATGTTATAATTTCTTTTCCAAGAACCCCTTATAAATTAAGAGAAATGTGCCATTTTTGACGTTCCTTCTTCTGTGAAAACTCTTTGTGATCTAGAATGTAAAAGAAAAAATCAATTATCTGAATCATTTGTGAAATATTTCCTTGCCCTCAATTATGCATCAGGTACTGGGAAGTAATTAAAAACAGGACTTAGTCCCTATGCTCTGAAATGCTCAGATAACCTATTGATTGGTCAAAGTTAGAGACATATTATCAGACAATGGATGGGGGGATAAATGCTAGGCCAAGAGGGGCACAGGGATCCCTGTGGCACAACGTGATAGAGATATTAAATGCCGAATGGCAGCATTGTGAGTAACTGGTTAATGATCATAGAAATCTTTAGTGGGAAAGTGATGGCTAAACTGAGTCCTTCTGTAGAAATAGGAATGAGTCAAGTGAAAAGAGGAAGCAGCATTTGTGGTAGACAAGAAAGAACACAATGTATTTAGGGAAGTAAAGTAGCTTGATCAACTGTATTTTCATTTCTAGAATACTTGACCACTTTACCTTTCTTTTCACCATAGATATCATTTCTCATTGGATTTATGCTATAGATCTTTTGCTGGAAGATGTGGGAAGGATTTCCTGGCTCTTACAGGTAGGCCTGGTGTTAAGAGATCAGGTTCACCTGCGTGGGGGTTTTGTACTTCTTATGTGCCAATTCATGTGGGAGTCTTTAAAATCAGTGCAAGATACTTTCTATTCACTTTTTTTAATATCAAGAATGTTTCATAATAGTCATAATGGGAACATCATAAAATTAAAAGGAACTTAAATGTTATGTGGTACCAGACTAGGTACCTGAAACAGGTGTAACAGGAATAAAGTCTATAGTATAGTTAATCTTATTAATTTCCTGGTAAATGTCCTATGGTTATATATAGTATCAACATTAGGGGAAGCTGAGTGAAGGCAACTTCTATCTTTGCAAATTTCCTGCAAATCTAACTTACTCATTTTGTTTTGTTTTGGTCAACATTTCAAGCTAGTCTAACCTTTTTGAATTCAGAAAGTTTCTTTGAACCATATCTTTGGTATCCTTTTGTATCAACCTACCTGAAAATGTGGACATGTCTTTTTGTCTCTTTCTGTCTATCATTTAATAGATTGAGCAATACAGGGTCATAGATGGAGCTGTGGCCATGGCACCAGATAAGCTACAGTGGTCTAATTTAGCTGGAAGCTAGTGTCCACTTACAATAAGTGAAACAGCTAAAGGATGAAATGAAGATGAGGTTGGGCTCCTGACTTCTGGTGTCCAGGGAGCAATGATTGGTTCTGCATCCATCACTTTGAAGACCTCAAAACACTCTTCTCCGTAGTTCTTGCTTCACTTTTCTTTAAAACACTCAGGACAAGGATATTCTTTCTGTGAGTCACTTTTACTGGAAAAATAGGGCAAATAAAGTATCTATAACCTTTTAATAATAGTTATCCTCAGTGATGCCAATTTGCTTTATGTAGCTTATGTATCTCTAAGTTATTTGTTCATTTACTATCAATGAGTCCGACTAGTACAGTGTAAACTCTCATCAAGTTAAACAATAAATCTACAGATTTAATAGTCTGCTTTTCTGTGCTGTTGGCTTTTTCTTTCTTCAGTGGGTCTCCCTAGTTTACTGTGGTTCTCTCATGTGACTTTCAATTAAATTTTGTCCGGAAAACATGTGGAAATTTGGACAGGAATGGCACAGAAATCCTATATTTAATCGTTGAAATGTCCACTTAGAATTGGTGAAGGGGCCATGTTGTTGTAAGTGACCAAGTGCATGCCAGTGGCTGTAAGCTTTCAAGTTGGAAGAGTAAGCTAGGACATTGTCTAAGTAAACTATGACCATTGTTGCCAGAGATTATGTAAATTCATAGACTCCTCTCTCTTCTTTTATCCCTGTGGCAGGTAAACCAACTCACCTGGCTTTCCAAGAAGATATCACAGGATCCATAGGTGTCAAATGAGGCAATTCTCCTTTACACAGAATGCATTTCATGGATCCCATTAAAAATCTGATCCAAATGAGCTGAGATGAAGTCTGAGAATATTTACTTTGATTTTTAAAAATTTATCAATATACATCTTTTATTTTTTAGACACTTATTTAAAAATTATTTATTTTTGATTGATTTAATATTTGGACATCCCCATTAGGTATTGCTACTGTAGTGTATCCACCACCAGAATCTTTACTTTGAAATGGCTCCCTTCTCAACTGTGCAGTAGAACCATATTTGTGACTTGCTGATTTGGTGTCCTATCAGATTATGTCTCACATAGGTTATTTTTGCATATTTGAGAGAGTCTTGTGGAATGAAATACATTCCTGTTCCACACTGAGGACAGTTACCCTCTTCTCAAATTCGTTTACCAATCCATGTTCAAGTGTCACAATTGCAACCCCATTTCTAAAGGGTTGGGTTTAGGAAGGGGAACAGCATAACATCTCAGAGCATTGTCTTTATCTTGGGCCCTTTTCTTTGATGAAAGAAATATGTTATTCTTCTGTTTAAAAGTTTTTATATTTCAGCTCCTCGTTAAAATAATTCTCCTTAGAAGATTTTCAAGAATTGTTTAATAACATTGCAGATAAGGGGGAGAAGAAGAAATATTTGTAGTTTGTGATCCCCAAGCTTTATTATTATTTATCATGACTTTTAATTCTGGTATTTTTATTAATACATATACTGATTTTCCTCCTCTCTGTAAATGTTTTATGTGTTGGAATTTTGTATAACACTGTCTTGGGCTTTGATCTTTTCCAAGCAGAGGTAGTCAGTGAGAAGATTGTTATGGAGAAGAGAGGCCAATCATCAAATTTATTTTCATTTTATTATTATTATTTTTTAAGATTTATTTATTTGTGCATACAAGAACTGGGGTACAGGCCAGAGGTGTGGGGGGTGAGAGGATTCACCAGAGACAGAGTGGAGAACAGAACAGGCAGATCGACTGAAATACACTGCTGATGGGAACAACAGGTAAGTCGGGAGAGGTCTGTTGTGCCATGTGGGTAGCTCCCTGGCTTGGGATCAAACTCATGCTGCAGTGGCTGCGAACAGCTTCATGGGTGGTGTCTTAACCCCTGTGCAACCAGTGAGGCCCCCTCATTTTATTTTTGATCTAGATTATAAACAGTTCTCCAGAGATTAAAGGATTACTTCTACTGAGTTATTCCTGCTGTCCACAAATGCTTCCTCTTATCTATCAATTAATCTTTTGTTTTTCTGTAACTTTGGTGTTGACATTTAATACTTTCCTTGCTAAAAACAACCAAAAAGAGCCTGCATGGGGCTCTGCTCCCAAAGCCCCAATTAAAAAAGAAACTATTTCATATAACAATATCGTCTTCCCTCTTTTACCAGAGCACTATACTTGCAAGATAGTTGTTTTTGGTTTATTTTCAAACAAATAGAAAATATTATCAAATAAATTATATTATTATCAAATAAAATATTATCAAATAAATTATATTATCAAATAGACTAGTAGTTCAATAGTAATTAGCCAATGGCTCCTATAGTCCAGAAATTAATACAAAAATTATACAGCAACATTGTTTCTGTCAGGAAAATCTATAGCGTTTTTTATGTCATCATGCCTATGATCAAATAATGTTATAATTGTAAATGGGCTAATAAAGAGAGAATTTCATAACAGCTTTGAAAAGTAATACATAATTCCCAAAACAATTTGAGTAAAGATGTTCCATGCCATGGTAACATTTAGTGCATTCTGAATTGGGCTCAGGAGATCACAGAGCTCTCTCTGAGTAATGTTCTCCCATTCTCTTTGTACTGTCTAGAGGGCTATCTAAGGCCATTCTTATGTGCCATAGTTGATCCTTGACCATATTTTCTGTGTTAAGAATAATCTCGTCTTATTCCCACCCTTGAAGTCAGTCATTGGCAAATCCCTTTAAGTGTCCTTGAAAATATTGAGTGTAACAATTAGGTATTTATAATGTCTGCAATATGCCGAGACAGAAAAGCAACTATAGAGACATATATGCTATAATGGAGAGAGGGAGAGTGGGGGGGGGGGAGGGCAGTGAAGGGGGAGGGAGAGTGAAAGGGGGAGAGAAAGGGAGAGAACCATGTAATAAAATCAGTGACATGGTGTACTTCTATATATACCTCCATTGGATTTAATTAGATTGTTTATCCCCAGCTTTTAATTTTTTAAGGATTTATTTTATTTATTTATACATATAAGAACTGGGGTAGAGACCATAGGTGCAGTGGGGGTGGGGGGTGAGAAGATTCACCAGAGACAGAGTGGGGAACAGAACAGGCCGATTGACTGAAATACACTGCTGAGGGGAGCAGCGGGCGAGACAGGAGAGGTCTGCTGTGCCATGTGGGTTAGCTCCCTGGCTGGGGATCGAACTCATGCTGTAGTGGCTGGTGATAGCTTGATAGTGCTGAGACTTTAACCCCTGTGCCATCAGGGAGGCCCAATCTCCAGTTTTTATGCTTAGCTAAACTGGTTGTGTCTTAAAGTTTTTTTTTTAAAGATTTTTTTTTTTAAATTTATGCATACAAGAGCTGGGGTGAAGGCCAGAAGAGCAGGGTGGTGAGAAGAGCAGGGTGGTGAGAGGATACACCGGAGACAGAGTGGGGATCAGAACAGGCAGATTGACTGAAATACACTGCTAACGGGAGCAGTGGGCGAGACAGGAGAGGTCTGCTGCACCATGTGGGTTAGCTCCCTGGCCAGGGATCAGACTCATGCTGCAGTAGCTGCAGATTGCTTCATAGGTGTTGATGCTTAACCCCTTGTACCACCAGGGAGGCCCCTGTCTTAAACTTTTATGCAGTAAATAAAAAGTAGCAAATTTAAACAGATATGTTTGTATTGGTATATTTTTGTTCCTTTGTTTCCTTGACACTTACCAGAAACACTGAAATACCCTTGTACCACATTAACTCAAAAATGACAAAAATCAACGCTAATCATCTTTGCTTCTGTGGACTGGATGATAATAATAAGTAAATGCTAAATAGTTATTTACACTGCATTGACTTCCAAATTAGAATGGAAGGGATGAAAAATACCATTATCCAAGTGGAAAAAAATGACCTAGTAGCATAATGTAATTTTCTATTAAAAATTAAAATCTTTGCATCCCCATAAAAATCCATTTCAAAGGTGCCATTATCTTTGAATCACCTGCCCCATGCCATCAGAGATGACAAGAACAGAGCCAGCTTTATTGTCATTTTTACACACAATGAGTTTATAAAACAATAGAACATCGTTTTCCATTGCTTCTGCTACAGGATGCTCTGGCATTTGGCTGTAAAGCCTGCATGCTGTGGGGGTTGGTGACTTGATGTACTGTATCCACCAGATGTGATGCTTGTTGTGCTTGACTTTTCAGCCAAATCTGGAAGATTATTCATAGGAAATTAGATTGTAAATGCAGATAGGATTTTTAATATTCCTGCTGTCCACATTTTTTCAATTGTATAATGGGATGATAACTAAGCTTGGGAAGGCTCAGCTCTTACTCATCATCATATAGACAACCTTGAAAATAAAAGAGGAAGAAATGATTTCTGCCCTCTGTGCATCCCTGAAGAGAGTAAGGCGGGTGTAAATGGATTTGCAAAATGGCTCCCGCTACCCCACACTGGCAGTGTAATTGCTTTGGTAGTGCTTGTGCAGAATTGTCTGCCTGCTGCAAGAATGATATCTAAGAATTTTACCCTGGCTTCTCAAATTCCTAGTGATTTTTTTTTTAACTGTCTCGTCATTCAGGGAGAAGTAATACAAAAGTATGATGGTGGCTGAAGGATTAACTTCCATCTTGGTTTTCTTCACTGACAAGTCTTTTCTGTTGCAATCCTACATTAGTTCACCATCATAATTTAGCCTCTTGATGGAGGCTAGTGGGCAAAATTTTCAAACTCAAACTACATGTCAATCATAGTCTTTATTTACATTATTTGTGTTTAGTTCTTAGGAAAACATAGTCCTACTCAGTTCTGTTTTGTTGTAGGGTGCTGGGAGGTACTCAATTATAATACTTTTGATATTAAGTTCACTGTAACACTGTTAAACTTTATGAAATTCTAAGTTATAATTATTCAAAAATTGACTAATAGCTGAATGATTGTGTACATGTATTCAGTATATGACACTGGGTAGAGCATTGTTAATTTTAAGGTCCAATTTTGAAATATTCGTATTTTTCCTTGTCTCATACTTTGCTTCTTTTTCTTGATTAATAAAGGGTTGGAAATGTAACCCAAATCCCTTCTATGATGAGAGAGTAGTAGTTTGTCCTGTAAGATACGCTCTTGTTCTAAGGTAAGGGAAGCCCTAATTTTTAGGTAGGTACATAATTGCCTGGAATAAAGACTGCATTTCCCAGCTTCCTTTACATGTAGGTGTGAGCATGTAATTTAATCCTTATCAATGAGACGTAAGCAGAAGTGTCTAACTGAGATCTTTCTGCAGTCATTCTATTTCGTATTAGGTAGTAGTTTTCAAATGAAAGATTCATGTTACTTTTCACCTCTGAAAAAAATCCTTTCTCTTATTCTCTTGATAATTGCCCCTATTTTTTCTCTTTTCCTTTTAAAATGGAACTCCTGTTAGAATAGTTAGTCGAATTGAATTCATAAAAATGTCTCATTTTTATTCTTTTTTATAGCCTCAGAAATTTCTGAAAGTTTTCCCCAATAATTATATATACTTTAAGGCTTTTATTTTAAAGTGATTTTCTCAATTTATTCTTCTTTCCCCATACAGTGGATTGTTTAATTTTTCATTTATTTATGATGATCTATATCATAGTAGTTTTTTCATCATAAGTCATCATTTTAGAATAAATTCGTTTGTTAGTTATTCCATGTGGGAGGTGCCTTATCAACTAGCAGGCTTCCTTTGTAAGTGAGTAAAAAGACAGTCAGCAATCAAATCTGGGAAATCTCTGGGCTGACAACAAAAGAAAACCTTTTTTCCTAATTGCCAAGAAGGAGTCCAGCCTGATTTTATTCATGTAGTTCATTCATCTTTTTAAAAGATGAGACCTAGAATTAAATTCCTATTACCTTTGGTTTGTAATCATATTCAGGGACACAGAAAGAGAAAATTTGAGGGGCCTCCCCTGGTGGCACAGCGATTGAGCACTGGGCTGTGAAGCTGCCACAGCCTCTGCAGTGCTGGTTTGATCCGTGGCCTCCTGGCAAGGGTCCCACATGGCGCGCAGACCCCTCCTGCCGCACCCAGGCTCTCCCCTCAGCAGTGTTTTTCGTCGGTCTGCCTGTTCTGTTCTCTGCTCTGTCTCTGGTGAATTCTCTCACCCTCCCGCACATCTGGCCTATACCCTGGTTCTTGTATAAATAAATAAATCTTTAAAAAAAAAAAAAAGAAAATTTGGCTCCTGTTTTCTGCTTAACTTCCTTTTATAACTTTTAACTTTCTGTTGATTCTATTTCTAATGTTTCCCAAATCATTAACTTCTTTAAAATATGCTGCTATTATCATAAAATGTATTTAACTTTTTTCTGTGGTCTGGATTATTTCAACAGCCAAATAGTGTGATTAATCAGAGAAGCCTCTTAAGATGCTAGCAACACAGGTATTGCCTGTAAAATGATGGAAAGCCCAGTCTTGTTCTATATTGCTATGAACAGCCCTCTAATGGTCTCTTAAAATCCAAGGAAAATAAGAGAACATGGGGGAAGAATATTTAAATAATTAACAGTTCTCCAAAACATTAACTCTTTTAACCAACTTTTTTTTTTTTTGGTATATTGCATGGTAAAGAGCTGACAGGTTTTTGCTCACAAATACATATATTGTATATATTCCTTATTTTTACTATATAGTTTATTAGCTGCCTTGCCAAATAAGCTGTCATAAATGTATAAAAAATACTGGACTGGCCCAGCTAGTAGTCTATTTGGATCATCAATCTAATTCTAATGTCCATCTTTCCCTAAAAAAACATAAATTTGGTAACTTGCCATTTCTCTTTTTACAGTTTGATAATAGTTACTGTGTTTTAAATAATTTGGGAAAAGGTGCAAATAAATACAATTCAAGATCAATTTTATTCTTGCCATCATGTAAATTTGATAGCTTTGGTACAATTTTAAAGTAGATCTTGTCCTCACATGGGAATTAGGCATTTTATTTTGTAGGCATTCTGAGTCTTTGCAGTCCCCTTACAGTGGGATTTGATTGTTGCATATAATTCTTCAATGGATTTTGCAGCATTTTCACTTACGATTCCTAACAGAAATGTTATACGTTTCATGGCAGTTTATAACCATCTAGTAGGGTAGCTAAGTGCTTTACTTATCATTAAAGGGTAAGGTCACATCGGAAGCCTACAGGCAACTGTGGAGAGTCAGCAGTTTTTGCATTGATAAATCAAGGCTGTGTTTGAGTGCTCAAAGGAGACCAAATATTTTATTCACAGAGTAATTCAGTGTATCTCAGAAGTTTTCTTCCAAGAGAATGCCTATCAGGAGAATGCTGAATATATAGTATTAGCAGGAGGGAAGCAATTTTAGCTACATGTATCGCTGCCAAAGTGAGTTGGCCAGCATCCTGTAAGAGATAGTTTCAGCACATAGAAGCCTTTCTTTTATAAAGGGGAACAATGTAGCTCTTCACCTAAAGCTAAAGATTGAATTTTAAATCTTGAAGTACCTACCTAACCCCCAAATTATAGGGCAAGGAATATTTACCATCCCAGTGATCTGATAAGGAGATGTCATCCTATGAATCACATACAGTGTTGAAAACCAATGTACTTAAAAAAAAACAAACAAACCCAAAACACTACTCATCCTTTTTTATAGACAGGAAGATACAACCCAATGCATATATGTCCTTTCGATAAACTTGTCCTTAATACTAGTACTTTACGGCATCATTTCCAATATGTGGTTATCCTAGATTTATCTAGCAACTAGTTCATCACTACTCAGAATTGTCTTGATTTTTTTCCATTTAAGCTGTTTCTAACACTGTCCTATATATGGAATTTTACTATAGCTTTGAGTGTGTGTGTGTGGCTAATAATTTTGTATTTTAGTTGGGAATGAAAAAGGAACACAATTCAAGCAGAGAAAATTACTCTCAGAAATTCATTTTAATAAATTCTGTTAAACAATGTTGCTGAGCCCCTCCAAATAATTTTAAATACTTTGTAATAGTTGTGACTTCTAGGGAAAGTCATATTTTTTTTTTTAGCTTAAAATATCCTTTTTCTCACATGAAAATTTTGTTTGAAGACTTGGATCCTATTATCTCTGTTATTAGCTAACCTACTGAAGAATTTACCACAATATCTAAAAGTTAATAAATTATCTTGTTATCAAGTGTTTGTTACACATTTTAAAGCAAATATTCAATAATTATACTTTATGAAGGAGAAAAATGGTTTAAAAAACTCTTCTAAAATATTACTGTGTATGACGCTCAGATTTTATTCCTGGGGTGGTTAGGTTTTAATTGAAGCCAGGGTTCCATATCAACCTTAGCTGGCTGTATTCTGCAATTACTTGGAGAGCTTTAAACTCTCCTGCTATTTGGATTCTAGACCCAGAGTTTCTGATGAGGTATGTCCTGGCCACGAATTGAGTGTTTGTAAGAGAAAGCTAAGATGCAGGTTCCTGGTAAACCCTTCAGCTATTGTGATCACAGCTTCACTGCTTCTCATGCTGTGCGTATCTTAAGGGTCAAGAAAGAAGGGAAACCAAAGAACCTTTATTTTTTATTTTATATGTTTTTTACATCATTTTTCATTTTTGCACAATGTATGCATTTTCTTTCATCTTGCTTGTAGCTCCCAGTGTGTCACTGGTTTATAGTTGCTTGTTGATTTTGATTTTTACTTTATTATAATTAGTTTTTTTCCTGGTCCCTTATATAGGTTTTCTAAATTCCTGCTATGAGTGAGACCATCGGGTATTTTTCTTTTTCTTTCTGGCTTATTTCGCTGAGCAAAATCTCATGCATGAAAAATCTCCATTCTTACTCTGTTAAGAATTGTTCCTCGAGCTGGAAGGGATCATGCTCAAGGAACAATTCTTAACAGAGTACGAATGGAGATTTGTCATGTATGAGATTTTTTAAAAAAATAATCTTATATTAACCATGCTATAGCATTATATCAGTGACTAAAAAACATGGCAGCAATAAAAAATTCTGAGGATTTGTAAATCGGCAAAATTTGGTTGACTGTAAAAATCAAGGTATCATTGGAAGATAGTTCTCTATGTATCACTTGTGTGTCTGCACATCTTGAAATGAAGGCACTGAACTTTTTTGTTTCAGTTTTTTTTCTGGAAGGTTACTGTAGTGAATAACACTGGAAAATAGAAATAATGTCTCTCTCTAGAGCAAAGAGCAGACATATGTGCCATCTCTTGTGAAAGACATGGATTCCCTAAGCTCTGGGTTCTCTTCCTTATAATACAGGTTACCTATGTTGATACCTTACTGGGGGCCCATCTGCAACATTTCTGTAGGACTTGGGACAAAAGGAAGAGAAACAAATGCACTGATGTTCATACTTCTTGCTATACAATGAGTAATAAGTTCCTTTGTCTCAACTCCAGATGTCTGTTTTCTCCAAGCATCTATAGAATGGTAGCTGTGTAACTTAACAGCTTTCCAGCAGGTAAATTTTCAGACTTTTCAAAGTCGTCAGCATGTAGAAGTGATACATATAACATTCTTTTTTTGGTTCACATACTTTTAATTTCTAGATTTTCCTTTCCCAACTGCTGCTTATTTTTTAAATTTATGCATTTTTACATTGTTCGTTTTTGTACAATATTTGATTTCTCCTGTCAGGTGTTGTCCCCATAAAATTACCAGCATCAAGACACCTGTGAACCATCACCATAGACTCTTGTGCTCTTCCCTCCCATTTTGATCCCTCTCCCTCCTCCTCCCCTGCTGAATGTCTCTGATTTATAGTTTGCCTGCTAGTTTTATCTTTTATTTTTTTCTGATCCCTTGTATGGTTTCCTTATGTTCAACCTATAAGTGAAATCATTCAATACTTTTCTTTATCCTTCTGACTTATTTCGCCGAGCATAATCCCTTCCAGCTTTATCCATGCTACTGCAAATGGTATATATCTTTGTGATTGCTGAGTAGTATTCCATTGTGTAAGAAGTGGTATAGTTTTTAAGAAATGAAGGAAAGAAAGTATGAGTTTAGGATTATTTCCAGTCATCAGGTCCTTAATGCATCAAGGGATTTTAAAATATGTAAAATGTGCTCATGAACCCTTTTGCAGGCATTAGGTACAAAAGAGCTTCATTTAACTAAGCCATGGGTAACGGCATAAATTTCTTTCTATGGTTTGTGCTTTTGGTGTTTTATATAGAAGTTCATCAATATATCCAGTCATACAGTTTTTTCCTCCATATTTTCATCTAAAAATATATAGTTCATTATAAAATTTCTTCAATGAGAAAGATATTAAAAAAGTATATGGTGGATAGTATTCTTGACAGTTTGTTTTTTTTTTTTATTCTTGAGGGTTTGCTTAAGCATTTTGGAATGATTTACCATGATGCTATAATCTACTTTAGGATAGTTTGGAAAAATAAGTCAGTCTCTGTCTCTAATGTGTGTGAGTGTGTATACACACATGTACATAAATATGTATACATACACTATACATGTATAGGCATGAAGACATGTATGTGTATATATATATATATATATACCAGAAAAATGGATAGGAGAGGAAACGATTTCATTATGAAGTTTTTGAAATTGTAAGTTTGGATTTTTTCAAAATAAAATAGCAAAACAACAAAGATTATCTAAGCAACTTCCATATTATTTTCTATTTCATTGAGATTTCCACTGTAAGACTATAAACCTTGTTTGTGGTCACTTAGAAACTTATGTTCATGGAAATCTTTGCCCTGCTAATAGCTTTTATATTAGCTTCTAGTGAATTTTATGTTATGTCCTTGAAAGGACATTGGTAACTGCCAGATGAAAGCCCATTAAAACAGCTCTTCATTGCAAAATTTAACACACTATGAGAAAAAAATGGTTTGTCCTTTTTTTCCCCCCTTCTGGTTGTTACCTGGGAACACTTGATAATTTGTGGTGTTAGTTTATGTCTAGTTTACAGAGTTGACCTGTCTAATATGTCTTTATTATATCTCTTAGTATATGCTTGGTGGTTTTTCAAATATTAAGTACAGATCCTGTGGATACTTTAATTTGTAAGATAATTTTTCTATGAGATAACAATATTCTCCAAGCCCCAAAATAACATTGTATTTTCAAACTGAAAACTTCTATAAATAACATAGTTCATTATCTCCTCAATTATATCAAGTCACATTTAGGTACATAAAAAATAATTTCTTAAAAAAACTAGCCAAGATTATGTATGTCATATGTTTAAACTATTGGATAAATGTGTTTTTAAAAAGAGAAAGGAAAATGAAATGTAACTTGTAACACAGCTAATGTAATGAGAGTTGATCTTAACTAGTCTTGATATTTTAAATTAGAACCAATTAAGTAAAGAATAAAATACTGAATAATTCACTTCCTGAGGTCTGAAACAGATTATTTTTGCTGACATTTTTTCCTGTTTAATATCCTCAATACTTCTTAATGTCATTATTATACCACTTACTCAGAAACAGAAATGTAGCATTTGAAAGCAGTTTGACAGACAGTAACCATCAACTTAGCATTGACAGTGATTGTTTTATTTCCTTGGGGAAACCCCTCCTGCAGATCTAGTGTGGAAATATACTTAGTTTTTCAGAGAAACCCCCACCCCACCCCAAGGAACTTGCTGCTAGAGGAGAGACAGACAGGCTTGTTTTCTGAGAGGTGTCTGATGAGTCTAAGAACTCATGATAGAAATGTCTGTGGAACATACCACTATTTGTGTTTCAATTACAGATATTCATTCTGATGTGGTATGCCACAAAAATCTCATTATCCTTATTAAAAAGTATTGGAGATGATGTAACTTTGGTATTTTGACAAGTTTGAGCTTTTAGCCCCTGTCCTATTCTCCCTCTCTTCCACCTTCCCTACTCTCTCTTTTTACCCACTCCCATTCTCCTACCCCGAACTCATTGTTCTGTGGAAGCCCAGAGATCTTGAAATCTAGAAGCCACCATATTAAACTAGGCTTTGGTAGGAAAGGTATACAACTTACTGCTGAGGAAGATTTTCATTATGAAATCTTTTCATGCATTCATTGTATTGTTTAGCAAAAATATTGCAATTTCAGTAAAAATAGCCTGCTACCTAAGGAAATAGCATTTACTTAAAAGGACCTCTGTATACATCACAACCTTGTGTACGAAAGAGTAAAGATAAATGTATGATGTTCGAAGTCAGACTCCTTTTCACAGTATGGCATTTGGGAAGTACAAAGAAAATGTAACTTTGGACCATTAAATACTTCTTGTGTGCAAAATTAATAATTTGCTATTGAGTACACTTGAAAAATGTTTTTTGTTCCGATTGCCAGTCCCCTGTGGTACATTTATATTAAGTTGCAAATCTTGTAGTCTTTCTGACATTGCATTCATATCAAATTGTGGTTTTAGAAAAAACTAAAAATAGAAGTATGTTCTGTTGTGATAGTCTTCCCACACTAAACTAACATACTTATTTTGCAGTGGCATTTCTTATATTCTTTTCAAGCTAGTGAAAATAGCTTATAGTCAAAATCATAATGGTTTAATTCTTAAAATTTTGTATTTTGTCATTCTATAAACTTTTATTGTGTCTTTAGTGTACCAGCTGCTATTTCAAATTGAGTTAAGTCTCAAAAAGGGAATGGAAGAATTTTCCTCAGATAAGTGTAGTTTTTACTGTGTTTGTGTGTTTTAATAGTATGTTTTAATTAATAATTGAAAAACCTTTTTTTGACAAAAATAGTATCAAAATAACCACAACCATAGACTTGCATTGTGAATTTCAGTTTATTTAAATAACCTGATAGAGCTCCAAAGTAGGTTATTGATCTTGAATTACTCACTTCCTTGATTTGAATTCCTCATATGTAAAATAATTTGTTTGCTAAGGTCCCTTGAGCTCTGTGCTCTCAGGATTTCTTTGGTTTCTATTGTAGGAATGATTTGGTGTTTGTCTTTAACACAAATCCTAATCATTTAAATAACATTTTCAGTTCTCTAGAAATAATTAGTTTTTGTTTCTGAGGTGTGTATGATTTTCTGCATTCATTGATGCCATGAGTGAATGACATCCCTGAATGATCTGTGCAATTGTGCAATTTCTTAATCTTCTGCAGAAACAGTGATTATAGTCTCATTAGAGAAGTCCTATGTAATGATACTGAGCAATTTAAATTATACTACATTAATTTTTATATAGCTTGGATGGAAACTTGGATATCTTTTTTTTTTTTTTTTTGGTGGGACCCTCGCCGGAGGCCGGGGAACGAACTGGCACTGCAGAGGCTGAGGGCCGCCTAGCAGCCCAGCGCTCAACTGCTGCGGCACCAGGGAAGGCCCGAAACTTGGATATCTTATGAGAACTTCTCAATGTAGAATTTACAAAAATCGATCCTTCTAAAAGTTTGAGTGCAATAATTCTTATTACTGTTTCCACAGTATAGCAAACTGTAAGAGTTTTAAGTGGATTTTTTTTTTAGGATTTAGAATATCATGTGAATGGCAACTAAATATGTAAAGTGTTTTACATGTTTCAATTTTGCAGCAGCCCCAATGTCTGGTATTTCTTCCAGTCATGGCCTGATTGGCAGTGACTTCTACAGGATGGTTATAAATAAATGAATCTAATGCTGAATCTCTATCTTCTTATTTAACCAATTGGGGCATGAAAGAACTTTTATTGATCTATAAAACTAGCACATTTAATTTAATTTGTACTATTTTAAAATCCCTTACTTCAGTATTTCAACCATATTTTATTTGGGCCTTTTTATTGTTGGGTTGTAGCTGTATATTATAGATACTAGCTCCTTAGGCATATGCTTTGTAAATATTTCATTGCATTCTGTGAGTTATCTTTTCACTTTCTTGATGGTTGTCATTCAAAGCACAAAATATTTTACTTTATTAAAGTGTTGTTTATTTTAATTTGTTACTGTGATTTTGGTATCATATATAAGAGACCAATAACAAATTCAAAATCATGAAGTTTTACAGTCTTTTACCTGTGAGTTTTATAATTTTAGATATTACAGTTTGACCTATAAACCTTTTTTTAAAAAGATTTATTGATTGATTGATTGATTGATTGATACATACAAGCACTGGGTACAGTCAGAAGCGCAGGAGGGTGAGAGAATTCACCAGAACGGGGAGCAGAGCAGGCAGAAGGACTGAAGTACACTGCTGAGGGGAGCAGTGGGCGGCAGGAGAGGTCTGCGCGCCATGTGGGACCCTCCTCCGGTGGCCGGGGAGCAGCCGGGGATCAAACAGGCGCCGCAGAGGCCGCGGGCAGCTTCGCAACCCAGCGCTCAACCACTGTGCCACCGGGGAGGCCTACTATAAACCTTTTTGAGTAAACTTCAATTTATGGAATGAGGAAGTGTCTGATTTTTTTCAGCTATATTTTGTAGTTTTCAGTATATAGTATACTTTCTTTATTAAATTTTTTCCTAAATATTTTTTGATGCTACTGTAAATAGAATTGTTTCTTGATTTATATTTTATTTGCTGGTATATTAAAATACAATTGATTTTTGCATATTGATAATGTAGACTTCAACATCTTTGAATTTACCTATTAATTCTTGTAGATTTTGTGGGAGTTTAAGTTTCTTAATGCTAGGATACTATCACTCTTTCCCCCCCATTACTGTAGCATTTGTATGTGTGGGAACTCCACATGCAAATGATTGATTGCAATCATTGCAATGATTGATTGCGTTAGCATGTAGGTATAAAGGTTAAATGACCTGCTATGCCCCACAGTGACCACTACTAGCTTATGATGTTATCTTCATAGACAAGAGGAATAGCTATTGTAGCCCATTTTGGGGCAACTGCTGGCAATTCTGGTAGGTTCTGGGAATGGGTGGTGGTTTGTTACCTCAATTATAAACCATGCAACCTGATAGCATTTTCCAGAAAAGGTATATTAATAGTTTTCTTCAAGTCAGTCATCATGAGGAAGGTCATGTAATCTATAATCACACTGGGACTCTTGAGATTTCATGGGGTAGGGAGCAAGTGATTGTTATACCACTACAATGGACATAAACTCACGATACCCTTGGAAACCAAGATGGATGATCACCCTTGTCATAACAGATTGCCGACATATGGATTCATTAGACAAAATGAAAAGAGCAAGCCAAGGTTGAGAGGGTGTGGTATGAGAACGTGTGGCACCAGAAGGTGCCAGTGGACTCAATGGTGAGAACAAGTGTTAGAACAAATCGGGGGGACCCTACTCTGATTTATTGGTTAAGGGGGTGGACCCTAGAGCCAGATTATTTAGGTAAAAGTCCTTCCTCTGCTGTTAGCTATATGAACTTGATAAAGTCACTAAACCTCCCAGTGCCTTAGTCTACTCAACTACAAAATGGGTTTACTAGTAACTTTACCTCATAAACTTGCTATGAGGATCACATGAATTAATATGAATAAAGAGTTAAAATAGTTCTCACCACAACATTGTTTGCTGTGTAAACATTATCCATTAATATTTATTATTAATTTTGTGTTTTAGCGTGGGAGTATAGAGAAAATCCATGTTGTTGACTATATTATAGCTGAGGGGGAGATATAAATGATAAGCTATGATCTATCTAGCCTGCTATTTCAGGACTGGTCTTCATTAAGTCTCTGAATTCTATTTTTTTTCTTTTCAGAAGCCTTTTCCCATTTCCTTTTCAAAATATAGCCCTGGGAGAGAGGATCAAAAAAAAAAAAAATGCACGAAAGGGACAAAAGATTTGTAGCATTCAGCATGAATTTTGCATGAAATTACTAGCTACCCAGAAACCAAACATATAGAATTACATGTTAATTGATACTCTGAAGTTTAAGTTAAAACTATTAAACTCTGAGTAACACTAGGCATATTCTTCCCCTTCTTCAATAGCATCTAACTGAAACATTGTGAGATTATTCTATAGAGTCACCCACATGTTAACTTTTCTTTCCAGATAGGATAACTTTTAGATAATATTCTAGAAAATTCAGGGATAGTGTTTTCTTTCTCAGTTTAAACCTTTCTCTTCCTTGTAGAAGAAAAACTAAAGCTTTTAGGCAACCATCTAATATTTAATTATCTTTTGAAGGTTTAAAATGTTGAATATTTACTTACATGCAGAAGCTCTACATTTAATAGTATCAATTTCCCCCTTCCCTCCGCCCAGAATGTTGAGAGTATTTGCTTTAGAAAGAGCTTCATTGAAAATGTATCTTTAGTTTAAATGCAAAGGAAGGGCCTCCCCTAGTGGCACAGTGGTTGAGCGCTAGGCTGCGAAGCTGCCAGCAACCTCTGCAGTGCTGGTTTGATCCCTGGGTGCCAGCGAGGGTCCCACATGGCACGCAGACCTCTCCTGCTGCCCGCTGCTCCCCTCAGCAGAGTATTTCGTCAGTCTGCCTGTTCTGTTCCCCTCTCTGGCTCTGGTGAATTCTCTCACCCTCCCGTGACTGTACCCAGTGTTTGTATAAATAAATAAATAAATAAATAAATTTAAAAAAATAAATTCAGAGGAAGTTTACTTCCCCCCACTCTTTTTTCAATTTCTTTAAGGCAACAATCAGAAATTTGGGCCATTATCTTTTTATACACGATGATCTATGAAAAAATATCTAATTGTTAGACCCATTCAAACCCATTAGAGTGGGTTTGAATCCAAAACTCAAGACAGGGTTTTTGTAACACTTCTGTTGGTGATATATGTGAATCTGGAAGACTGGCATATTGATATAGGAACTGAATTCTTAGGCTTGAATAGGAACTGAATTATAGGCTTGAATTCTTTATGAAGACTCCTTTTATGATAGGGGGTAACTGTATAATTGATAAGATTTTGCATTTAGTTCTTAGATGCCTTGTTTTATAATTTAAAAGAGGATATTCTATTGAATAGATGATTATTCCATTTAAGAGTAAGTTTTTTCTACAAAGAAATTAATAATCTTTACTTCTATATTCAATATAAGATTTGAATTATAAAATATAAGAGTAGTTTAAAGGATATTGCCACTCCCTACTTTTAGCAAAGTGTCTCTGTCCTATGAAAAGCCCCTACCATAGTTTTATTGGTTATGAAAATTTTTAGTTAGTAACCATCTTTGATCATGGGGCGAGAGGAGGATTGTCTTATAGAGTTGGATGAATGCCTTTCTTTTAATTATGCTGAACTCTGGGAAGAAGAAACTGAGATAAAACAACTGAGAAGAAAGTCACAAATATCTCAACTCTTTTTCCATTTGTGGTTAGGAAGGTGAACCAGTATGCATCCAAGTGTCCTGATAGGCCCAGGGGCTATAGGAACATTGAGTTCCCACAAACAAAATTCCTTCCGGGAAAGAGTATACTTGTAATTTGGGATTAGCACAAAAGTTCATTGAAAGGCCTGATTTCTGCTTATGAATAAAATGTACAATTGACCTTTAAAGATATTTGGATTGTAGCAATTACAATTTTAAATAAGTTCTAAATGATCATTGAGCTAGGTTTACCATGTTTAAAATAAGTAACAGTGCTCAAGCATAGGTAATATATTACAATTTTTATTTCATTTATGGACTTTAATAAAGACAAATTATAGAATCAAGTCTACTGGAAACTATAAAGAAAAAAATTCTCTATTGCTGCAGCAAGTTGTATTGGATGATGTGAACATGAGTGAGGTGACAAAGATTATTTCTTTAGCCAACCTTTAGTTAAGCGCCTCTGAACTCTTTCCAACTATACCTCCACTTTTCAGCTTCTGTGCTGTCTTTGCATTGCCCAGTTCTGGAAAGAATCCTGTTGATTGAGTTTAAAGAGAATTGCTCCTATTCTCAGTAACTGGCCTTACTTAATATCCACTTAAATTCCTCCTCTTCTGCTCTTGCTATCTGACCACTTTGTTCTGCCTTTAAATTCTGAGAGGGAAATTCTGGTTTATACAAATCCCTATTTATCCCTGATGCTTCCTTTTAGGAATTTTATATCTACTTATTCTTACCCTGTTACTTGCCCTTAAATCTCCACTTGTTCTTGCTGTATTTGGAATTAAGCCCAGCCCTGTACAAAGGACTTTTCCTCTTATTGTATTCATTTCTGAATAAGATCTGTCTGTACAGCTTTGATTCCTGCTCAGTTCTGGTTTTCCTTGATGTAGATAAATTTGAAAATAACTGAGTACATACTTGTCAAATATCACTCATTATATCTTTAAGATATAATGCAATTAAGAATTATCAATCTTGCCCTCTCACATCACATTGGCAGGGCTGTATTTGCTTTTGATGATACCCATAGACTGTGCATTAAGTGTTAGGGCTGGCAGGGATGTGAAAATGAGAAAGAGGATAATCTAGTTCTTTGAATAAACACCATTTAGAAGTTGGTAAACAACTTACTGCTTAAGTCAGGGATGTCAGTACCTAGCAGGTGGGATGTGCTCCTGTCCATCTGCTTCTTCCTCTGGGTTTGACTCAAACAGACTAAGGGCCTCAATAGCTAGAGAGCACAAAAAAAGCCAGTGTGGGTCAATGAGAGACAGGAGCTGCCCCTGCTCAAAGCTTTGGATGAAGAGATGGCTAAGAATCCTCCTGTTTCCATGCTGAATGAAGGTCAGAGTTACACTGGAACTGCTATGGGAATTTGCAGCATGCAGCAGTTATTAGCAAGTGAAGAGAGATGAAAATCTGACTGTGGTGTATTCCTTCCAAGCCACCTTTTCCTGGGCTTTCACTCTAAGGCCTGCCTGCTTGGAAGTGGTCTGGTTCAGTCAGTGGAGAAAAGGTTGGGGGGCAAAGAGACCTGTAATCTCCCCATGATAGCAGTTTGCTACCCATTAATTGCTTCCAATGTGCTCCACTGTACCTCAGTTTTCAGATCTGCAGACAGTACCATTACTCGTTCAGCAGTTAAGACTGAACACTTACCCTGTGTTACCTTCAAGGTGGGCACTGGGCACAGCAGTGGAACTTACAGTTTGGTTGAAAACAGGAAAAAAAAGTAAAAGGAAATAATATAATTATGAACTATTTTAATAACTATGAAAAAAAACAGTCACACAGGATGTTGCCATAGGTAGTAAGTGTGGTACTTTACACAAGAGGTAAGATTGCTCTGATCAACCTTTCTTTGATTGAGACCTAATAGCTTTGAAGCGAACTTTCACCCTTAACCTCTTGCCCTCAGCCAGTTAGGGAAAATGTGTTTTTGACTGGAGAAACCGAATCTTCAAGACCTGAGAGTGTGCCATGAAATGAAGAAGTCAGGGTCAGGTGTGACCTTGTGTGTTAGGAAAAGGAATTTAGTTCTATGTAAATTATGTGAAAAATGGATTGGCACATTGTTAACATCAAATAGTGATGGTTGTGGTAGTGATTACTGTTACTGTTTTTATTATTACCATTATTTCAGTCTGATGTTTATGGGGTATCACTCAAGTCTTAAAAATTTGTGAAAGGGAGAAATAGTACATTATAGGTAAAAACAAAGGCACTGGAAAAAAAAATTCACCAAAGAGCTGTTAATGTTTTTGGCAACAATTTAGTTTGTCAGCTGTTTTCTTCAATAAAAACATGACTTCTATGCAACAAAATAGAACCCCCACAGAGGTTACTTATATTTTATTATCAGTCCTGCATTTACTTCTTTAAGACAAGGGGGACCCTTGAAAATATTGCTTATATGTACTTGGGGAATGGCAATGGTTGTTGAAGTTGAAGTGCAATTAGGTTAATCTCTCTTTAGATAATAGATATAAGTAAGTTTCCAGATCTAAAGTGAAAAATCTATGTATTCACAATGTGACAAATACCAAAATTAGGTCTATAGATTAAGATAAAATGTCAAACATTCTATGCAATGTGCTGATATAGAGGGAGAAGGAATATACATACAGCCCATAGGAGCTGCAAAGCCATCATTTTCCATGTCCATGTTTTTTCATGGATCTCAATGTTTAGGATGAAAGGAGAAGAAACATACATAGTGCAAAGATTTAAGGACAACTCATTCATTTTCTCTGTCTCAGCCAGTTAATTTGAAATAGAATATATTAGATATTCTATTTCTAGAATATGCTTTGATTTCCAACTCTTGTGACTTCTCCGTAGACGTGGCTTTTTTTTTTGGTGATGTGTTTGCATGTGTATGTGTTCATGGCAAAGTGGGGCAAGGGAGACAGGCAGAGCTGTATGAAGGCAGAGAATTAGAGCATAAACACAGTAACATGTCTTCTTAATTGCCCATCAAAAATGTGCATTTAACTAACCAGTCCATCCTAGCAATTTTGTGCAGTAGGGTTATAGAACTAATTAACATGTTTGGGTAATTAAGAAAAATTCCAGTAAATAATTTGCATTGTGAAAGGTTGTGAATTGTTTATACTTATTTTTACATTTGCAATAATTAAGATGAAAAAAAATTATCAGGCTACTGAAGACTATAAACTATAGAACATAACATATCCAACAATCTCTACCGGTGTCCTAGAATTATTAAATGTCATAGAGACTTCAACTCAGAAAGGGCATTGTTATTTTTCTTTATAAGACTCATTTAAGGTAGATATATTGGAAAATATTGTCTTTTTAATATTGTTTCATTCTCAAGGACCTGACTTTGAGATCAGGGTCATATAAGGGAAATTTGCAAAACTTGGCATCATACTGCTGTGAGAATGTGAAAAAAATGCTTTATTGTAGCAAACTGTCAGGAAAATTTATTCACATTTGACCCTTTGGTGGTGTGCAGGAACCTTGCGATTTAATTGTGACTCTTTTGTTAATCACTGGTGTCTCCTTGGCTTTGTTCTTTACTCCTCAACCACAGTCTCAGAGGGTTGATGATCTCAGAGGGTTGATGAGGAGTTACTGACAAAATGAGGCAGAATATGCTTCTGACATGCAGAGCTTACGAGTACTTTCATCAAAGAAACTGCAGTATGAAGCAGCAGTGACCTTTCAAAACCCCAAATTTGATCATGTTATTTGCCTATTTAAAACCCTGAGAGAGTTTGCCTTTGCTTTGTGAGTGACGCCCATACTCCTCCACATGGTTTTTAGGGCCTCACGTCATCCTTGCTTGTTTTCCAACTTGTCTCTCTAGCATCTGGAACTCTTACTCCCAGAACCATTAACTGTCCTTTTCTAGTATACCCTGGATCTACCCTTTAAGCTACTCAGCATCCTTATTCCCTTCTCCATGCCTGGATCATTTCTCTTTGTCCACGTTATGGGTTACATGTCCCTTCCTGAAAGATGCTCTACTTGATCCCTAAGGTGAGACAGACACTTTTCCTATTTGCTTCAAGACTTGATATTTCCAATATACTAGTTATCTTCACATAGTATTGCACTTGCCCCTTTATTGCTCTCTGACCTGTCCACAGGGGTGGAGATTATGTTTCTTTCATTCATTCTGGTATCTCTATGCCTAGTCCAGTGCCTAGCATAAATTAGTACCTATGAACATTGTCAGAATGAATGATACATAAATGAAGGGATTCATCCTTGTGGATTCTACCAAGTTTGAAATATGATCCTGTACTTAAAAAATACCAATAACCATGTGAACCAATGTAATTTTATTTAATTTTTTTAAAGATTTCTTTATTTATGCATACAAGAGCTAGGGTACAGGCCAGAGGTGTCAGGGGTGAGAGGATTCAGAGACAGATTAGGAAACAGAATAGGCAGATATTCTGAAATACACTGCAGAGGGGAGTAGCGGGCAGGTGAGTCAGGAGAGGTCTGCTGCACCATATGGGTCACCTCTCTGGGCGGGGATCAAATTCATGCTGCTGTGGCTGCTGATAGCTTCATAGTGCTGTGGCTTAACCCCTTGCACCACCAGGGAGGCCCCAATGTTATTTTAATTAAAAAATAAATATAAAGGAATCCAATAATTATTTTCTTTTTTCTCCACATCCTCGCCAACATTTGTTGTTGCTAGTTTTTTTAATATGTGCCATTCTCACTGGTGTAAGATGGTATCTCATGGCAGTTGTGATTTGCATTTCCCTGATTGCAAGTGATGTTGAACATTTTTTCATATGCCTGTTGGCCATTTGTATTTCCTCTTTGGAGAAGTTTCTTTTTAGCTCTTCTGCCCATTTTTTTTTACTGGGTTATTTTCTTTGTTTTTGTTGAGTCTCATCAGCTGGTCCAACCACTATGGAAAGCTGTGTGGAGATTCCTCAACCTACTAAAGATAGAGCTTCCATTTGATCCAGCAATTCCACTCCTAGGTATTTACCCAAAGGACACAGAAACATCAATTGCAAAGAGCACCTGCACCCCTATGTTTATAGCAACACTATTTACAATAGCTAAGCTTTGGAAACAACCCAAATGCCCAAAAATAGATGACTGGATCAAGAAGATGTGGTGCATATACACCATGGAATATTACTCAGCAATCAAAAAAGATAAACACATACCATTTGCAGCAATGTGGATGGAGCTGGAAGGGATCATGCTCAGGGAAATAAGCCAGAAAGAAAAAGAAAAATACCAGATGGTCTCACTCATAGCAGGAATCTAGAAAACCTAAATAAGGGACCAGGAAAAAGAATATAATAAAGAAAAAATCAAAATCAATAAACAACTATGAACCAGAGACACACTTTGGGGGGGGGCGGGGAAAGGAGGGCGTGGGGTCAAAATAAGGTGGTTGTAATTGTATAGGGAATATAAAAATAAATATTTAAAAAATTATTTTCTTTTTTCTGACATTTTAAACTTTTTTTTTTTAAGATTTATTTATTTATTTATTTATACAAACACTGGGTACAGTCAGAAGCGTAGGAGGGTGAGAGAATTCACCAGAGCCAGAGTGGGGAACAGAACAGGCAGACTGATGAAATACACTGCTGAGGGGAGCAGTGGGTGGCAGGAGAGGTCTGTGTGCCATGTGGGACCCTTGCTGGAGGCTGGGGATGGAACTGGCGCAGCAGAGGCTGCAGGTAGCTTTGCAACCCAGTGCTCAACTGCTGCACCACCAGGGGAGACCCTGACATTTTTAACTTTATCATCAACTTGCTGTTAATATTACCCAGGGGGTTCTAAGACATTTGGTTCAATGCAAAAGATCCATTGAGACATTTGGGTCTCTCAAAAATGCCCCTGTTTAGAAAATGTCCCTGGTTCAAATGGCCCATAACATTTATTTGTTCTTTTGGTTAATAAGATTAGTATGTAGAGAATTACTATCACATTTTATTGGCCCAATATTTGTGATGTGACTGTATTGCCAATAATGATGACCCTTTTTGCCTCAGTAACCTACCTGGTAATGGCAAGCAGTAACCTAGCTGGTAGAGGGAATGGGGTTAGAATCTTACAAAATAGTAGGGTTTATATTAACTATGCATACTGAGAAAGAGGTCTGGATAGGACTAATATCAAGAACATTTTGTCATTGACTGAATGTCTCAATGGATGTTTTTGACTGGACTGGTATTTAAAGATTTGGGGGCATGGAACAACTATCTTAGTGTATATTTTTGATAGGACCAAATATCATGAAACTTCTGGCATGGACCAAATGTCTCAGTGGATGTTTTGGACAGGGCAAAATGTGCTGCTAGTCACCTCGGAGTCATAGGTAGATCATCCTAATTTTAATTCATAAAAGTTTTCTGCTTAGTGTGAATTCCTGCCAGCCAATAGATATGTATTAAACTTTGCTAAATTTCTGATACAATGTTTCCATTTTCTCAGCAATCTTTCCTTGTATCTGACCTAACAATCCATTAATAGACTCCCTCAGTAATTATATTTGAGAAACATAAATTAATATTTCTGTCTTTGAAGAAAGCATCTGTTGTCATGCCTGATCCAACTTCAACACACGATAGAGAAGCCTCCTCTGTGCACTGTGGATACACCACACTTTGCATTTACTTGAAGAACAATATTATAATACAAAATCCCAGTGTCCTTATTGTCAGAAAATCAACTTTATAATGTTTGTTATTATTTGTCTCCAATGGTTGATTGTCTCACAATGAATTTGGAAGTCCAAAATTTACTACTTGTTTTTGTCTGTTCTCATTCTGTCTCCCAGCCCCTGGTATTGGGGACAGTCCTTGCCTATGTTGGCTTCTCTTGTCCCCCTTCTTGATTTGGAGTCTGTTCTTTTGTCTCACGTGCCTATTTCAGTGAGAACATAATTTCTTACATCTTTGTATATTTCTATCACAAAAAAGAGAACTAGAAGGAAAAATCTTTTAAAATTTCTTGGGTAGACGAGTGAGCAGGAACAAGGCGCCCAGGCAGGGGAGCGGGATTCAAAAGGCGCCATTCCCGCGCCACTGATCTGGGCTACAGCCCGCGTCCTGGAACTGAGGGCTGTGGAACTGAGACCCGGGCGGAGGCCCTCCCTGAGTGAGCAGGAACAAGGCGCCCAGGCAGGGGAGCGGGATTCAAAAGGCGCCATTCCCGCGCCACTGATCTGGGCTACAGCCCGCGCCCTGGAACTGAGGGCTTTGGAACTGAGACCCGGGGCACGAAATTAGGGGCGTGGGTTCCCCACGACGGTGGGGCACAAGACAGACACAGCACCCTAAAGCCGTTGAGGTGTACCCTACCATCCCCGCTCTGCTCCCTGTCCCACGGGGTGGAAAATCAGCTCCCCAAGGGCTCTAGGAGAGATCTCTGGTGCCACCTAGCGACTTGACCCCAGCACAGGCTACTGAAGGAGCTAGTGGCCAGCTGGGGAGTTAGCCCACACCGGGCCCCTTCTGAACAAGTAGTCTGAGCCCACAGGGAGAGCGAGCACCCACAGCCGGGGCAGACCAGGCGCGCAGAATAGAGTGCCTGAGACCAGAAGCGCAGGGAGTGTGTCCCACATCACCATTTTAGAACAGGGACATTTCTTCAGTAAAGACTACCTGCAGAAGGCTTCCCCAGGAGCCAGAGGTGAGCGGGGGAAGTTCGCCCACGCCAGACCCCCTCTGGCCTGCAGTCCAAGCCCAGAGGGGAGCAGGAACCCACCGCCGGGGCAGACCAGGCGCACAGGGGAGTGTGTCCCCACATCGGCATTTTAGAACAGGGACCTTTCTCCAGTAAAGGCTGCTTGAAACTGACAGATGACTCCCGGAAGAACCAGAGGGGAACAGAGAAGCCCACCCAAGATGCCGGCAAGTCCCAACAACACAGTGTCCCAACGCATACGGCAAATTAGAAAACAGACAGTAGGGAGGAGAAGAACCACACGCAACCTAGCAACTCTCCCGAGAAAAAGCACACCACAAAAAGAAAGCCAGCCCCCAGATTGCAACGACAATAACTTGGAAGAATTTCTGAGCCTTCCAGAAAGAGAATTTAAAATTGCCGTGATTAAAAAACTGACAGAAGTCATAAAGGAAAACAATGATAAGGGAAAAATAATCAACGATCAGAAGAATGCAATTGAGTCCCTAGAGAGGGAAAACAATGGTCAGAAGAAAGAAATTGAGTCCCTAAAGAGGGAAGTAAAAGAAATGCAGGAGATCAAAGAATTAATGGAAGAACTAAAGAATTCTGGAAAAAGCAATGAAAGCAGAATAGATGAAATGGAAGAACGAATAAGTAATCTTGAAGACACAGAAATAAAAAGAACCAAAACAGAGAAGGAAAGAGAAGTACGAAGGAAAAAGAACGAAGAAAGACTTCGGGAACTATCTGACTCCATGAGGAAAGGAAATATAAGAGTTATAGGAATACCAGAAGGAGAGGAGAGAGATGTAGGAACAGAGAAAATATTCAAAGAGATAATTGAAGAGAACTTCCCAAATGTGAAGAAGGAGCTGAAAATTGATATACAAGAAGCAAGAAGAACACCAAACTTCCACGACGAAAGGAAAAATACAGCAAGACACATAATAGTAAAGCTCCCAAGAATCCAGGACAAGGAAAAAATAATGAAGCTGGCAAGAGGGAAGAAACAGATAACATTCAAAGGAAAACCAATCAGGCTGACATCAGACTTCTCCGAAGAAACACTACGGGCAAGGAGAGAGTGGAGGGACATAGTCAACAGACTCCAAGAAAACAGATGCCAACCAAGAATACTCTATCCCGCAAAGCTCTCCTTCCTCTTTGAAGAAAGAATATGGACCTTCCCAGACAAACAGAAACTCCGGAATTTCATTGCAACTAAACCCCCACTCCAAAAAATACTACAAGGAGTCCTAAAGCCAGAACCTCAGAGCGACGAATAACAATGAAAGAAGGCCAAAAAAAAAAAAAAGTTATTAAAAGAATAAATAAATAAAATCAAAGGAAAGACAAACACAATGGCAAATACAGATGTTAACATATCAATATTAACTCTAAATGTAAATGGACTAAACTCTTCAATAAAAAGACACAGAGTTGCAGCCTGGATTAAGAAACAAAACCCAACCTTTTGCTGTCTCCAGGAAACACATTTAGCTACAAAAGATAAAAATAGGCTCAAAGTCAAAGGATGGAAAACAATCCTACAAGCAAATGGGCCAAAAAAGAAAGCAGGAACAGCTATACTTATATCAGATAAAACAGATTTCAAACTCAAAAAGATAAAAAGAGACCCCAATGGTCACTACATTATGATCAAGGGGACAATACTTCAAGAAGAAATAACACTAATTAACATATACTCACCAAACGAAGGAGCACCAAAATATATCAGACAACTGTTGTCCTCTCTGAAAACAGACATCAGAGAAAACACATACGTAGTGGGAGACTTCAACACACCACTATCAACAATGGATAGATCAACAAGACAAAAAATAAGTAAAGAAACCAAAGCTCTAAATAAAGACCTAGAGCAATTGGGCTTAACAGACATCTATAGAACACTAAACCCCAAAAAAACGGAGTACACATTTTTCTCAAGCGCACACGGATCATTCTCCAGGATCGATCACATACTGGGGCACAAGACAAACATCAACAGATACACCAAGATTGAAATCATATCAACCATCTTTTCTGACCATGAAGGCATCAAACTAGAAATAAACCATAAAAAGAAGGCAAGGAACTTTCCTACCTCATGGAGATTAAAAACCACACTACTGGAAGACCATTGGACTAATGAGGAGATCAAAGAAGAAATTAAAAAATTTTTTGAATTGAACGACAAGGAGGACACCAATATCCTAAATGTATGGGATGCAGCAAAAGCAGTAATAAGAGGAAAATATATAGCAATAGAAGCTCACATCAAGAAACAAGAAAGAACGCAAAGAAACAACCTAATCTCGAAGCTCAAAGATCTAGAAAAAGAACAACAAGAAAACCCCAAAACCAGTAGAAGAAAAGAAATAATAAAAACCAAAGCAGAAATAAATGAAATTGAAACTAAAAAAACAATCCAAAAGATCAATGAAACCAAGAGCTGGTTCTTTGAAAAAATCAATAAAATAGACAAACCCCTAGCCAGGCTCACAAAGGAAAAAAGGGAGAAAGCACAAATAAACAGGATCATCAATGAAAGAGGAGAAATCACAACGGACACAGCAGAAATCAAAAGAATAATCAGTAACTACTATGAACAGTTATATGGAAACAAGTTTAACAATCTAGAGGAGATGGACAAATTCCTACAACTCTACAATCACCCAAAGCTAGATAAAGAAGAAATAGAACACCTAAACAGACCAATTACAATTAGCGAAATTGAAATGGTAATCAAAAACCTCCCCAAAAACAAAAGCCCAGGACCTGATGGATTTATAAATGAATTCTACCAAACATTCAGAGACGAATTAGTGCCTATCCTTCACAAACTCTTCCAAAAAATTGAGAAGGAAGGGACAATACCAAACACGTTCTATGAAGCCAACATTACACTAATACCAAAACCGAACAAGGACAACACAAAAAAGGAAAACTACAGGCCAATCTCCCTAATGAACACTGATGCAAAAATCCTCAATAAAATTTTAGCTATCAGAATCCAACAATGTATCCATAAGATAATTCACCACGACCAAGTTGGATTCATTCCAGGGGCACAAGGATGGTTTAACATCCGAAAATCAATCAACGTTATCCAACACATCAATAAAAAGAAATATAAAAACTATATGATAATATCAATAGATGCTGAGAAAGCTTTCGACAAAGTACAACACCCATTCATGATAAAAGCCCTTGAAGTTCTTGGGATACAAGGAACATACCTCAACATCATAAAGGCCATCTATGACAAGCCAACAGCCAGTATCATTCTCAATGGTGAAAAGCTGAAAGCAATTCCATTAAGATCTGGAACAAGACAAGGATGTCCACTCTCACCATTGCTTTTCAATATAATACTGGAAGTCCTAGCCAGGGCAATAAGACAAGAGAAAGACATCCAAGGAATCCAAATAGGAAAAGAAGAAGTCAAACTATCACTATTTGCAGACGATATGATATTATACATAGAGAACCCCAAAAACTCCACAGAAAAGCTAATTCAACTCATCAATCAGTTCAGTAAAGTGGCAGGATACAAAATCAACACGCAAAAGTCAGTAGCCTTCCTATACACAAACAATAAATCTGAAGAAGAAGAAATCAAAAAGACCATCCCTTTTGTTATTGAAACAAAAAAAATCAAATATTTGGGAATAAATCTAACAAAAGAGGTAAAGGACCTATACAAAGAAAACTATAAAACACTGTTAAAAGAAATAGAAGAAGACACAAAGAAATGGAGAGACATCCCCTGCTCATGGATTGGAAGAATAAACATTATTAAAATGGCCATCCTTCCAAAAGCAATATACAGATTCAATGCTATTCCAATCAAAATTTCAATGTCATTCTTCAAAGAAATAGAACAATTATTGATGAAATTCATATGGAATCACAAAAAACCCCGAATAGCCAAAGCTCTCCTGAAAAAAAAAGAAGGGAATGGAGGCATCAGACTCCCAGACTTCAAACTATACTACAAAGCCATAATCATCAAAACTGCATGGTATTGGAACAAGAACAGACATACAGACCAATGGAATCGAATAGAAAATCCAGAAATAAACCCACAGATTTATGGTCAACTAATCTTTGACAAAGGAGCAAAGACTATGCATTGGAGCAAAGAAAGTTTGTTCAATAAATGGTGCTGGGAAAACTGGGTTGCTACATGCAAAAGAATGAAGCTTGACCACCACCTCACACCATACACAAAAATCAACTCAAAATGGATTAAAGAACTAGACATAAGACCTGAAACCATAAAATATATAGAAGGAAATATAGGCAAAACACTACGTGATTTGCACATCAAAGACATCTTTACAGACACATCACCCAAAGCAGTGATAGTGAAGGCAAAGATAAACAGCTGGGACTATATCAAATTAAAGAGCTTTTGCACAGCAAAAGAGACAATAACAAAAACAAAGAGAAACCCCACCAACTGGGAGAACATTTTTGCACCCAACACTAATGATAAAGGACTGATCACAAAAATCTGCAAAGAGCTGATGAGACTCAACAACAACAAAGAAAATAATCCAGTCAAAAAATGGGCAGAAGAGCTTAAAAGAAACTTCTCTGAAGAGGAAATGCAAATGGCCAACAGGCATATGAAAAAATGTTCAACATCACTTGTCATCAGGGAAATGCAAATCAAAACTACCATGAGATACCATCTTACACCAGTGAGAATGGCACATATTAAAAAAACTAGCAACAACAAATGTTGGCGAGGGTGTGGAGAAAAAGGAACTCTTCTGCACTGTTGGTGGGAGTGCAAACTGGTCCAACCATTGTGGAAAGCTGTGTGGAGATTTCTGGACCTACTAAACATAGAGCTTCCATATGACCCAGCAATTCCACTCCTAGGTATGTACCCAAAGGACACAGAAACATCAATTCCAAAGAACACCTGCACCCCTATGTTTATAGCAGCACTGTTTACAATAGCTAAGCTTTGGAAACAACCCAAATGCCCAAAAATAGATGACTGGATCAAGAAGATGTGGTACATATATACCATGGAATATTACTCAGCATTCAAAAAAGATAAACACATGCAATTTGCTGCAACATGGATGGCGCTGGAAGGGATCATGCTCAGCGAAATAAGCCAAAAAGAAAAAGAAAAATACCGGATGGTCTCACTCATAGCAGGAATCTAGAAAACTTAAATAATGGACCAGGAAAATGAATAACTATAAGAAAGTGAAAATCAAAATCAACAAAAAACTATGAACCAGAGACACTTTTAGGGGGGCGGGGGCGGGAGGGGAGGGATTGGGGTCAGAATGGGGGGCTGCAATTGTATGGGGAATATAACAATAAAATTTATTAAAAAAAAAAAAAAAAAAAAAAAAAAATAAAAAAAAAAAAAAATTTCTTGGGTAGAAATTTGATACTTTTTCAAAATATTGGTCAAAGTCAAATGATTAGACGGTAAATTACACAAAATGATAGGTTGTTACCAACTCTGCAGGAAAATATAAGGGCTTTAAGAAAGTGAACCAGTAAAATTCTTCATTCTTTCAATCACTTCATAGTGTTGTGAACTAGATTTATTTTTTAAATTGTAACCACTTTGGGGAACTTGTGGAGAATGTGTACTGTGCTAGCATTCCCTTGGGTGTTCCTTTACATTCTACCACATGAGCTTCTTACCTTATGTGCAGGTTCAACTGTTTGCTCTTACATAAATACTCTGTAAATCTTCTGCAGGCCAATTTTAACATATGAAGAGGTACAAGTTTGTCTTAATCTCACTTTCCTGAAAAAATAATTTACATGTAATCCCATTCTAACACACTCCAATTTATATGTTCACTAAGACAAGGAAATTGATATTTTTGTGCTGCAATCCCTTGTAATCATGGAGTTAAAGAATTTATTTTGTTTTAAGAGCCATCAAGGAGATAATCTTCAGGCCGACATAGGTCCTTGAGGGAGAGACTAACTTTTCTCTGTCAGGGAAAAGGACGGAATTTGCAGCCTGGAATTGATGACCCCAGAGGATTCAGTTAATTTCCCTGAGACTGGAAGGGCAGGATTCAGTTTGAGGCAATTCTAATAACCAGGTCCTTTTGGAAACATTCTGAGAATGGCAGGACTTCAAAAGGGAGCCATTTTTGTTGTTCTCCTCCAGCTGCTAACCCTGTACTTACTGTGGTCTTTTTTGGTGCCATTGCTAGTTGGCTTCCAGTTCAGCTAATAGGAGGCCATGGCAGTTGAGAGGACCAGAGGAGAGAAGAGTCAAGGTACTCTCTCCTGCTCCCATTCATTTTTGGTGCTGTGACTGCTACTGTGGCTGTGTCCTTCTAACAGTCCAGGCCCTGCATGGCCTGGCTGTAAATAAACTCTCTAAAACTGCTTCTTCTTGTTTCTTTAGGCCTAAGGTGATATTGGCTACCTTCTGCTACTAGCCTCTGAGAACTTCACTCTCCCTGTGGATGACTTTAATTTGGTTTTATTTCTATAAATATCCTCTCATTAAATTGTTATTAATTGAACCCTTTGCATAGGATTCAGTTTCCCTTTGGAACCCTGACAGGTATGGGCCTAAAATGTTAGGTAGAACATCTTGGGTATGAAGTGTCTTGCTTTGGAAGTCTGACAGTTCCTTTGCTACACCATGTTGCAATCCTGAGGCATTCATGCCCAGTACATGAACAAGGAGTACTACCAGAGGTTGGTAGACTTATTGTCAGCACAGGCAGAATCCTTGGGACCTTTACAATTGCAGAAAGTAGAACAGCTATAAAAATGACCAAAACTGAATTTATCACTTGACCCTGATTTGTGACATATTTTGCTACTCAAGTGCCAAGAAGCAAGTGCGTGCCTGCTTGATTCATTGCTAAAGCAAATTCTTAGCTCTGGTGCAGAAGTGGCAATTTGAAAAATATGACTCCTTTTCTATGGGTAACTGAAATATTGGCATTTAAGTCTCATTTACATCGTTGTTTTTTGGTTACTCTTGGAGCATTGAGAGAGCTCATGTCAGGATCTGGTTTCTATGAGGCTCTGTTCCCTGATTTATAAAATGGGAAAATGGTATCAAACCTGTGGGAGTGATTTATCTAAAGTTCTCAGTAGACACTCAAAATGTTACTTCCCTTTCTCTTTATTGATATGTGTCCCTTCATGCTCCAAGAATTCATGAAGATATATTGTAGGCTGTGGTCAGATTCCCCTGGGGGGCTGAGGTTGGGCATTGCCAGCAAGGAGGGATCATTACAATCCACAGGGATCTGAGATTAAGAGCATATACTCTGTTGCCGGAATAACCTGGTTTAAATCCATTTCCAAGCTATATAGACGATGTGATACTTGATAAGTTATGTATTTAACCCTTGTTTTTCTTGTCTGTAAAGTTGGAATAATAATAGTATCTACTTATGGGATTATTTCAAAAAAATTAAGTTAATGCATTTAGAGAGCTTAAAACAGAAGTTCAATAAATATTACCCTTGATTATTATTTCACATTATAGGAGCCTGGTTATTTGTGCTATTTAAGACATGTTTTCTCATACCTAGGACAGTATTTCTTCTTTTTATTTTTAAAGACTTATTGTATTCATACAATATCTGGGGCACAGGCCAGAGGCACGGGAGGTTGAGAGGATTCACCAGAGTCAGAGTGGGGAGCAGAAAAGGCAGACAGACAGAAAGCACTGCTGCAGGGAGTAGCGGGTGAGACAGGAGAGGTCTGCTGCACCATGTAGGTATCTTCCTGGCTGGCCAGGAATTGAACCCGTGCTGCAGAGGCTGCGGACAGCCCCATAGCACTGCGCTCAACCTGCTGTGCCACTGGGGAGGCCCAGGACAGTATTTCTTGTGGATAGACAGTAAACATATGTGAAAAGCATCACTTGTCCAGAAATTTCTAGAGGAACTTCCTGAGAGCTATTACAGGAGCAAGCAGGTAGATGACAGAACTCTTTGGTCTCATATTTATGGTAGTGAGCATTGCTATTTGTTGCTTCCTAGATATCTGTTCAAGTAGAAAGCCGCAAGGGCCACCTTGTAAGCAGAAGGCAGAATGATGAGTGCTGTATAAAGAGAACAAAGGCAGTTCTCTGAAATATTCTCCCCCAGCATATTACAGACCAATATTTTGTTCCATTCCAATTTATTTTATTTTATCTGGTGTTCTTTTTCCTATGAACGCATCCTAATTCCAGTTGTAGCCCTGAGTTAGATGGGATCACGTAACTCCTCTTTTCTAATACAGAATTATAAATCAGATTTCTTAGGGTAAATGAGAGAACTTGTATAACCTCTTCCCCACTGTTTGTGGGAATATATTTCCCCCACCTTTGTTTTTTTCAATGTATCAGAATGTGTTCTGCCTAGTAATGATGTTTGCTTTTGACAAGTCACATTTATTCTCATTCAGGAGCCAGATAAAAATTTACATTCGTCTCCAGTTGTCACCATGCAATACATATTACAACACATATGATCTCACTATGTCTTACACACCACTATTCCACTGTTTATGGGATCAAAAAGATAAGCTTGAACCTCACTTTATAGATGACAAAGTGGACATCTGTAAGGAGCTGTGTAACTTGTTGGGGGATCCACAACCTTGGGAACGAGCATGAAAACTGATGCTCTTTTGACCCTGTCAGCATTTTTTTCCACTCCCTTGCACATATTTGCCTCACTGTTGAATTGGTATGATTTTTCAGAAGAAATGAATTCCATGTTTGTTTGCCCATTAATGAATTGAATCCTTTGCTACATAAAAAAGAAAACAAGTCACAAAGACAAATAACACAGAACAAACTTAATTCTATTTATCAATAAATATATCAAGCACTTCCCATTTGCAAGGCATTGTGCTAGGCCTTAGGCAATAGAACAATGACTAAGATAGACACCACGGTTGTCCTCAGTGAATTCCCAGTCATTAGAAGAAAAAGAACAATAAGCCATCAGAGCATAAGACAAGGTGGGGAATGTTTAGCTCTGCTATTTTCTTTTAAGCTTTTAGTTCTGTGGATTTGGAGAAATTTCTGGTAGCACATGAAATGAACTGTAGTATTTTATACAATGTATCTTAGATTGGGATGAGAAAGACAATCATACTATGAAAGTTTATAACAATTAGGTTGATAAAATATTAATCCATACATATTTATTATAGATGCATTTATTGTAATGATATTTTATATAGTGTGAATAGCAATTCTCAACTAATGTGACTTATCTGCATATTCTGCTTATGAAAACTAAAAATACTCATTTTAATCCCTGAAAAGAGAATAAAAGACATTTTAAAAAGTGATAATACGCAAATCAAAATGCAAATGAGTGTATAAGGTGTAACAAATATAAATGTTGTAATTTTAATTTAGTATATATCAACTCCACATAAATTTTCAGTGATGATATGAAAAACCCTGACTAACAGATTTCTTGAGGAGGAAGACTGGGACTTACAGAACAGGGAGCATAAGATCCTACAACTTTAGGTCTGTTTTTTCTTACTGACTACTGCTATAGTCTCACTGCTGTAAAACAAATAATTTTTGCCCTTTATCGTCTGTGCTAGGTTATGTGTGAGTATCTCACATATATGAAAGAAACACTTGATGTACTAAGTTTTTTCAGCTACTTTCTCAGTGTGATTTCCTCAGAAATCTTCTGAGTTTTTCTGGACAGACATTATTGCACCATTTACAGAGAAGCAAATTGGGGTTCTGAGATTTTAATTATTTTTCCAAAGTTGCAGAGTTTGTAAGTGGAAAAGATATAACTTGTAATTAAGTTCCCAGTTTTCAGGCTAGTTTTATTTGCCACACCTTACTACTTGTTTATGTGATGTTTGGTTTTTTAAATCTCAGTAAGCAAAGGTATGTTTAACTACAGTAATGATTTACCATAAATTAAAACAGATTGACCATGAAGAGCTAATGTCCTGAAACTTTGAAATCCTAAAATGTTGATGAGTCTTTCAGCAATTATTGTACATGTCTCTTGATTTAGGATGCAGGCTCTGGCTTAATGAAAGAATATGGCAGTATATCAACCTCCAGACTGAGATGTACTGACAGCTACACAAATCTTCCTCAACTTATGAGGTTACATTCAATAAGACCATCATAAGTTGAAAATATCAGAAGTTTAAAATGCAAATATAGAACTACCCTATAAAAAATCTTAGCTTAGCCTAGCCTGCCTTAATTGTGCTCAGAATGCTTACATTAGACTATAGTTGGGCAAAATCATCGGACACAAAGCCTATTTTATAATAAATTAGTAAGTATCTCATGTAATTGATTACTGCAGGGAAAGTGAAAAACAGAATGGTTGTATGGGCGCTCATCATTAATGTTCAAGGTTAAAAACACACTGGGCTTTCTACAAAGTGCATATTGGTTTTGTACCTTTGTCTAGTTAAAAAATTGTAAGTCAGGGCCTCCCCTGGTGGCGCAGTGCATGAGCGCTGGGCTGCGAAGCTGCCCGCAGCCTCTGCAGTGCAGGTTCGATTCCCGGCCACTGGCAGCGAGGGTTCCACATGGCACGCAGACCTCTACTGTCGCACCTGCTGCTCCCGTCAGCAGTGTATTTCGTCAGTCTGCCTGTTCTGTTCCCTGCTCTGGCTCTGGTGAATTCTCTCGCTCCCCTCTGCTTCAGACTGTACCCATTGCATATATAAATAAATAAATAAATCTTTAAAATCATTGTAAATTGGAGACCATTGTAGTCTTTGCCTGGTTGATTACATATTTCATGTTCTTAGAGGAAATTTGGATTATGAGAGTAAATATCAATCATATTATAAAAATAGGAAATTGAGATAAATCTATATTATGGTATTCATTGAAAGCTTTTTCTTTTTTTAAATAAGGGCACAGAACTTTAATTCATCTACTACCTGTCTATCACCTATGTTTATGAAGTAGAGACTCAGGAGAACTTATGGTGCACATGAAGTCCAGAACATACATTCATATGTATATCTTGTACACACAATGATTTATTATAAATATATGCATTATAATTGTTCACATTTAAAATTATATACATTAAAATAGTAAAAAATTAAAATATCTTTTAAAAAATAAAGTGAAAGGGAAATCTGTAATACATTCAATAAAAGCATGTGGATAAAGTTTCTTTTCTTGTTTAGTCTTCTTGATATTATTATTTTGTGAAGACTGTCAGTTACCTGATAGTTCTATAAAATCTGCTTCCTTTGTATTTGGTATACACACACACACACACACATGCATACATGGTGCTTGGTTTCCTATGTGACTAATCTCTATTATTCAGAGGGTAGAACAAAGTCTCATTGTATATTTGTCATGACTCCCAACTCAAGAAATCTTTTCTTTTTCTGGATATAATTTCCTTATTACCAATGCAAAATAAACTCATCACATCACAATATAATGTTTATTATTAAAGGGGCTATGTAGTCATCAAAAACGACACATGGTGATTTCTATTAAAAATTAACATATTCCTTTGAACTGAATATTGTATTAACAGTTACATTAAATGGCAAATACATTGCTAAATTTTATCACTGCCCCTCTTTATAAATGTTATAAAAATTTCACAAACTATATTTTTTCATATTGTACATATAATTGCTTTTCTTAGGTCATGAAATGACCCTGTTTGAAGTCTTGTGCCATATACCCAATTCTGAATTTTTGTCTGTGTCTGGAGGATTGTCCTACATTGACTGGTCAGGATTGGATCACATGGTTGCTCCAAATAAGAAATTTTGGAGGAAAAACAACTGCTATGTGCAATGGAGCGGGGGAATATCATGCATGTTAGAACAAATTATACATATTAAAACAGAGAGATAGTTTGATAGTATAGTCCAGACTTAAAATCCTGATTTCCTAGGAGGGTGAGTGAACTCTGGAGTAGCTTTATGAAAAAAATCTCAATTTGCTTGCTTTTTAAACATAATGGACATATTTTATCTCTGAGGTATGGTTTTAATATAAAATGACTTAAGATTGAGACTGAGGAGTACTCAGAAGTTCAGAGCCAAACCTCTACCTTTTATGGTAGCAGTCTGTGATTGCTGGGGCTGAGTTACACCAAGAATTTACCCTATAGACCAGAGTGCAAGCCTGGGAGAAGGGAAAAGGGGAAAAAAGCTTTCCTATGGAAATTTCAGCTGTGACTATGACTTCTTAACTAAGTACAATGCATGTATAGAACTTAAAATGTGCCAGGCTCTGTTCAAATGCTTTATGAATGTTAATTCATTGAAACCTTACAACCCTAGGAGATAAGTACTGCTTTTATCCTTATCTTGTAAGTGGGGAAATTAAAACCCTCAGATGTTGAGAAACTTGTTTTCATGTAGTATCATTTTTTTTTTTTTATAAGAGATGGAACTGGAATTTGAAGCGAGACATTGGACTTCTGAGTTCATGATTTTAACCACTAGACTGATTTCTGCAGTGGGGTTAAGTCTGTGGGAAGGTAGTGTGTTCTGTAGCTTGTTGCACTCCACCATTAGTAAAGTTGTTTTCAAATTTTGATTTTGAAAATATACATTTGAGGGCTGAGTTTTATTTTCAAGTGTAATTCAATTGTCTCAATAATGATTTTAATATAGACCAGAACTAAAATTTTGTATCGAATTTTAACACTTCGGAAACCATCAAAGTATTAGCCAGTTCTGGCAGATTCCCTTGACATTGCCCAGACTGTGGATTAAAATTTCTCTTGGCCTCCCCTGTTGGTGCAGGTGGTTGAACGCCACACTGTGAAGCTGTCCGCAGCCTCTGCAGTGCAGATTTGATCCTGGCCTGCCGGGCGAGAATCCCACATGGTGAAGCAGACCTCTCCTGTCTCGCCCGCTGCTCCCCACAGCAGTGTATTTTGTCTGTCTGCCTGTTCTGTTCCCCTCTCTGTCTCTGGTGAATCCTCTCACCCTCCTGCATGTCTGGCCTGTACCCTGGTTCTTGTATAAATAAATAAATAAATCTTTGAAAAAAATTTCTCTTATTTCCGTGCATACAATTAACTTTAAGCTTCTTGTAAATGTGACATGAATTACTAAACTTGTTACTTTACATATTTTTCAATTCATTTCTTCTGTGTACATTTGAATATATATATTTGGGCCATTCTTTCATAATTCTCAGTTAAATGCAAGACTAGGCTAAGGCATATCTGCAGCTGTTTCTTCTTTATTAGTAATTTATGACCAGCTTCTTTTAATAAAAATCAAGTTGGGGTTTCTCTTCCATACATCTAATTTAGAAGGCAATGGTTCTCTTATCCTACTCTTTAGGATACCACAGAGGAATCAATAAAAGATGAAGCTTAAGTGCACAGTGTAATCTTTCCTGATGATGATGCTGAAAAGGAGGGAAGGGCTTATACCATGGGCCACGTAGGAAATGACTTGAGATGCCTCTTCAACCTTTTGCTTTTGGAATATGTAATGACCTGTATACCATTATAAATAATATATAGGGGACAGGCAGGGGAGGTGGTGGAAGAGGTAGCTGCTGTGGAAGAAAGGTGTCCCAGCATCCTAGGATTCAGTTATCTTTGCATCTAGGATTTTCCTTGGGCTTAGTGAATTTGTCCCTCCCCCCCAACTCCTCCAACACACTTCAGCTCCTCCAGATTTGCTTCCTCCAAATGTTCATGTTCAACAGTATGTTCAGCAAACAAAGAAACTCTTAGTTACTAAGACCCACTCTCCAAAAAGCAGAGCTTCCATATGATCCAGCAATTCCACTCTTAGGTATTTACCCAAAGGACGCAGAAACATCCATTCCAAAGAGCACCTGCACCCCTTTGTTTATAGCAGCACTGTTTACAATAGCTAAGCTTTGGAAACAACCCAAATGCCCAAAAATAGATGACTGGATCAAGAAGATGTGGAACATATACACAATGGGATATTACTCAGCATTCAAAAAAGATAAACACATGCAATTTGCAGCAACATGGATGGAGCTGGAAGGGATCATGCTCAGTGAAATAAGCCAGAAAGAAAAAGAAAAATACCGGATGGTCTCACTCATAACAGGAATCTAGAAAACCTAAATAAGGGACCAGGAAAAAGAATATAAGAAAGAAAAAAAAATCAAAATCAACAAACAACTATGAACCAGAGACACACTTGGGGGGGGGGAGTGGAGAAAGGAGGGATAGGAGTCAAAATCAGGGGGTTGCAATTGTATGGGGAATATAAAAATAAATAAATTTTTCTTGTAAATAACAAAAAAAACAAAAAGCAGGGTCTATGAAAATCAAATTAGACTTTTGCTATTGCATGTTTTTCTCTTAAAAGTATTCTTTTGATACTTGAAAAATATGTGGTTATGATTATGCCTCAAATTTTAACTTATGATTCCTGTTCTGCAAATGTATACTATATAACTTAAGAAAAAAGTAAAAATCATTTGTTTAAAAAATAAGCCTTGAAGTAATTTTATTAAAACACTGTATAATAATTATATCAAAAGAAGGGACATATTTTTTAAATTTTCTTTTAAGTAAGGAAAGAAGTCCAGACCCTGTTTGTTTCAACTAATAGAAGATTGACATATTGATTACTGACCACCAACACTTCTCTGAACGCAAAGACATCAGAATGTTTCTGAAACAACATGAACCAAAATACCTGAGCTGGGTAGCAATTAGAACATCACATCCTTAGTTAATTCTGATTAAATTTCTACATGTCAACTAATCTAATACTGGGTTGTCAGAAAAGTCGTGACATATTTTTTCTGTTTTCTAAGCAAAAGTGCATCATGACTTTTCTGACAACCCATTATTTCATTACTATTTCACTATATTTACTAAAGAACAAAATGCAAAACAAATCTAAATTGCTAATCTGTGTAAATATTTGGAGATATTTGATTCAAATATGTATAGCAGTAACCTCAAAATAAATGGTTCAAAGATACATGAATTAAGGAATTAGTTGCAGTCAAACCAACATAATACTTCTTAATACTGGTTTTGGACCATTCTTCCATAATGATCAGAGAAACACAAGTGATCAGTACCCCTATGCTCACTGATAATGCCTTTTTTGTTGTTGTTGTCTAACTATATAGCTCTCTGTTTATTTTTGGAAATAATTGTGTTACAAACCCTGGGCTTAAAATGTCTTTAGTTATTATAATTAACCTAAACTATATAATACAGTTTCCCTCCCGAAAATCTTTGAGTTTTTCCATCCAGTTACTGGTTTCTTTCTATTCTGTTTTCCTTTTAACATACATCTCCTCCTCTCCAATACACAGGTTGTGTGTGTGAGCACATAGAAATATTTTCTGTGTTTTTTTAAGGGAACTGAATTACGCATTCCCAGTAGGGACATTTTAGGTGTATTTTTGTGTTCAAGATACTGGCATAAAAAGTGTACAGCAAATTTACTTCAATTCTACAGAGCTGTCTGGTATTGAGGAATGCTTCCAAGGAATTAAAAAAAATAATAATTGCTACTTTCCAATTACATATAAACTCTTAATTCCTCTTCTTTCTCCCTAGCCTCTGACTGCAATTATCCCCAGTGTTCTGGAGCTCATGTTTTAAGTGATACAGAAAAACCTTACTCCTGGAATTTCTCAAGTATATGTTATATGCTAAGGTTACTCTCCTCATCTAATTTATTTAATATTTTATGTATCTACTCACTCCTGCTTTAAATAATTACTGAGAATCATTCTGTGCCAGGTAGAATTAAGTACTTTAGATAGATGAATAAGAAACAATTCTAACCTCTAAGGAAGTCTGAGTCTGGTGGGGAAGCTCACAGTTTGAGTGCATTTACAGAAACAGCTAGCTCAACTGTTGGTTTGAAAGGACTTAAAAAAACCACATAATCTTAGCAAGCAGTTTTTTTTTTTTTTTTTTTAATTTTCTAGAGGCATGTCTTATTTATTTATTAATTGTTTGTTTGGTTTATACCTGCACTGGGTACGGTCAGAAGCGCGGGAGGGTGAGAGAATTCACCAGAACCAGAGCAGGGAGCAGAGCAGGCAGAAGGACCGAAGGACACTGCTGAGGGGAGCAGCGGGCGGCAGGAGAGGTCTGCACACCATGTGGGACCCTCCTCCGGTGGCCGGGGAGCAGCCGGGGATCGAACCGGCGCCGCAGAGGCCGCAGGTAGCTTCGCAACCCAGCGCTCAACCGCTGCGCCACCGGGGAGGCCTAGCAAGCAGTTTTGAAAGTGACCAACAGGGTGTATCTAGCTTAGTTTTCATGAGAGGAATTTTTCAGATAAATTAAAAAAAACCAACAAAATCAAACAAACAATTTATCTCCGTCTTGGATTAAATCTGGGACATCTGTGTAGATCAAACAGTGGGATAATCACTAATTCCTGATCTCTTTCCCTTTTGCTGTATTATAGTCGAAGTCAGTTTGTAGGCTGATCTGAGACTTTTGTTAGAGGTTTGTGCTAAGACGCTTGTGCTGCATTGCACTTCAAAGTTAGGTCAGAGTGTTCAATAAATTGATTTTTCTGTCCATTCTATTTCTCATTCTAGAACTCTGCCATAACTGGATACATGCAGCTTCATTCTGTAGTGGGAAATCCTGTACTTTGAGTGACAGCAGTAGGCTTTTGAAGTTTCATGAATCGGTTGTGTTGATTTCGTCTTTGTTCAGTCTAGAGGATAGGATGTGTCTGGCTCATTTAATTTAGACACTTAAAAGTCAGATCCCAGTTATACTTTTCAAAACCATCAGGGCTGCTTTTTGTTCTCCAAACCCAGGAGCCCTCAGTGAAATCAATGAGGTTGGCAGGAAATTTCTGAAGAGGTGAGGTTAGCTTGTTGTTTGCAAGACATTTTTTCTGAGACCAACGCAAGAGAAAAGCAGCTACCTCGGGTGATTGTTTTTTATAGGTACAAAGAAAGGCATTTTGAGGGCTTTGTGGATGGTTAGAATTTATTAGAAGATAGGTTAAAGATAGAACTTTAAAATGATATAAAACAGTACACATTTAAGTATTTTTACTTGATCTCTATAATTAAAAACAAGTGATACATTTTAAGATACATTTTCTGTTTTTTATGTAAGAGCATTGTTTTGGAACAAAAAATTGATATACAACTTTATCTTTTCTTTTAGTTTTAGAAAATAGGAATATGTTAGAGGTTCACATGGTAAATTACAGGCTCAAAAACCATTTGATTAATGCTATTATTCTAAAATAAGACTTGAACTCAGTATAGTGAAAAGAAATGTACTTTATGTGGGTAAATATATTGGGCAAGGTGTACTATGAATAAGGCTCAAGTGCTTTCAATTGAGTCACTAACTGCTGATATTTCTTCTATGCCCGTGTAACAATTTTCCAGCCAATAATATATAAATATTTTTAGACACTACACAGTCAAGTAAATTCTATTGTCCAGAGATAAGGTCTCTCTGTCATTAGTTCACTAAAAAGCTGGATGATTTCCACTAGTCATTAAAGTTTTTTCATAACTAAATAAGTGGTTATTTTGTGCTTGCTATTTTTTTTCTCTCTCATTTCAAAATAAATCTCCAGTGTATTATGATATATGTACATTACAGAGCTGCTAGTTATCCTATTTGATCACTGCCAGCAGATTGCCCGTGAATATATACAATCAAAGCTTTATAATTCCTACCTTACAAAGACCCATATGGTCCCTATATCTAATCTTGCATTTATTAAAATTAGGACTCTTAAGTGTTTCCAGGTTTCAAGGTTTGTAAACCTTAAAACCATCTGTTGCAAATGTGGACCAGTGGTTTTCAAAAGGTGGTCTTGGACTAGCAGTATTAGAATGACCTATACACTTGTTCAAGATGCAAGTTTTTATGCTCCACCCTTGAATAGTTGTGGTCAGACCCATTAAGTTGGGGAACTAGCAATCTGAATTTTAGCAATCCTCTAAGTGTTCTGACATATGAAAGGAGTAGAAAATGGTGGGGCAAGGTAATTTGCCTCAATTTCTGAGTTCCTGAAAATAATCCTACCCTATTCAGAGATGAACATTTATGTAATATAAAGATAGGAAGTATTTGCTTTCAATACTATTTCCCCAGAACTATTTCACTCTTCACATACCATGAGAAATAGATCTATAATTATTTGTATATATATATATATATATATATATTTAACTATATTGATAGAGACAAATACACACGCACACAGACAGCTATTTTTCCTTATCCATTAATCATTCATCCGTCAATGGAAACAACTTTTTCCCATGTTCGGCTGTTATAAATAATGCTGCTGTGAACATGGGGCTGCAGATATCTTTTTAAGTTAGTGTTTTTATTGTCTTCATATGAATAACTAGAAATGAAACTGCTGGATCATATGGTAGTTCTATTTTAAGTTTTTTGAGGAATATCTATAGTGTTTTTCCATAGTGGCTACACCAGTTTATCTTCCCACCAACAATATACAAAGATTCTCTTTTCTCCACATCCTTGTGAACACTTGTTATTTCTTGTCTTTTAAATAAATGCCTTTGTAACAGTCATTCTTTTGCCAGGTAATACATTCACAGACTTTGGGGATTTGACTATAGACATCTTTGAGGAGGGGAGCTATTATGCCTATCCTGTCATGGGAATATTGCATTCTAGGCAAAAATCAGTAAGATTTCCCCATAGGTTTTGTTCTGCACAGAAATCACTATAGTACATGAACTTTGTACCTCTGCTTTTATGTAAAGAGACAAAGGACACTTGAAGTCTTCTCTGGCTCTGTCTTGTCTCACAACTCCTGAGAGCTAATATATTCACAAACAGTGTGTTCTGTTCCCAAGACCAAACATTTATTTCAGAGACAATTTCACCTAAATTAATATTCATAAAAAATCAAAATAATTGCAGGTAGCCAATTTGCATTAGTAGACAGAACATACCTAAAATCTTAGTCCGAAGTGTCTATAGTTGACTGCTTCAAGAGTTTAAACTCCCTTAAAATAATTGGGGAAGGACTACCTTCCATATGTATAACCGAAACTACTCAGATAATTGGTCTTTCCCAGAAAAAAAAAAAAAAGACAGGACCAGTTCCCAAAAGAGATTCAGTGGTACCTCTAGCATTAGGATCATTCCCAGATATCCCAAGATAACTTTTGTATTAAAAAGCTATGATCTGCAACAAAATTCAAGTAAATATTACCTGTCTAACATACAAGGGCAAAAGAAAGTTAAAAATAAAATCATGAGAAAATATATATATTATGGAAAAAAAAAAACTATGATCTGGCCTCCCCTGGTGGCGCAGGCGGTTGAGCACTGTGCTGTGAAGCTGTCTACAGCCTCTGCAGCGCAGGTTCAATCCCAGCCAGCCAGGGAGATACCTACATGGCATGGCAGACCTCTTCTGTCTCACCTGCTGCTCCCCTCAGCAGGGTATTTTAGTCAGTCTGCCTGTTCTGTTCCCCGCTCTGTCTCTGGTGAATCCTCTCACCCTCCCGCACATCTGGCCTGTACCCCATTCTTGTATGCATGAATAAATAAATCGTAAAAAAAAATTATGATAAAGTCTCTTCCTCTTGCATTAAGAAAACTGCTGCTGACAACTCTGACATTAGTGGTATGACTACAAATATGCTGTTCTCTAGGGTATACCTCCTTTATGTAGATAGCCACTCTAGGAAATTACAGTCACATAGAGAAGTCTAGAGATAAGGGACTTTACAGGATGAATAATTCAATACCATCATTTTTACAATTGAGGACACAGACTCAAAAACGTTAAGTAACCAAAGTTCTTGCTACTATCCCAATTTTCCTGAATCTCTTCATAATCTGGTTTTCAGTGTAACAAATCGCCTGTAGAGATGGAAAATCTCTTGTGAATTCTATCTATTCTACCACTTTGATTTTTCTCTGGCTTGGGGCTACTGAAAGGGCTCTTCCTAACAAATTCTTTGGCCTCACAATGACAGTACTAGAACAGACTAACAGTGATCGATGCTCCTGCTTATTTACAACTTTAACATGCCTCTAAAGACAGCTTCTATTGAAGGTTTAGCCTACAATTTCTAATTTCAGTTGTCACTGTTACTTAATTTTCATGTGTCAAAATACCTTTATTTAACAAATAGAGACACTATTTCTGAGGCTTTGGTAAGTCTTTTTGAGGAATATATATAAAATTAAAACAGAAATTTAATAAATTGAGATTCTCTAAGCCTTCTAAGATGAGGTTGTAGAATTCTGAACAAATAAGTGGATAATTATTTTATAATTGTGTTAAATGGCATGTGGAGCATATGCAAAGCAGCTGCAGGTTAAAAGATTGAATAATACAGATATATCATTGACAAAAATGCATATATTGTGCAAAATGATCAAATGAATACAAGAATGTGTAATATCCATTTTTGTGTCCTTTCATGGACTGTAATTTCTTTAGATAGTTTTCCATGTTTTCAAGTGATTTTAGTTCTCAATATATCAGTAATGTGAACAGGCAGGGAATATAACAAGGACTCAAGATCCCCAAACAGTACCAATAAAAATACGATAAAAATAATAAAAAGGTGAAAGTTACACACAAAATCTCATGCTATAGTTACACCTAGGAAATATTATTCCCTTTGTTATGGAATTTAGAATGTAAACAATGGCAGGCTTTTAAACCAAGTGGTATAAATTTAATATGATTCAAGAACTATACTGTACATGAAATCAGAGATAAAGGCAGTGAAAGAAGGAGCCCCTCATTTTTCTCTATTCTAATTATCTCCGTTTCAGTGGATTAGAAAATGGTAAATGTAGAAGTCAAGTTGGAGATGGTCCTGCACTCAATCGCCTGCCAAGTTAAGTCTGATAAATGGCAAGTGTGTATAATTAATACTGTCATTTTTCCCCAGACCAAAGGGCGACTGCAGTAACTATAGATTGTAATTGTCATCGTTGTCACATAAAATGTGCTATTATTAAGTTCAGGCTGAATTTTATTGCTGGGAATGCTCATAAATTGAGCGGTCAGTCATTTAAATTACCAAGTAGAGAGCTTTGTGGCTTGCTCTAAAACTACTTTCTAAGACAATGTATTTGACTTTGGACCTCCAGAAACTAATTGCATTTTTTGAACAGACGTTGGACAGGCTGTAATCTATACGTGAAGATTTTCTGACAGACATGCCATGTGCTCTTATGAATGTTTGTAGAAATCTTACATTTTTATTTTCAATATTTTTGGTTGTGGGGGCAAGAAAGAAATGAGGAATAGACATGAAACGACATCTGAGTGGGAGAGATCATTTGGAAACACACTTACTGCTTTCTTGCAAAATGCCTATTTCCCAGAAGGTGATGTTGACGAAAAATTAAAGAGTGAGTGCAGGATGAAAATTAAGATGGATTTATTGTTGGTGTTTTAGAGGACAACTGTGGGAAAGAAATTTGACTCGAGTAGCAAGAGATGGGGAACCAGTTAGCAAAATGTTAAAAAGATTACTGACTAATAGTATGCTTATTATTAGTTCAGTTTCTTCGTATTTTTAAATTCACTATGATTAAAATAACATGAGTTATATGTATTTGCCTAAATTACTATGCTAGGAACTCTGTTAAGAAAATCAGTGATGAGACACTCGACCTTGTCCTTGTTATGTTTAATTATATTTGCATTTTTCTTATTTTATTATAAAAGGGTATAATTTTAAACCAAAATATACAAGCAGTATAAAAATACCCATATCCCTGTCATCTTGGTACTACTGCAGTTGCCATTTTAATGCATTGTTTCTATATTATAAGGATGTATTTTTTAAAATAGTTTTAGGGCTCATGTAACTTTACATTCTGTGTGTCAGACTAAGATTTTCTATGATTAGACACTATTCTGTTGATCTTCACTTAGCAGTGTATTTTATTTTGGTCATTCAAGTCTCAAATATCATCTCCCCATAACCATGTACTCTGTGTTAGCTTACTTCCCTTAACTTTTTATCATACCATCCTATAATCAGTTATTCATCCTATAGTAAATCGTTTTCTTATTCATCTGCTTATTTTTCTTTTACTAAAATGTAAGTTCCATGACAGTGAGGACTTGTCTGCTTTATTCACTGTTATATATCCCTTTCCCCTCAAATAGAACCCAGGATCTAAGAGAGAGAGAGAGAGAGAGAGAGAGAGAAATCTACTGTGATATTTTTTTCTTTGTTGGACACAACTTTTTCCATATATATGTTATTTTAAAAATAAAGCAGAGGATTATTTTCCATGACTAAAATTTTCAAATTTTGGAAATAAAACATTAGAAAAAGCTTAGAAAGTAAACATAAATGTTAGACAAATTCAAAGAGTCTAAAGCCATTTTTTTGTTATATTCTACATAAAACAAATATATATTAAATATTTTGTCTTCACCTTTTTTAACATTTTTCTTAAGAGCTCTTGTGTACTTTTACCTTTTGAGCAGACAAGCCTAGATATATTCAATTAAGTCATTTGGAGAAAGGTGACATGCTGTGATTTTAACTGGCACAGCTGGGTATTGCCTTTTAACACTCCTAACATGATGTAGTAAAGGAGGTAACAATTATGGTCCTACCAATGAGCACCTGTTATGTAGGTTCCATCAGATACTGTGCCAGTGCTTTATATCACCTAATTCCATAATCTATAAAGTTGGTAGTGTATTCCTATTTTAATTTGTGAAACTGTGGCTCAGTGAGATTAAGTAACATTCCCAAGGTGACAGAGTTACCAAATGGTGGGGTCATGATATTTACATAGTCTGTTCTCTCACACAAGCTACACACTCTCTACTACACCAGAATATCACCTTTGAGTCAGATGAGTAGTTCTCTAGAAAGGTAGAGTTATACAAACGTCACTGAGAACGATACTAGATATGAAATGGTTTTGAAACATCAATGGCATAAAAATGTCCATTTTTAAATTTACTTGAATTAGCTCATGTGTTTTATACAAATCAACAAAAACCTTAAATTCTTCCTTTGTATGTTTAATATTCAAGTGGCAAATTTGTAATAATGTTTAGGTTGATAACTAAAATAGTTTGGTCTTGTTATATAAAATATTGAAGAATGGTGTAAAGATCTACAAAAATATTTTCTGGTTCTGTTGTTTGGACAAATGCAGGTTATACAATATTTATTTTCACTGACATTTATATGATATTTTTAAAAGATGTGAAAAACTGTTGTTTCTAAGACATATCGACAATCAAGATCTGGGTTTCAGAAATCGCAGTGGGATTGACTTGCTCACATTCTGTTCCTGGACAAATCAATTTAGAGAATTTGTGATTTTCTGTGCTTATATTGGCAGCCTGAGATTGTTTGGACCTCTCTGGCCTGGGTATAATTAACATTATTGTCACAAAAAAAAAAAAAACCCTCAAATACTCATCAAAACTCACATGGTCTAATCCCTACTTTTCAAAATAGAAAAATCGCGTGCTTGCATGTAAGGTATGATGTAGGGATCAGAGAAAGAAAAAAATTTCTTTAAAAATGATGGCACTCTTGCCAGCAAGGAAAAAAATGTTGCCAGTAAGACTAATTTTTCATGTAAGTTTCTCTAAAGTTATGTAGAAACATTTGTATTTGTTTACTTTGGGGGAGAGAGAAAGGGGTGACTCTCAGAACAGCTGAACTGAAAATCTCCATATTCTTTGCCCTCCCTGCATGCCTGTGTGTGTGGACATGTGGGGACTGTTGAGACAGAGATTCATGGGATTGAGATGACCGCCTTCCTTACATTCTCTAGGTGTCTAACTCTCTTCTTACTACCTGAATTAATACATTTTTACTATGGTCCAAGAAGGCAGGATGAAAGAAAATATGCAAGTTATCTTTTGTAGAGAAGCCTTTCTTTGAACTGTTCTTTTCTACTGAATTTCTGAAAAAATGGTGCAGTAGTACTTGTATTTTTATAAACTTTTAATTGAACTTTTCATCACTTTTCCTTTGGAGCCTAAACTCTATAATTTCTTAGTTTACATATTCAGTTTGCTTTTTTTCTATCAAAAATATGAGTTGATGTAGGAATGGTAGTTTATTTTTACAAAAATGTGTCAATAAACAACATGTTCTGGGATGTGACGCTTGAATAACTCTTAACCAAGCATTGACCTTGTCATCAGGTGATGAGGATTTTAATACTGATTATATACTATATATTTCTATGATATTAAGCAATTCATTTGATCTGAGTCTTCATCTGTGAAAGAAATATGTTAAGCTAGATAATATCAAAGTTGTCACAGAACCTTCAATTTTTGTGACTCTACCTCTTTCTTTTGAGTGACTTATGTGGGAACTGGACTCTGAATCACTTTGTATAACATAACAACTTTGAGCTTTCATAGCAGTTTTACCTTAATAGTGCATTGCATCAATGAACAATATGGAGAGATGTTATCTACAGAAAAGGATGCAGAAACCAAGACTCAGATACAATTTGTGACCAACCCAAGACCAACACATGAATCCCAACCAGAGTTGGATGTTCTGGGTACCCTAAAATGCTTTGATAAGGTATACTAGCTTGATGTGTCAGAATACCTATTTGTTTCCCAATGAATTTATTTCTGCTTAAGGCAACAAAAATTCCTTTTAATCTGGTTTGCATCCAGAATCACTAACTAGCACTTACTAACTTGAGATAAAAGAAACAAAGCAGTCAGTGCTGAGAACATGGGGAGAACCAAAGTGTAAAATGGAGCCACTTAGATTCATGGGTTGGCTCTTGGTTGTGCTTCAGTGACATCAGCAGGTGAGAGAGAAGACCCAGTGGCTAACAGGGCCCATGTGGGACTTGTCTGTTAGGATATAATGGTTCTTAGTACTAATGACTTCAAAGTGTATATTTATGGCTAATATTCCTGAAAAAATTTTTATTGGAAACTGGAAAAAAAAATAAGGTAGAGTAAGGAGGAGTCCTAAGAAGTCATCTTAAAATTTGCATAGTTGAAACAGGATATATTCCTAGAGATAGGAATATGACAATTAAAGAGTTATTGGTAAGACATTGCAGATCCCTAAAATGTTGCAAACCATCTCTTGGTGAATAGAGCATTTATAATACAATGAGTTGTTAAAATATAAATTGCAGTTTTGCCTGTAGCTTCTGGAAACATGTCAAGATAATGTCTTGAAAATGTTAGCTTGATATCCTTAGGCAAAATTAAGTCCTTTGAATAAATTTGGGCTTTTGTAAAATCTGGATTATATCAGAAAAATATGTGATTCAAAATAGTGTTCTTGTTTATATACTATGTTATGTGTGTCTGGTAGCAGGAATTTGTTTCTATGTTTATGATTCTCTTTGCCATGATTGTACCCTAATATTTCATATTAGAGAGAGAGTGGGAAACAGGATAGGCAGATTGACCGAAGTACACTGTTGAGGGGAGCACCAGGCGAGGCAAGAGAGGTCTGCTGCACCATGTGGGTTGCTCCCTGACTGGCAGGGGATCGAACTTGTGCTGCAGAGGCTGCAGACAGCTTCATAGGTTGCATCTTTTTTTTTTTTTTTTAAGATTTATTTATTTATTTATACAAGCACTGGATATAGTCAGAAGCATGGTAGGGTGAGAGAATTCACCAGAGCCAGAGAGGGAAACAGAGCAGGTAGACTGACAAAATACACTGCTGAGGGGAGCAGCGGGTGCGGCAGGAGAGGTCTGTCATGCCATGTGGGACCCTCACTGGCAGGTGGGGATCAAACCGGCAATGCAGAGGCTGTGGGCAGCTTTGTAGCCCAGTGTTCAACCACTGTGCCACCAGGGGAGGCCCTCTTTTTTTTTTTTTCCAGAGTTCTAAGGTCTTTATTTTATTATTATTATTTTTTAAATTTTATGTATTTTTTACATCGTTTTTCATTTTTGTACAATGTATGCTTTTTCATCTTGGTTATAGTCCCCATACACTTTTTTTTTTTCTTCTTTTTTTTTTCTTTTTTTTGGTGCTAACACCAGCTCTGGGAAAGGCAATGAATGGGCAGCAAAGGGCTCTCTGAGATTAAAGCAACTGAGGTTTAATCAGGGCACAGTAGATTCTGGATATATTCCTTTGATCTTCCTGAGGAAAGCTCCAAGAAGTTGTAACGATGAAAGGGCACAAAAGCAGAATGACTGTATTTACATATAAACTGGTTTCCAGTGGCATTTCTGCTTTATACCTGTAGTTATGTCATCTATACAGATTAACATTTGTCCCTGACATTTTCTTTTAGGTGAAGAATTATTATCAATATTTGTATCAAAACAATCTAGGACAGACCTATAAGATCTTTACATTATGCTTTCACTGATCCAATAGTCTGGCCTCCCAGTTTGTGAGGTGCATGTGGAGTAAAGAGGGTTCCATTTCAACAAGCAGTCAAATCTGAAAAGGAACAGAATATCTCCCTTTCAAGGTCAGCATTCCGGATGCCTTCTGGCAATACTCATGTCCTCTGGACATGGCAGTGGGAGAACTCAAGACTCTGCCCCTGCTGGACACTTGGTGTACTGCCTTCTTTAGCCATGGCCCTTGGGGTAGGCAGCAAGAACTTTCCAAAAGGATTCAGGAAGGAGATTTTGTTGATGGTTTGCATTTTTCCTCATTCAGTGCATGGATTTTTTTTTTTAAGGTATAACCATGAGTTTTATTCCCATACACTTCTTAACCCTGTGTGCCACCAAGGAGGCCCCTTGGTCTGTGATTTTTATATATCAAAGTTATCACATAAAAATACTTAGATACCCAAAATAATTTTGAGATATGGTTGAATTGAAAACCTCCATGTATAATAGTTCATCAGTTAATATAAATTTCTTTCACAAAACAAGCTTTTATTTTGGGTATCTCTGGTTCCAGAAAAACTTCTATTGTTTCTTAAAGTATGAAGAAACATTGTACTGAAAGACAAGGCACCCAAGTTCTAATGCCATCTGTCTGTCCTTGGGCAAATTTCATTCCATCCTAGGCTATCAAAGCACTTTGTAATGAGGAAACCAAAAATCAATAAAGTAAAGCCTATGGTATATTTGAGGAAATCAAAAGAAAAATGAAATAGAAATTAGATAACCTTTCACAAGCATGAAAATAAGAACCTTTATTATGCCTGTAAGAAATTTAATGACCTGATTTTTCATATTACCATTATTAACTTTGTAATAATGGCTAGGAATGTGAATTTGGGGGAAATAGACACAAGCATTGGGCATAGTATGGATGTGGAGGAGACTAACTGGTATGTCCTGAATCTTTGTCTAAACATGCACATCAGATTCAAATATTCTAATTTGATAAGGAAAATGAACAAACAAATAGGTCAGCTATCAGTTTAGGCAGTCATGAATTAACCAAATAGTTTTTATTGATCTGAATGGAATGAATGGATCTGATATGTCTATTTGTTCACTCAACAGATTAATTTTTTTTTATAGATTAGATTTTTTTTAAAGATTTATTTATTTATTTATACAAGCACTGGATACAGTCAGAAGTGCGGGTGGGTGAGAGAATTCACCAGAGCCAGAGCGGGGAGCACAGCAGGCAGAAGGACCGAAGTACACTGCTGAGGGGAGCAGCGGGCGGCAGGAGAGGTCTGCGGGCCATGTGGGACCCTCTTCCTGTGGCCCGGGAGCAGCTGGGGATCGAACCAGCGCTGCAGAGGCTGCAGGCAGCTTCGCAACCCAGCGCTCAACCGCTGCACCACCAGGGAGGCCCTCAACAGATTAATTTTTGAGCATCAGTTATATTTTAAGCAATGTGCTTTGGACAGAAAAATGAAACAGACATAATCTTTGCCTTTAAAGATGCTATAGGTTATATTGATTCAACTTTAATCCTCTGTATTGAGTTAATGATACCTAATTAAACCTTCTGTAGGCAGATGCTTATAGAACCCTCGGCGGGGGTCTTGAGGAACAATGGGGATATTTCTAGAGGATGAGACATGTTTGATTAAAGTAAAGGTAATTCAGGTAAAAGCTCTCCAGATGACCTTGGGATTTTGAGGATTTATTATCTCGTTTATTGTTTCCATTCTTCAGTTCCAACCCAGATGGCCTTCTTCCAGGACTGAAAATCATAGACTTTGTTTCCAATTTTTTAACATTTACTAGCCCAAATATTGAGTCTGGTTCCCTTTTTGCCTAGTATCATCTGGAGAATGTTCCTTTCCTTGTTTTTTTTTTTTTTTTCCTTTTTTGATTAGACAGGAAGTCAGGACAGAAAGTCAGGTGTGTAAAAAAGATTGTTTACAGATATGTAAACATGCTTAGGGATGGAAAGTAAGTCTCTATGGTAGATTGATTGTAATGATGGTCACTAAGAAAATTCTGTAACATATATTGTCTGTAATAACACTTAAAATTTATCATCCTACTTATAGTCAAAGAAATAAATGAGGCCCTAATAGGAGATGGAATAATAATTTGAATTTAGACCTTGGGATAGCCCAGTGATCTTAAAGAAAACCATAGCATGAAAAGTTCTGGAGAAGATGTTTTATATGTGTTTTTAGTTTTCTTCATATTACCTCTATTCATTTTGAGTAGAAATTTGTATGCTTTGATAACTGTGCATGGAAACTTCAGTATTTAGTATGATTATCATTTAGAAACTATTCAGTTAAGGCTATGTCTAATGAGAGAGGAAGAGGTCATGTTAATATTCTATGCTAACAAAATCCAGCTATTTTTAAGGTATGAAAGCAACCAGGTGTTCTTTGGGTATGAAGGTATTAAATATTTACCAAGTGGCTTTTGCATTCAAAGTTCAATTAGGTAGTGGTGGTCTATAAAAAGCTTCCAACTCTGATAGTTGAAAGTTGGGGTCCACAAACTATAGTCCCCTGGCCAATTCTGGCTGCTATCTGTTTTTGTACCACTTGGGAGCCAAGGAAGGCTTTTGTAATTTTTTAATGGCTAAAAAGAAAATCAGAACTATTTATTGATATGTGACATTTACTTGTAATACTAATTTCAGTGTCTATAATTAAAGTTTTATTGGAACAAATCCATACCCCTCCATATTTTTTTAAATATTTCATCCATGGCTGCTTTTCTGCTTACAAGGGTGGAATCAAGGATTTGCAACTGTGTGATCTACAGAGCCCAACACATTTACTCTCTGATCCTTGATAGAAAAAATTTCCAAGCTCTGGACAAATTCCAATTGCACTCTTGCTTAATGTGAGATTTGGTGATCTAAGATTTATTGAGGACTAGTACATGTTGGGCATTTTTCTCAGAGCTTATTCATCTCATATAGCCCTCCCAACACTTTGATAAGATAGCTGCCATTTTTGTGCCTATTTTTTTAAAGATTTATGTTATTATACATAAAAGAACTGGGGTACAGGCCAGAGGGGTGTGTGGGGGTGTGTGAGTGAGAGGATTCACCAGAGACAAAGTGGAACAACAGAATGGGCGGATCGACTGAAATACACTGCTGAGAGAAGCAGCGAGTGAGCCATCTGCTGCACCATGTGGGTATCTCCCTGGCTGGGTATCGATCTCGTGCTGCAGTGGTGATGGACAGCTTCATAGGTTGGGTCTTAACCTCTTGCACCACCAGGGAGGCCTTTGTGCCTGTTTTAAAAGAAGAAAATGAAGCACAAAAATATTTTAAAAACTTGCCTCTAAATTACATAGTTCTTAAGAATTGAACTTTGAACTGTGGCAAAACTGTAAAGACAATAGTGTATATTTTCCATTTCTCAATCTCCCATAGAGTATATATAAAACAGGGATGTAATACCTTTTTAAATGCCGGTATTGAATTTGTTAAATTATACTAATCCCTTAGCACAAAAAAAGACTTAACAGGATTATTTCTCATTTCTTTCTATACCCTATGTCATATTTTTCTCAGGATCTCCTACTTTACTGTTAACATACAAATTTGTGGACTTGGACCCAGAGATTCTGCAACAAATGCTGAAAATGTCCTGTTTTTGCAGTGTAATGCCTCTTTCTTTTCGACCTGATTTCCAATGATTAGTCTCCGTTAAAGTGTCATCCTTCATCATCCCACCTTTCCCCTTCTGTCTTTTGAAATATTTCAAATATAGAAGATAACACCACTTTGCAGTTTACTAAAATCTTAACATGTTTCCACATTTACATCCTCTTGGTCTTCACTTTATTTATTTTTATTTATTTTATTATTATTTTTTTACATCATTGTTCTTTTTTTTTCTGATTTTATTTTTATTGAGGTAATAATGACTTACAACATTGTGTATGATTTAGGAAAATAGGTTCACACCTCCTCAGATGTATGTCACCACACCACACTGCCACCAAAGCACTCATTGTCCTTTACCACAGTTCTGTCACTTCCTTTGTTTTATTTCTCCATATTTCACATGTGAGTGAAATCATCCAGTATTTCTATTTCTTCTTCTGACATATTTCATTTAGCATGGTCCCCTCCAGTTCGATCCATCTTGTCTGAAATGGCAGGCTTTTTAAATAACTGAATAGTATTCCATTGTTCACATATATCACAACTTCCTGACACCCTGCTGTTATTTGGGTACTTGGGCAGTTTCCATAGCCACAATCTAATTTTATTTTATTTTACTTTATTTTTTATTGAAAAACTCATTTTATTTTATTTTTTTTATTAAATAATAAATTTTATTTTTATATTCCCCCATACAACTGCACATGCCCCATTCTGACCCCAATCCCTCCCCTCCCGGCCCCCACCCCCCAAAAAGTGTCTCTGGTTCATAGTTTTTGTTGATTTTGATTTTCACTTTCTTATAGTTATTCTTTTTCCTGATCCCTTATTTAAGTTTTCTAGATTCCTGCTATGAGTGAGACCATCCGGTATTTTTCTTTTTCTTTTTGGCTTATTTCGCTGAGCATGATCCCTTCCAGCACCATCCATGTTGTTGCAAATTGCATGTGTTTATCTTTTTTGAATGCTGAGTAATATTAAATGGTGTATATGTACCACATCTTCTTGATCCAGTCATCTATTTTTGGGCATTTGGGCTGTTTCCAAAGCTTAGCTATTGTAAATAGTGCTGCTATAAACATAGGGGTGCAGGTGTTCTTTGGAATTGATGTTTCTGTGTCCTTTGGGTAAATACCTAGGAGTGGAATTGCTGGATCATATGGAAGCTCTATGTTTAGTAGGTCCAGAAATCTCCACACAGCTCTCCATAGTGATTGGACCAGTTTGCATTCCCACCAACAGTGCAGGAGAGTTCCTTTTTCTCCACAACCTCGCCAACATTTGTTGTTGCTAGTTTTTTTAATATGTGCCATTCTCAGTTATATGGAAACAAGTTCAACAATCTAGAGGAGATGGACAAATTCCTACAACTCTACAATCACCCAAAGCTAGATAAAGAAGAAATAGAACACCTAAACAGACCAATTACAAGCAGCGAAATTGAAATGGTAATCAAAAACCTTCCCAAAAACAAAAGCCCAGGATCTGATGGATTTACAAATGAATTCTACCAAACATTCAGAGACGAATTAGTGCCTATCCTTCACAAACTCTTCCAAAAAATTGAGAAGGAAGGGACAATACCAAACACGTTCTATGAAGCCAACATTACACTAATACCAAAACCGAATAAGGACAACACAAAAAAGGAAAACTACAGGCCAATCTCCCTAATGAACACTGATGCAAAAATCCTCAATAAAATTTTAGCCATCAGAATCCAACAATGTATCCATAAGATAATTCACCACGACCAAGTAGGATTCATTCCAGGGACGCAAGGATGGTTTAACATCCGAAAATCAATCAACATTATCCAACACATCAACAAAAAGAAATATAAAAACCATATGATAATATCAATAGATGCTGAGAAAGCTTTCGACAAAGTGCAACACCCATTCATGATAAAAGCCCTTGAAATTCTTGGGATACAAGGAACATACCTCAACATCATAAAGGCCATCTATGACAAGCCAACAGCCAGTATCATCCTCAATGGTGAAAAGCTGAAAGCAATTCCATTAAGATCTGGAACAAGACAAGGATGTCCACTCTCACCACTGCTTTTCAATATAATACTGGAAGTCCTAGCCAGAGCAATAAGATAAGAGAAAGACATCCAAGGAATCCAAATAGGAAAAGAAGAAGTCAAACTATCACTATTTGCAGATGATATGATAATATACTTAGAGAACCCCAAAAACTCCACAGAAAAACTAATCCAACTTATCAATCAGTTCAGTAAAGTGGCAGGATACAAAATCAACACGCAAAAGTCAGTAGCCTTCCTATACACAAACAATAAATCTGAAGAAGAAGAAATAAAAAAAAAACATCCCTTTTATTATCGAAACAAAAAAAATCAAATATTTGGGAATAAATCTAACAAAAGAGGTAAAGGACCTATACAAAGAAAATTAGAAAACACTGTTAAAAGAAATAGAAGAAGACACAAAGAAATGGAAAGACATCCCCTGCTCATGGATTGGAAGAATAAACATTTTTAAAATGGCCATCCTACCAAAAGCAATATACCGATTCAATGCTATTCCAATCAAAATTTCAATGTCAATCATTGTTCTTTTTTTAATATTTTAAATAATTCTTACATCATTTTTCATTTTTGCACAATGTATGCATTTTCATTTTGGTTATATTCCCCATACAGTTGCACTCCCCCTTATTTTGACCCTAATCCTCCCTCTCCTTGCTGCCCCCCCCACCCCCGTAGTGTGTCTCTGGTTTATAGTTGATTGTTGATTTTGAATTTTACTTTGTATTTATTAGTCTTTTTCCTAGTCCCTTATTTAGGCTTTCTAAATTCCTGCTATAAGTGAGATCATCCGGTATGTTTCTTTTTCTTTCTGACTTATTTCCCTGAGCATGATCCCTTCTAGCTCCATCCATGTTGCTGCAAACTGCATGTGTTTATCTTTTTTGATTGCTGAGTAATATTCCATTGTGTATATGGACCACATCTTCTTGAGCCAGTCATCTAGTTTTGGGCATTTGGGTTGTTTCCATAGCTTAGCTATTGTAAATAGTGCTGCTATAAACATAGGGGTGCAGGTGCCCCTTGGAATTAATGTTTCTGTGTCATTTGGGTAAATACCTAGGAGTGGAATTGCTGGATCATCTGGAAGCTGTATCTTTAGTAGGTTGAGGAATCTGCACAAAGCTCTCCATAATGGTTAGACCAGTTTGCACTCCCACCAGCAGTGCAGGAGAGTTCCCTTTTCTCCACAAACTCGCCAATATTTGTTGTTGTTAGTTGTTTTAATATGCTCTATTCTCACTGGTGTAAGATGGTATCTCATTGTAGTTTTGATTTGCATTTCCCTGATTGCAAGTGATGTTGAACATTTTTTCATATGCCTTATTAGCCATTTGCATTTCCTCTTTGGAGAAGTTTCTTTTTAGCTCTTCTACCCATTTTTTGAGTGGGTTGTTTACTTTGTTTTTGTTGGATCTCGTCAGCTCTTTGTAGATTTTTGTGATCAATCCTTTTTCATTAGTGTTATGTGCAAAAATTTTCTCCCAGTTGGTGGGGTTTCTCTTTGTATTGGTTATTGTCTCATTTGCTGTGTAGAAACTCTTTAATTTGATGTAGTCCCAGCTGTTTATTTTTGCCTTCACTATCACTGCTTTGAGTGATGTGTCTGTAAAGATGTTTTTGAGGTGTATGTCATGTAGTGTTTCACCTATATTTCCTCCTATATATTTTATGGTTTCAGGTCTTATGTCTAGTCCTCTAATCCATTTTGAGTTGTTTTTTGTGCATGGTGTGAAGTAGTAGTCAAGCTTCATTCTTTTGCATGTAGCAACCCAGTTTTCCCAGCACCATTTATTGAACAAACTCTCTTTGCACTATTGTGTATTCTTTGCTCCTTTGTCAAAGATTAGTTGACCATAAATCTGTTGGTTTATTTCTGGATTATCTATTCAGTTCTGTTGGTCCGTGTGTGTTGTTGTTCCAATACCATGCAGTTTTGATGATTATGGCTTTGTAATATAGTTTGAAGTCTGGGAGTGTGATGCCTCCATTCCTTTCTTTTTTTTTTTTTCAGGACAGCTTTGGCTATTCGGGGTTTTTGGTGATTCCATATGAATTTCATCAATGATTGTTCTATTTCTTTGAAGAATGTCATTGAAATTTTTATTGGAATAGCATTGAATCTGTAAATTGCTTTTGGTAGGATGGCCATTTTGATGATGTTAATTCTTCCAATCCATGAGCAGGGGATGTCTTTCCATTTCTTTTTGTCTACTTCTATTTCTTTTAACAGTTTTTTATAGTTTTCTTTATATAGGTCCTTTATATAGGTCCTTTTCTTTATATAGGTCCTTTATATAAGTCCTTTACCTCTTTTGTTAGGTTTACTCCCAAGTATTGGAATTTTTTTTGTTTCAGTAATAAAAGGGATTTTTTTGATTTCTTCTTCTTCAGATTTATTGTTTGTGTACATCATTGTTCATTTTAAACAATATTTTCTACCCCCCACCCCCTCAGGTGTAGTCCCCATAGAATTTCCTTCACCAGTGCACCATCACCTCAGTCCCCTGTCCTCCACCATCCCTCTCTCTGATCCCTGTCCTGCCTCCTCCCCTGCAGTATGTCTCTGATTTATAATTGTCCGTTTTTGCTTTGTTGTGTTTTGTACTATTATCATTTTTTTTACACTGATGTCTTATTTGGTTCCCCTATATTCCTGCTATAAAAATTCCATCCAAAATTTTTCTTTTTCCTTCTGGCTTAATTCACTGGGCGTAATTGCATCCATTACTGTAAATGGCATGAGTTTATCTTTTTTGATTGCTGATAATATTCCATTGTGTATATATGTACATCTTCTTGATCTTGTCATCTCTTTTTGGGCATTTGGGTTGTTTCCAGGTTTTACTTATTGTAAATAGTGCTGCAATAAACATAGGAGTACAGGTGTTCTTTTTGACTCAATGTTTTTGTGTCCTTTGGGTAGATCCCTAGGAGTGGAATTTCTGGGGCATATAGTAGGCTCATTTTTTGTAGAGTGAGGAAGCTCCAGACAGCTTTCCATAGTGGCACTTTAGACCTAGACCTTCAGAGGTCTGAAAGTTTCTATGTCATTTCTTTGAGAGTTCAGAGCTACCATGACTGCTGCCTAAAGGATGTTTGGATGTCATGCTGTCCTGAGAGTATAGCAAATGCTATATATTCTGATATAGGCTAAATGTGTCTGCTCCATCTCCCTACAATTGTTAAAGTCCAATCCCCAAATGAAATATGTAATTGTATTAAAAATAAGGCCTTTATCAAAATACTATCAGAATATATAGCATTTGCTATACTTTCAGGACAGCATGACATCCAAACATCTCTTTAGGCAGCAATCATGGCAGCTCTGAACTCTCAAAGAAATGAAATAGATACTGTCAGACCTCTGAAGGTCTAAGTCTAAAGTGCCACTTCTGCTTTTTTCCACTAGTCAATTCAAGTCACAGAGCAAGCACAAATTCTATATGAAGGGATATAGATGCCATATACATAAACAGAGTATTGCTGGTGACCATCATTACAGACAACCTATCACAGAGACTGAGTATTTGGTGAACTGAAATTTTGGGGATGTCGTAGGTCATGGATTTGCACCTAAGGATTTAAGTGCAGTAGAAACGGTGAGCAAAGCATGACAACTGTGCACCAGTAAGTGAACAGAAGAGAGGAAATGGAATATCTCAGGAGACTGGCTTCCTTGAGTGTTGTGGGCAAAATAGGAAAAAAACAAAAAAAGAAGGGGGATTATTGTAGAAAACTATCTCAGGTGGACATATAAAACCTGTTGCAGGATTGATCCCAGCCTGCCTTTCATTTAGGTTGTCATTTTGTTAGACCTCTCTCCTATGATGATGTGACTGTAATAGGATTTAAAGTCTGGACCTATTTTGGAAAATATTGTGGGGCAATTTCCCAATGAAGAACAGATAAATTGTGGAAAGATTATGTTTCTGGTATCTTTTGGTTGGGTTGATTGTTTTCAGATGGAAAACTCACGTCACCAAACCTCCCAAAATAGTCAGTGGCAGCTATCAGTAAATTAGTATTTATGGGTAAAATAATAGTTTGTTAACCGTTTTTTTTTTTTTTTTTAAGATTTATTTATATATTTATTTATTTTATATAAGCACTGGGTACAGTCAGAAGCGCGGGAGTGTGAGAGAATTCACCTGAGCCAGAGCAGAGAACAGAACAGGCGGACTGATGAAGAAATACACTGCTGAGGGGAGCAGCGGGCGCTGCAGGAGAGGTCTGCCACGCCATGTGGGGCCCTCGCTGGCAGCCAGGGATCGAACCAGCGCTGCACAGGTTGTGGGCAGCTTCGCAGCCCAGTGCTCAACCGCTGTGCCACCAGGAGAGGCCTTTTTTTTTTTTTTTTTTGGAAATGAAATTTTATGGGAAAATAGCCACAATCATTTATGTACTATCTGTGAATTTCCTCCTACATTGGCAAAGTTGAATGAATGAAACAGACCATGTGACCCACAATGCCTAAAACATTTATCTGGTCCTTTTCAAAAGAAGTTTGGCAACTCCTGGATCTATAATATTGAGAACTATCTCTAATGTGTTACCATTTAGCAGTCAACTAAGGCAGCCTAGGCTAATGGATAAAGAAAAAGCTCAGAGAATTGTTAAACTGCTGCTGAAGATCATGGAGACCATGCAGGGGAATGTCTAAATGACAGTCCTCAGGAGGGTTGTCAGATTCAGCAGTTAAAAAAAAACACTAAATATCTGGTTATGTTTGAATATCAGTTAAAATAGAGGTACTTTTCAGTATAAATAAGTGTGTCACATGCTTTGTTTGTGACATACTTTTATTTTAAAAAGTCTGACAGTTTTTCTGATACTAAATATCAATTGAGCATCTTGTATTTTCTCCGGCCATCCTAAATCAGGCAGCAGAGTAGTGATTAAGACAGCCTAAATTGAAATTGTTCTCTCTCTGGTGCATGCTTTTCTGTGGCATAGCTAGCCCTCTGTCTCAGTTTCCTCATCTGTAACATGAGGAGAATAATTTTACTTCGGTGCATTTAGTGAGAATTACACAAGTTTGCATATTCAAAGAATTTAGAATACTGGCTGCTATAAAAGAAATGTTCCTTATGTGTTTACTCTTATCACTCATGCAGCAAAGTAGGATGATAGAACTTTGGATATTTCTAGATGCAAATGTTTTGAAGGCATGTGTGAACAGAGGTGTGTTCAGCAAAGTAGGTATCAAATCAAAAACAGATGGACTCCACGTCTGTTCAGAAGCAGTCAACACAGACTGCAATACATACATTAAAAAAAATTGCAGTTAATCTGAGATGCAGGATTCCTCATTAAAGTATCCTGAAATCCCCAGTGATATTTTCTTTCAAATCACAAAACGGAAGTTACATAGCTGTTGCATAACAAGAAAATGAGTAGAATTCTTTTTAGTCATTAAGTCTGAGGCAGCATTATTTCCTCTAAATGGAAACTGTTATAATAACTATTTTCCTACTGGAATTATCTAAACTATTTATTATCATGGATCCTAGTCCAAAGAGATATTTCTTAAATTCCTCAATATGAAATATGCTCTAGAAGAACAAAATTAATAGTCATATTCCTGATTTAAATAATATCTAATACTTAATGAGTTTTTAAATTATAATAATTAGCTTCTGTTTTTTCATAGTTCCTGTAAAAATAGGATATTATGTGATAATTTAGAAAGTGACAGCAACTGAGAAAACTAAAAAGTGCACCCGACTCAACTAGTAAAACTCATTTTGAACTTGGTGAGATTATATCAATCAGCTATAGTAGATAAAAAATAGATTTTAAAACTTTGAGTTTACCCTTTCAAGATGCAAAAACATATTTATATCAAAAGATGTTCTCTGACATAACTATTCTGTGATTACAATTTCCATGTTCTTGTAATTCAAGGCTTTTATTTAAAATTATTTTCAAAAATCACTTGTTTCCTTTACTTACTAATGTTCTACCTTTAATCCCTATTCATCTTTTTTAAAATAATTCATATATATTTTACATCATTGTTCATTTTTGTACAATATTTGCTTTCTCCTCTCAGGTGTAGTTCCCATAGAATTCCCACCACCAATTCACCCATGCACCATCACCATTGTCCCTTGCGCACTTCCCTCTCCTTTTTTGATCCCTTTCCCTCTCCTTCCCTACAGAATGTCATCTTTTTTAGCAATGTTATTTGCTTCCTTCTACAAGTATACATAATTAGAGCGCATTCATTGTGCAATATCATCTGTACCCATGCTGTTTCAGTGTTTTACGCCTAAATAGACCTACCTAGTAACAGTGTGCTGGGAATAGAGGCACCAACTTTCTCTTGGCCTGGATTCCTTGTGCTTATGCCAATACAAGACTTTTATTTGTGCCTGACAATAACAAATGAACCTATGAACCTATGTACTGGGTGGTCAAGCAGTGGATGCCCCAAATGAACGGTCCAGGAATTACACAGCCGACTCGAAACTGTAAAAAGTTTCAGAAATCATGAGCTGAGGGAAAATATTTTGCAGTTATTTTCAGGACTCATTAAGGATTTTAAGTCCTTAGGAGTTTTGATTTATTTACTGTTGAGTCAATACTGATACATTATTTGTCTGTCTATTGGTCATCTATTTCCATCTTAGAGGAAGAAATGTTACGGGATGCGTGGTTAAAGTAAATGAATAAATATGAAAAATATTGCAGGGAATGTAAGATTGTGCAAAGATGTAATATGTCTCTATGCCAACACAATTTGGTTTGATACATGATCCTTTTATTTTACAATTTTAAAATGCATCTCATAGCCCAAACCATTCTTTAGTCCTCTCCTTGGGGAAATATGCAAAGACATGCATTTCCATACAGGTCTGCCCCACTGGAAGGTTTTTATTTCAATGTTATCAATTTTTATTCTCTCCAATCATTTTTCTTTTATTCTCAATATCCTTTGTTTCCAGTAATTCACTTGAGTGATCTGAGCACCACTGAGAAAACTTGTGAGAAATTTCTCTGCCTGCCAACTTTGTTGAGAGTGGCTTTTTGTGATGGATGTTATTTCTGATCTATAGACAATTAATAGATAAATAGACTGAAATTAAATTATCGCTATCTTACACAATCACATTGATCAGAAAATACACTTCTTTTTCTGTACTTAAATGCCCTTAAATCTTATCTGGTAACCTTGATCCCTAGTACTATGTGAGATAATGGTGTTTACTATTTTCTAATGTGGAGAAGCAAGGATATATCAGGACAAACCATCATGTTCCTTTATTAAGAGCCCAGTTTCTTGACCACCAATTCTGTGATAACTTCATTTTTAATTGCTTTCTTTAGTGAGTCTTCTGTTTAAAACAAAGTGATAAATACATTATGTGAACAATTTCATAGGAAAAAAAAACCCACCAAGTTGCAAGGTTAATCTAATCATATAGCTCTAAGCTATATGATATCACAGGTATAGATTTACCTAATTCAGTCCTCCTAAATAAGTCAAATGCATTTTTAAAAGTTTATTATAGGGCCTTCCCTATGGCGCATCGGGTTGAGCACAGCACTGTGAGGCTGTCCTCTGCGATGCTGGTTCAATGCCCAGCCAGTCAGTCACTGTGATTTAAGTGAACCAAGTATTTAATAACCATTATATTTATTAGCACTTCTGTGACAAGTATTAAGTTTTTTACATGTAATACCTAATCATTTGCAACTCTATTTCATTATTTTCCTTGTGTACAGAAAAGGTTGCTAAGACAGAGTCAATGGCAAAAATTAAAATATTTTTTCTCCTGCTGTTCTTTTTATTTTTCTTACATTTATGGATTTTCCAGTCATTTAATAAGTACATAATTTTGGGAATATAACTCCACACCCCCATGGGGACACATACTTCAGTTCTAAAACTCCAATGTGAATACCCCATTATATCCCTTCTCTTGTCCAATCCTCCCACTTTCCCCACCCTTTTTAGTGACCACTATATTTTTCATAGAATTTGAGTTATTTTTGCTGTGTTTTGCCTTGTTTTCTTTGATTTCTTCATCCCCTCACCCCCCAATAGTGAAACCATCCAGTAATTGTCTTTCACATTCTGGCTTATTTCACTTAGCATAATCACCTCAAGATCTATCCTTTTTGTCCTCAAGGATGCTGTCTTATCATTTTTAAATAGCTGACCAGTATTTGATTATTTATTCCACAATTTCTTTATTCATCCATGGATGGGATGATTGATTCCATGACTTGATTCCTAGATTGATTCCATGACTTGGTTCTTGTGAATAATGCTGCTTTGAAAATACCCAACAGAGGTATTGCTGGTACTTCCATTTTTATTTTTGGGGAATCTCCATACTTTTTTCCTTAGTGGCTGAACCAAATTTCATTCCCATCAACAGTGGATAAATTTTCCTTTTTCTACACATCCTCACCAATATTTGTTGTTTCCAGGCTTTTTGATGTAGGTCATTCTCACAGTGGTGAGGTAATGTCATGATTTTGATTTTCATTTCTCTTACAATAAGTGATAAGCATTTTTTCATGTGTCTGTGGATCATCTTTATGACTTTTGAGAAGTGTCTTTTTAAATCTTTTGCCCATTTCTTGATTGGGCTGTTTGTTGTTGTTGAATTGTATGAGTTCTTTATATATTTTGGAAATTAACCCCTTCTCAGATATGTGATATGGAAATTTCTCCTCTCAGTTCCGAGGTTGCCTTTTTCTTTTTTTGTGGTGATTTTTTTGACTTTAGAAGAGTTTTTAGTTGGATGCAGTCCAGTAGTTTCTTTTGCTTTTATTTTTATTGCCGTTGCAGTTGAGTCCCTAAATGATGTCCATGAGTGTTTCTTCTGTGTCTTATTTCATGTATCTGATGGTATCAGGTATTGTCACAAATTTTTTAATCTGTTTTGTGTTTATTTTGCCATTTTTTTGGTATGGAGTTAGGTAAAGATGTAGACCTACCTTCCTTCCTTTCTTCCTTCCCTCCTTCTCTCCTTCCCTCCCTCCCTCTCTCTCTCTCTCTCTCTCTCTCTCTCTCTCTCTCTCTTTCTTTTTTGTACAAGAACTAGGTTGCAGGCCAGATGTGTGGGAGGGTGAGAGGATTCACCACAGACAGAGTGGGGCACAAACAGGCAGACTGATGAAATACACTGCTGAGGGAAGCAACGGGCAAGACAGGGAGGTTGGCCATGCCATGTGGGACCCTCACCGGGAGCCGGGATCGAACCAGTGCCGCTGACCCCGCGGACAGCTTCACAGCGCAGTGCTCATCCACCTGTGCCACCAGGGGAGGCCCATTCTTTCTTTCTTTTTTACAAAAATATGTGGCTGTTTCCCAACACAATTCGTTGAAGCAATTTTCCTTTCTCCATTGTGTAGTCATAGATCTTTTGTCAAAAATTAGCCATCCATATTTGTGTGGGGTTATTTCTGGGCTCTCTATTCTATTTGGTCTGTGTGTCTGTTTTTATTCCAATATCACAGTGTTTTATTATTGTATGATACCCCTATTTTTCTTGATTTCTCTCAGGATTACTTTGGCTGTTGAGAGCCTTTTGGCGATCCATACAAATTTTAAAATCATTCTATTGTCTTGAAAAATGTCATCGGGATTTGGTAATTCTTGTGTTGAGTCTGTAAACTTCTTTAGGTAATATGCACATTTGTAAAGTGTTTATTTTTCTAATCTATGAACAAGGGATACCTTTTCATTTCTTTGTGTTCCATTTCTTTTGGTGCTATCTTACAGTTTTCAGTGTCTAGATACTTCATTTTTTTTTTCAAGTTTACTTCCAAGTATTTTAATCCTTTATACTATGATTGTTAATTTCTTTTTTCTCTAATTCATTATGTGGATAAATGACACAGATTTTTGTTTATTTTATATCCTGACACATTACTTATTATTTCTAGTAGCTTCCTGGTAGTGCATTGCTTTTCCTACATATATTATGAGGCACTCTGTGAGTAGTGATAGTTTCACTTCTTTTACAATTTGGATTCCTCTTATGTCTTTTTCTTGTCTAATTACTCTGCACTTCTAATACTATTTTGAACAGTAGTGGTGATAGTGGACATGTTTGTATTATTCCTGATCTCAGGGATTATACTTTCAATTTTTCCTCATTGAATATGATATTGACTGTTGAGTTTGTAACATATGTTCTCTATTATATTAAGTGAGGTATGTCTTTTATTCTGAAATTATTGAGTGTTTATCATAAACATGTATTGAAGATTGTCAAATGTTTTTCAGCATCTCTTGAAATAATGTGATTTTATCTTTCTCTTTTACAATATGGTGAAATGACATTGATTTATATATGTTAACCAACCTTGCATCTCTGGAATGAATCACACTCATGAGGTATGATTCACTTAATATCTTTCTAGATATGATTTGCTAAGATTTTGCTGAGAATTTTTGCATGTGTGTTCATCAGAGTTATTCTATAGTTTTCTTTTTATGGGCTTCCCTGTTAGGTTTTAGCACCAAAGTGATGTCTACCCCATCAAATGTAGTTGGGAGCTTTCCCCTGTTTTTAGTTTATTTTGCATATAAAAACTGGGGTGTAGCGCCTCCCTGGTAGCACAGGCAGTTGAGCGCCGCACTGTGATGCTGTCTGCAACCTCTGCAGTCCGGGTTCTATCCTGGCTGGCCAAGAGAGGTCTGCGTGCCATGTGGGACCCTCGCCAGCAGGCTGGGATTGAATCGGCGTGCAGAGGCTGTGGGCATCTTCGCAGCCCAGTGATCAACTGCTGCGCCACTGGGGAGGCCCTCTGACTCTTTTTAATTGGATTTTCTCCTACTTAAGTGTTTTTTAATTTATACTATGAAGGAACTGGTCTTGGCTTAATTGATCTTTTCTAAATTATTTTTGGTTTCTGTCTCATTTTTGTCTTCTATAATTTTTATTATTTCCTTCTATTGAATTTTGGTTTAATTTGTCATTTTTCTACTTCTTTCACTTGTAAAGTTAGTTTGTCATTTGAGACTTTTCTTGTTTATTTATGTGAGCCTGTATTGTATGTACTTCCTGTTTTAATCCCACTTTTCTCTTTAAATGCAATATTTTCACTTTGCTTATATTGTATCATTGAAGAACTATGGGATTTATATAAGGTGAGTGGTGCAAAGGGAAATGTTAAATTAACAGGAGAATTTACTACCTTCCCTTTACCTTATAAAGTCTGTCCTAAGGAGTGTTAGAAAGAAAGTAATTAAACCAAGGTTTCTTTGTGGAAGAAAAAAAAATTGTATTACATAACAATGCCTGGAGAGTGAACAGAAAATGCCAGAGATAGCTGAGGTATGTGAGAGAGGAGAGAACGGAGAATGAAAAATTTCTGTTTCTTAGAAACATTAATTACAAAGGGCATCTGAATCCCTATGTTTATAGCAATACTATTTACAATAGCTAAGCTATGGAAACAACCCAAATGCCTAAAAATAGATGACTGTATCAAAAAGATGTGGTACATATACACAATGGAATATTACTCAGCATTCAAAAAAGATAAACACATGCAGTTTGCAGCAACATGGATGGAGCTAGAAGGGATCATGCTCAGAGAAATAAGTCAGAAAGAAAAAGAAAAATACTGGATGGTCTCACTCATAGCAGGAATTTAAAAAAATAAATAAGGGACCAGGAAAAAGACTAATTTATACAAAGTAAAAATCAAAATCAACAAGCAACTATAAACCAGAGACACACTGGGTGGGGGTAGGGGCAGGGAGAAGAAGGACTAGGGTCAAAATAAAGGGGGGGTGCAATTGGGGAATATAACCAAAATGAAAATGCATACATTGTGCAAAAATGAAAAATGATGTAAGAATTATATAAAATAAAATATTAATTAAAAATTTGTTTATTATGAATGTGATCTTATTTTTAGCATTTCCTTAAGATAAAATAATCAGTTTTTCATTTCTTTTAAGAAAAAGACTATAATTTGGGGGGATGTATTTGCCCATAATGTCATAAAAAATACCTAACATGGTTTACAAATATTTTGCAGTATTAGTATGACTGCTAATAATATATATATATATATATTCACAGCAACTTTCTTATCTAAAATGCAGTTGAACTCATATTTTAATATATCTTAATTTAGTTTTCACAGACTCTTTGTTACTGTTGTTCTTTACTAATGCTGGTTGGCATGTAGTCATAACTATCTAATGGCATAATTCAACAATGGCTTTAAAATGTAGTAATTTTAAACCCTCAGATGGAGGAAGAAGAGGAATATAGGCATATTGAGTGGGATGCGTGCAACATGCCAGAAATTGTCTGTTGCAGGGGAAGTCAGGTGGTTAATGTTGTTTGTAACAGGGCATGGGCATGACAAAGTTTGCTGTAGTCTCTAACCCCTATGATACAGGCTCTAACAGTGCTTCTAAATCTTCAGCTGGATTAAGTTCAATAAATACATAATGACTTTAAGTCCCAAGTGGACTACATTTGAATGAGATTTAATCAGTGATACTAATGTTTCTAACAAAAGAATGATTCTGTTGGAAACATGGAAACATGGAAAGTCTAGAAAATTGAGGTTCAGAAAGTAAAGATTTGCTTCATTGTTTAGTGAGTCCTGCTCTAAGGAAGGCTCTGGATTTGAAAGATTAAGACAGGCTTGTAAAATAGCTTTACTAAAAATTGAATGTAGTATAACTGTAGTTACTGCCTTATTTTGGATCTTCCATTTCACTCTTTACCCATGAACCTCTGTAGAAAAATTAGGGGTTCCCAGTAATCTTGCTAGCAACACCTTAACATAGTTGCTCATTACTATGTGTCAAATTCTGTTCTTTGTGCCATGTATGTGTTTAGCCCATTTAATTCTTTTAAAGACACTTTGAAGTGGAAGCTGTTACTATTTCTATCATACAAATGAGGGACCTTCATTTCATAGAGACTAAAAAACTTGTTCAAGACAAAATTGTTAACATATGACAAAACTGGAATTCACATTGAGGCAATCGTAACTCCAAATTAAGAGTTCTTAACCATCCAGGAGCGCTGCTGTATTGAATCTGGGAAAAGGGGAACCTTGGAAAGGAGACAGGTACTTGATCACTGGAATAATGTGACTGCTTTATTAAATTAATGAATGGTCATTGAAGTATGGATCAATGTCAAAGTATGGATGTCAAAGTATGGATGTCAAAGTATGGATCAATGTCCAAACTATGGATCAATGGTCAGGTGTGTATGGATCAATTTTATTCAAAATCAGTTAGCAAAACTTCATCACAGGGTGACTAATCTTTCTAGATGACAAAAATATGTAGTAATTGGAGTTAAAATTCTGAAGGTTTTTTCTGGCACTGTAGGAACTGTAAGGGCATGGTTTTTACAAGCTTTAGCAAGACTACCTCATTAACAATCCAGCCTCAACTCTTGGGAACTTTATTGGAAATGCTGGTGTAAGCATATCTTATAAATGTGGTTTCTATAGAAGGTTTAGGATTTTACAGACTACGGGATATAATCTTTTAGTGAACTCTTTAGTCTCCACATTCATTCTGACATATGACCTAATCTTAAGTTCTGAGAACTCAAGTTTACCTTTTAAAATAATCAAATTATTAATACAAAACACTGTAAGTAACAGTTGAAGGGTTTTTTTACAACCCATCTGTAGGACTCAAAAATGATTTTAAAAGGTACAGTTGATTACTTGATAAACTGTTGATAGTATTCAAACAGTTCTTTCTAGGAAATTACTCCTGAGAGTTGTGTCAATGCCTACATTCAGGAACAGCTATTGAGCTATTTTCCTCTTGGTATTTATAAAAATAGCTTTCGAATTGTAGTCAGGTTAAAATGAATATATTTGGGCCTCCCTGGTGGCGCAAGGTGTTAAGCACTGCAATATGAAGTAATCTGCAGCCTCTGCAGAATGAGTTCGATCCCTGGCCGGCCAGAGAGTTACCCATATGGTGCAGCAGATCTCTCCTGTCTCGCCCGCTGCTCCCCTCAGCAGTGTAGTTCAGTCAGTCTGCCTGTTTTGTTCCCCACCTTGTCTCTGGTGAATCCTCTCACCCCCCCATCTCTGGCCTGTACCCCAGCTCTTGTATGCATAAATAAATCTTTAAAAGAAAAGAATATATTTTCTCTCTATTCCCTTCTCTCTTTTGAAATCCTTTTTTTTAGGGAAAGGGCCATCCTGATGTTGGCCCTTTAGTCTCCTTCTGCTGGGATGATCATTGGAGGCCCAAGGGCACCGACAGGCATATCTACTCAAACTAAATCCATTTAATCAGGTCTGAAACCTCACTATTTCCCTTCAGTTTTCCACTACCCCTGCACTTGGCATCCATTCCCATTTACCAATAAAGTTCTCACACTGAACATAATTCAATCCAGCCAGTTTTCCTTGGTACTTTCTCTTGCCTACCTATTTTTAATCATTTTTTCCCAGACTACGAGAGCAATTTACCTTTGCCTTTGTATATTGCCTTTTCAAATTAAACAAACCAAGCAAACTGTTCTCCCAGTTTTAACTGTTTTCACTAATTGTTTTCTGAACACCAAAATGACTTTTCTTCCTTTTTCTTATCAAAGAATTAATTTCCCGTATCTTCCTATAGGCAATTCAGTAAACACAACAGAATTTTTTAAAAAGAGAAAAGACAAGGAAGGAAGGAAAGAAGAAAGACATCAATCAATTGATCTTATCAAATCTCAATGCTTTTCAAATGTTCCTTTCTGTTTCTTCTCTACATAATGTAGTACAAGGCCATTTACTACTATCTGCCAAGGAGAATACAAGTAATAATTGAATACTACTTTGTCTAGTTTTGTAATTAATTTTTATTGATGGATAAATATAAGAGCTAATATATTGATCACAGGTATTGTATCCAGAAGTAATTACTATATCTGATTTAATACTTTGAAGAAATAAAATATAGATACTAAAAAAATTATATATAAATAAGGGCTTATATTAGTGATAGGACCTGAGCTAGAATAAATGATGAGTGTTAATGTTAGAAGGTTAGCTTGACTCAAATTAATGGATTTTCTGTTTGGATCTTTCAGTTGGGTCATGATTTTTATATTGATATGTAGAAGTAAAGTAGAATTACGGTTTTTTCCCCAATATTATTCATCTTTTCCAGAAACATGAGACAGCTTTTGGGTAATATAAACTTCATACCTGGGTAAAACTGTTTACTTTTTCTAGAAATGGAAAAATGAAAACAGACATTTTCTGAGTTCACACAGTCTGAATACCACTGTTGTAACATAGATCTCATCATTAAAAGTTGCTGTGATTTGAAATCTCAAATGTGGCAAGGAACAACATTTTTGGTCAGAGAAAATGTATTAAGCTATAATGATAGCAAATTTAGAGGAGACATATTTATAGGAATTGAGTAAAGGCAAGTTTACTGAGGATTGTCTACATTCAGATTTTATCTCTGGGATTCATTAAAACATAAGTTCAAAGTTTTCTGCCTTCCCTTGCACTCTGTTGACTTTCCAAGGACTTAAAAAGTGAATTTGAGCCCAGATCTACCTTCTCAGAACAGCACACTTATCCATAAAGTGACTATCCAGCATTTTCCCCCTTAAATAGAATAGAAATTCTTAATATTCCAAGGGTGGCCTAATAATACTACTGGAAATTTTTCTCATAAATTAATGTTGGGTTTACTTCATAGAAATATATCATTGTGTAAGAAACATTTTCTTAACACAATTATTCACTATCCAGAGATGAAGTATCAGACATCTGTAACAGATTGTTAGGGGGAAAACTGGGGTTGTGGGAGCTTTGGAAATGTCAATCAAAACAAACAAAATAATAGGACTTATTTTGTATGCTTCCTAAATTTTGATAACTGCAGCTTTGTGTAATGGTTCTAGAAAGTGATACCCTGTTGAATCATATTCATGGCTATAGTAAATTATTACATTAGTAATTCCAAGTGAAACACATTTCCTTTTATCCATTTCCCTATACAGTGCCTGTCCATAGTTGCTGTGGGTTTAGTTATGTGAACTTATTTGACTAATAGGTTTTTGCCAAATGTCAACATGATTAGAGGTTTGTTACTGCACATTGTGGTTTCCCTCTTGAACCTCAGGATCTCCAAAATATACTGTTATATGGACCAAGCAGACAAAACCCAAAATATTCTGATCAGTAGCACCAGCCAACTGCCAGATGGTAGTGTATGATCATCTGAGATCAACCAGCCTTCACAGTTTACAACTACTTGAGTGAATCAAAAGGAGCGAAAACAAGCTCGGCCAATTGAGCTTTGCCTCAGTTGCCAAACCAAACAATTATAACCAGATAAATGGTTCCTGTTTTAAGTCACTAAGTTTTGGTGTGGTTTGTTTCTTAGCACTATATAGCCAAAAATATCTGTTACCTAAACTGGATCACTTATTGCTATTAGCCACAGAATGATGTTAAGAAAATTGCACTCTCTGAAATACAACTGGTTAATTAGAAAAATACTAATACAATAGTATCTTTCTGTTTATATATTTTTAATTAAGGAAGTCATCATTCATCCCTTTTAAGCTGCAGAGACATAAGACTTGCTCAAAGTCACCAGAAGTACTAGCTGGCATAAATTAAATTAACTTTTCTTTTTATAAGAAGTTTAGTTATAAATACTATAGGATGGGATATGAAGAGGGTAATTCACATTCTTCACTTCTCCCACCCCCAAAGAAAAGTAAAATATAAAATACCCAGGATTGAATTTGATAACAAAGGAGCAAGACTAATAAAATGATTTTTCAGAGGATATAAAATAAAGCTGGAATAATCTAGAGGTCTATCAGGTTCCAAGAAAGATCTGATATTTTAAAGATACCAATGGATATATCCAAGTTCTTGCATTTAATTTCAGTCAACACTTTTTTTTTTCATTAGAACCTAAAATATGACATTGGAGCTCAGCTAAAGAATAGTGTTTGAAAAGTATCAAGAAATATTTGTAGAAAATAGAACCAGGAATTTGGAGGAAAAACAAGAACAAGGAATATATACCATGGAGCTATTGTAATCAACATAGTATAGTTCTGGTCATTCTCACTCTTAGATAATATCCCTTCCTGTTTAATTGAGAGAAATGGAAGCAATTAGAGAATTTCCATTGCTCTTACACTGCATATATTGACCTGTCTGCATCTACATCTAGATTCTTTGTCTTTTCTCCATTCACTTTTGATAAACAGTTCATGTTCTTATCAAATAGCAATCCATTCATTTTATAGTGGCTCCTATCTCCTTTTATCTTTTCAGAGACATTGGTTTAACAATTATCTCCTCTTTCTTGCAGCATCATTTTTTTTTTCAATCCACTGGACTATCTGTCAGCATATAATTATGCTGTTTTTCTTGACTAAAAAAAAGGGGAAAAAACATGTGACCCCTTATTCTCTAGATTCTATCCCATTTTTCTTTCTCCTTTATAGCAAAACACTTTACAGGATTTTTTTTTTTGTAATCACTCACTCCATGTCTTGTCTCATTCTCTTTAAATATCACTGCAGTATTTGGTTCTTACCACTCCATCAAAATAGCTCCTGTCAAACACATGAAGGACTTGGGACACCAGTGTTCAATTCTAAGACCTCATTTTACTCCATGTATCAGCAATCTTCAACACAAATGACTGCTGCTTTTTTGAAACAACTTTATCTAGATTTTAGGAAACCACATTATCTTTATGTGGTTTAAACATGGCTTTAACCAATATCTGTACGTTTGTGAATCTCAAAGCATATCTTCAGTACAGATATCTCACCCGATTTCAAATTCAAACTACCCATATTATTATTATTATACTCCATTGATTGCCTAATGGATATCTCAAACAAGTTTACACCTAAGCTCTGAGTCTTGATACGCAAATCTTTTTTTTTTTTTAAAGATTTATTTATTTATGCATACAAGAGCTGGAGTACAGGCCAGAGGTGTCGGGGGTGAGCGGATTCACCAGAGACAGAGTGGGGAACAGAGCAGGCAGACTGACCGAAGTACACTGCTGAGGGGAATAGCAGGAGAGTCAGGAGAGGTCTGCTGTGCCATGTGGGTCACTCTCTTGCCAGCCAGAGGTCGAATTTGTGCTGCAGAGGCTGCGTACAGCTTCATAGGTTGCGTCTCAACCCCTTGTGCCACCAGGGAGGCCCTCGATACTCAAATCTTGATGGGGAAGTTTCACAGGCCCCTCCATCAAGGCAAATGACAACTGTGTCCTTTTAGTTGCTTAGATCTAATACATTCTCAGTCAGTGTTTCCTTTATTCCTCACGTCAACAAATCCTGTTAGCTCTAGTTTGCAAAAATTCATAGAAAATCCTTCGTTTCTATCACTCTCATTCAAGTAATCACTGTTACTTTCCTGGATTATTGCAGTAACTCAACTAATCTTCCTTTTTAGATCTTTCATTAAGGTAAACTACACCATAACTAAATAAAAATAGCATATTTAAGGGGGCAACTCCTTAATGTCATTTCTCTTGTGGAAAATACAGTGAAAGGAACACTATGACAGCAGCAATTATAGGTTAAAATTTAGATTCTGTTATTTGGTGTCCCTATGACTTTGGGTAAATCATGAAAAATTTTAGCCACTGCTCCTTTATCTAAGAAATGTATATGTAATTTTCTCTCTACTTTATAGAGATTTTAGGATTAAACAATTCAAGAAACATATCTGTATATGTGACTCTTAAGTACTACTCAAGTGTCAAGTGATAATAATAAATTGATAGTATAATTACAATGACAACTGGATAAATGAATGCATACTGTATAATATTTCTTCAAGTGACATGATGTGTGAAGAAAAATTTTAGATTAATAGAAAGCATAATGTAATAACTACTTCATTGAATCTACTACACAAAATGAATGGGGGAATGGGGAGAAGAGTGTTGTACAGCCACTTTAGATGGGTTTGTAAAGATTTATTGAGCCAAGAGAGCAATCTGCAGTCTAGTAAATTGGCATTTGAGGGGTGTCACAAATAATAATGTACTGCATCTTGCACTATAATGCACAGGTGTCCAAAGGCTATTACAGGCGATGCAATGCACTAAAATTGTATGAAGGTAATAGCATCGCTACTATGTGAAGGGTACTCAGAAAAAAACTTAAAAAATATCTATTTAACACAATCACTGCTACCTTTAGTCCAATAAAGCCAGAACAACTCAAGAAATTAAATTCTCTGCTTCCAATTCAGCCACTACTTCTTTAAGTAATAACTACAGGATAAAATAATTGTATCAGAAGAGTGTCTGATCTTTTGACATACTAGATTTAATGCATGTATGAGGGACTGTTGAAACCTATCAATATCTAGAAGATAGTGGGCCTCTCTACATCAAGTTACTTTCAGAATGCAGTAAATGAATCTTTTTTTAAGATTTATTTATTCATGCATATAAGAACCGGAGTACAGGCCACATGCACGGGAGGGTGAGAGGATTCACCAGAGACAGAGCGGGGAACAGAACAGGCAGATAGACTGAAATACACTGCTGAGGGGTGCAGCTGGCGAGACAGGAGAGGTCTGCTGCACCATGTGGAATTCTCGTCGGCCGGCAGGGATTGAACCCGCGCTGCAGAGGCTGCGGACATCTTCACAGTGCAGGGCTCAACCACCTGCGCCACCAGGGGAGGCCCAAATGAATCCTATTATTAAGAATTTTGATATGGAACTTGGGGAGAAATATTTGATTTACAGTATCCTTTAAGTCTATAGCAAAGGCATGGGATATTTGATGCGTCCATAGCCTATAGTCTGTGCATCTGTGCTAGAGTGAATTTTCTCTTATGTTCAATTGAATAATTGAAATTTCCCACAAAGATTCAGTTTTGACTACAAAAGAAGTAATAAAAATGTTGTGCTTTTTCTCAATTAAAATAGGTTACTTTCTACCTTTTGAAAAATATATTTCAGAAGTTAAAAATGTTATCTAGTAGATGGAAGAGATAATTTCTTTCGAGCACAGAAGTTTAGGTAGTCAAAGAACATTAAAAATGACAAAGGGACATTATAATTGTCATTCTTGGAAAGCAGTGTATAAACCATGATTCAGTGATTCAAAAATGATTCAAAAACATGTAGAGATATTTAAAGCCAGTAGTCAAAAGTGACTATTTAAGACAAAACTCTACTGAATGAATGTCTTTCTATCTCTTTTTCAACATCTGCATATATGCTGGGAATTATGCTGGGTTTTGGATCCACAAAGATGAGCAGGGGAAATAAATTGTTTTTGTGTGCTATTCAGTTATGTGACTATTTTCAGAGATCTTTAGACTCTATTTCCTTCCCTTACTTCTCTTAGACCTTACGTTTTCTTCACACATACTGTTGAGGGCCATGCTCAATTTGAATTCTATTTCAAGCTGACTTTCTTTAATGTGGGGATTTAGTATTGAGGGGATTTTCAGACTGTCAGTTATGGAAGCTCATGGCATCCTGATGGCAATAACCCCTTTAGACATTTCAGAGGACTGGATCCCTTGCAATTAATCCTAAGCTTCAGCTGAGATTCTCACAGTGACTCAATTTGTCATCCTCTCCTCTGAGTACCTATTGACTATTTGAAGATTCTTGCCTCCTCTTCACTTCCCTTTGCTTCCTCTTTCTTCCTCCTGTGTACCCCACAGGTCCTACAGTTGTCAGGGTTTGGCAATACTTACTCACATTTGGGCAAGTGGGTTTACAGGTATAGTTTCACCTCTGGTTGATATTGTCTATGGGTTTTGGTTCTTTTATTCTAGATGCTTTCTCTTTTTCTCTTCTTTTTTTTTTTAATAGGGAATGCAGGGAGATTTAGAAACTCAACCACTATTGCCATCTTTCCACAATGCAAAACATGTTTTTTTGAACTTGTCTGAACAAGTAGAGAATCTCTAGGGATGGATTAAAGCTAAGATTTATACACATGCCAAAAGTTATAACTAACAGCACAGCTGGCCTGCACGCAGCACTGGAAACTGTGAATCAGGTAGTTGTTTATCAATATCAAAATGTTTTTATTCTTGGAAAGCTTTCTTTCAGGCTGTTAAATCTATACTCAGTAGTATTCTATGAATATGTATATATGCATATAGACTGCAGGCACACACATACACACAATATTTTAGAATGGAAAACCAAAATGTGATGCTGCATTACCACCTGTGTCTGATTAAATATTTGTAGCAATTTAATATAACTAAAAATGAACCATTTGGTGCAGGCTATTATATTATTTTTCCTATATCAGTTATGTGGTTCAATATGATTTCTGATCAACTGTTTTGACTTGATTTTTAATGGTAACAACTGCTAGTAGTGCTTGCTCCAGTTTATTGACTTTTACCTTGTACTTCCCTTTAGTCTTTATGCAGTTAATTTTTCTTGATTCGCAGGTGTTAGATTGATTATCATTTTCTCTGTTGGTCACAGCCCCACACAACCAACTCCAGTTAAAGTCTATTTTTTCCCTCTTGAAGCAACAAGTAGTTCTTTGATGGCACCTAAGAAGTATTAATGCTTAAATAAAAAGATGAACAGAGCACAGAGTTGCATCATGATTTCATAGTATTTAGCTATGTCACTTTGAAGGATAAAGTCAAAAACATTTCTAAAGAAGGTATTAAGAGTCATGTAACACAGAGTTTCAACCACTTCCTTAGCATCTGAAGCTCTGTGTTATATGACCTAATTGTTGAGTTTGTTATTCAGGTAGGAATCATTTTCCATATCTTTTCTTTTGAAGGCCCAGTCAGAAGTGTTAGTAACTTCTGGTATCATCCCATCATCATTATCATCATCATCGTTACTGATGCTACCGCCACCACCGCCACCACCACCATATTGTACAACTGCTCTACTACTCTACGAGGAACCACTTCCCCCAATAATTATATGAACATAACCTAAGAGTTGGGCAAGTTTCTGTAATTAGAATATCCTTGTTAGGAATAGGAAATCAGGGTGGGTGCAGTTGGTCATTTCAATAGAGGTTCTGTAAACCCCAGAGATAATAATGGTTAATTAACTCTGCCATCTGAACTTTTAATGAGGCAAAGTAGTATCTTTGAGGTAGAATCATGAATCTGGTAATGGGTAGACAGACAGATATGAAAGATGAGCGGTGTGTAGGCATTTGTGTCTTTGGTTACAGATTATTTATGAAACCTGGCCGAATCTGGATTCTTAAGCTCCATAAGGCATTTTTACATTCTAATTTAATGGGGCTCTGTTACTTACAACCTGGAGAGAGATAATAAAAATATTAATTACTACCTATTGAATGAGCATATGACACAACATTTGAATTATAAACTCATCTAATTTTCAGTTGAGGGAAAAAGCAGTCACTGTGACTAGATGAAGACTCATCCACCATACAGCCCTTGATTATGTTAGTGAGGGTATGCGTAACTACTCGGAATTTGCTTTTCAATTGGCAATTAATATCAGAAGTGAAGTTGAGATTCATCTAAGCATTTAATCATATCTCTTCCACATCTTCTAGATGTGTTTTCCTTCTAGAATGGAGTTCTGCTAAGTTCCTCAATAATAGCTGCAAAGTGCATCTGCAGCAATGCATTAATATGACCTAAATTACAGGGCCCAGCTTTAAATAATTAATGCAGTTGTTTAACTTCCTCCTGGCCTCTTAGGGCACCATTGAGGGATGGAGCTTTGAGGAAAGCCTTGGGTCTAAGTATCAAATAGTTATCTCTGCCTCTGGCTTAAAAACCAGCCGGGGCAGGAGATGTACCTAACTGTATGCAGCTTCAAGGAAATCTTTTGCTCTTGCTGTTATCACAGAAATTTCCCTCTACATGCTTTCTGAAGCCAAAGCCATTGATGAAATATTTGAACCTGAATCTGTTATAGATTCTGTGATCTAACACTTCAAGTTTGATTTTCATACCATCGTTCTGGAACAAGCTATATTTGAGTCAAAAATGGGAAAATGATTAAATTGTAATTTATGAGAGTAAGGAATAACTTTCTTTACTGGCTAACTGGAGGTGGAGTCAGAGTGAAGATCATTACAAAGATTAGGATCTTGATAGGTAGCAGGTGGCCAACAATGTGGCCGTCTTCCTTGATTACCCCCCCCCCTCTCTCTTTCTCTCGAAGAGGCACAAGTGAACAGTTAATTTTCAGTGTAATTTGTGTCTGCCTCTTTTTGCTGACTCAAAGAACAGTTCTCAACTTTCCAGGGTTGATCCACTCACTACTTTTCATTTGAACTGTTTGATAATGTAAACAATACCTTACTGTTTTTGCATGTTTATGCTGTAATGACATTAATTCTAAATGAAAATAAGGAAAAACTCAGGTTTATCAGCTCATTTATAGTCTAATTGCAAACAACTAATAGTATTTATATCAGGATGTTGAAGAGCATGCCATTACAATCTGTATCAGAATATTTGGAGTTAAGTGACTAAAACATTCTAAACTAACCTATTCTAACAGTTCCTGATATTTCACATATTTATGTTTATATGTCCATATGAGTGAGTATCCAAATGTCTTCATACAAGTATGTTGATTTTCAGATTTATTCATTTTTATATTTTATATGCACACCTTCCTTGTTATGTCAGAACCATGAAGCATGACACCTACGTGGTTAAAACTGAAGTTGCTATGAGTTTTCAGAGCTTTCCCAGATTGCTATTACCATAGCTAATGGCATCATAGAAGGGATGATAATGACACAAAAAGAGCAAATTAGATATGTTAACCAAAGTACTGTAGATTAAGACAGAACTTACAAGCCTCATGTGGAATGCCTGTATTTAAATAAGAAACGTCTCCTTTTTCTGGAAATAAGATTTCCCTTTAAATGTGTTGTTTGTTTGTGACTTTCCATAAGCACTCAATGTCTATATATCTTGGCATTTAGCATATTGTTGGCACATAGGGAACCTTTGTCATAATGAAATGTCATTTCTTCCTAAGAGTCTTGCACATTTCAAGCTGTGGATGTAATGTAGCTGATATCATCAAAATATCCCCTACTCCTGAAAATTAAATGTTTTTATTGATTTTTGCAAGTATGCCAAAGTCAGCATTTTATCATAATTTCTTATGGATTTTCCTCTATCCATTGAAGTAAAGCTATTAATGCTAAGTCTGAGCTTCAGCTTTTTTTTTCTATTTTGATAAAATTTGTATTATAATATTGTAATGTTAAATTTCTTGGCAGTCACTAATCCAAAACCCTTTCAGATATTTCATTATTCTTTTTAACTTAGGCATTAGCTGTTAGGGCAAGATTAGAACTATCGTGGCACATGAAGAATTGGGCAACTCTATTTTTAGGGATTTCTGTTTCATGGTATGAGCTAGAAGTCATCATAGTAACAATGTTTTTAGTATATAGTGAGCAGTGTATAACAGCCAATGTGTTTTATCCACTCTGCTGGTTACATACCAGGTGACTATAAAAAATGAACTCTCCTGAGCTTCTGTTTGTCCATGCAGAAAATGTGAAGAGTCCTGGAAAACCTATCTGTCATAAGAGGGAAGCAGAATAATGTATATAAGAGAGCTTAGTAACTGTATAAAACTAAACAAAGGTCAGAGACTATTGCCATTTCCAAACCAGAAATAATTACCAGAGAAGCTGACTTTTCTGTTCATCAGTAATTATGTTCATTCCTTCTAACATTAGCTGGAGCAGCCTTTGACTTATCTAGGGGTGTTCTCAAGCTCCACCTGAGAGATTGTCTCAGATTTCCTAGCAATGGAAGGCTACCAACATCCTCTGCTAAAGGTTCTTTGGTTACCGAAGGGAAAAAGAACCTAGGAAAGCATGAACCTTTTATACAATAAATTCTTTACATTACTATTGTTTTTATAGCTAATCACCTTTTGTGTTATTGGAATTCCTATGGAGGCAATTTTATTTTTTTAATTTTCTGATTATACATATGATGACAAGGAAATAGCATTAAATATAAGTAAGAATGAAATAATACAAAAGGTCGCATGCTTTCCCTTGTTATCATTTAAGCAAATGTGTATTATAACAAGCTAACTTATGTAGTTTAAATTGTAAAGTTTAAGCATCACTCCCTATACTTTAAATACTATTGTGGGATTTCAATATTCATCTCTGTGTGTCAAATATTTTAAATGATACCACAAATTCAATGGCCTCTACAAATGAAACTCAGCAGAAAAAAGGAGAAAATAGGAATGTTTTCTAGAGACAGACGATTTGACTAGCAATGCTATTGAGATAAAATAATGGACTTTTGTTTCTTAATTTCCCTCAAATTCTGAACTTATTTTACTTTTTTTTTTTTCCTTTGAGTGCAGTTTTTGCTGATATTCAAGCCTTTGGAGTTCTAATCAAGTGAAGGGATTAACTTTTGAATGTTAAGAGTGGAGATGCTCATAAAATTAAAATCTCAAGTTTATTATAAAGTTTAATATGGCATTAGATACTATGAAATCTTAAATAGAATTTATTAACTAATATTTCAGTTCTAAACCCCCCCCTTTTTTTTTTAGTTCATTGACTCCATTAAGACACCACTGGGGTCAGGGGGTTTGTTGAGGGTGCCAACTCTTGCACTTCTCATGGCCGCCCTATTGTATATCTGTATGACGCAACTTTTGAACCTGTTCCCTCTCTCAAAAAAGGGGATCCTTTTCCTTATGGCATCCTCAGGTAGAACTGCAAGGCACAGTTGAGGATGAGACATAATGTACTTGCTTCAGAGCTGTAAATTCCACCTCTTTTATCTCTAGGGTTCATTTCCAAGTCTTGCCAGGTGATGGTATTCAAAGAATAAGTGGAAAATTCTCTACCAGAAATGTTCTACTGGCACATTTGTGGTTGCATTAAGCTGTATTATTGACTTTCAAGACTGTTGGTGCCAGCAAATTCTAGTCTATGAGAAATGGACTATGTGGTCTCAACCTTAAAAACTCTGATATTTAAATGTACTTCAATATAAGCTCTGCGGGTAATTAGTAGACTTGTCTAAACTGACAGATACAAGCAGAAGTTGGAGATAAATGCTGAAAAATACAGTTACCCCCAGCAGGTCAACAAAGCACAAACTTTGATCTTACAAATACTACTAGAGAAGGCAAGTGTTTTAAATCATAGAACTCATAGATTTTTTTTGTAGAACATAGAGTAGAGGATGTGTTGAGTATTACAGGCAGTTCCCTGAGACATAGGAAGTGTTTAAAATGAAAAATTTATGACTACTTTTTTTTTAAATTAATTTATTTATTTATACAAGAACCAGGGTACAGGCCAGATTCGTGGGAGGGTGAGAGGATTCACCAGAGACAGAGCGGGCAACAGAACAGGCAGACTGACGAAATACACTGCTGAGGGGAGCAGCGGGCGCGGCAGGAGAGGTCTGTCGCACCATGTGGGACCCTCGCCGGTGGCCGGGGATCGAACCGGTGCTGCATTGGTTGCGGACAGCTTCACAGCGCGGTGCTCTACTGCCTGCTCCACCAGGGGAGGCCCAATTTATGACTACTTTTGTGTTTGTGTGGTATGACCATCTTGTCAAGGAATTGAATAGAATAGTACAAACTCATAGGTCAATTTGTTATCTCTACATCACCTTGCTCTCTATAAGACCACCATAATACTTACATGTTAAGTACAGCTCTATAATTCTAGATGGTTTATAAATATACATTTTAACTCAATATCTTTTTGAGCATGGAATATCTTTTATCTACAAAAAAAATTCTGTTATTTTTCAATATCAGAGGTAATAATTTTAATCCTATTTCACATGGGCAGTACTGCTGTCCAGTTGGGGATTTCTGTTCTAAGTGTGACAGCAGATTTCTCTCAAAGCTTAAGCTTAAGAAATTTAGGGAATTTCATTAGATGATTTGAACCATAAAAAATTAGTTCAGCTAACAATGTTTATGGCATTTATCATGGAACTACAATACATATAAACATCATACTTACTCCCATCAAAACTTAAATTCTGTTGAGCATAAATTTTAAAGAACCAAATTTAGTTGGCACTTCTTGTTTGGAAAGGCTAAGGAAGTTATACGGCTGGAATGAGGATACTGAGAATAGTAGAATGTCTGCAACATAAAATGCAGATAAATGCTTTTAAGTTGCAGAAAGCATAAAAAACCTGAACAATTGTTCACCCTCAGTTGCCTTTAAAAAAAAAAAAAAAAGGAGATTCATGCTTTAACAAGCATTGATGAGAAGGCACTGTTTCCACCTGGATCCAAATCAGAGAAATAATTTCCATAGAGCTTTAAACATAAATGTTAGATTTTCTGTGTTTCTGAACCATCTTTATTAGCACACCCAGATCTTTCCTTAGAAATCTATACTGCTGTAGCATCCTTTATTTTGGGACTTTCATTTTGGAAGGGATAAAAACATTAACAAGTGAACCCAAAACTGCTTTTGCCTTCTTTACTACTCAAGTGAATCATAGGAAAACAACCTAAAGCTGACCTAAAGGTCAGTTTCTAACATTTACTTGACATCTATGTTTTTGATATGAATCCAACCATTGAATGAATTTACATGTGTACGCTGCAGAACTAAACTGAAAAAACTTTCATATCCAGTAAAGCAGTAATGTCCTTCACAGTACAGAAGAGAGAATCTCATTTCATTTTCTCTTCTGCTGCCCTACACAACTTTAAAGTTAATTTCCTATAAGAAAGTGAAAATCAAAATCAACAAAAAACTATGAACCAGAGACACTTTTTGGGGGGTGGGGGCCGGGAAGGGAGGGATTGGGGTCAGAATGGGGGGTTGCAATTGTATGGGGAATATAAAAATAAAATTTATTATAAAAAAAAAATAAAGTTAATTTCCTAACCACCCAGGAGGTGTGGGACTACCTGTACATTATATATACTTCTAAAGAAAAACAACTGTACAAAATACTAAAGAAAATCTGGTGCGTAATCACTCACACACAGAATGCCCAGTGTCAGGAACAATTTTCCCTTTGTACTTAGTACTGCTTTTCAGTACTATCCATAAGCACATGTCTTTTAAATATCAAGTTTATTGAGGTAAAAGTTTATAGGTAATAAAATTCACCCTTTTTAACATGTAGTCAGAGTTTTTCATGGTGTAGTCATATATTCAATATCACAATCAAGATACAAAATAGCATTATTCAATAGAAATATAATACAAACCACATATGTAACTTTACATTTCTATAGTAGCCACATTTTAAAAGGATAAAGAAAAGAAAAAGTTAAAATTTATTTCATGTAACTTTTTATTGAGATAATATTGCTTTTTTATATATTTTTTTAAATTTTATTTTTATATTCCCCATACAATTACAACCCCCTTATTTTGACCCCAAGCCCTCCTTTCCCTGCCGCCCCCCCCCCATAGTGTGTCTCTGGTTCATAGTTTTTGTTGGTTTTGATTTTTTTCTTTCTTATAGTTATTCTTTTTCCTGGTCCCTTATTTAGGTTTTCTAGATTCCTGCTATGAGTGAGACCATCGGGTATTTGTCTTTTTCTTTCTGGCTTATTTCGCTGAGCATGATCCCTTCCAGTGCCATCCATGTTGCTGCACATTGCATGTGTTTATCTTTTTTGAATGCTGATTAATATTCCATGGTGTATATGTACCACATCTTCTTAATCCAGTCATCTATTTTTGGGCATTTGGGCTGTTTCCAAAGCTTAGCTATTGTAAATAGTGCTGCTATAAACATAGGGGTGCAGGTGCTCTTTGGAATTGATGTTTCTGTGTCCTTTGGGTAAACACCTAGGAGTGGAATTGCTGGATCATATGGAAGCTCTATGTTTAGTAGGTCAAGATCTCTCCACACAGCTCTCCATAGTGGTTGGACCAGTTTGCACTCCCACCAGCAGTGCAGGAGAGTTCCTTTTCCTCCACATCCTCGCTGAGATAATATTGCTTTATAGCACTGTATATGATTAAGTTGTATAGAGTCACACCTCTTCAGACATATGTCTCCTGCCGTGCCTACCACCACAGTACCCATAATCTTCTACCACAGGCCATTTGGGCCCCTTGCCCCTTTACTGCTCATCTCCTACCACCCCCGCTTTGTAGCTTCTATTCTTTAGTCATATTTTTAGGGTTGTTTTGGTTTTATTTTGTCTGTTCCCTTACATTTCCACATATGACTGAAATTATCTGGTATTTCTGCACAGCAGAAGTGTCTGCCATTAAAATAAAAAGACACCCTATTAAGTGGGAGAAAATATTTGTGCATCATATATCTGACAAAGGACTAATATTCAGAATACATGGAACACTCATACAGTTCAACAAAGAGAAAACCCAGTCAAAAAGTGGGCACAAGAGTGCATTGCTTCTCCAGAGGAAACATGCAAATGTCCCCCCAGGCACATGAAAACATGCTCATCATCACTAATCAGCGAAAGGCAGTCAAAAGCACAATGAGATACCTTCTCACATCAGTGAGCATGGCTCACATCAAAAAGACCAAAAAGTGATGGGGAGAAAGTGGAGGAAAAGGAACCCTCATATGCTCTTGGTGGGGATATCAGCTGATATCTCTCAAATTATTAAAAATAGATCTTCCAGATGATCCAGTAATTCCCCTCCACAGAGCTCCTAGAGGAATACAAAAACACAAATTCAAAGGGACATATGCACCCATGTGTTCATTGTAGCATTATTTTCAATAGTCAAGTTACGGAAGCAACCTAAATGTCCAGTGATAAACGAGTCAATGAATGAGATGTGGTGTATAAGCATCCACACTTCTTAAGCAAAAACACTTATTTTTATACCATTTGATAGTTTCCTTTTTATTTTTAGCTTAATCTTGAAACATATACTTTTTCTTCATTGTTTTCTGCATTTCATACTACTTATAGTGACTGCATAAATGTCCATTTCATTAACATATGAATACATCATCTCTGGCTGATTTAACCTTAAGATTGTATGTAATTCCCTGTTCCAGATGATGCAACATGAAAATACATGCCTGAACAGGTTTCATGGAATAGATTAGAATTTATGTAGTAACATAGTGTGCATCAGCACATTATTTTGGCATCTTTGGTGTTCTGATTATTTATTCCTGTGTTACAACCACTCCACACTTAAGTTCACAATGCCACAACAATTTTATTTCACTTACGGATTTGTTGGTCAAGAATTTGGAGAGCATAGTGGAGATTGAATGTGGTTTCAGGATCCTTGGAATGGGGTTGACATGAATTACTAAGGACTAGACTGATTTGGAATTTTCTTTGCTGACATCTCTGGCTCCTGGCCAGGGGTGACTCTAAAGCCTGGCTCAACTATATATATTGGTGTGCTTGTGTACAGCCTTTACACACATGGTTTGGGTTTCTCACAATATGACATCGAGATTATGAAAGGGAGCATCCTGCAAAAGGAGCAGTTAGCACATAGGGTTCCAAGTGTCCAAGCAGACCAAGATGATATATTAGGAATTCAGTCGTAGGGTTTGTGGGATATGTATTCTTGGACCTAATCTCAGAAGTCACTGGGGTGACCTCTAACCAGTTCTATTTGCTACAGTCAATGGAGTCAGTTGAGATTCAAGGAAATGAGATTCCACATCTTAATGGGAGAGTGGGAAGATCAGATATGAAGTAGAACATGTTTGCAACCAGAGTTGCCACATATAGATTGCTAGAGTATTTTTCCTGATGGGACAAGATTACAAGTGTATATATTAATTGCTTAGTTGAACACTGGGAATAAAGTTCCATTTGGGTGAGAGGGTATCTGTAAACTACATTTTCAATGTAAAGAAATATATAGCTTAATTCAATAGAATGCAGATTTCTTCAGCCCATGTCAATCAAACCTCAGCAACAACTTTTGAGCACGACTTTTGGGTTTCTGATTCACTTACCTTGTTTTGACTTGGTGTCAGATCTCTTCTTGATGCTCAGTTCTTTTTTTCAATTATGAAGGCTTAATAAATACGCCCTGAAACATATACTATCATCTCCTCTTTTATTATCCGAAACCTGATGGCTAAGATTATGCAGAGTGCCTAATATGTTTGATTAAGTGAAAAATCCATTTAGCTATTTTATTCTTGCATGAATACATACATTAGTTTTTTTTAGCAAATGATTATTGAGTAGTCTTTTGCTAAGTTAAGTACATTGTGAATAAAGGTATGACCCCCACTCCCGTGGACAGTGATGAATTTTAGGGAAGGATAAGATGTATTAAACCTACATATCGTAGTACATATAGAGTAGTGTATTGTGATTAAGTCTATGAAAGGTAAGTGAAGATACTGATGCATGAAGAATGAGAAGGAACCAAACTGGCTAATAGATGGAAGCTAAACACTTGACACAGAAGGCAGCTTTGTTGCTAGGCAAGGGGCTCTTTAATGAATGTGGCTAGATCAAATGAGGAATTTGAGAAGATAAATCACCTTTATTTGCAAATTGATTGGCAAAGAAGGACTAGACTGAGTTTTCAAATCTTCCTCCTCCATTAAGAAAGGATATGAGGTTATATAGGTTTTAGGGACCAGTGTCGAGGACAAAAGAATTGCATTTTATTGGCTGAAAGCAGATTAGGGACAAAGAAATGCAGACTTGGCTGATGTTTATTGATAAGTCACAAAACATTTCATACACGAATTATGAAGAGTCTTTTTTTCACATAACTAGAGATTTGAATTTTTTTGGTATACCCCCACCTCTGGGTGGCAACCTTCTCTGCATCCTGTCTCCAGCTAGCCTGGGAGCTCAGCTCAAAGTTGTTTGATTCTACTTGCTCAGGCTATGTCAGATAAACTGGATCTGTAAATGCAAGTCTCAAAGAGAGTGTTAGGTAAGATTTTTTTTTTTACTCTCTTGTACTTTAGGATCTGAGACCAACTGAAATGGTTAGCCTGCTTTAGTATCTGAAAATAATATTCATAATCGAAGAATGAAAGATCAACTCTACCAGTTTAGTTTAGTAACTGAAGAATACATAATGTTGTAAAGTAATGTTACCTAACAAAAATAAACAGAAAAGAAAAATTGCAATGCTTTTAAAGATGAGAAGAAAAAATAGTGCAAGAGCTCAGAAAGATAGGAAGTGATCTGGTCTGGCAGGATGCTGAAGGTCATTGGAATTGTCTATAAATTCTATTCTTAGCATAGTGATGTGATTAAATGATCTTAAGAGAGAAGAGATGTAATTTGATTGATTCTCCAAGAATTTTTTTGGCTAGAAAATAAACTGAGGGAGATCAGAGGGCTTCCACAGGTATCAGGTGCCAACTCAGTAATGCAGGTGATAGTCATGGATGATAGAGGCAGTGAAATGAGTGGTAAAGCTTTGAGATTTATCTTGTATTTTGTTGGAGTATTGGTGATAAATGAGTTGTTAGAAATATGGCTAACAATGTACGTAGAGTGGTCCCACTACTTTGGTGTAGCTGTCAATCCTTACTGGCAAATAAAACCTTTTCTTGAATGATGAACTGTGGTGTGGTCTGTGCCTAAGGCTGGTGTCTGGGCAATGATTTGAGAGGCAGCTCTGGTTAAGAAAGAAGAGGCACTGCTGGTTGAAGTTTAAAACAAAACTGGCAGTTCCTTTCATGTTCCCAAATGCCCTATGACTGTTGTGGCAGCAGGACATGAAATACAGGTGCATAGTGGAAAGTGAGGTCATAGAAGAAATAGGGAGTCACTGTCAACTTTTTTTCCCCAAAGATTTATTTATTTACACAAGCACTGGATACAGTTAGAAGTGCAGGAGGGTGAGAGAATTCACCAGAGCCAGAGCGGGGAACAGAACAGGCAGAGTGACGAAATACACTGCTGAGGAGAGCAGCAGGCAGCAGGAGAGGTCTGCGGCGCCATGTGGGACTCTCGCTAGTGGCCGGGGATCGAACCGGCGCAGCAGAGGCTGCGGGCAGCTTTGCAGCCCAGTGCTCAACCGCTGCGCCACCAGGGGGCGCCTTTATGTATTTGTGTGTGTTGGGAGGTGATGCAGTGGATGGAGTATATATAAAATAATATTGGTCATTAGTATATAATTAGAAATAATAGAAATGTGTTTTTATAATGCCATTTGATCTAGTTTTATAAGTCTTGCAATGACGAAGTCTTAAAAATGAGTTACATGAGTTACATTTATAACACAAGGGATGCGATATAACACAAGAATTTGTATGAGAGACTGAGTGGCTGCCCAGGAGCATCTTAGACTGTGGTAATAATCAAAGATGATCAGCTCAGTCCAGGGTTTGGCCCACAGGTTGAGAAATTCAGTTTTCTAAGGCACTCCGTTTAGTCGAACTTATGTGCCTGGTTCATTTTAATGAAGTTCAGAATGTTAATTTAAACTTGAGGATATTTTTATCTAGAAATCAAAATTCTGGGGTATGCAACTAATGTACCCCTTATTGCATACTGGAGCAGACAGTATTAGATATGCAAGGGACCAGAGGAAATAAGGTGTGCTATTTTGTAGGGTGTGCCTTCCATGCCATGGTGAGGCCTGTTGAACCCTCCCTGATCTTTGATAGGGGCATTTCTCTGGGAATGGTAAGACCAAATGCATTTGGGCTGTGCTTGGCATACATGCATTGTCAAATTCTTACCTTATATCCCATTCTTTCAGAACTCTCTGATCATATGCTACAGTAAAGTTATATAACTGATAGCGTTAGACATATTCTGACTCGTTCACCAACGTGTCTGTGTGCACTCCAGTTATGTGTCCATTCTTAAGGTTTTATGAAAGAAAACAAAACAAAAAAAAATCAGTAAGTTCTGCAAAGGAATCTGCTGTGAAGAGCCCTGTTCTAAACCCTGTCATCATCTGTCAGCAGGTGCCACTTCTTCAAAGCCTCAAGTCTCCTGCCCCACTGGACTTCCAGTTAAAAAGGCATTTTTTATGATAAAATCTTTTATCACCTAACTTTTTGATTTTTCTCTTACATACACAAATTGCCTACCAGAGATAACAGGTTTAAGACAGACATGTTGCCCAGTCTGGAATTTAAACATAAGCACACTGGAAAAAAAAAAAAAAAAGCAACAGCAAAACTGCTTGTCAAAACCAAGTTTTTGTTTCTCCTTCAACTTCTCTCAGTGTTATTTCCCCTTATCTGGGAAAACCGTTCCCCTTATCTGGGAAAACCTTTCCTGGAGTGGGCAACTTGAAGTAGAAAACTGGCTGGGATCCCTTTCCCATCAATCTCTTCTGGATATTCCTCATTTTTTACTTCTGAGAATAAATTCTTGACTCCCCTCCCCCACACGGTAGAGATTATTATTTGCAAGCCCACAATTTTTCCTAATAGCATCCTGAAATGAAGTCACAACTTATTGTTGTCCCAATTGGGTACAAAGATATTGGGTAGCTTTGCTGTACCAAACTTTGTACTACACTTCTTTTGTTGTGTGTATTTGTGGGGTGAATTCAGTAGTTCATAATTATATTAATTTTCTATTGTTGTGTAACTAACTACCACAAATATAGCAGCCAAAAATAACATCCACATGTCAGGTCTATAAATCAGAAGTCTGGGGTTGTGTGATTGGCCTCACAAAGTTGAAATCAAGTTAGTGGCCAGGTATGTCCGTATCTGGAACTTTTGGTCATCTTTAAGTTCATTACTGTGGTAGAAGAATTCAATTCCTTATGGCTGTAGGAATTTGCTTGTATGTTGTTGAAATGCGCTTTTTCTCTGTCTCTGGAACCATTCTCCAATCCTTCATGGGGTGCGCTTCACCTTTAAAGCAAGGTATGTCATATCAAGCCCTTTTTCCCCTTTTGAACTTTCTGACTTCCCCTTATAGGTCCCTGGACCAAAACTCCTTGCTTATAAAAGCTTTGTATGATTAGATAAGACCTTCTCCATTTATGGTCAACTGTGCCAAATAAGAAAACATAACCATGGAAGGATATCTCATCAAATTCACAGGTTTCATAGTTGTGGAGGTGGGATATCTCTGGGAGACCATCTGTCTACTGCAGTAGCCCTACTCCACAGCCCAGCATCTGCATCTGAAGTTCTATTTTTAAAAGTACAATTATTTTGATGAATTCATAAAATCTCTCTGGGAAAACAATTCTTACTAAAGATAAGAGATGAGTTCACATAGCCATGTTTATAAATTTGCATCTTTAACTATAAAGCTTAAGAATGTCTAGGTTACACTATTATTATTTTTTAAGAATACACATAATTTGTTATACATAAATTTTACTGTAAAATTCACTTTTTATGTGTATATGTAATATTATTTTTTAATTAGAAGGAAACTGTATGCAAGTTCCATGATATAGAAATATTCCAGATATGAAGTCATAACTTTAAAATCATTTTCAGTTCCCCTTCCTCGTTCATTCTTATAATCACCTACGATTTATAACAAAACAAAATACAGTATTCTCAACAACTTCAAGTAGAATAAAATATACATTTAAGGAACAGTGACAAATGGTCAATATAATTCATAGTCCAATATTAAAATATATATGTATAATTGTATATGAATTTTGGAGGAATAACAATATAAGCTGTTTATAAAAATAATTCAGAAAGAGAAAAATTCCATAATTCTAAATCTAATGATAACTATTATTAAATTTTTTTGTGAATTTCTATGGTGTTTTACCTTTGCATATTTTACCATAGATTTACATATAGATTTATATTTTTATACTTCAGTGACTTATTTTAATTTTTTACAGTGAAATTCATATAACATAAAATTAAGTATTTTAAGGTGAACAATTTTGATAGCACTTTCTATATTCACAAAGTTCTACAAATACTTCCATCTAATTATAAACCATTTCCACCACTCTAAAATAAAAACCCCACATGCATTAAACAAATTTTCCCCAATCTCCTTTCTCCCTCTTTTAAGCCCTGAAAATCACTAATAAATATGCATTCTCTGTGAGTTTTATTTCATCTAACTGTAATCATACAATACCTAATACATCAGAAGTCTTTCACTTTGCATAATATTTTTGAGGTTTATCCACAGTATAGCATATATCAATACTTTGTTCCTTTTCAAGACTGAATAATATTCTATTGCATGTATGTACCATAATTGGTTTATGTAGACATTGATGACTATTTGGGCTGCTTCTACTTATTGGATATTGTGAAGAATGCTACTTTAAACGTATGTACACATACTTGTTTTCAATTCTTTTGGGCATATACCTAGACATGGTATAGAATTGTTGGTATGGTAATTTTATGTTTTGATATTGATAAACATGAGTGAGTATTTTTAAAAGTTTTACAGTTTGTTTTATCAACTTAATATACATTAAATGTCTTTTGATACCAGTCTGTGCTTATTTGAAAAAAAGTTCCTCTCCATTTTAGCCATAAGTGATACTGTGTTTTTATCATAACTATAATGGGGACAATTTTGTTTATTTAGTTTATTTTAATTCAGATAATGTTGATTTACATCAAATTATATGTCTTTGGGATACAGATTTATACCTCTACAAACATATGTTATTTCACCGCAGCTACCACCAAAATGCTATTATTCCTCCATTAGAATGCCCTGCTCCCTTTACTTCCATCTCCCAACACTTCCCCCTTCTGATAGTCTTAGTTATAGTCCAGTGTGCTCTTCCCCTTCCTCTTTTCGCTCCTCCTCCTCTCCTTTCTCTTTCCCATCCCCTCCTGGATGTCTCAGATCCATGGTCGTCCTTTGAGGTTTGTCCTAGTCAGACCTAGTGCTTGGTTTCTCTGTATTTCCCTTGTAAGTGAAACCATCCATTTACCTTTCTCCTTCTGACTTACTTTGCTTAGCATAATCTTTCTAGTTCCATCCATGTTGTGGCAAATGGCATGAGTTTATCTTTTTCAATTTCTGAGTAGTATTCCATTACATGTATATACTACATCTCCTTAATCATTGATATCTTTGGGGGCATTAAGTTGCTTCCATATCTTAGCAATTGTAAATGGCAAATATTGCAGGTTTACTTTTAAATTAGTGTTTTGGGGTCGATACCTAGGAGAGGAATTGCTGGGTCTTATGGTAGATCCACTTTTACTGTTTCGAGGAATTTCCACTTGGCTTTTCATAGTGACTGCATCAGTCTATTTTCCCACCAAAAGTATAAGAGGATTCCTTTTTTCCCACAGCCTCACCAGCACTTGTTATTATTATTATTTTTTAATATGGGCCATTCTCTCTGGTGTGAGGTAATATCTCATGGTTTTGATCTGAATTTCCCTTATGAAAAGTGATAATGAACAATTTTTCAAATTTCCATTGGCCATCTGTATGTCTTTGTAGAAGTGCCTATTTCACCCTGTTGCCCATTTTTTTGATTGGGTAATATTTGTTTTGTTTTTGTTGAGTTGTGTCGGGTCTTTATAGATCATCAGTATCAGTCATTTCAGATGCATGATGTCAAAGATTTTCTCCCATTCGGAAAGGTATCTCTTCGTTTTGGTTATTGTCCCTTTTACTGTACAGAAGGAGTATAGTTCAATGCAGTCCCAGTTGTCCTATTTTCCTGTTTGCTAGTTCCTGTTTCTTATTTGCTGTTAGAGATTAGTCCTCAAAGATGTTTCTAATGTTTATCATGGATTGTTTTGCCTTCTATATATTTTATGGTCTCAGGTTTACATTCAAGTCTTTAATTTTCATGTATGGTGTGACATAGTGGTCTACTTTCATTCTTTTGCATGTGGCACTCCAGTTTTATCAACACCATTTATTGAAGAGGTTTTCCTTATTTCAGTATATGCATATACTTCACTCCTTTGTCATAGATTAGTTGTCCATAAATGTGTAATTTTATTTCTGGATGTCCAGTTCTATTTCATTGGTCTATGTGTCTGTTTTTGTTCCAGTACTATGCTATTTCAATTACTATGGCTTTATAGTATAGTTTAAATTCTGGAAAATTTTCCCGTTCTACATATTTTTGTAATTTGGTATGGAAAATTGAATTATGTGACACTTAATTGAAATTTGTAATAGAAATCTTTAAAATAAACATGCAAAGAAATAATGTCTATTATCTTTTTGGCTAGATAATTGAAAAGAATAGCTGAATAATATGAATCTTCATCATTTTTTCAAATATTGAATTGAAAAATTGATATCAAGATTTTTGCATAGCTAAACTATTCTCAACAATGGATTCAAGGTGATGATACTGTATAAAAAACATTTTCAGACAATAAAAGTTCAAGTCTTTGAGAAGACCCCCTTTGTTTCATCAATGACCATATTCAAATAGAACTATAAAAAATTCAAAGGATTAGAACTCTACATAAATTTGCATATGAGAAAGTACCTACAAAAATCATCCACTTGATCCTACTAACTGTTATTTTACTGTGAACTCTGGGCCAGATAATTTTCTTGACTATATCTAGGTATATCAGTGGTCAAAAGAGAGAAATATGGTTTCCTTTCTAGTGCTATATTTAACATTTTTTCATTGTTTATTTTTTATGCTATGTAAATATGAATACTGATGTATGCTAAGCATAAGGAACTGGGAGTTTCTTTGAAAATATTTCTCTTGACTCATGCAAAACCTTGACCTATTAACAAATGTATAACCTAAGATTCATCCAACTTTTGCCTCAGTTTAGGTACTATAATGTCCATTATTCCTTGAAACCTTTAATCTTTATCTTCTTATGTCATAGGATGGCGGGCTATTCCAGAAGTCAATTTTACTCCTCTTGTTTCACACACTCCTGGATTACATTTGTCTGTATCGTTTCAATTAGGTTTGGCCATGTAAATGAGTGAGCAAGTGTAATTTTGGCAAATGTGATGTGTACCAGTTCTATCTATGGTACATGTAAATTGTCAGTGAGAAATAGTTTGTCTTCTCTACCATCATGTTGGCTTGATGCAAATGTATGTTTTAACCTTGGAAGTCATATGTTGGATATGGTAGAACCAAAATATGGAAGGAAAGTAGGTGCTGATTTTCTTCTTGGAGAAGAGTCATCTGCTTAATATGAACATCATTTTGGACATCTAATACAATATAGTAACTAGAATAACCTCAACTACTCTGCTTCAAAGGGAAAAAGGTCAGTGGATTGGGAAAAAAATACTCCTTTAAGATTTTAAAATTGAGTATAAAGAAATAATCTTTTGAAAAGCTTTTGTCTTTAACACATATTTGATATATAAATGTATAATATAAAATTAAATATATAATATATTTAGTATATAATATACTATATATCATATCTATGTGGTATATATAATATATATAATGTGTGTGTATATCTATGTAAGTGTGTGTGTATGTGTGTGTATGAAGCTACTCATTTCCTTAGAATGAAAATGTAGAGTGAGAAGATTAAGAATTTAGTTTTTTAATTTAATTTTTACTTTTCAGTTATTCTTAAAATTTAACTGAATTTCATCTAAGGGAAGAGAATGAGGATACAGTGAGCAGAAATTGAAATAAGTAAAATTTCTACTTTATTTTCCACAACTGTACAAAGCTCAGTCAGAAATATCCTAAGGAACACAACACTTAGTCAATATAGCCAAGAATTAGATTATGATTTGAATACTGTGGCAATATATGTATGAACATCTTAAATTAATAACATTAAGAGAAAGAATCAATGTTACAATTAGGTGGTTTATTTTTTAAATTTTAATATCAAGTACGGGTGTGAAACAATAGAAAGTTAGAAAAAGTGACAAAACAATTCAGTAATATAATCAAGATTAGGTCATATTTAGAAAAAAAAGAAGCCTGAATCTTTATTTTTGGAGGGAAGATGTCTATTTTCATAAAGCAGTAACTGATTAAAAAAAGATTAAAAAATGCAGGAAATTCTTCATTATTGCTTTGGCTCTTGGTTAAACAAGCATTGTATTTGTTATTAGATATATTTGGAAAGGTGATTAGCAGATGGAGATGGACAAATATAAAGATTTTCCATATGGAGGTAAATTAGATTTTGAACTGAGAACTACAGAGCTTGGCATTGTTTTATGTTAGCACTTTAGAATGAATTATTAAGCAAATCATTTGAAGGTACTTAGAAACAAAAATAGTTAGCTAACATCTTTAATAAGTTTAAGTCTTGCCAAATTAACCTGCTATTCTTTCTTAAAGGGTAATTAGACTGATAGTTGAGGTAACTGACAGTTTTTAATACATCTAATGCAAACCAGGCATCTCACAAAAATTATATATGAGACAGAATGAGAAGGAATCACAGGCTTTGTATAGCACAATTAAGTGCTACCAGAATTCCACTGGTAGGCTTATACTTGGATATAGAAGCAAGTAGTACAAAGCTAGTTAATTTTTTTTTCCATTTTTACTTAAATTCACCTGGCCAGGAAAAATTGAAAAAAAACACTAATCATCTCACATTCAAGGAAAAGTAATTTTTAGTTTATAAGAGAAAAATATGGGCCTCCCCTGGTGGCGCAGGCAGATGAGCGCAGCACTGTGAAGCTGTCTGCAGTGTCTGCAGTGGTGGTTTGATTCTGGCCAGCAGGCAAGGGTCCCACATGGCTGGCAGACCTCTCCTGTCTTGCCTGCTGCTCCCCTCAGCAGTGCATTTTGTCAGTCTGCCTGTTCTGTTCCCTGCTCTGTCTCTGGTGAATCCTCTCACCCTCCCACACATCTGGCCTGTACCCCGGTTCTTGTATAAATAAATAAATCTTTAAAAAATGAAAAAAAAGAAAAACATGACCATATAGCCATGATTTAATATTATATTTAACAAATACTCAATGATTCATTTGAATGGTACATTGCAGTTTATTTAAAAAGCACAATTCACAAGAAGCACCCCACAGTAAGGTACCAATATGGGTATTCATTTTATTGGGTTGTCGGAAAAGTCATGATGTAGTTTTTTTCTATGTTTTCTATGCAAAAGTGCATCATGACTTTTCCGACAACCCAATAATAGAGTTACACACACACACACACACACACACGCACACACACTCTGGCAATAAGAAAATGTATGATTCACAAATAATCCATGATACAAATATATCTGAAAATCTTAATTGGAAAATCATGGGCTGTAATATCCTAAGTATTTCCTCTATATTATAGAGATATCAAACAATTCCACCCAGGATTCTAATAATAAAGTAAAATTAACACTAATTTAAAATTAGAAAGAAAAACAACAAATGAAGAATTTGATGATGAACAGGTCAGAACAAAATGCATAGTTAACAGTGTTCTTTTCAAACATTTCAAGATTTCCAAATATCTGCTGTTGAACTGATCTGGTTGTCCATCACTGTGTAACAAATCACCTCAAAATTACTGGCATAAAACCAGAATTTTGTTATGCTCATGGAGTCAGTGTCAGGAATTTGGATAGGCCTGTGTTAGTTTCTGAAGGCTACCTTAACCAGTTACAAACATGGTCCCTTAAACAACAAATTTATCATCTCACAGTTCTGGAGGCCAGAGCTTCAAAATAAAGGTGTCTGTAGAGAAGGCTATCACTCCGAACACTAGGAAAAATATCTGTTCTTTACGTCAACTGCAAATGGAAACTCTAGAGTTGAAAGGTATGGTAATTAAACTGAAAATTCACAAAAATTCATTGGACTCAGCAGTAAATGTAAATTGGCAGGAAAAAACTGTAACCTTGAAGATAGATCTATAAAAGTGATCTAAACTAAAGATAGAAAAAGACAACAGAAAATGAAAAGAAACTTAGACAATGGGGCAATGTCCTGGGTTCCATCCTATGTGAATAAGAGGCCCAGAAAGGGAGTAATTTAAAGGAACAGAAAAATATGTTTAAGAATATTAAGTTATGGATATAAGAAGCTAAATTAACCCCAAATAGAATAAATATGAATATAAAACAGTGAATTGTATTCTAGACATTACTTCATTGCCTATAGAATAAATGCTTTGCTGACTGCTGTGGGGCAAGACCTTTTGTTTGACTTACTTATTCCATTAAACCTCACAATGACCAATTTTTTCCATTGGTTTCTTTTATTTAAACCTCAGACCTTGATGATATCCTTGGTTTGACTTGCAACAACATCCTTACTTGTCCATTTCTTGTTCTCCTTTGCTTAGGGCAGGAATTGACACTTTCTAAAGTGCTAGAGAATAAGTATTTTTAGCTTTGCAGGCTACACAGTTTCTATTGAAGTACTCCAAGGTCATTTTAGTGTGACAGATATCATAGACAACACATAAAGCAGTGAGTAAGGCTTGTCCAGTATGTCATTATTTGCAAATACTGGATGTGGTCTGCACCACTTGGGTTAAATATATATTTATATTTATATATATATTATATATATATATATATAAAATTTACCACTAATTACATGCTCTAATCAGAAAAAGATTATGGTTCACATAATTTTGAAAAATGCTTATGTTAAGTTTATATTTATGAAAAATATACTTTTCTCTTTAAAAAATTATCATATTTAATGAACAGTGACTTACAGGGAAGATCTCTACTGGTGAACTGCCAGAGGAACTACTTTTCCAACACTTTTATTAATAATTTGGATGAAGTTATGAAAATTATTTTTCAAAATGGAAAATGTACAAAAGCAGTAAATATCTAATATTTTGGAAAGGAAACCAATAAAATTTACAACAATGAAACCATTAAAATAATCTCTTAATGAAATAATAAAATAATACATTTGCATAACATGTGAAAGTGATAGGTTAAAAATTTAAATATAGTCAAACTCCATTTTGGACAATGCAGAGGGACAGATTATTAATAACACAATGTATCTGCATTTAACTTTTTTTTATATTACTGTCTTGCCTCCCTTTGTTAAGCAATTTACATTATCTCGTTTAATGATCACAACTAAACTATATAGATGCTTTGTTATAATGAGAGAAGTTAGGCAATAAATCATTTGCTCAAGGTCTTTATATAGCAATTTATGGAACTAGATATAAAATCAGCTTTTTTTCCTGAGTACAGTGGCAAAGTTCTAATTTGCTAGTCTTAAGTGGTGGGACTATATATAAAAAATTAATTTTTTTTAAAGATTTATTTATTTATTTATACAAGCACTGGGTACAGTCAGAAGCGCAGGAGGGTGAGAGAATTCACCAGAGCCAGAGCGGGGAGCAGAACAGGCAGAAGGACCAAAGCACACTGCTGCGGGGAGCAGTGGGTGTGGCAGGAGAGGTCTGTGGGCCATGTGGGACCCTCGCCAGCAGCCAGGGATTGAACTGGCACTGCAGAGGCTGCAGGCAGCTTCACAGCCCAGTGCTCAACTGATGCGCCACCAGGGGAGGCCCCTCTTTGCATTTCTTATTACCCACATTGAAAATATTAATGATAAAATAAAAATATATTAGAAAGACAATAGACTTTGACAATAGTAAATTAACACTTTACTATATTTGATTATTGAATTTATATTTTCAAAGGAAATTCAGTAATAGACCTAAAGAAATAATTTACCTTAGCATATATTGATATTATTTGTTTGGCAGAGTTACAGTTACTACAAGTCAGTGAAATAATTTACCTTCAATACTCATAAAAGCATGGGCTACATAGAGTTAACAACAATATTTATTATCTGGGATGGTGTTACTCAACGTGTGGTCCCTTAATTGTGGCAGTCCATAAACTTTTGTTCCTTGTTTGTGACGAAATATTGGGAAAAATTGAGAGGAAGCAGTTGAATGATTAATTTTACACTAGATAAATCTAATGATAATAAACATAGCTTACATTAAAAAAATTCAACGAAACTTTAATCCTCAATGGAGAACTTGATAAAAGTCTAGTGATCCTTCACTACAGACTTTGAAAGTCATTGACCTGAGTGGTACTCTGGTGATGGGTATGTATGCCTGTGGTGCTTACTCATACCGTGGCATGAAATTTAAGTGGAGTTTTCAGAGAAGGAAATCAGGATACATCATGATAAATGATAGAATGGAGAATTAGCAACCAGTGGTCTTATTTTTTCTGAGTTGTAGAGTTATAGAAAAGAACAAGTACCCATTATGTATAAATAGTAAAAGAAAGATTTGGCTCAGTAATCAGGAAGAATCCTAATAGAGTAGTAAAAAAGGGTGTTTCTGCTGTAAGATTAAAACTTCCATAACATTAGAACTATTCAAATAATAATGGGTAATAACTTGAGAAGCATTTGGTATAACTGATTGTTAAAGGTTCTCCAATTCAGAGTCTGTTTCTCTCATATGTTTAAAATTATTAGATTGTAATGCTGAACATAGCTCTCAGTGATATCTGAAATCAATCATGTTGCTGTCTCTGTGAATTCAGTACTATACTAATTGAAGGGGTTAATCAGCTACCCTATTTTAAAAAGTCACTTATCCTGAAATGGTATTGAGTAATCTACATATATTTTCTTTCTGTATTTTTGTTCAATATACTTTTAGCATTAAACTATTCATATATTTTTCTCAACATTGTATCTTCTTACTTACGCATTTGTTTTCTAAACGAACTAGTTGATCTTGAAATAAACTCAGGAACTAGCAATGAATTCAACAGTCCTTGGTATAACTAAGGTAAAATGAATTAGTATATCCTGAAATAATCTTTTCTCTCTTAGACTCTCATATAGAAACTTTATATCTTATTTTCTTTATTGCATTATTATTCATCAACAAAAATGATGTATTTATAGTAGTGGCTTAGCAATTTAAAGTGCTTCTGTCTTTTCAGCAGGTCGCACTATGGTTTTTATTTGATTTTAGATGATTGGCCTTTTTGGTCTTCCATAGGACTGAAGACCTGATCCCTCTGCTGGTTAGTCTTGGGTGTGAGGGAGAAGCCTTGAAGGTTAAATCCACTGTGAGTGCTCTGGCATGGGAGAAGAGTTATGTTTGTGGCACTGCTAATAGTCCTGTTCTCTGTGGTTCCGGATCCAAAACTCAGTTGTCAGTGAGTCCAGTCAGTGTATTTTACAAGGTCATTACTAGTTCCTAGTCATGTAGGAGTGGGGTGAAGGCAGTGCACTTTCCTCATTCTTTGATGGTGGGGACTCAGTCCTGCTGAAAGCACCCCAGCTCCTCACATACTTTCCTTAGTCAAGGGTATGTGCTTCCATGAGGTTCAGCTCTCTTCTTCCCAGAGCTAATGGCAGAATGGCTGGCTGAGTGGCAGCACCAGTTTGTATTTCAGCCTCCCACTGCTGACCACAGGAACCAGTTGTCTCTCTCCACCCACTTCTGGTTCAGAGACATAGGAGTCTCCACTGTGTCTCTTCTGGTGTAGTCTACTTGGTCTCTGATGTCCAAGAGGTGTAGCATTTTTGCCCAAGCCATGGGACTCTGGGTTAACTTACATTCTCTCTGGATCTTTCTTTCTATTTTGCCAGAATGTTTTACTACTTGGAAAATACTAACTGAATATGTTGCAGTATTTTTATATTTATGCTATTATATCTCAATATTTTTCTGTTCCAGAAAAGCAGTAATGACTTAGTCAGGTAAAACTTGCCAGTATGTGAACCTTGGATTTAATATAAATAAATGCCCTAATTTATGTAGCAATGTAATCATTATAAGTTAGTTATGGTTTTAGCAGACTTGAACTCTGCTTTGGATAAACATTATATTTCATAAATGAGGCAGTGTTCAACATATTCAGAAATGTACCAAATTAAGAAGATGGGAATTTTTATAGTGTTATAAAAGTTGGTTTGATAAGTCCATAAGTCACTCTATGTTTTCATGGATTTTCTGAATATTCAAAGATTACCTGGGTTAAGAAATTGTGACTTCTGTTATTAGTTTTATTCTTACCACACATATCACGTGTAGTCTCAAACATTCAAGAATATCAGACATTTAAAATGTAGAATGCATTTACAATCTGTGAGTGAAAAACTATGGTGAATAAAATAATCAGTGTTATATTTCTACCTGTTAAATAGTCACAAAAGCAAATGAAGTATATGATGTCTGTATTTTTCTTTTTAAAGATTTATTTATTTATTTATTTATACAAGCACTGGGTACAGTCAGAAGCACAGGAGGGTGAGAGAATTCACCAGAGACAGAGCGGGGAGCAGAACAGACAGACTGACGAAGTATACTGCCAAGGGGAGCAGTGGGCATGGCTGGAGAGGTCTGTGTGCCATGTGGGACCCTCGCCGGTGGCCGGGGATCGAACCGGCACTGCAGAGGCTGCAGGCAGCTTTGCAGCCCAGCGCTCAACCGCTGCACCACTGGGAAGGCCCTGATGTCTGTATTTTTAAGTAAAAAAAAAAAAAAAACCACCATCAATTGGTACTTTATTTTTTAGAGTATCTTATTTATAAGCTCACATTATTGAAGAATTTCCATGATAAAATCAACGTTGTAAGTACTTGCACCTCATCAAATTTAACCCTTCATTACTTTGTTAATTATTCACAGTAGAGATATTATTACTAACGCTCATGCATACCGCAAGTCCATTCATACTAATTTGTCACTAAGTTCTGTGAAAACCCAAAAATGGTATAAAATACCAGACTAAATTGCTCAGTTAACAGCTGATAATTTGACTTGGGCTTAGTTGAACAGTTCTGGTAATGCCTGGGCATCCTCATGCATCTGTACCCATCTAGGTTACTAGCCTTTTTAAAAAGTCTCTGCTTGTGTAATGTTTGCTTATTGTATTCCATTGCCCAAAAGCAAGTTAGATCAAAGCTATTGTAAAGCATTAACCAAAGGTGAAGACAAAGGATGGCTTAAATAAATCTGAAACCATTATGGCAATAGTATAGTACACTGAGGCTGTATGAGGTCATTTACCTGAAGTAATCTCTTGCTCCTCAAAAATAGTTAAAGCACAGAGTGAAATTATAGCCTATTTAAACTTGAAGTTTACTTGCTTAATGCCATGCCATAAGAATTTATTTTCTTGGTAACTTTTCCCTATAGCAATAAGCATTTCCTTGTGACAGGTCCACATACTTTGTATGTGGTGATTGATTGTTGAGTTACAACTACTCATCATTAATGAATGGGGGTTTGGTGAGGGAGCCGAGCTTATTAAGTAACATGCTGGTCTTTATATAAATGGTGCAGTTTATTGTCTTCCACTAGCACACTCCTCTTTCAGCTGAACATCAGCTTCTCAATATTTTTCCTTGTTTCTGTTTCTCATTCTTTGACAAATAATTTTGACTGTTTGCAGACCTGGAGATATATTTGGGAAAATACCTGAGTAAAAAAGAAAAGAGAGTTGTAATTAAAAGGGATCGTAGGTCTCTCAAGAAAACTTTCAGCCTTAGTATTTAATATGTTTGTAAGAAAAACGAAACAAGTCAAGAGTGAGGATTGCAAGAAAAAAGTCATAATTATGGAATGAATTCACAGGGTACATGGGTGTTATCCTTGGAAAATAGGACAGGTGTTTTCCTCTGAGAAGAGGAAAAAAAAGGGCAGGATAAGTGCACACTGTGGAACAAGGCTTTGGAAGACAGCAAAGTGCAGTGCGGAAAGGACATTTTTTTCTTTCTTTTTAGAAAGATCAGAGGTAGGATCACTTACTTAGATTGAAAGTCCAGTTCATTTTAGCTCCTCTCGCATTATTTGAGCATGCCTATGTGACAAGAATCTTATTAGGTACCTATGATCCAAAGAGGAATAATACACAATCTCATGTTGAAGAGTTTCACCATCTAAGTGAGAGACAGTCACATAAATCCAGTCTAATAGTCATAGGAGGGATCTCTCAGAGAAAATGACACCTAAGCTCAGTTTTAAAAGATGTATAGACATTAAACATGGTAAGACAGAGAAGGAAATTACAAATAGAAGGAATAGTAATTTCCAGATCAACCAAGATGGACAGACAAATGTTCAATAATTGATAAAGCTGTTTCTCTATTGTTTTTAATCTGTTACCCTTTGATGAATGTGAAGAGTGTTTAAATGTTCACATTCCTCTTCTGGAGATGCTGAAGAGCCCTCTACCAATGAAGATCTAGTTTTCCATACAAAAACCTAGTGTTTCTTAGAGATTAGAAAGCTCTGCTTGAACAGATTGAACTGGCACTGGGAATTATGTGCAGGTCTATTCATTAGCAATTCTGCAGGAGGTATATGCTAAGGAGACTAGAGGTAGTAGAATATAAATAGAAAGGGTGTAAAAGCTAAGATTAGCAAGACTTTTGCATTTTACCCAGAGGAGCCATAAATGACTCAAAACGGTCTGAAGAAGTAAAACAAGGTGCTTAAAATTTTCTAATACCAATATAACCTCCAATGAGATATCAATTGATTAAAATAAATCAAGACATAGAACATATTCCTCAGTTCTGTGTGTTTTAGAAAATGGTTTCTATTGATATTCTTTTTAGCTACATTTAAGTAATGTCCAACAATTGTGTTGAATTGATACTATCAAACAATCCCCCTTCCCCAGATTTCCAGTTTCATATTGGTTAAAAGATCTTAGAGCCTATTTGGATAATTTCTAAAAACACTTTTTTTTTAATATTTATTTGTTCATACATGAGCTGGGGTACAGGCCAGAGATGAGAGGGGTGAGAGTATTCACCAGAGACAGAGTGGGGAACAGAACAGGCAGAGTGACTGAAATACACTGCTGAGGGGAGCAGCGGGCAAGTCAGGAGAGGTCTGCTTCACCATGTGGGTTGCTCCCTGGCTGGCAGGGGATCGAACTCATGCTGCAGAGGCTGCGGATTGCTTCATAGTGTGGTGCTTAACCCCTTGCGCCACCAAGGAGACCCCTAAAAACTCACTTCAAATGAGAGTTGCAGTGGGGGAATGTCTTTCAGCCAGCTTTGCTTAAAGATGTGTATTCATAAAATCAAAATTTAAGCTATTTTTGTGTGGTGATTCAAATACTGCGAAGCTTTACATTTAACAAATCATTGTCAATTACACCTTTCAGCATGTTTTATGAAAGGAGTGAACAACTTCAATAAATGAAAGGAGTAGACAACTGTGAAGGTTGCATGTTGTCACATTCCAGAAGTTTTGGCATTAAAACTAGCAGCGTGGTTAGGTTAGGTTAGAAAAGTATCTCCTGATGGTTTAATATTAATCTCATTCTTTCACAGAATACAAGTATTTTTCAGTATTCATATTGAATAGAATCATTCAAGCAAATTTAACCTTTTATAATTTATCTTCATTTTACCTGTTTAGTGCTACTCTTTCTCTCTTCCAATATTTGTGTAATCTAGTTACAAACTTGAACTTTGAAACCAGGCAACTTATATTTTAGTTGTTGGTGCTTCAGCAAATTTTAAGTGTCTCAAAATTTTGATTGAATATGTTGTCTCTTCCTCTCTCGTTCCCTCTCTCCCTCCTTCTGTCCTTCCATCCATCCTCATTTATAACATTGATATGACAGTACCTACTTCAGAGATTTGCCATCATTTTTTTTTTTTAAGATCAAGCATAGAGGTGCTTTTGGCGGGGAGCAAAAATACTCTTAATGAATGCTAACTCTTAATTATAAAATAAGAAATTTTCTTCTTGAGGCAGACATTTCTTTACTTTCTCTTGAAAACATTATGCTTTACTCTTGACTTCATGTGCATCATTCCTGCTCCAACTATAATCCCTCACTTGAGATCTAGTGAGAACTCCACCTATTTCATAAAGCCTTGTCCTGATAATGCAGGGCACAAAGTTTTCTGAATATATATCTACATTTTGTGTACACCCTTTAGTACTTAATTGGACTATTGTACCACTATTGTTTATTGATTTGCTGCTTTTTTCCTGAAGAACTTTTAAATTCCTGGTGAGACTATAAATTATATTAACAAACAAAAGTATCTTCAACCAAACAAACCATCACTCCCAATACACTTAGAAAATTCATTTCAACTTTTCAGTTGTTCACTGAATGAACATTTGAAGTCTTTAAATACTAGAAATAATTCTCAAAGTTACATGAACATTGACTATACATAAAATGGATTTTTTTTTATTATAGAAGTTCTTGTCAGTCAACCTTTCTTTGGTATAGAAATGTGGGAATTAGATCACAAGGTAAAGACACTTCACTGCCACCAAATTTCGTGCTGCAGTTTGATTTTGAGCTGCCTGCAAAGTGAACGGTGGTAGCCAGACTGATACTGAAGTATGGCTGGGGTTAGTTTTCTTTTGCTGGCTGTTTTGAACCTATTTTTATTATCTGCAGTTACCTAGCAACATATATAATCTTGAGCTAAAAGCCACATGATGGCATCTAGACTCTTCCCTGTATTGTGATTGTGTATGTTTATTCATTTGCCATATTTATTTGATATTCACATAAAGACCCATATTAGTGTGAAAAATAGGAAAAGATTGACTAATGACACAATCACCCATTATTTGTGTCACCAATATAGAGTGATTTAAGAAAATATGTCCTTTGCAAACTTCATAAATTGGAAAAAATTGGGTGGTGACTTAACTATAATTTAGAAAGAAGCAGAAGTGATTTCTCTTTAGGTGGTAGTTTTCAAATTGCAGGTTTAAAGGTGGCTGATCCAATAAGGAGCTAATTGCTTGGTCTTAACTAGGCACACTGCTGTAAGAGATCTGGAAATATTTCTTCTCCTGGTGTTTGTATCACCTTCAGCTTCATTTTAATGATTCTTTTTGGTGTTGAGCCTCATTGTAGCAAAAATGTGAGCTTCCACTTTTAACAATCAAAAAGGAGTTAAGTGTACAACAGCTAAGCCTTTTTAAAAGTTTCTTATGCATTTTAATATTTTGCTCAGAGAGGTATATTTCTCTTATTTTTTAACTAATAATAATTTGTGTAATTAGTTTTTCTCTATAATATCCCCGTGCTTTTTACTTCAGAAATATAATTACCATTGCCATTGGAATATTATTATATAACTGTATTGATGGAGAACTATGAGAATCTCAAATTTATGTAATCAAAATTCTAAAATTAACTTAGGGTGTTTTATACAATTTTATAATTCTTCCATGTAAATACAATTTAAATTTAAGATGAATAAAATCAGTTTGAAATGTTTATTAGTTTATAAAAACAACTAATTCAGTCCAACTAACCCCTACTGAATGTTTATTATGTTAGTATGTATTACAGGGAAAGATATTTTAGTTCATTCAAATACTAAAAGACAGTCTTTGTTTTCAAGTAACGTATGATTTCTGAAGAAGGTAGGCAAGCAAGTAAAATATCAAGCAAGACAGAATGTACAAACAGAAACCTATGTAAATATAAATGCCTTATTAGATATGTCCATGAGACAGTGGTTGTACCCTGGATCAACTAGCAGCATCAGTATTATTTGAGAACTTTTTAGAAAGGCAAATTCTTGCACCTCATCCCAGAATAGTGGGGAGTGGAGTCTAGCAATCTGTTTTCATAAGCCCTCAAAGGAACTCTGATAGATGGTAAAATTTAAAAACAACTACTCTAGAACTGACCTGTCCAATATGGTAGCCACTAGTCACAGATTGTTGCATAATTTAAATTCAGGGCCTCCCCAGTGGCGCAGCGGTTAAGCACTGGGTTGGGAAGCTGCCTTCAGCCTCTGCTGGAACGGTTCGATCCCCAGCTGCTCCCTGGCCACCGGAGGAGGGTCCCACATGGCGCGCAGACCTCTCCTGCCACCCGCTGCTCCCCTCAGCAGTGTACTTTGGTCCTTCTGCCTGCTCTGCTCCCCGCTCTGGCTCTGGTGAATTCTCTCACCCTCCCACGCTTCTGACTGTACCCAGTGCTTGCATAAATAAATAAATAAATATTTAACAAAAATAAATTTACATTCAATAAAACTGGGGTTTAAAATGTCAAGTACTCAATAGGGATGTGGGACAAATGGGCACCATATTGGATATGGTAGATAAAGAACATTCCCGTCACTGAAGAAAGGGTGAATGGGCAGCATTATTCTAGACCTTGGAGACCTCAATGGGAAATTGAGGAATTAAAAAAGGTAGATTTAGTTTAGATCATAGAGATTCTAAAAAGCAACAGTAAGGAATATGAGTCATCTGTTTTCTTTTTTAATATATATTATTGTTTTAAGCCATTAAGACTTTGGGTGGTTTTTTTTTAAGATTTATTTATTTATACAAGAACTGGGGTACAGTCAGAAGCACGGGAGGGTGAGAGGATTCACCAGAGACAGAGTGGGGACCAGAACAGGCAGACTGACAAAATACACTGCTGAGGGGAGCAGTGGGCAAGACAGGAGAGGTCTGCTGCACCATGTGGGACCCTCGACGGCTGGCAGGGATGGAACCAGTGCTGCAGAGGCTGTGGACAGCTTCACAGCACAGCGCTCAATCGCCTGCGCCACCAGGGGAGGTCCTTTGTTTTCAAGGGAGAATGATGATGTCTTCCCTTTTTTTGAGAAAAGGACATGACAAACCTAGACTGTATTTATGGTTCATCACTGTTCCAGTGAGGGTCTTGATTCTTCCTACTAAGACTGTTGGAAAGCAAACACCAGATAGGCTTATACTAAGAAGGGAGAAGAGAATATGTGATTACTCTGTTAATATACACTCAATTGTTCTCTGAAAGCAAGGTGGTCAGAAATAGAAAATGAACAAGGTAAGATTTGGGGATGCATAATAGGAACAAGGTTAATACCATTACCAATGACAAGGAAATAGGAATGGCAGTAGTTATCAAATTATTCGGAGGGAAAGATTATGTGTTTGCTATGAATTTTTTAACACAGTGTGTTTTATATTCACCGAGATATTTTCTTCATTACTTTTATAAATGTTTTGTTACTTTTCTTTGCTATCTACTAATTTTTCACATAACTGCCTGTAATAAAGAAAATACTTTCTCACTATTATGAATGTTTTTCAAAGGTGGAAAGGTGAAAAAAAATTATCAACTTTCTGTTATATGAGTGCATCTATCATATCAATGCATATAGCAAAACAATTTATTCCTTTTTGCTAGAAAACATTTTCTGGAGAAAGATTTGCAAAGAAAGAAATGAGATTGTAATGTGTTCTATGAAAATTCTAGTTTCTTCAATCTAACATTATATATAGTTGGATTTGTGGTAAAATTGAAATGATTTTCAATTTCAAATAGAATATTCTTTTTTTGGAAATAAGCATCTTTTTGGAGTGCTTAGAATGTCAAGCGCTGTCTAGTCCTTTATTATCTCCTGAATTTTACAACAGGATATACTCTTACACATCAATTTGCTTACATTCCTGTGGATTAATTTTTTTTTTATTTGAAGACTTAAAAAAATCATATTGGCTAATATCATGTCAGATGGTTTGTATATTTTAGAATACTGCTTTACAAGTCTAAATGATATGACTTGAGGCATCAAAGTAAACTAGAATAAAAATTGTTAGGTGTCCAGAATCCTGATATGCAATTTTTGTACTATTTTTTAGGATATTAGATAATGAGTAAAAATTCTATAGTTTAAAATTTCCTCATTCATGTAATGAGCAGCTCATACTACATTACCTTGGTTTTCCAGGCTCTAAATGAGGCAACACATGAAAACACAATTGCTTGTAAATTGTTTATTAGCTGCTACTTATCAACAAGCATACCTCATGGATGGCAACAAGGCACAGGCAGGCAAGTTGCTGAGAAGTAAAGGAAAATAAGATTTGGGATAGAGGATGGGATTGCTTGAATCAGATTGAATGAACAACAGACACTTAAGACTTACCTTGAGCGGGCCTCCCCCGTGGCGCAGCGGTTGAGTGCTGGGTTGCGAAGCTGCCCGCAGCCTCTGCAGCGCCGGTTCGATCCCCGTCTGCTCCCGACCACCGGAGGAGGGTCCCACATGGCGCGCAGACCTCTCCTGCTGACCTCTCCTGCTGCGTCCGCTGCTCCCCTCAGCAGTGTACTTCGTCAGGCTGCCTGCTCTGCTCTCCCCTCTGGCTCTGGTGAATTCTCTCACCCTCCCGTGCTTCTGACTGTACCCAGTGCTTGTATAAAATAAATAAATAAATCTTAAAAAAAAGGAAAAGGAAATTAAAAAAAAAATAAGACTTATCTTGAGCATATCCTCTCATTAATGTGATTCTAATTGGGAATGGGTTGTATTACAGAAAATAAGATATTACTTAGATAAGGAAGTAGAATGAGAGAGTAGTTTCTGCAAAGACAAATTCTTCATCTAGCTGTTGTAATTGGTCTACCTCTAAGCTTGTTTTTAAATGCATAAATGTGGGGCCTCCCCAGTGGCCCAGCAGTTGAGTGCTGGGTTGTGAAGCTGCCCGCAGCCTCTGCAGCGCCGGTTCGATCCCCAACTGCCGGGTGAGGGTCCCACATGGTGCGCATACCTCTCCTGCCGCCGGCTGCTGGCTGCTCCCCTTAGCAGTGTACCTCGTCAGTCTGCCTGTTCTGCTCTCCGCTCTGGCTCTGGTGAATTCTCTCACCCTCCCTTGCCTCTGACTGTACCCAGTGCTTATATAAATACATCTTTTAAAAAATAAATAAATGCATAAATGTCTATATTTTAAATTTGTTCATCATAGAAATGAATTGGGCAGATATATTCATGAGTGAGTATCACATAGGATAGAAAGAACTCTAGGTAGGAAATCATGGGCTTTCTTTGGGTGACAAGTCTAGTTAGTGCCATCGTATTGCAGTGTTGTACACGTTGCTTATGTTGACACCTATAACAACTATCCTCTGGCCAAGCTTGACTCTCTTACACATTTCAAGTGGCAGGGAGAGTAGTCTAAGCAGCAAGTGGCAAAGTTGCTCTAATTAGCAGCCAGTGTATCTAATTGACCATTCGTTTCATTGAAATTTATAGCACCCTACATTAAAACCTTTTCTGGTAACCAGGTCATCAGGTAGATTCAGGTAGGGAACAGGCATTTGTGAACATCCAACATGTTGACATTGACTGTGTCTGAACTAGGAGTTGTAACAATAAAAATGGGCAGCAGTGAAGTGATCTGTCATTCAGGTCAGTTTAGTGTCTTTTATACAACACTTGATTTTTTCCCCTCATAATCTAGTTTTTTCTGCAACACCAACATTTATAAACATTTTTCCAGACCTTTTCAAATGAAGCTGGCTAATTGCAGTATTTCACTACATAATTATCACTAATTTCATTTATGTAGAGTTATTTCTTGTTGACTTAAGGAGGGATGTCTGTTGTCAGGGAACCGGAAAGTGAGACAAGAACAGTTAACTCTATTCTTGGGCCTGGTAAAACTACCTATATTCTGTGTTTTTCCCACTCCCTTAGACCATAGATTATATAATGACCATGCATTTATTCTTGCCTTCTGTATTTCATTTATCAGAGGTTTCTCAGTGATCAGAATAAAGTTTTGAGTATTATTTTCTCAGTAGAGAACTGAAAATGGTTTTTCAAAATCCTTTAAATATTTTCCATAAAATAATTAATTTATAATTCTTAAAATTAATTACTGCACTGATCTATTTTCCTTAATAGAACAATTGTTTTCATTTTAATATAAAACAAGTCCTTTCTTAATCCTCCCTTCTCCCAAAAGCTTAATCTCTGGGCTGTATTTTATTTTCCTGCAAATAAAGGACTTTAGATTCAGTGATTTCTGAAGTTACTTTAAGCTCTGAGACTAAGTTTGAAAGTTAAGAATGATAATAGGAGGATTTTCCTAGTTTCCTGAGATTGAAGGCGTAAAATGTCTACTGAGCAGCTTTCTAAAACATCCCTTAGATTCACTGAAGTGAATAGCCATTGCAATAGTCTGACTCTGAAAGCTATTTATCTTCTGATATTCTTCAAATGGTTGCTTCGCACTCTTCCATGCAATGGTTTTGCAGGCATTCAGTCCTTGAAGCAAGTGGCATTTTTCTAATTTTAACTCCGGTCAATCAGTTGGGTGAGTATTGATGAACAAGCATTTGTTAAAACCATGTCTCAAGTAATATCAATCTGGATTGAACATGTGCCATGCCTAAGAGATTTCTTCATTAACCTGCTGACACTGCCAATGAGAGTTCAATGTTGTTTCAAGAAAGAGTCTCAGAGCATGTGCCTCCTCTTGCTATTTTTATCATTTACCCTGCTCTTCCATGAGTATCATGGTTTTTATTTTTTCTTATCAAAGCTAAATAATTTCTGAAGATCATTTAAATACACCTTCATTTTATGTTTATTTATATTTTACATCATTGTTCATTTTTAAACAATATTTGCTTCCCCCCACACACCTCAAGTGTAGTCCCCATAGAATTTCCTTCACTAGTGCACCCTGCACCATCACCTCAGTCCCCTGTGCTCCTCCCTCCCTCCCTCTGATCCCTCTCCCTCCTCCTCCCCTTAGTTCTTTAAAGTGCTGGTGACTCTGATATTCATTTACTGAGCTCTGGCTGTTTATTAAGATGTGGGAATATCTAGATCACAAAAAAGGACTGAACGGGTTATTTCTGTTTTTTTTTTTTTCAACCATTGATTCACTTACTGTTTTTAAAAAGGTCTATTTTGAAACCCCTAAGCTGAAAAATGTTTCCTAAACCCTGTCTTGAGACATTCTCCCAAGGAGTAGATATTAGAAGGTCCATCTTACCATTTTGAAAATTAATGTAATTGCTGCTGTGGCTTTTACTCTGGAAAACAGTATTTTCCCATTTTGTTTTCTGTAAAAATTTGCTTGAGTTGATCTGAAATAACAATAGCTATAATAAAAATCATATTCCATGAAAACACTGTTTAGTATGATTAACTGATTCACTAATTCAATAGTATCTTTAAAATGGATAATTTAAAAACAAAAGTCATAAAGCAAACTGATATTTTGTGGGTCAACTTGGAGACTTTTACATATGTACTACCCAGTTGAAGAAATAGAAAATATCAAGCTCTATAATTTTTCTGGTGCCCCTTTCCAGTTTCATCTACTTTTTTTTTCCTGTTGAGGTAACCACAGTTCTGATTTCTATCATCATGATTAATTTTGCTAGCATTTGTATTCAGAGCAAAAGAAACATAAGAGAGGTGCTTTTCAGTAACTCAAAATATAATGGGCCGAGAGACAAGTGCCTTGAAGAAGTGACCTTTGAGTACAAAAGTTGTCTCTAAATGTCATGATTATAAGAGTATTAATGTCATCTCAGATTTCCTGAAATTTGCTATTTATACATATATGCACTTATAATCATAATTGACCCTCACAACACTTCTGTTCAACAAATGCTGTTCTCTGTATTTTACAATTTTAGACAACTTAAAGTGGTAAAGGTTAACATATCCTGTATTAGCTCTTTATGTGGTATTACAAATTAACACATATTGAACAGACTAAAATGATAGTTGATTATCTCAAACTTTCTGTGGTCAGGAACCCAGGCATAGGCTGATAGATCCACACTACTTGCAGGTCACAATTTGGGGGATAATGTGCTCACCATAATGTAATGTCAGTAGTGTCATATAGGTAATAAGAAATAAACTAAATCTCCAGCTGTATAGCTTATGATTCTTTGTACTATACCATACTGTGACTATTTTTTAATATTTTATTTTATATAATTCTTACATCATTTTTCATTTTTGCACAATGTATGCCTTTTCATTTTGGTTATATTCCCCATACAATTGCAACCCCCGTTATTTTGACTCTAGTCCTTCCTTTCCCCGCCTCTCCTCTCCCCCTCCTCTGCCCCGTAGTCTCTGATTTATAGTTGCTTGTTGATTTTGATATTTACTTTGTATTAATTAGTCTTTTTCCTGGTCCCTTATTTAGGTTTTTTAAATTCCTGCTATGAGTGAGACCATCTGGTATTTTTCTTTTTCTTTCTGACTTATTTTGCTGAGCATGATCCCTTCTAGCTCCATCCATGTTGCTGCAAACTGCATGTGTTTATCTTTTTTGATTGCTGAGTAATATTCTATTGTGTATATGGACCACATCTTCTTGATCCAGTCATCTATTTTTGGGCATTTGGGATGTTTCCATAGCTTAGCTATTGTAAATAGTGCTGCTATAAACATAGGGGTGCAGGTGCCCTTTGGAATTACTGTTTCTGTGTCCATTGGGTAAATACCTAGGAGTGGAATTGCTGGATCATATGGAAGCTCTATGTTTAGTAGGTCCAGAAATCTCCACACAGCTCTCGATAGTGGTTGGACCAGTTTGCACTCCCAGCAAACAGCAATGCAGGAGACTTCCTTTTTCTCCACAACCTCACCAACATTTGTTGTTGCTAGTTTTTTTAATATGTGCCATCTCACTGGTGTAAGATGGTATCTCATGGTAGTTTTGATTTGCATTTCCCTGATTACAAGTGATGTTGAACATTTTTTCATATGCCTGCTGGCCATTTGCTTTTCCTCTTCAGAGAAGTTTCTTTTTAGCTCTTCTGCCCATTTTTTTTAGATTGATTGATTGATTGATTGATTTTTATTTATACAAACACTGGGTACAGTCAGAAGCACAGGAGGGTGAGAGAATTCACCAGCGCCAGAGCGGGGAGCAGAACAGGCAGAAGGACTGAAGTACACTACTGAGAAGAGCAGCGGGTGGCAGGAGAGGTCTGTCCACCATGTGGGACCCTCACCTGGTGGCCCGGGGATCAAACCGGTGCTGCAGAGGCTGCGGGCAGCTTTGCAACCCAGCACTCAACTGCTGCACCACCGGGGAGGCCCTCTTCTGCCCATTTTTTGACTGGATTATTTTCTTTGTTTTTGTTGAGTCTCATCAGCTCTTTGTAGATTTTTGTGATCAGTCCTTTATCATTAGTGTTGTGTGCAAAAATTTCCTCCCAGTCTGTGGGTTTTCTCTTTGTTTTTGTTACTGTCTCTTTAGCTGTGCAGAAGCTCTTTAATTTGATGTAGTCCCAGCTGTTTATCTTTGCCTTCACTATCACTGCTTTGGGTGATGTGTCTGTAAAGATGTCTTTGAGGTACATGTAATGTAGTGTTTTGCCTATATTTCCTTCTATATATTTTATGGTTTCAGGTGTTATGTTTAGTTCTTTAATCCATTTTGAATTGGTTTTTGTGCATGGTGTGATATAATAGTCAAGCTTCATTCTTTTGCCTGTAGCGACCCAGTTTTCCCAGCACCATTTATTCAGCAAACTTTCTTTGCTCCAGTGCATATTCTTTGCTCCTTTATCAAAGATTAGTTGACCATAAATCTGTGGGTTTATTTCTGGATTTTCTATTCGGTTCCATTGGTCAGAGTACACATTTTTTCAAGTATACATGGATCATTCTCCAGGATCGATCACATACTGGAACACAAGACAAAAATCAACAGATATACCAAGATGAAATCATACCAACCATCTTCTCTGACCATGAAGGCATCAAACTAGCAATAAGCCATAAAAAGAAGGCAAGGAACTCTCCTACCTCATGGAGATTGAAACCCATACTGTGACTATTAAGAGTGAAATAACATTAAAACATTTCTAGCCATGTAAAGCTGTCATTTATTGGATTCTTACTAGGTTTCTTTGACTTAAAAATACTGTTAATCTTGTGAGAAAGAATTTTAGACCCATTACATACATGGAAGCAGGTGGTTGGAGCCTTTAAACAATAGGTTTGTCACAAAGCTTGTATATAAAGATGGCAGGATTCTAACACAGTTCTTTCTGACTCCATAACCTGAGTTCCCACCCACTGTATTACTTGCCTGAAGGTAACATTTGATATAGACTTTGAAGGATCCATAGATATTTCAAAAGTTAGAGAAGTGACCAGAAATTACCAGTAACAATCAGAAACAGCAATAAAAATAAAGATATAGAGTTGGGAAAGTATCAGATCCATTTTCTAGAATTTGGAATAATTCAGCTATGCTATCAGGAGTACAAATCAAACTTTCACTTTCCCTAATAGAGCATTTATTGGTTAATACTTTGTTTTGATACCAAAGACATACAATTTTTTGAACATTGTAAATAGCCCTGTGGAAGTTTGTGCATATAAAGAAAGTGTTTGTTTCCTATGCTTGTTATTTTTCTTTCTTTCTTTCTTTCTTTTTTTAAAGATTTATTTATTTATTTATACAAGCACTGGGTACAGTCAGAAGCACGGGAGGGTGAGAGAATTCACCAGAGCCAGAGCAGGGAACAGAACAAGCAGACCAAGGAAACACACTGCTGAGGGGAGCAGCGGGTGGTCCTATGTGGGACCTTCGCCGGCAGCTGGGGATCAAACCAGCGCTGCAGAGGCTGTGGGCAGCCTCACAGCCCAGCACTCAACCGCTGCACCACCGGGGAGGCCCAGCTTGGTATTTTTCTTAAGGGCCTTTGGGAGAGATTTCTCATTTCTGGATGAAGAAGAGATGAGCTTATTATGCTGAGTTATAATTACTTTCCTTCTTTTCTTACTTAGAAATCTTGGTGCCAAATTTGTGAGCCACTCTAACATGCGAATGGTTTTATGATCTGTGTATTTTCCCCTTTTTGGCCTTACCCACTTTTAATACATTTTTATTTCTTTTTTTAAAAGATTTATTTATGCATACAAGAGCTTGCGTGCAGGCCAGAGATGTGGGAGAGGGGGTTTCGCAGAGACAGAGTGGGGAGTAGAACAGGTAGATTTGCTGAAATACACTGCTGAGGGGAACAGCGGGCAAGAGAGGAGAGGTCTGCTGCACCATGTGTGTTAGCTCACTGGCTTGGGATCCAACTCATGCTGCAGTGGCTGCAGATAGCTTCATAGTGCTATATCTTAACCCCTTGCACTACCTGGGAGGCTCTAATACATTTTATTTCTTTAAGCTGCCTTAAGTTATTTTTGAGTCTAGTCAGGGGATGAATAAACAAATATTTGAATACAGTTGAGGTAGGTAGTTTACAGGAATCTCTGATACATTTGAAGATAGGCAGAAAGCCATGAAATATGAGTTCCTGATACTCAGCTGTCCACTGTCTGAAACTGATGTGACCTGGTGAACTGGGACACTAGGTTATCAAATTGGCTATTATACTATTTTGATAAATCTGAATGACAAGGCCCGTCATCACATTATAAAGATCTTGCTTTGAACCTGCTGTTAAAGATTCTACTCTGCTGTCTTCTTTCTTTAACTTAGATAGTAATTGGATTCAAAGGATGTAAAATGGGAGTTACAAGAAATTAAGGTCCTTTAACAATTGTTTCCAAAGCTGTGTCAGCTCAATTTAGATAAAATTCTGCTGGCCTAGACTCACACAATATGGTAAATCAGCAAAGTGATGATTGTTACAAATAAAAGCATCTCACCTCTCTCACATTTTCAGAAATGTAAACTGTATTGGACAAATGATGCTATACAATTCTGTTGCAAATGGGTTATCGGAATTTATTGTAAGGCTAAGCTATTTGAAAGTGTTCAAAGCAATAGCTTTGAAAATAAAACTGAGAAAAGGAGGTGGGCTAGGAAGTGGTAAAGGGGTCAGGTAATATGCAAACTTGGAAAACACAGCAATAACATAGGAGAGTATAAAAGAAATAGATGTCCTAGAGGACAAAAGCACAATGACAGAGGTGACTAGAGGGGACATATAGATCACATAGTGAAAGATGATATGGTATAAAAGCAAATATGATAGTAAAAATGACACTCATCCAGAGATAAAAGGATTTCAACCACAGAGAATATTGAGGTGCCAATCATATAAACATTTGGTCACTATTGATGCATCAAGAAAATTGGATTGAAACAATACCAGCAAGTTGCCTTTAATGGTTTTTTTCTTATGAAATCAAGCAGAATACATAGGCTTTTGGATTCAAAGAAATTCTAGTTTACTAGAATTGTTTTAATTTTGTACCTTAGCAATAAACTAGGGGATAACTGATTCATTTAATTGCCAGCATGAGACTAATTAGTCCAGATCTCATATACATTTCTGTTCAGGTTTGTTTTAGTCTAATTTACTGTGGCTGCTGTAACAAATTAGCACACATATCGTCACTTAAAATAGCAGAAATTTATTTTCTCACAGTTCAGGAGTTTGGAAGTCTGAAATCTGGTTTTTTTTTTTTTTTTTTTTTTTTGGGGGGCCAAAATCAAGGTTTGGCAGGTCACACTCTTTTTTAGGGATCAAGAGAAGACACTGTTCCTTGCTTCCTCCAGTGTCTCGTGGCTGGCTTGGCTTGTGGTATCATATAATTCCAGTTATTAAGGTCAGTTTCCTTAAATCTATCTCTTCTGTTTCCACCTTCAAATCATCTCTTTGTAAACTCTCTCTTACAAGGATGTGTTTGATGGTTTTAGGACCCAGCTCAATATCGTAGGATGTTCTCCCTGTCTCAAGACACTTAACTTAATTAATTACCATTGTAAAGACCTTTTTCCAAATAAGTTAAGATTTCTAGGGATTAGGACCTGATTTCATTGGGAGCCATTTTTTAACCTGAAACAATACCCAATTTAAACAAAAGATGGTGTCTTGGCATAAAATAAGTACTTTGATATGGATTTGCTCTCTCTTAATCTCTCTAGGCCTCAAAACATCCTGCATATGTATATGATGTGATTGAATTACTGTACCTTTGCAAAAATTAAATGAAATAATCCTTGTAAAAGTGATTTTTTAAGTGATAAAACACCAAACAAAATGAAAGGAGGTGTTAATATTTTAATATCAACCATATTTTACTATTGCAGTCTAAAAATATTGATATTATACTCAATTGTTTGTTTTTTTTTAAAGATTTATTTATTTATTTACTTATACAAGCACTGGGTACAGTCAGAAGTGAGAGAGGTGAGAGAATTCACTAGAGCCAGAGCGGGGAACAGAACAGGCAGACTGACGAAATACACTGCTGAGGGGAGCAGTGGGCGCAGCAGGAGAAGTCTGTTGCACCATGTGGGCGCCTCATCAGAGGCCGGGGTTCGAACCAGTGCTGCAGAGGCTGCGGGCAGCTTTGCAGCCCAGCACTCAACCGCTGCACCACCGGGGGCGGCCCTATACTCAATTGTTAACAATGATAATAACTAGGCTAAAACTATAATGATATGATTTGAGGGAATCTGGGAAGATTTATAGGGTCAAAAATATCTTCTCTCTTGTTCTCTGTTTCTTTATTTTTTAAATAGCATAATAATAGCACCCATATCCTAGGGCAGTTTTCAGGATTCAGTAAAATGAGTAAAGTAATAAAATATTAAAAATGTGTTAGGTACTCAGTGGAGTTAATTACAGTATACTAATGAGTGATAGTTCTAGAATTTGGTAAATGTATGTCCATGGAAATGGGAAAAAGACTAAAGCATGTGAGATTGTCAAAGAAGTTTTTTCACATAACCCTAGATTGTAAAATATTGCTCTGAGTTAGATCTGTATTAATTTTTTTTTATTGATATGTGCATGTCTTATATTTAGCATTCACTATTTTTGTTAACTATATAATGACAAAAATCGTTCTGAGGGTTGCAATAAGCAGAACTCATAAATATCACTAGGGAGTCTATACAGCCTATTAAAAAGGCCATGAAGGATTAGAATAGAGAAATTATTAGGGTTTTTGATCTCATTATAGGCACATAATTTTCTGTGCATGGTGGAAAATTGAGTCACATGGAATAATTACACAGAAATAGATAGAGGATCAACAGATAAGTTCATCATGTCCTCCTATTTTATCTATATTATACTAAGCAAAATAAGTCAGAGGAGAAAGATCTACCAATGGTTTCACTCACGTAATATATAAAGAAACAGAGTCAAAGGAACAGACAAAACGAAGACAAAACAAACCCTAGAAATCTGGCTGTAGAATTCAGGTTACTAGATGGGAAGGAGGAGTGGCTGAGCAAAGGCAAAAAGAAGGTCCCAGTGGGTTAGGGTGGTGGATTATTGGTGCTTTGGTGGTGGGCGTGGTGTTGGAACATATCTTTAGAGAGCCTGTAGTGTTAAAACATACAATGTTGTAAATCAACATTACCTCAATAAAAAATAATATAAAAGAAGAAGATTCATGGGAGTCCAAATCTGGTAGAAGGCACCAGGAAATTCTTCATAAAATAGATGATATTTGACCTGAGTCTACTAGATGAGCAGAAATATACCTCTTAGAGAAAAGTAGAGAAGCATATTTCAGGCCTGATGGGCAAAATATGGGAGAAATGAGAGTGTGGAGTGAATTCAGGTAACTGATTGATTGTTAAAGTTTAGTGAGCATTTGTAGTGTTCTGGGAGATGACTTTGAAATGATCGAGACCATGTTATCAAGAAGTTTGAAATTCTAATGAGTTTTTCTTTATAACCAGTGACATTGTAGGGGCAGGATGAGCACAGAGCAGGTTTCTTTATAATTCCAGCAGACAAGACGTGTTAAGGGGGCTTTCATTGAGCTTTTTACATGTGGTGCAGCGACCAGGCACGTGGCAGGCAGGGGTGCAGGATGGGGGGATGGGCAGGAGGCCTGACCACAGGCAAGTCTTCACTCTGGACTTTCAGGCATTCTTTTTCCCCTTCTCTCCTGTTCTCCTGCCTCTGCTTCTGTTCCGGAATATCTCAATACTGCTGCCATGGCCCACAGAAGTAAACTATAATACTTATAACAATGTAACAAAATGCAGGTGCCCCATCAGGCAGGGCAATCCTAATGGCCAAGGACAGAAAAACCTGAAAATCACTTATACTCTTGGCATGGAAGAAGCTGACACAAATAATTGTATGAGTGAGTTTTCAGTTTCGAATAGGATAGCCTGGAGTTTGAATACGCAGATCAAGAGGGCATACTGAAGCCATGGTTATTTTACAATATTTCTCTTTATTTCCCACTAAATTGTTCAGTGAATGTACTAAGAGTGAAGACATTCTTGAATAGCTAGAAAATAGATACTCTTTTTCACACACATGATACTGCCAAGCTTATTGTTAAATAATGGTAAAGTTTAAAGAATACATCCTGTGGAATAGAGATGTCAGTAGAGTGGGTAAGACGATCTCTTGATTGTTCCCATCTAACTTCTCTATCTAGAACCCTGATAACATCTCCTAATTCAAAGTGATCTGTGAACAACAGCATGAACTTTGAAACTGTTACAGGGAATTGGGGACATGAATTTCTGGCTCTCACAAAGTACCAGAACCTTCAAAGTAAAGAATCCCATGGAAGTCACATAAACATTGTACACAGGCATCCAGGAACATGGGCAGCCTACTGTATATAGCTAAAAAGAATTGCAGTATTTGGCATCTGACTCACAAAAATTAATTCATCTGAAATTGTAGCTTTCTTTGCCTAAAACCTATCATTTCCCATGGCAGTCAAACTGCATCTTGAAGTTCAACAGAGAAATAAGTTTAGTTTTTTTTTTTTAATTTTTTTGCATCTTATACATTTTAATGTTATATATTTTACCTAAGTCTGATGAAACTATTATATATTTCACCAAAGTCTACAACAGTTACTGACAGCACCAATGATTAACTGATACTAAATGAGTTAAAATCTACAGTGTGGGCATCTGAGCACTCAAATCAATTAACTTTAAATATGAAGATTTTCAAATATTAAATAATAAGGGTGACATTTGAGCACATAAAACACCATTAGAGTTTTCCAAATGGAGAACTAAAGTTTTTGTAATTTAAAACACTGATTACATTAAAATTAAAAAGACACATTGCATGTAAAATTCAGTCTGTAGTGACGGTAGATTAACTATTATACTAAACTTGGTAATTAGAATAAACTTTGAGATTGTAGGGTAAATGGTTTTGAGGCTTTTCTGCCCATCTGCCATTAGGATTGCCCTGCCTGATGGGGCACCTACATTTTGTTACTTTGTTATAAGTTATGTTGTTTACTTCTGTGGGCCACAGCCTCAGAATTGATAGTCACCAAGAGAAGCAGAAGCAGGACAGAGGCAGGAGAAACAAGGGGAGAAAGAACACCACAGAAGCCTTGTGTGAAGACTTGCCCAGGGCTTGGAGGCCTGTAGGCCTCCTGCCCCACCCCCCGCCTTCCCCCCTTCAGCCCCCCCCTCCTTGCCATGTACCTGGTTGTTGTACTACATGTAAAAGCTCAATAAAAGCCTGAGAAAGCCACCAAGGGCTCCAGGACTCTGCTTTACCCTGTCTGCTGGGATCATAGAAACAGCTCAGTCCCTGTCCTGCCCCTACAGAGATACAGTCACAGAATGTAGAGCTTAGAATTTAGAATAAAAGGACTTGACAGTAACTTTTTGAAAAAAGATGTGCTTTTACATATGTATTGATTCCAGAAGCTTTTTTTTTTCACATATTAATGATTCTGGAAGCAGAGTGTGTCTAACAGTCTATACCATTTTACAATCCCTGTTGCCTTGTTTTACATTATATTATCTCTGAAATTGAATTGAGTCTTATTTGTAGATTTGCTGCAAATGAGAAATAGCAGATCTAGAGGTGTTAAGGAGCAGCAGTATTCAGAACATGGGAGTGAGAAGCAATGATAAAAATAACTGATGAAAAAAGTTCAAAAAAGTTCCTTGCCTAGGAAAAGGCAAGACTTTTCAAATTGAAGGGACTTTCTGAGAACTAGGAGAGAGAAATGAAAAAGAGACCCAGACTTAGATATATTTTATCAAATTTTAATTTCAATGATTGAGAGAATCACAAGCACACAAAGAAAACACACACACACACACACACACACACACCCTCCCCCCCAAAAAAAAAGCAAAATCAGCTTTTCATAAGACGACATCTCTCCCCCTTCCCATCCTCTAGTTCTTGAGACATTAAAGAACTTGACTTAATCGACCTTAGCAAAATCTCTCTACAGGCTTTTTCTATTCTAGACTGTGTCCTTTCCTTTTTCCCTCATGTGATGTGTCTCATCAAATGACTGGAAAGAATACTGGACTGAGAATTAGAAAATTTGGATTCTGGTGCCTGCTCTGCCCCATAACAACTTAAACATTTTCAAGTAGAGTATTTCATAATTAAGGACTTTAATTTCCTTGTAGATTAACTGATTTGAATTAGTAGTTCTATAATGGCTGTTCTCACTCTAACATTCTTTGATAGTAAGGTGGCCCAAAATATGTTTTATAATCATAACAGAGTTTCACAAATAGCACTGTAATTTGTTTGGAAGCAGAGGCCAGAATGCCATGGACATGTGAGGTTTATTTTTTTTTTTTAATTTCAGTGATATTGGCAGTTTTATTCAAAAGTGTAGCCCAGTAGCCTAATACATTCCACAGTGGCCAGAAGATATAGAAGCACTTATCATGCTTACCCAGAGTTTTGGCATTATTGCCATAATTTTAACTTGAATAGACATTTCTTGGAAGTAATTACCATCTCCAATGTTAAGACCCATGACTGCTAGACCAATTAATTGGCAATTTTCTGATTAGTAATATTCTAAGTCAACAGAAGAATGTTGAATAATTTAAAAGAAAAGCTGAGAAACCAAAAAATACCTTAAGCAGTTATTTTTATATATTATAAGAAAATATTTGTAGTCTGCCTAATCATAATGTTTTATTACAGTTTTTGGTATCCCTTAGTAAAATATAGAATTTGATATCAACCAGAATCTTTATAAAGAACAACTTCCTTTTAATAACTTTCATCTCTTTTGAAAGAATGACAGACTTTGAAAATAGTTATAATCTAATCTATCTTGATATCATAGAGTTTTGATGCTTCCCTTTAAGACAAGTGTCTTTAACAATTGATCAGTTTCTACTCTAGTGATAGATAGCAATGAGGCCAGGATTATAGAAATCTTTTGTCAATGATTAAATGTTAGAATAAAGGCTATGATAATTAAGTTTATAAATTATTTAAAACTAGGAAGGGTAAATATTTTGGAAAGTAGGATCTAATTACAAAGTGATCTTCATAAATTGGATGGATGATCAGGGCCAAGCAGAATGAAGTTCATTAAAGTTAAGTGTACTTCAGACACGTTCAATTGGAAGGTTTATGCCTTAGGATAGTAATACAGTCAGCCTTTGCACTGTATACTGCACATATGTAACTAGGGTTAAGAGGCATTTGTATAGGGCCTCCCCTGGGGGTGCAGGCGGTTGAGCACTGTGCTGTGAAGCTGTCCACAGTCTCTGCAGTGCCAATTCGATCCTGGCTGGCCAGCAAGGGCCCCACATGGCACGGCAGACCTCTCCTGTCTCGCCCGCTGCTTCTCTCAGCAGTCTAATTTCAGTCTGCCTGTTCTGTTCCCCGCTCTGTCTCTGGCGAATCCTCTCACCCTCCGGCACATCTGGCCTGTACCCCGGTTCTTGCATAAATAAATAAATAAATCTTAAAAAAAAAAGAGGCATTGGTATAAAGGGCAATTCAATCATTGCTGCATGCCTCATGGTGATTCCATGGGAGGTGGTGTATTTATTTTTTATTGAGGCAACATATTGCTGTTTACACACATAATCACAGTACATGATTCAGAGGCATAGGACATACCTCCTTAGATACATCTCTCCATGCCATACCCACTGCCAAGTTTTGAGTCACTGACCTGGAGATCTTCAAATCACCTCAGAGTTCATTTTTTTCCCAGTTCCTTACATGCTTATGACTATATTTTCAAGACAAGATATGAGGTGAATATCATTTATAACAAAACTAGAATTTTTTTTCCAGATTATTTTAGAGCCACAAAATGCAAAGCAAGAACATATAGTAGGTAACCTAACTATATCAATAGCCATAGCTGTTACTCAAATAATTCTGTGTGCCTCAAATTGATAGAAACAAGTCTCTGTTTTCATTCCGAAGGCATTTTTCTTCTTTAGCCATTAGCCATCTTAACTCTAGAAGAATGTAAAGTATAAGATATTATATATGTGTTAAATAACAGTGTTAATTTAGATTATAGAAAAATATTTACTTATATCCATGTGTCTCCAAAGCAGAGTTTCATTGTTAAATGTTTGTAATTGCTATCTTTTTGTAATGCAGTTCTGATAAGAAATCCATAAAGAATTTAAAGAGACTCTTACGTGACTTCTTTCCTGATTTTCAAAGCTCTTCAAAAATAATAAGATTAAATTTGTGATATAAAGCATATAATGAGAATGTTACACAGTAGCAGTTATACATTTTAAACAGCCATTAAAAAGACTTAATATTACACTGATAAACAATATGGGAAAAGGAAAACACAATTCTTAAAATCAGACCATACAGCAGGAGTAATAGCTTTCACAGGAGGAGCCTCAACATAGATTTACAAAATATAGATGCATAATATAAACGGTAATACTACAGAGCTCAAGGAAAAAACTTATAAACCAATAAAATATAATAATAGAACTCAGTTGAATTGGTAATGATTTTATGAAATGAGAGTTAATATCTTAATGTAATAGATGATATTGAGTTGAGACCAATGAAAACCTTAAGTGCAATTATACATGACTTCAAATGGCATTAGAATATTAGGGATGATTGGCTTATTAGGGGACAGTTCAACTGTTCTTAGATTCTTGAAGCCATTTTTAATAACACAATCCTATAGAAGAATTTCAAAAATCTGGTAACGGTAGAAATAATAAAATGAACCATCTTTTCTTTTGGATTTCATGCTCTCTTGTTTTTACTTATTGTAAATAAATACATGTAGGTGATTGTCCTGTTGCACCTCTGCCCTGCTTCTAGCTCTGGGATTTGTGTATGACATATAACAACGCTTTGTTATGGTGGAAGGAATGAATGTGTTGGTTCAATAAGCATTGATCAGAACCAATATAGCAACAGTATTCTGTTTGGGGATTTAACTGTGCTTTTCAGCTTTCACAGCTTAATAAGATTGGCATTCAGGCCTCAGGGATTTCACAGTGCACTAGAAAAGTCAGGTTTGAAAAGAAATCGTGACAATGTGGTATGATGATTAAAGTTTGTACAAATTGCTAAGCCTGTATGGGAGGTCCAACTTTTGCCCAGGCAGGTCGAGGGAGACTGCTCAGGAAGGCTTTTCTTGAATTTCTGTGTCTTAACAAAAATTAGCTTGATAACTTTCTCTTGGAATTTAATGTTATTTGAAGACAAATGCCCTTAAGATAAACCAGTGCCTATACGTTTTCTAGTTATCCAAACTTACATTCATCCATGTCATAAATATCTTGTGAAGGTTTTTGCAGTATAGACACAAACACAACTACTTCCTTAGAGCCTAAATATTAAAGGTAATACTTTATATGTTATTTATGAAATACCTAAAAAAGAAGTTGGGGCATTTGTCAAAATTGTAAGACACTATGAATTTATTCACAAATACCCAAGGGGGAGTTAACTCAGCCTAGTTGTTAAGGAAATGATATAGAGAGGTTATAAAAGGATCATGAGGTAAGATCATACCTGAAATATGGTTAGATGGATAAGCAGGTACCAGCTAAGTAGTTGGACTATTGGAGGAAGACAAGGGACAGCTTCATGAGAAGTGTTTATGGAGCTGCAGTGTGTTAATATATTTGGATATGAAGTTGTGTTTCTATGTTCTTTGGTTGTATTTATTTTGAAAGTAACTGGTCAATAGGATTTAATTATGTTTTCACTTTATTTTCTATGTATTGTGTATCCAGCAATCGGTTTATTTTCTATTGATTTAACAGAGATTTACAACAGCATCTATTGTTTGGAGGTAGCATACCCCCCAGGTGTATGCTACCATACCTTCCGCCAAGGCACTACAAGCCCTCCACCATAGTCTCTGGTGGCCTCTCCTACTTTGTTCACCCCTCTCTCATTCCCCACCTGGTAGCCTCAGTTCTGCTGTCAGATTTCTAGGGTGTGTTATTGGTTTGGTTTTATCAGACCCTTTATTTTGTTTTTCTGTATTCCAAATATAAAATGACACTTGTGACATTGTCCCACACTTGTCTTTCTTCTGACTTATTTTGCTTGGCACAGTCTCCTCCAGTTCCATCCATGTTGTCACAAGATAAGAGAGTTTTATCTTTTTTGATAGCTGAGTAGCATTTCATTGTGTACATATACAACATTTTCCTAATATACTCATCTGTTTGTGGGCACTTAGACTGTTTCCATAGCTTGGTTATAGTAAATAGTAATGCAGTGAACATAGAAGTGCATATTTCCCTTCAAATTAGTTGTTTTGCATTTTTTAAGTATCTAGGAGTAGAATTGCTAGGTGTATGGTAGATTGTTTTCAGTATCTTAATAAACCTTCCTACTGTTTTCCACAGAGGAAGGACCAAGCTCCACTCCCACCAACAGTGTACGTGGGATACTTTGTCTCACATTCTGGCCAGCACTTGTTCATGGTCTCTTTGATGTGGACTATTCTCACAGGTGTGAGGTGGTATCTCATTGTGGTTTTGATTTGCATTTCCCTGATAAGTGATGATGAACATGTTTTTATGTGCCTGTAAACTATCTTGTTTTTAGAAGTGCCTGTTTAGATCTTCTGCCATTTTTGATTGGGTTATTGATTTTTCTCTTTGTTGAGTTGTATGGGTCCATTGTAGATCTTGGACATCAGCATCTTGGATATATGGTATGCAAATATTTTATTCAGGAGGGTGTCTTTATTTTTATGATCATTTACTTTGCTGCACAGAAGCTTTTTAGTTTCATGTAATGCTGTTTACATTCTCTTGTTTTTCTTGCTGTTGGAGACAAATCTACAAAGATATCACATAAGCCTATGATTTAGCATGTTTTACCTGATTTATTCTATGTATTGTAGGGTTTCAGATCTTATATCCAAGTCTTTTATCCACTTTGAGTCAATTTTGGGGGATGATGTAAAATAGTGATCTAGTTTCTTTCTTTTACATGTGGTTGTCCAGTTTTCACACTATTTATTGAAGAGGCTTTTCTTTCTCTAATATATACTCTTGTATTTAGGTTGTATAGTATTGAATATTGACTTCAGAAAATATTTGAAAGCAATACCAAATAGTGGTTTTAAACTATAAGTTCTTATTCTTTTTTTTTTTAAGATTTATTTATTTATACAAGCACTGGGTATAGTCAGAAGCATGGGAGAGTGAGAGAAATCACCTGAGCCAGAGCAGGGAGCAGAACAGACAGACTGACATAATAAACTGCTGAGGGGAGCAGTGGGCGGCAGGAGAGGTCTGCGCGCCATGTGGGACCCTCACCCGGTGGCCAGGGATCAAACTACCGCCGCAGAGGCTGCAGGCAGCCTCGCAACCCAGTGCTCAACTGCTGCACCACCGGGGAGGCCCCTATAAGTTCTTATTCTTTACTCCTGGATCTATGGATTAGATGTGGCTCTGTAGTACTAGGTTGCACTTGTTTTTGGACTGCATTCCATGTCAGTACTGCTTAATGTGTCTCTATGTTCTGGCCAGATGTTTCCCAAGGGAAGTTATCTTTATGCTGAATGCCAGTGATACAAGGGGAGCTAACGAAAGCTCATGGTATCTCGATGCCTCAGTGTGCTCTAAGCAAATGACAAGAACAAATCATAAGGCCAATCTCCCCATCAAAGAGTCCAGGAAGTATATTCTGCCCTAAAAGAACTACAGAAAAAGTGGGTGTGTTGTGAACAAAAAAAATCCCTACATTTAGTGTTTGAATTAATAGGATTGACTGCCATCACTCATTATGAGGGGGTAAGCCAAGAGGAGACAGTTCTAGTAACCTCAGAAGCAATAAGGTTTAAGGAATAACAATGAAAATGGAAAATAATGAAAGGAAGGAATGAAATCAGGGAAATGAAGGATCCTTTATGTCAAAGAAGGGGGAACTTCAGTAAGTAGGGTGAGGAAATTATCTCATCTCAAAACAGGATTGAAAGCACCTATGCATAACAATTTGGAAATTATGAATGAGAATAGCTTTTGGGTAATGTTGGAGGTAGGAACAAAGTTTAATAAACTCACAAGTGGATGAGGAATGAAATGGGACTCAATATAAACTAGAAAAAAACTTGTGGAGATCAGAAGTTGGTAGAATCCTATGTTTGAGTGATAGACCTCTAAAACCTCACAAGTTAGACCAGTTGAAAATGATTTCCTATTTGAAAATAATAATTCAAAAAACCCTAGACTTTAATGACTAAACCACTCAGAATAGGTATATATAACCAAACTGATTTATTGATATTACCATAAGATTTAGTCAACAAAAGTTTTATCCTGGCTTTATTAAGATGTAGATGTACAAATAAGAATGAGAAGTAGTTCTCAAAATTCAAGGAAATTCCCTGATGAAAACTCTGTGTGTCTAGTTGTGGTTGTAAAACCTGTGCATTTGCCTATCAATTCACCTGAGAAATTCTTCAAGTGTAATTATATGGGGCTTAAAACTCATGTGATTTACTCCAAATACTTATATCCAAGATTTATTCCAAGGTATGAAAATTTGACTGAATGGATCTATTTTGAGAATTTCATTACCATGAATTTATTCCACATCTGATGTTTGTGGCTTTAAAATGTAGAAGTGTCAACGAAGATTGATGATCTCTTTGGTGGGACAGAAAACCATTAAGATTAGTAGGGAAATGTGCATAAAAGGATTAGGAATGCAAGTTTTCTATTTCAATTGAGGTCTGCCAGGATACCAGTTGAAAATAATTATTAATACATATATTTAAAAGTGAACGTGTTTAGGGGCCTCCCAGGTGGCACAAGGGGTTAAGATGCAACCTGTGAAGCTAACCACAGCCACTGAAGCACGAGTTCGATCCCCGGCCAGGGAGCTACCCACATGGTGCAGCAGACCTCTCCTGAATCACCTGCTGCTCCCTCAGCAGTATATTTCAGTCAATATGCCTGTTCTGTTCCCCACTTTGTCTCTGGTGAATCCTCTTACTGCCGGCACCTCTGGCCTATACACCCCCCCCCCGTTCTTGTATACATAAATACATCTTTAAAAAAAAGTGAAAGTGTTTGGAACTATTATTTAGCTAGATACAATGACAGAAGAATGATTTTTATAGAATTACTCGATATTTAAATCTTTTGCATTTCCATTCATCACGTCTCAGAAGCATTGAATATGTTTTTCTTTAAAAAAACAAAACTAAACTAAATCTGTTACTCTAGTCTATCCTTTGTTACTTACATTTATTTTTATTATTTTTTTAAGATTTATTTATACAAGAACTGGGTACAGGCCAGATGTGCGGGAGGGTGAGAGGATTCACCAGAGACAGAGCAGGGAGCAGAACAGGCAGACTGACAAAATACACTGCTGAGGGGAGCAGCGGATGAGACAGGAGAGGTCTGCTCACCATGTGGGTTTCTCTGAGGCCAGCGGGGATCGAACCGGCACTGCAGAGGCTGCGGACAACTTCACAGCGCTGTGCTCAACTGCCTGCGCCACCAGGGAGGCCCTACATTTGTTATTATATTTTTACCACATTAGGTCAGTTTCTAACATTTTATCTTCAGACCATCAGTAAACAAATTTTATCATTAAAATAGCTAATAGTTTGTCCTGATTTTTAATGCTGTTTAATGCTATACTTTTATAATTATCTACAAATTAACTCAGGAATAAAAGCTCTAAGGTAGCGCTACACACACACACACACACACACACACACACACACACTACATTAACACTTAAAGAATTGAGTTTCTTTTCATTTTTTTTTTTTTTTTTTTTGGTTCTGGGAAGTGATCGATGACCCTGATACTTTACATGACTTAATGGGTTTTTATTAATTTTTAAATAGCAGATGAATAGATATAATTACACTAATTAAGAACAGTTGTAGGACTAATATAATTTTCTTCTCCATTCTCTATCTTTTGGCTTTCATAGAACTGCAAGTTAACAGGAAAATATGAATTAAGAATAATTAACTTTATTCTGTTAAGAAATGGCAGTCATACACACACACACACACACAACCAATACAGCAGTATAATGGACTGTGAGCACAAATCTGTGAAATTTTTGTAAACTAACAAATTTGAATTGTATTGGCTATTTATTGCATTGTCCCAATAGTAGGATGTCAGAGTAAAAGTCATACTCTTCCATTCATAAAGTTGTAACCTGCAGAGACTGACCTAATGCAGTGGAGAGCTAAAAGGGAAAGGGAAGATGTCTGAGAAGACATCATGACCACCAGTCTTAGGAGAAAAGGTGAGAAGTACAGATTTATACAAGTTCTCACTTACGCCAACACCCAAAATTGCTCTCAAGTATTTTTTTCATTGACATAACATTGGTTTATAACACTAGATAAGTTTCATAATATCATTACAAATCAACAAGATACATACATTAAGATCACCACAAAAAGTCCAATTCCATTCTTGATCCCCTGTGCCCAATTTACTTCGCTCCTTTCTCCTTCCCTTCATGTAACCCGTCTGGTAAACACTAATTTGGTTTTATTGTATAGAAAGCTTTTGTTTTATACAATCCACTCATTTTTTTGTTTCTTAATGTGCCACATATTAATGGAATCATGTACTGTTTGTCCTTAGTCAATTGACTTATTTCATTAATAATAGAATCCTCTAGGTCCATCCATGTTGCAAATGACAGGATCTTATCTTTTCTCTTTTTTATAGTTGAGTAGTATTTCATTATGCATAAATATCCCTTCTACTTTACCTAATCATCTGTCAGTGGACACTTAGGCTTTTTCCAGTCTTGGCTATTCTAATAATGCTGTGATGAACGTGGTGGTATGTATGTATCTTTTTGAATGCGGTGGTATGAATGTCTTTTTGAGTATTTTCTCATTGTTAAGGTAATATATAGACGTGTGATAATGTGATCATATGGAATTTCTATTTTTAACTTTTTAAGAACTCTACATATTCCTTTCCATAGTGGCTACAGCAATTTACATTTTCACCAACAATATGCAAGTGATCCTTCTCAACACATACTCTCCAACATTTGTTGTTTCTTGACTTTTGATTATTAGTCATTTTCACAGGAGTCAGATGATTTCTCATTATCTTGATGTGCACTTCCCTAATAAAAAATGATGAGCAGTTTTTCATGTACCTATTGGCCATCTGTATGTCATCTTTTGGGGGAAGTATCTATTTAGTTCCTCTGTCCATTTTTTAATCAGTTTATATGGATTATTTTGTTGTATTCTGTGAATTATTTCTATATTTTTGATATTAAGCCATTGTTGGATTATGATTTATAAATGTCTTCTCTTATTCAGTAGGATGTGTTTTCTTTTGAGAATTTATTTTACTGTGCAGAAACTAATTAGTTTGAGGTAGTCCCATTGGTTTACTTTTGCCTCAGTTTCCCTTGCCATTGGAGTAAAATTCCCAAGGACATCTTTGAGGTCAATGTTAAAGTTAGTGTTTTTTTTTTTCCAGTCTTTAATCCATTTTTAATTAATTTTTGTTTACTGTATTCAATAATGATCTAGTTTTATTCTTTTGCATGTGCTTGCCTGGCATTTCCAATGCTTTTATTGAAGAGCCTTTCCTTGCTCCACTGCATGCTTTTGACACCTTTGTCATAAACTGGCTGTCCATGTGTGTTTGAGCTTATTTCTAGGCTCCCAATTCTGTTGCATTGATCTGTTTATCTATTTTTATTCTGCTACCATGCTATTTTAATTACTGTCATTTTGTAGTGTAGTTTAAAATTGGGGAGTGTAGGACCTTCAGTTTAGTTCTTTTTAAAATCAGGATTGTTTTGGCCATCCTGTGTTTTTTGTAGTTCTAAATAATTTTTTTTATATTTCTATGAAATGCTGTTAGGTTTTTGGTAAGGATTTCATCGTGGCATATGTTGCTTTAGGACATTTTATTAATGATATTATTTCAGCCTATTCATGAGTATGAAAAATATCTCATAGTTTTCAATGTATAGATCCTTTACTTCCTTGGCTAAATTTATTCCTAGTTATTTAGTTACTTTTGATGTGATTGTAGATGGGATTATTTTTCACACTTCTATTTCTACTAGTTCATTATTTGTGTGTAAAAATGCAACAGATTTTATGTATTGATTTTGTAGCCTGACACTTTATTCATTTATTATTTCTAACAGATTCTTTTACTGTAATCCTTGGGATTGTCTATATATTCATGTCATCTGCAAATGTGTTTCTGTCTTACTTTCCAATTTGGATACTGTTTACTTCCTTGTATAGTTGTTCTGCCTAGAACTTTCAATGCTATATTGATTTATAGTGGTGAGAATGGAGATCCTTGCATTACTCCTAATCTTCAACACCAATGTTGAATTTACAGAATGCCTCAAAAGCCATCAGTATCCCCATGTATATCACTAGTCTTATCACAGACTTCACATCTAGAAGCATCTGACTTGTAGAAATATGGAACAGCTTGCTAATGCCTATGTTATAGATGGTTGGGAGACAACATCCTAAGGCATTTGGGTACTATCTTATTGGAACAATGTGAGCTTTGACTTTTTGATCCATATAAAGCTACTGTCACCAAAATATACATATCCAGTAACTCAGGGGTGAAAGTGGCCTCTTCTCATGTCACCTAATTACCCACTTGCAGAAATTTTGCAGGCCTCATGACTCTGCTGTTTGCTGCATTAGCTATCTTTTTTTTTTAAAGATTTATTTTTATTTATACAAGAACTGGGATACAGGCCAGAGGGTGAGAGAATTAAACAGAGTCAGAACGGGAGCAGAACAGGCAGACTCACCAAAAACACTGCTGAGGGGAGCAGTGGGCAAGACAAAAGAGGTATGCCACGCTATGCGAGCATCTCCCTGGCTGGCCGGAATCAAACCTGCGCTGAGGAGGCTGCGGACAGCTTCACAACTCTGCACTCAACCCTCTGCAACACCAGGGAGGCCCTGTAGTAGCAATCTTGATTCCCAAATATGAACCACTGAGAGAACCCATCATTAGTTTAATTGAATTAAGAAGAGAAAATGCCATTTGGATTATGTTTTGACCTCAACAAATTCAGTGACATGTCTTCCGATTTTTACGTATAGAATAGGTTAATGGTAGATTTCAGCAATTTTAGTAAAGACAAGGCCATCAAGGAATTATATACTGCGGGAAAATGTCATAGCAGAAAGACTAATTAGAATAACAAATTTAAAAAACTGTAGAAGACATAAGAATAAACCTAATAATAAACTGACAAGTTTTCTATGAAGGAGTCTTTGAAATGCTATTGAAGGACACAAAAGATATTTCAAACAACAAAAGAAAATTTTTTGGATAGAAGTCTCATTATCATAATAATGAATATTCTCTAAATTAATATGTAAATTATCAAAATCCTAATATACCAATAAAAATAATAGAATGCCTGAAAAGCTAGAGAAGCTGATTATAAAGTTCATAAACTGAAAATCACCAAGAATAGGCAGAAAATTTGAGTTGGACAGGGGAAGTAATGAAATAGTCTACTCAGTCATTTAAATTTAAAGTAAAGCTAGCATAACTAAAATAAGGTAATATTAAAAATAGAAAGTAAATTAATAATATGTATATTATCAATTAGTGAATTTATCAAAAATTAATAGTGCAGAAACAGGTCCATATATACACAAATTTAGTAAATGATATAGTTTCATCCACTTTGGAAATCAGCTTAGCATTTTGTTATAAGGATAAACATGATCACATTAAAAACAGTGGTGACACAAAAAATTGTAAATATGTTAGCCAAAAACTGGAAATAATCTAAATGTTCATCAATTGATGAACTGTTAAGTGCATTTTGTACATTTACAAAATATTATACTAAGTAATAAAAATACATTACAGAAATTAAAAAAAATACACTACAGATATAGGCAAACTCTAAAACAGGGCTCTAAACAAAAGAAGCCAGGTGAAAAAGAGCTCACACTAGTTTTTTGTGATCAGTACTTTATCATTAGAGTTGTGTTCAGAGAGCTGATGAGACTCAACAAAAACAAAGAAAATAATCCAGTCAAAAAATGGGCAGAAGAGCTAAAAAGAAACTTCTCTGAAGAGGAAATGCAAATGGCCAACAGGCATATGAAAAAATGTTCAACATCACTTGTAATCAGAGAAATGCAAATCAAAACTACCATCAGATACCATCTTACACCAGTGAGAATGGCACATATTAAAAAAAACTAGAAACAACAAATGTTGGCGAGGTTGTGGAGAAAAAGGAACTCTCCTGCACTGTTGATGGCAGTGCAAACTGGTCCAACCACTATGGAGAGCTGTGTGGAGATTTCTGGACCTACTAAAGATAGAGCTTCCATATGATCCAGCAATTCCACTCCTAGGTATTTACCCAAAGGACACCGAAACATCAATTCCAAAGAGCACCTGCACCCCTATGTTTATAGCAGCACTGTTTACAATAGCTAAGCTTTGGGAACAACCCAAATGCCCAAAAATAGATGACTGGATCAAGAAGATGTGGTGCATATACACCATGGAATATTACTCAGCATTCAAAAAAGATAAACACATGCAATTTGCAGCAACATGGATGGAGCTGGAAGGGATCATGCTCAGCGAAATAAGCCAGAAAGAAAAAGAAAAATAGCGGATGGTCTCACTCATAGCAGGAATCTAGAAAACTTAAATAAGGGACCAGGAAAAAGAATAACTATAAGAAAGAAAATATCAAAATCAACAAACAACTATGAACCAGAAACACTCTATGGGGGGTGGGGGGCAGGGAAAGGAGGGCTTGGGGTCAAAATAAGGGGGTTGTAATTATATGGGGAATATAAAAATTAAATTTAAATAAAAAAGATGTAAAAATATATAAATAAAAAGAAAATAAACTACAAAAAAAAAATAGCTCGCACTACACATTTACATAGAGTTATAGGACAAGCAATCTCATCTTGTGGCCTAAATCAGCTGATGTCTGTTGTGTGAGACAAGCATTGAAATTTGCCTCTGAGGAGAGTTTTTATTCTTGCCAAAGGAGGAAGCACTGTGGATTCCTGCTTTTTCAGGATAATACCATAATTTTAGGTGCTGAGTTTTCTTAAATGACTTGCTAGTAGTATAAATGTGTAAAATTCAGCAAGGAATTTTCGGTTCCTGTTGTTTCTAGTCATGCATTTTTATTAAACAAAGAAGAAAGGGAAAGTCCCATTATTGAAATATAAAAACAAACTTGAGCGATTTAATACAATATCAGTTACTGCTATTTTTTCTTCTGTGATTGCAAAGACCAAGTAAAAATTTAATATCTAAGTTATATAAAAAGGTATTTAAAACTCATACTTTCCAGTTCTCATTCTTGTCATGAGACTGAGTTATGACCAAAGGCTATTTTGCTAACTATATATCAAAGTGGAGAAATTTTTGCATTATGGGACAGTATGCTTTATAATGGTAACTGTGTGAGTGTTAGACAAATTAATTTAGTTAGAAATTTTAGAAATCAGAACTGATACTTTAGTCACCTGAATTTTATAATGAAAAGAAAGGAAGAAAGCAAAGCAAATGCAAATTTGGCATTAAGGTGTGGATGTGGCAGAGGGGTCACAGATTACAAAATCAAACTCAGACAAATTAAGAAGTCAGGGAACAAAACTGTGGAAGCACATTCCTAGAATTAGAGAATTAATGAAGAGAGGGTGGATAAATGAACCTAAGGAAAGGCAGAAGGATGATTATTTAAGAGAGACTGCAGAGGTCCAGTGTTAAGTAAATTACTCTTGCCAACTGTTTCCCTGAGGCTGTGGCTTCAAGGTGTCATTACTACTTAACGTTTTATCTCAGCTTTTATTAAATACTCTAAAATTTCATTTGCTCTTTAGTTCAAGATGTTCTGTAGGTGAAATGTTTTCCTCTGACCTCATCAATTCAGGCATAATGATGCTGGGACCTGACCTACAGTCTAGAAACTCCTGCATGACTCTCATTTTGTCTGCTTTTTCCCACTGGTTGAAATTTAGGACTCTCTTTATTATAAAAGGAGTCATGCATAGAATGGGGCACTATGGCTTGTGATAGGAAAAGTTGGTCTTGCTATTATCCAAGATCTTTGATGTACAATAAAATATACTTTTCTCTCATAGATTTGATTATCTTTTATTTAAAAACCACTTTCTTGAGGAAAACATTTTACCAGAAAACAAACCTGTCCCTTTTAAAGGCTGGATATGGCATTGTCTTTTGTTTTAAATTTTAAAAGTGCTTCCTATTATTTCTTATAAATAATACATAGTGTGATATAATTAAAAATGAGTAATTGGAGGATTGTGACATTTTGGGATAATAAGTATGAAATGTTTATATTTTATGCGTGTGTGTTCTAATTTTTTTCTTAATTAAAAATTGCATTTTAAGAAAATGGCTTGCTTGTACTAAATGTATTTCACAGTATTGTAGTGTAGTCTGTAAATTAAACCTCCTGACCAATTTACTCCACCTGTTCAATTTTATTGAAAACCTAAAAGATACTCTTTTTAAACATTCTGATGTAAACAGTCCTATGAAACCAAAGTATTTCTTTGATAGCTTAGATCCAATCTGCTAACGTCTTAGTATAATTTAATTTTAAAGCTTATATTTCAAAGTATTTTCTGTTAAAAATATTAGCTCTAACCTTGTGAAATTGTCATTTTGGAAAGTAAATTTTCATATATGGTAGTAGCATGATTCAGTTGTGTATAAAATATTTTTGAATATACTCATTCTAAAGGACAGCATTTATTCTTAAATACAATAGTAAATTCCAATATGTTTGAATTTTTTGGTATTTTTATATTAATTTATACTTAACTACTTACCTGTAGACAACTCAATACTATCTGTTTGTGAACTAACTGATTTTGGAAAATTTCTCATTGATGATATTTAAAATTTGGAGAAAGGCAAAGAAATTTTGTATCCAAGAAGCATTTGATTCTTGATTTTTTTCCTTTCCACTCTTTTGATTTCTTGACATATTTTAATACAATCAGCAACTTAAATACTTTAAAACATCAAAATTTATGAAATGCACAGATTCATACTTCTATCTGTTGTATACTATGACATTACTTTTGTATTGGCATAAAAACATATCACGCTATGAAAATACAAATTCAAAAGAATTATTATTTCATAGAAAACTCTTCATGACTTCTGAAATTAGGATAGCACAAGATGTGACTAAAACCGAACCAAACCAATGTGTTCATCAGAGGTCTTTGTTAAAACGCTGCTTCAGATATTGGCTGTCAAATCTGAAGGAATCAATGAAATGCTAATCAAGTTGTATCTAAAGACAGAAAATTCAACAATCATTACATTCTCTGAAACATTTTTATATTATTATGACAGCCAGAGTAAGAAGACTGAGAAGTTATTTATTTCATTTTTAGTTGCTTTGTTCATTGGTTTACAATGCTATGTAAGTTTCAGGAGTTCAGTTTCATACTTTGATGTCTGTGTGTATTACACCACAGCTACCACTGAAGTTCCAGTGCCAATTCACCACTATGAATTGATGCCTTCTAGTCCTTTCAACCTTTTTTGTGTTCCCTGCTGGTAACCAACATTTTATTCTCAAGAGTCTGAGTTATTTTTCTTTTGTTTTGTAGGGTAGTTTCCTTTTTTTATTTATTTTACACATGAGTGAAATCATTTGGTATTTGTCTTTCACTTTCTGACTTATTTCACTTACATAATCACTTTAGTTCCATCTGTGTTATTGCAAAATGGCAATTTTTCATCTTTTTTTTTTAAGCAAATAAGTAGTATTCCATTGAGTATATATATCCAGTTCATCTGTCCTTGGATACTTGAGTTGTTTCCTTGTCTTGGCTATTGTTGTTAGGGGGAAAGGATCGGGGCTGTCCTATAACATTGTGACTAATGCTCTGAAGAACTTAGGGGTGCAAATATCTCTTCAAATAAGTATATTAATTTCCTTCCTATATATCTCTAATCTTAGAATTGTTGGATCACATAATTTTAATTTAATAATTAGAATTTTTAATCAGCCCTCCATAGTGGCTACTCTAATTTACATTGCCACCAATAGTGTATGAGTTCCTTTTTCCCCACATATTCACCAACATTTGTTGTTTCTAGTCTTTATGAAAAAGCCAATTTCAAGGGTGCTAAGTGATATCATTGTAGATTTGATCTGCATTTCCCTGATGAGCATTCATGTGGCTATTGGCCATCTCAAAGTCTTCTTCGAAGAAGTGTCTAGTCAGATATTCTGCCCTTTTTAAATTGTGGTGTTTGTTTTCTTGTTGAGATTTATAAATTCTATATTTTGGACTTTTGCTGGACCCCTTCTTGGACATAGGATTTGCAAATACCTCCTGTTCAATAAGTTGACTTTTAGTTTTTGTGCTGCTTTCTCTGCTGTATAGAAGCCTGTTAGTTTGTTTATTTTTGCTTCAGTTTCTTTTATTCTTTATGTAAGTCCCCAAATATGCCCCTGAAACCAGTGCCACAGAGTGTTTTGCCTATGTTTTCTTCTCTTTATATTATGGTTTAAGATCTTATATCCAAATTTTTAATCCATATTGAATTAAATTGTCTGTATTTTTTTGTCCATGGGTCTTCAGGTTTTCTAATACTATAAATTGAGGAGGGTTTATCTTTTTTGAATGCTGAGTAATATTCCATGGTGTATATGTACCACATCTTCTTAATCCAGTCATCTATTTCCAACCTAGAATTTTATACCCAAGCAAACCACCAACAAAGGGGTAGGACATTTTCAGTTTCAAAAAATTTCCCTATTATATATGTATCCAGAAAACTACTGGAAGAAGCACTCTCCCCCAAAGAGGGAGTAATTTGAGAAAAAGAAAGATGGGATTTAGAAAACGGAAGAAGAGGGACTGAGTGGCTCCCCAGGATCATGAAGTAGGTAAGCAAGGGGGCAGCTACTCCAGGCTGGGTTGATGAAAGGATTGAACATCTGATGTATATAAACTTCTTGAGACAAGACTATAGAGACAGCAGAGTCTGGGCATAATTTGTGATAGGTACTTTGAAAACTGAGCAAACACTGAGAAAGAGAGACAGAGATGGTGCATTATTAACACAGGGAAAACAAGTTGTTCAATAAAAGAAAAGTATTTCTAAAAATAAAAATATTGAGGAGGGTTTACTTTCTCTATTATATGCTCTGGATTCCTTTATCACAAATCTTTAGTATGTTGAACAGTACCATAAAGTTTTTTCTTTATAATATGGAAAAAAATAACATAAATGAAAGAAAGCAAATTGTGAATGAAGAAATTCATACAAATTTCTATTATTCTCTGAAAACACAAAGTACGACCCAATAGTCACTCTGAACATTTTGGTCAAAAGGCATCTTCTAAAATTAGAACTAATATTTAGTATTCAGGTACAAAGGCCTGTATGGTCAAATGTATTATTTTTTAGAACATAGTCTTTGATGTTTACATAAGATTTATGCACGCTAATCTGTTTTCCTTCCACTTTAATTCCTATTTAAGCAGTACCCATTTACCATGATATCTAGGATGTGTTTCTGCATTCTGAAATTAATATGGAGGTTCTTAGTTCTTACTATAAAATGATAGATTTGTATTTATCAGTTGTATTTATTTAAATGATTACCTGTACAAACAATTGTATGACAAAATATCCATGACAGGGGCCTCCCTGGTGGCCTAGGGATTAAGTCTTAGAGCTATGATCTCCACTGCCTGAGTTGTATCTTGGGCCAGGGAGCTAACCCATATATGGCACAGCAGACCTCTCCTGTTTTGCCCACTGCTCCCCTTAGCAGTGTTTTCCAGTAAATCTGCCTGTTCTGCTCCTCCCTCTGTCTCTGGTGAAACATCTAACTTCTAGCACCTCTGGCCTACACCTCAGTTCTTCTATTAAAAAAAAAAATCTCCATGACTGCTCAGGAACTTCGTGTGTGTGTGTGTGTGTGTAATTTTTTTTTTTCATGCCCTTTAGTCAATCATTTGGCCACTAATATTGTTTATGACATTTGTAAGGTGTGTGTTGGGGGGGTACAACAGCGGGGAGGAAATTTGAAATGGCCTGCTTTTATACAATGTAATCCAAAGAAAGAACCAAATTTAATAAATAATAAAAAAGACAAATGATTACAAGCTGTGACATATAGGAAAAGAATATGAGCCATGAGAGATTTGCTTTAAATTGGATCATCACAGAAGGCCTTTATGAAAATTGGTATTTAATGTAAGATCTGCTTGATAGAAAGGAGCAAGCAAAGGATGGAATAGAAGGGTGTTAAACAAGTAAGCACAACCTGATAGTAGAATTGAGGCTTTAGGACTATAGCCTGGGAACACAGATCCAAAAAGTACTCAACTGGGGGCCTCCCTGGTGGCGCAGCGGGTTGAGCACAGTGCTTTGAAGTTGTCAGCAGCCTCTGCAGTGCTGGTTTGATTCCTGGCCAGCCAGGGAGGTTCTCACATGGCTTGGCAGACCTCTCCTGTTGCACCCGCTGCTCCCCTCAGCAGTGTATTTCGGTTGTCTGCCGGTTCTGCTCCCTGCTCTGTCTCTGGTGAAAACTCTCTCCCTTCTGCACCTGTGGCCTATACCCCAGCTCTTGTGTAAAAATAAATAAATCTTTAAAAAAAAAAAAAGAGCTCAAGTTATATGCAGGAGTTGACCAAAGTGAGGAGCATTTATACACATAAAAGAGGATAGTCCACTGTCAAGTCTGCTTTATGCAAATAAGGCTTTCAGCTAGTGTAGTCCTGATTGATGGAAACTTCATCGAGCAGTGAGTGGTCAATCTTTAGTCGTGGATGGTCTTGGGCATGCAGCTAAATTTCATTTTCTTTTGGCCGGTGGACCTGTCTGGGTAGGCAGGAACATTCTGAGCACATGGACTGTCCTAGGGACATTTGCAAAATTCCTAAGACAAAAAATAATTTTGATTTCCTGTAATTGAAAGATGGTTAGCAAGTCTGGAAAGTAGGACAAGGGAGCAGGGGGAAACCAAGAGCAGCTGGAGTTAAGGTTACACAGGCTTTATTAGCCATGATCACGGAGTTCAGATTTTGGGAGGATCTACTGGTCTACATACAAATTGAACTCACTACATATTATGTACAATACTTTCAAAACTTTTTTTAATTTCTCCTCTCACTCATTCATTTCTATTTTAGTGTCAAACTTTTAAGTATCAAGAATCAACAAGGTAATAATTTCTCTTCTTATTCCCAAAAAGACCTTAATCAAATGAGGGTAGGCAAAGTTTTTTAAAGTCAAAGATTATATCATAATGGAAATTGAGTTAAACGTACAATCATGTTTTATTGTATAAATAATTTAGGACCCCAGGAAAGCAATCTGGAGAGTCAGAAAATGCTTTGTAAAAAAAAGGAGAGGTTTACCCTGTACACCTTGAAGTAGTAATAGACATATATGTCAAGTAAGTCAGGCATTCTAACCAGTAGGCCTGGCATTTGGCATGGACTCTGCGGGGAGAAGATGAGGTAGCCTCAATCAGTAGATTGGAAACATCATACTTGGTGTTCTTAAAAGTAATCTATTGTGCCAAAGACTTTCAAGCAGAAACTTGATCTAATATGGAGGTGGATTTTAGCAGCATGACTGCTTTTACCCCAGGCCACCATTTTGTTCCTAGCAGTCACTTTGCCATCCCCTCCTTGTTTCTATGGAGGTGTTAGTATAACTCTAACTTTATCAAGGATATCATCTATTTATTTAATATTTTATTTTATATAATTCTTACCTCTTTTTTCATCTTTGCACAATGTATGCATTTTCATTTTGGTTATATTCCCCATACATTTGCACCCCCCCCCCTTATTTTGACCCTAATCCTTCCTCTCCCTGCTCCTCTCCTCCTGCCTCCCCCCTCATAGTGTGTCTCTGGTTTTTAGTTGATTTTGATTTTTACTTTGTATTAATTAGTCTTTTTCCTGGTCCCTTATTTAGGTTTTCTAAATTCCAAGGATATCATCTTCATGAGAATCCTACACAGTCACAAACCTAAATTCATCACAGGTGCTTGGTATATGTGGCCTGTTTGTTGCGTTAGTTTCCTATGGCTGTTATAACAAATTCACACAAAGAGAAGGTTTGGTAGACCAGGACAAGAATAAAGACTTTTGAGGTATGAAATGCCTCTTCTGGCATCAGGTTGTTGGGGAAGGGAGTGCTGCTTTTCCAGACACAGCCTCCTGCAGCAGAAGCCAAATCTGGAGACGGTTTCAGAGACCTCACGGGCATGGGTTCCATACTATCTCAGAAGGCTTAAGTTGACTCCTCCTGCTTTCAGAGGTGTTCCAGAGCACCTGTTGCTTTTAGTTTGGGCTTAGTCTCTCTGCATAGCTAGACTCTTCTCTTCCCTTGCATCTCTCATGTTTATCAATGTCTTAGGAACAAATGATTGCTTTTTAATTGATAAGTCACTATCTCAACTACCCCCACCTTTCCATCAGTGTCATTACAATGTCAATATGTATGATAAACACAACACAAATTATATTCTAATGGTTTTAAAGTGTAGAAGTCTGAAATTGGGGAACTGGCAGGACTTTATTCTTTCTGGAAGCTTTGGGAGAGAGTCTATTTCTCTGACATTTCCAGCTGCTAGCAGCTACCTGCGCACATTTACTTATGGTCCCTTCATCTGTCTTCAGAATTCAGCCCTTCAACTTCTGGTTCCCTGGTTGTATCTCCTTTATTCCCCTGATCTTGATCATTTTATGCTACATAAGACCTGCTAATCTCTCCATCTCAAGTTCCTTAAGCATATCTGCAAAATTGCTTTACCATGTAAAGTAGCATATTCACAGGTCCCAGGAATTAGGATGTGGACATCTTCAGGGGCGTTACTCAGCCACCACAATTCTGTAAATACAATGGTCAAATTGTGTGTTCTGAACTCTTTTTGATCCCCAAACTTGATTGAACATTTTTATCTTTTTTTAAGAGGGGATGACAGAAATTGAGAGGGTCTGGGCAGGAGACAAAAAAGTATACACCGTCTCTTCACTTTCCTCCCTAGTTGTATTTTACTAAAGTGACATTGTCCCACTGAAGGGAATAAGGGAGACTTTGAAATGCTGCCATATATAGGACCCGGTGATGCTGAGATCCTTAGGAGCTTTCGTTCCTGCCTTTCTTTCTCAGGAGGGAGTCTGTCACTCCGTAGGAAACCTCTTTGAAGCAGCCACAGCATTGGAGCTGCTGAGTGCAGGGACTTCTCAAAGAAAACACTACTTTTTTTATTTCCTGTCAACTAGAAGTTCAAGCTCAAAAGAATGTGCTCTGTTGTGTATTTCATGTATCTAGTAATAGGACAGTACCAAAGCTCTGATCAAGAGTTTATAGTAGCTCCTGAGACTAATGAGAATGGAATTAGGTTCCTAGTTTTTTCTTTTCATGTTTGCAATTATAAAGTAACACAATGACCCTATGCCCTTTAGTAAAGTCTTACATTTGAGAACATCTAAAAAGCTGTAGAAGTGTTAAGTCACTTATCTTCACACCCTGCTTTGCAGGAATATTGGGAAACAATTAACTGGTTTCAAAAAATCAGTGATACAGCTCTACAAGTTATCAAGTCAGCCTGAAGATTTGTTTATTTGTAATTCATGTGGGTGCTCACTTAGTAGCAATCTAGAAAATATTTGCAACAAAGAGGGAGTTATTGAGCAGATTTAAGCCTTGTTATCAGATGTAAGCCTTGTTGTCAGATCATTGTGGCATGATTTGTAGGAACCAGTGTACCTGGGCTAAGCAGTTTGGATATCTGTGAAATTTGAAGTTTGTCACACATGCTGAAGTTTGAAAGGGTTCAGTTCCAGAACAAACTGCAAATATTGAGTTAATAGAAAAAATAGTCCTTGTTTTCTTCTATAATTCTCTGTTAAATAAAGTTTCTACCCTGTATTTTTCCTCTCAACTCATTGCTCCCTAGTTAGTCTAATTTTAAACTTTACTACCAGCTTGTGATAATTTAATCCAATTTCTATACAAATGCAATTCAGTAGAGTGTTATTAAAGAGTCATTTATTGATTTAAATTGGTACCTGTCATAGCCAATATCTTCTAGATCAATAATCAGTAATGTGAATTTACAGTTTGTGGCAAACCAAGTGACACTTATTCTCATAATTTAATCAGAAAGAAATCTAATACTCTTAATATTTTTTGTTTTAAACTTTCTGCAATATGCTTCAAAATCAGAACACATTTATTTCCAGGAGAATAGTCAGCTATGACTAAAGTGATTTATAAAACTTTTAAACTCATATTTTGATTGAGCTGTAAGCCTCCTGAGTTCCTTTGAGTTTTTTAATGAATGAAGAGATGAAGTGTGAGGAGGTTCCAGTTTCTAATGGAAGTGAAAGAAGATCGGACACTGGGATGTGCAGGATTTAATAGTTGAGAGGGCTCAAGAAATGAATTTCCTTTCAATACTACCTTTATTTCTCTAAGTAATAACCTCTAAAAGTCCACCATAAGCTTTGACAAATGGATTTGGTCTCCTTTAGGTGTTTTGTAGGGTAGGGTTATGCTTTTGGGCAATCTTAGTACATTTTTTTCCTTTTATAAACCATTTATTTAAGGTGATATAACTTGGGCATTCTAGTCTTTTCTAGAAGTGTATTTTATTACATCCTTTCTGAAGGGTATTTTCACAAAATATGTCAAGTCATAAAGCTGTCCATTATTTTCGAAGTGGCAATTCAAGAATTTCCTCTAAGGAATTAATCACAGATACATGCAATAACATAAAGACATTCTTTTTTTTTTTTTAAGTAGTAGTGAAAAGTTAGCAACACATGTTTACAATATGAATTGATTAATTGTCTTGTAGGCATCTGGATCCGGTCAGGAGGTAGAAATATACTGTGAATTAAACAGAGGTGGTTGAATTATTAAACTTTAATGAAGACAGCAGTCAATTATTGAAGAAGGGATATCCCAGCTCACTGGTTAGCAGAGGAAGATTGAGTGCTGACAGAAGTGTTTTAAGAGGAATAACTTTGGGCTGCAGGAGAGCTGTGTGCACAGTAACAAATTCCCTGGGGGCATGGGCAGGCTGTACTTTGGATTACACAGAGAGGAGCGACTCTGAGATCCCTTTGGAATCCGGACTGAGGGAATGCTGCTCAGAGACCTTTAGAGGGAATCAGGATGCTAATGTAGTTTTCTGGGTCAAGTGAATCATAGAATGTTTATCTTCTGGCCAAGGCGACAAGGTTACCAAAGGTTCTCACCTTCCAGACCTTGGCTGGAGTAGATCTCCAGATATCCGCACCCCCACATTACTGATGCTTTCACCCTGTGCTGCAGCTGGAAGATGTAGGAGAGCCCCTCTTCCCATACTTCCTTCTAGTACTCTCTAATGTTAGTGTGATGTTGAGGTCTCTCAGTAAAGGGGAAATATTAAAAGGAATTGTATCTGTTATCACAGAACATATATTAAAAGGTAAACTTAGAAGTGAGAAGCAATAAATAACCAGCATATACATGATGGTGGCACACAGATGGCATTATATGTAAAGTATACAGCCTTGGAATATATATTGTGCATTCTTTTGTAGTAAAGAGAAATTTTTCTTAAAGTTTAGTATCAAAGTTTTGAGATTCTAACCTCAGAATTTTTCTCCTATAACACAACTTTAGATATACATTTATGCTGACTCTCTTTGCGACTCACTGGAAAGTGCAGCCTGAGTCACTAACAAAAATGATAATTTGTGTGTATCAGTGTACTTTGTCTCTGACCCAGGAGTTGTTTTCTGAAAGCAAACATAAAGGTGTGGAGGACTAATGTGTTAAGCTACTGATAAGGTAAACCTGCAGCCCAGTCTCTGTTCTTGAATCATACTAACTAGTTACTAGCTAAACTATTTTCTAGAATTGCGAGGCACCATGACAAAGATCAGATGGGAGAATAGCACAGCATGTCAAAGGGCACTGCTTTCATGAGGCAGGTAAAGGCAGCTGCTTTGAAGCCTGAACTCAAAGTTCACAATTATGAGAAGGAAAAACGATGTAGTAAAATTTCAATGAAGAGAATTATGTAACAGAAGGAACAAATGCAAAATCTCTGTGGTGGTGTTAGGACTAGCCTGCTTAAAGGACAACTGGGCAGCCAGTATGTAGAGAATAGTGAGGAAGGGAGGGAGAGGGGTGAAGGAGGTAAGCAGTAGGACCCAAGCCTATATTATCCTGTAGATCTTGGTAAGAAAAGCTGCCAATGAATGGTTTTGAGCAGGAAAGGGATGATCTTACTATAATGAAGTGGAAAGCATGGAGTCAAGGGTAGAGACAGGAGCCCAAGAAACAACATGAGAGTTTGGTAAACATGGGTTGGATCGGCATTATCTCCTGACTATGAAAATAAAAATCCAGTACTAATGATTCAATAAAAAACTTATCAGCAATTAAACATAGAAAATGGAAATTTTTTGATATCTCTGAAAAGTAATGGCCATGTACATAAGAATATTTTATCATGACTGCAATGATAAAGGGTACTTAACACCATGCTTACACTTCAGAAGTGTTTCTTTAACAGATAATCAACAAACCCAGTAAAGTCTTACTATTTTCATTCAGATAGAAACCAGGTTCAAAATATCTTGGAGAACCTACATAGTCATAGAAAATCCAATGAGGTTTGCTATTTTTAGGACCAGATAAAAAGAGATATGTGTTGTAATATCTTAGAAATAGAAAGGATTGTAAGAGACTACTATGAACAACTGTTTCTACAAATAGGTTAAGCTAGAGGAAGTAAATTTTATCCTAGAAACATGCAAGTTACAAAGACTGAATCAGAAAGAAAAACAGATCAATAATTTGTAAGGAGAATGAATCAAAAACTTCCCCCAAATAGCCTAAGACCGTATGCCATCTATCTGTCACTGAATCCATCCATCTATCTTATTACTCACCAATCTGTATGTTTATCTTTACATACAGATATGCTGAAGTATCGCTCAGTCTTTAAAAAAGAATGATATCCTGTCATTTGTGACAATATTAGTAAATCTGGAGGACATTGTCTTAAATGTAATAAGCCAGGCAGAGGGAGATGGGGATTCTAAGAAGAAAAGTCAAATTCATAGTAACACAGTAGTATAGTAGCTAGCAGAGGCTAAGAGTTGGAGATGCTGATCAAAGGGTACAAAGACACCTAATGTACAATATGGTGACTGCAGTTGATACTATATTGTATCTTGAGCTTTGCTAAGAGAGTAAATGCTCAGGTATTCTCACCCCCCAAACACCCATCCACTCTCTCCACCCCTGCTAAAGCAAAGGTAATTCTGGGGTGTCTGGGTTATGTAAATATTAGTTAGCTTATTTGTATACATTTTCAAAAGACTTCAAATACATGTTTGTTAGTCATACCTAAATAAGTGTGGGGGAAAATATTAGGAATGATGTAATAATTTTAACTTATTATCGGACAAGTTGTACCATTCGTAGTTAAATTTTGGTTCTAAATAATGATTTTCTGCTAAAAAAAAATGGAGAGTTGAACATTTTTTTATAGCTCTCACCATTTTTGTTTCAATTCTTAATTGCTATTAAATGAATCAATGCCAGGGCAGCTTCATTCAGAGGTGCATTTTCTTTGTTCTGTTTTCTATAGCACGACAGGCTAGGGTGAAATGTTAAAGCCTCCATTTATTGATAGTATGGAAAAATGACTTCTGTCTTAAGGAAGAAAAGCTTTTTGTTTTTTAAGATTTATTTATTTATACAAGCATGGGGTACAGTCAGAAGTGCAGGAAGGTGAGAGAATTCACCAGAGCGGGGAGCAGAACAGGCAGACTGATGAAATACAGTGCTCAGGGGAGCAGCAGGTGCAGCAGGAGAGGTCTGCACGCCATGTGGGACCCTCACCGGCGGCCAGGGATTGAACTGGCACTGCAGGGGCTGCGGGCAGCTTCGCAGCCCAGCGCTCAACCACTGCGCCACCGGGGAGGCCCAAGGAAGGAAAGCTTTTATTAAAAAAAAAAAGTTTTTATAGCATGACATTAATTTACAGATGTTCTCATGTATCTCAACACATATATTTTCACTGCAGAGTTAATCACCTTGACCTGTGAAGGTATGACCAGATGACTATTGTTTAAACCTCTCAGTTATTGTATGTTACATTGTCCACTTTTAAGAGTAAAAAGCAAAATAATGAGTTTTATATTAAACATTTGTGGGTAAGGCGAGATTAAATAAAATCTTACAGTTAATTGGACTTTAGCAATGATATTTCTAAAAGTTAGTATTTACTCCGCTGTCACATTTTACATGAATCTTTCCATCCAAATATGTGGTGCCCTTTGATTTATAAACTTTAAAGAAGGTTATAAATCAGCAAAGGGTCAAATCACAAGGACTGGAGGGAAGAACAAATACAGAATATATTCTTGAATACCAAAAAAAGTTAAAAACAAGTTTGTAATTTATAGCTGCCCTGAGGCAGCAATAACTAATACACTGAAAATTTACCCATTTTATGCATCTATTTTGCTTGTTTTACTACTTTGCTTTTCATAAAATACTCATTTATTTCAGCAACTGTCACTTCGTTTGGCATTTATGTGATCTCTGAGCTATGTGTGAAAATACTCATATTTCTACTTTACAATTTTTATTGAAAAATTATTTCTTTTACAAATTTTATATCAATGTTTTTTGTTCCATGCTAGAACTATTTTTCACTGTTCCTTTTTTATCAGTCCCTTCAGAAAATCAGTCTATAGCTAATTTAGCTTAACATCTGCTTTAAATCTCTTTTCAATTGCTACTTGAATGACATTTATCATCAACTATAAAGAGGAACAAGTGGAAAATTTCAGTAAACAGGTCACACCAAAAATTATTCAATAACACTGTAAATTATATTTAAATGCCACTACCCTCATAAATACTCCATGAGATTCACAGCTGTAACCTAATGAGTTTTCATATTGTTCCTGGAAGTCAGTGGAGTTGTGAAAACATATGATTATCTTCAGATAAATGGTAGTATAAACGTGAGCAAAGTAAACAGAAGCAGGTGGCCTCTTAGTAGCTACTTCACAAAAGAAGCCAAGGCTTGGATTTCATTATATTTTCTTGAATAAACTTTAGTTAACAAGTCAAGGGAGTGGTAGTAGCTATCTCCTGCTTTGCATGCTTGACATTAATTCTAACATCTGATAAGATCAACCACCATTTTATTCATTTCAGACATTGTAGTTTGGATGTGGCTGTCTGCAGCACCAGTTTCAGGGATGGTTCTTTGATGCAGGCCTTGTCCTTCAGAACCTGATTTCCTCTTGGAAGCAGTAATTGATTTAGTAATTTACAAGTAATCAATTTACTGGCATACTCCGTGCTTTAACTTCCTTACTGAAGTTAAGAGGTGTAAAGGGATCTTGTTTCAGGTCAAGGGAGGCGTACAGTAACTAACCACACTGGGCTACTATGCTTTACACTTTTTTAGAAGCCAAGACTTAACACTTTTAAACTGAAATTTTAATTGGGGATTTGGGTAGGTGGTAATTGACAGGAACACCAAGGCCTATAGCTAATAAAAAAATCTCCCAGATTAAGTTACACAGCTGTAAGAATTGTGATTCAACAAGGTCTCTGGGGTAGACCAAATGCAGATTGCCCCAGGTTCTACTAAAACTTGAAGGGAGTTGGAGTTGCATTGCTAGGAAAATAGCATATTAAAGAAGAGCCATGACTGCTAATGGCAATCCATGCAAAGCAATCCACTTTAATGCTGCACCAAAATCAAGGCATTGTATGTGGTAAATCAGGGATAGCAATGGGTGATTTAATTCCAGAAATTGTAAACACTTTGAAAATTATACCATAACCCAGTTTTGGGAGGTCTTATTCCTACACAGTTTGCCATATACAGATGTATGCTCCAAATCCTGGGCTTGAATTTGGATACAATTTGGGTGTCATTTGGTGATTTGTCTGCCTTTGGGAAATATGTGAATACATTTTTGGTTAAATGTGGAACCATCACAAAAGTCTGAGAAATGTGTGTTAGATACTTGGGCTTTTAAACTTTTTTTTTTCCAAAATAGTTTTGGATTTATAGCAAAGTTGTAAAGATAAGTTTCCCTGATTATTAGCATCTTAAATTAGCATGACACGTTTGTCCCAGTTAGTGGAACAATATTTGTATATTGCTAGAAACTGAAAGCCATACGTTTTTTAGATTCCCGTAGTTTTTACAAAGCTATGTTCTGATTGTAACCAGACCTAATGCAGGTATATTCTCCCTGCTCTTTATAGGGCTAGGGGCCTCAGTGGGTGAATCCTAGGGCAAGTTAGGCAGCTTCAGGGACAATGCAGGCAGGGAGTTATGGAAGGCTCCCGAGATAAGGACAATAAATTCCAAAGGGGACTAACCAAACGCCCCAGGACTAGGGGCGGTAGGACATTCAGGAACAAGGATGATAAAGAAAAGTATGTTAAGGGCTGGGATACAGAGACAGTTCTGGGCACAGAGTCACTAAGGCAGAGTGAGTGAGACCACCAAGAATTAACCAATCACAAGGAGACTGGCAGAGCTTCAGAATAATCAGGGAAAGAAGGTCTATATTCCCTGAGGCCCGACTCCACTGTTGGCTTCCCTGCCCCTCCCTGGCCTGGTTCCACCGGCCTGGGAGTCCCACTTTATTTCTGTTCCTTTCCTCCTCAATAAGCTTTTTCTCTAAACAAATCTGCCTCCTCTCTTGCTTGCCTGAGTGTCTGTGAAGCTCCTCCTGCGGCTTCGTGACACACCAAGTCATGGTGGTCTAGCGGCTGGGGCTCAGCGCTGCCACTGCAGCCTGGGATCTATTCCTGGTGGGAAACTAGGCCTGAAATTACAGTATCCAGGGTAGAAGCTGGAGAGATGAAGAGGGAAGAGTATTCATGACTCTTGATAGTCACATATTCCTATGCAGAGGACTTGGAGGATTTTATGTCATCAGGTTTTATCTGGTCATTTCTTACAATGGTTGCTCAGGTGCCCTGGAACAAAGTTTGTAGGTCTTCTAATTCTATTCCAACCAGTTTTGGTCAGGCTCTGCTGCCTTTGCAAAGATAAGCAGGAGGAAGGGAGATAGTGGAGAAATGACAGAGCATGTCTTCTTACAAAATATGCTCTTGTTACTGTTACTTTTTGATCACCCTTTGGAAACACAAGTTCTGACTTTTTGGAAAACAAACCCCAAACATGGTTTCACCCTATTATCCCATCTAGCATAGCATGTTACCTTTGTCAGGTCTTCTTAGATGCCACTTGGTTATAACAGTTTCTCTGACTATCCTTGTTTTAGATAGCCTTGATATATTTGATGAATCTTGATGGTGTACAGTATGTCTCAATTGGATTTGTCTGTTGCTTCTCTGATGATTAGATTTCAATCATGGATTTGGGGAAAGAAGTGCACACAAATGAAGTACTATTCTCATTGTATCAATGATGTATGATATCACCTGATTTATGACTGTTGATGTTGACCTTTATCACTAAGATGTTGGTAGTATTTCTCAGGTTTTTCCCCTGTAAAGTAATCCTTTGGAAGGAAGTCACTGTTGTGCAACACAAACTTATGGAATTATGGTCTGCCTCCCGTGAAAGTGAATTATCAACATAAATTTGTAGAATTCTTCTGCAGGGGAGACTGTCTATTCTCTTTGCTTAGTTACTTATCTTTAGTAGTATAGCTGTAACTAGTTAAACATTGAGTTATAATCCAATGTCAAATTTATTTTTGTTTATCAGATTATTCCAGCTTTGGAAACTGGGAGCTCTTTGGACTGATTCCGGTGTCTCTTAACTTGCTCACATCATGTAGATTTTGCTTTTGTTTTTTTTATTCCAGAGCACAACTTTTCTTTTTGGCATTGCAGGACACTCCATGCTCATGCAGTATGTTCCTTGCCCTAGCCCAAGAATCAGGCATTTCTCAAGGGGCATCAGTTCCTTTTATGAGAAAATTGTATTAGAGACTGTCAAAGCACAGGAGAAAATCCCTCTGGGTTTTTCTCAGGCTGGTTGAGTAAACAAATGAATTAGCAAAGGAAAAAGCAATTTAATGTGTGCATGGTTACACAGGTCCTGTATACAATTATTATACAGGTTATACAGGTCCTGTTTTTGTTTCAGGAGAAAGGGGTTTTAATCCTGAATGAAGCAATAAGGTCATGGGGCTCAAGGAGGTAAGGAGGAAACTTCATGTGACAAGAAGGGATAAATCCATCTATACTCTAAAAATGAAAGATGTGTTTGTCAGACAAAGAGGCCATGTTTACTGACAAACCTTTTCCTGGATAATACCCCCAACAAGATTCATCTAGGTCTAGGTCTACTCAAGGGAGCAGTGCTGCTTCTTTGGTTAGGTGTATGGCAAAGGGATTAGAGGAGAGGCAAGAGCTTCCCTTTAACTTCCAGGGCCTTCATTGTTCTCAGCTCAAGAGTCTGCCTGTCAGGATAAGGCATCTTGAGTAGACCAACGCGGGATCTTCGGGTCGTCTTATCTGAGCATCTTCAAAACAAAGATCTGGGTTCAATGTATATTTCCAGTGGAGTGCCACTCTTTCTGGTCCCTCTCAGCTGAGCAAAGATATGTATTATCGTTAATACACACAAATATAACACATATTTATATGTATCTGGATCTATATTAAGCTAAACATGATTCTGTAATCCATTACCTCATGAATCATTCTAGTCTCCCTTGCTTTGTCAGAACTATCAACTTGTTTTTCAAAGTGACCGTAGCAGTCTCACTAGCAATAAATGAGATTTGCTGTTTCTCTGAATCCTCATTGGCAATTGCTATAACTACCGGGCTTTTGGATTTTAGACATAATAATATGCCGTGGCATCTCATGGCATTTTTAGTTAGCATTTTACTATTGACAAATGAAACATTTTTTATATACTTTATATCTTCTTTGTAATAAGTCAAGTCTGATTATTTGCCTATTTTAAAAATTAAATTTTCTTTCTGAGCCCTTTCTCTCCCAATAATTTGGATGCAAATTTATTATCACTTGTATTAGGCAAAATTTCCTCCCACTCTCTGGCTTACCTGTATATTCTCTTATCAATGATTTTCACAAGGCATATCTTCACAAGGCATACATCATAATGTATCCCAACTTAGAAATGTTTTCATTCATGTATTGTGCTTTTAGTTTTGTATCTATAAGCTCTTTCCCAGGTCTCATACATTTCTTCAATGCATTCATCCAACATTCTTAACAATTTTGCATTTCTTATATATGTATTATGTATATCGTATTGATCCATCTTGACTCAATTTTGTATAAGGTCTATGTTTAAGTTTGTATTTTGCTTATCAATATTCAGTTTTTTGAAAGACTATGCATTTTTCATTTGCGTTTGCTCCTTTGTCAACAATTGGTTTTGTCCTACTAAATCTATGTGTTTCTTCTTTAGTTAATACCACGCTGATTTGAATACCATGACTTTATAGAACATCTTTAAATGTTGTATAGTATGATTCCTTCAACTTTTTTGATTAGTAACTTCTGCTCTAGTTCATCTTGCCTTTCCATATAAATTTTAGATTCAGATTTTTGATAACTAGATCCCTGGAATTTTGATTGGGGCTTCACTGAAAATTCTATAGATCAAAATTAACATTTTAACATTATTAAGCATTCTAATACATGAATGTGGGATATCTCTTTAATTTTTTTCTATTTTTATTAACCAGTTTTAACTGATTTTAGTTGCGGCACTACTGGTTTGCATCCTTGTTAGTACTTTGGATGTTAGTGTTTTGGAAGTATGTCATTACATGTAACAAATTATATATAGTAAGTATTTTATTAGTGCTATCCATTTTTAAACATCAAATTCTAATTATTCATTGCTAGTACATAGGAGTGATTTTTTGCATATTAATCTTATATCCTATGATCTTACTATGCTAATTTAGTAGTTCTATTAATTCTTCTGTCAATTTTTGGGGGTTTTCTGCCCAAAGGCAGTTGTTTTATTTTTTACTTTCCAATCTGTGTGATTTTCTTTTTTCTTAAAACACTAATACTTCCTGAATAGGATTGGTGAGAAAATATCCTTGCCTTGTTTCCAATCTTACAGGGAAGTTTTCCAGTTTCTCACCACTAAGTATTATGTTATCTGTAGGTATTTTGTGATGCTTTTATCCAGTTAATAAACTCTGTTGTGAAGGTTTTTATCATGAATGTATATTGGAGTTTGTTAAACAGATGTATTTACATATCTTTTAACACAATATGCGATTTTCCTTTATTTTCTATTGATGTGTTAAGTTACATCTGTTGTTTTACAAGTGTTGAACCACCTTGGCATATTTGATTGTGAATTTCACCCCTATGTTCTGAAGGAACTTGGCCTATAACTTTCCTTTCTTATGTCTTTATCATGTTTTGCTATTAGAGCAATGCTGCTATTGAATATTTCAAGTTTTCTCTCTGCTTCTAAGTTCTGAAACTTATTCAAGTACTTAAAAGAATGCACCAACGTTTTTCTGGGCTTAGTGCTTTCTGCCTTTGGAAGTTTATTAATTATTGATTCAATTTCTTTAATAGATGTAGGGTTATTCCGTTTTTCTCCCCCTTGGGTAAGTTTAGGTAGTTTGTCTTGCAGGATATTTCCTATAATTTATCAAATTTGTTAGCAAATAGTTGTTGTGGTATTTTTATCATCCTTTTAATTTTCATGAGATCAGTTGTGGTGGTAGCTCTTTTATTGGCAATTTTCTTTTCATTAGTTTGAATGGATGTTCATGTGTTCCCCATAAGAACTGTCTTGTTTAGTTGATATACTCTGTTTTTCATTGGTTTCTTTTATTTTTTTAATGTATGCTTTATGTTTGGTCTTTAATCTTATAGGGTAGAAGCCTGTGTTACTAATTTTAGTCTTTCTTTCCCTTAAATAGGTGTTTAAAGCTACCAGCCCCCTCTAAGCATTGTTTTTAAGTGCAGCTCACAATTCTGAAAAGTAATGTTTTTCATTTCTACTTATTTTTGATTTATTAAGTGAAATGTAGAAATATTTCTTAAGTTCTTTTATATCCTCCCCCATTTATAATATGCTGTTTTAAGTCTTCTTCATATATTTACAACCAACTCACTCTGTTATAATTTGTGGAAAATTTTGGGGGGAGTGGCATTCTGCCTGCCAGCATCCACATTATAAACTTCAAAGATTAAGCTCCCTACCACATAAACCTACATTTTCCCTATGCAGCAAATATCCCTCAAATCTCAATTCATTGCAGCATCAACTTAATCCAAAATCTTACCTATGTGCTGGAAGCTCAAAAGTCTGAAATTTCATCATCTGAGTAATACAAATCAGGTAGGAATGAAGGTGCAGCTATAATTCATCTTTATGCACAATTTCTCTCCATCTGTGAACCCATAAACACAGGAATTAAGTTAGCTAAAAGTATAATAAGATAGGCAGAGGATAGTAATTATAGATATTTCCATCTATAAGAGCAAGAAAATGAAGGCAAAACAGTCACTGGCCCCAACAAATTTTGAAATCTTTTTAGGCAAATTCTTTTTTTCAGGCCTAGGAATAAGCTTGTAAGGCTCACTGGCCTACTGTCTGGGCTCATAATTCTAGTTATGGGCTCTTGATTTCATCTTCAGAGTAGTTTATCAGCGTGAATCTTGCCTGTAGCATACTGCAGATCCAATAGATCTCTTGTGCTATTTTTTTTTTTTTTTCAGATCAAACTAGTGAGCCTTCAATTCATTTACCATTCTGAAGTATACTGTGGGGCTCCCATGTATGTCCACAGGTATTTCTGAGAATCTCTTTTGGTTTTGGCAGGGTAAATCAATGAATCAACCTCTAATTTCTCTTTAAAAATTGTGTAACTGTGTGAACTTTATTAACTTTTCTTAATGTCTGAACGCCACACTATTTCTTTTTTTTTTTGCGGTGTTGTTTTTTTTTTTCTTTAATTTTTGCAGTGTTGCCATTTATTTAAGCTGAGGATTTCTAAAATCACCTGCCCTGGTTCTTTGAGTTTTAACAAAATTTTCCTCAATTTGTCTTATTCCTTTTGCATGTTAATAAAAGCAGCAATAGGAAACCAGGTCATCCTTCAAACTTTGCTTAGACATCTCTATCTAAATACCTTAGTTTATAGTAATTATTTTATGTTACTGATTAGTTGTTCAAGAATCCAACAAGATCACAACAGAGTAAAGATACTGGGCTTACTGCCCCCAGGTAGTCACATCTAAATTGCAGGAGAATAAAGTTACTAACCTCTGAAGGAAGACTACAAACTACAACAGCAGAAACAGTCTAGTGGAAAGAGTAGGAAAAACTTTAATTAAATTGTTTGGGGCAGTACAACTTACAAGAACAGGGAATGGCTGCCATGCAGAGCCCCCCTCAAGCTTTCAACTGTCTACATCAAGGATTTTGGAGACCCCAGAACTGTGCTGATAAGGGGGTGCACAAAGTTGGTATCCAGAACAGAGGGCACCCTATTAGAGGCCTATAGGAGCAGGAGTTCAAGGCAACAATGACTGGCTTCAGCCTATGATTCCCAGTTTATAACACCTGGATCCCCAGGTGGTGGGAAGAGCTTAGATTACTCATGTCTCCTTATAGGGGAGCCTGTTACTTGCTCTCTGAGTTTGTAATATTCTAAACCCCTGCCACCACCACCCCACTCAGGGCCAAAGCTGAGACAACTGAACATTCTCATTAACAGAATTTAAGTACCAGGACTCAGCATCTCAGGGTAAGGCTGTACACTAAAAAAAGAACAGTGAACAATGCCACTTGTGGCCCTGTCTTAAATACAATCCACATTCAATGCTGCATCTAGTGTTCTACTTTTCAGTGGGAAAGTATTTTTGAGGAACTATATAAACCGGAAGTACCAGTGAGGCATCTATTCCATTCGTAGCCTGAATTCTGGTAAGAATGTGGTATCTTTAGGTACCTACAGATTTTGCTTAGAACGAATAGCAAAATACTGTCAGAGAAGGGGTCAAAGATTATCAGAACCTGGATTACAAAGGTAAGGGGAGTTGGGGTGAGCGGATGTATAGAGGTACAGAGGTACGCTGTGCTTTGCATCACGATGGGGATGGGCTTTCTAAGAGGCTTGGGTCTTTGGTGCTGAGATTTGTTTTGTTGATCTTTCGGGGGAATGAAAACCTTACAGAATTCCTTTGGAATTCCTTATAAGTAATTGATGAGATATCTGACATCTCGGATGGGGGAGTGCGACTGAAGCACTATTTGTACCAGTCATGCATGTGGAGTCTCAGCTGAGGAAGACAGTTTATTCAGTAATTAGTGGAATTCTGCAGGCTTCTTTTGAAACTTGTCCTACTCAAGATTTGGGTAGTATTTACTAAGTGCATGTTGATCTTGGGGATTTCATTTATATCATTCAAGAATTAGAAACCTTATAGGAGAAAATACAGCTAATGTAAAATGCATGTGAGAGTTATAAAAATGACTTCATCAAGAAGGAGTTCATTGAAATGGTGTTAAAAGTTGATATAAAAGGTTATCAACATACTCGATAGAAATTCTTCTTACAAGAAAGCAGCTCAAGAAAAGTAGGAAAAGCTTTTCTAGAGACTTATTGAGGAAATACTAAGATAGACTAAGAGGGAGGAAAAAACACCCCATAAAGAAAGCAATAAAGTTAGAGCTCTAACAACAGAGAAAAGGGGACTATATTAAATAAAGATGAAGGTTTAAATATATAAACATGATTCTCAAATTCCATGAATCACTTGTGGAATTTTGTTAAAATGCAGAAATGACCCAAGATTCTGCATTTTAAACAAGCTCAAAGGTGATGACTGTGTTGCTGTTTTTTGGACCAAAGAATAGATTGAAATAGATAATAGAACAATAAAAATAATGGGCTTAGGGAAAAAATGGAGCTCCTGTGGTGTTATTTACACCTATTCTGCTATATTTTAGTTCTTGGCATGAAAATTTTGCTTCACTTAAAGCCTTCTTGATAAGTTTTCAGAGAATGCTTAAAGTTGCTACTCAGGAAAAAAAGGAGTAGGCAAAGTCATAAACGTTTAACATTTTTAAGGACTTAATGTTATTCTTTCATTTCAGTGTTCCCAGGTAACTTCCGGTATGCTAGCATATCTCCAGTGTGGTTATCCACTCTGGTACACTCTTTCCTCCTCCTTAGCTAGATCTAATAATATCCTTGTATCTGTGATGGAAACTCAATTGGCATAAAGGAAATCATTTAATCACAAGAATTTTTATTAACGATTATGCATTTAATACTATTGAGGCACTTGCACTTTAGAGAAAAGATTGCTTATTCAAGAGCAACAAATCTTAAGTCACGTATAATATTTGAGTGAGGATAACTTTCTAAATCCTCCTAAATAATCTCATAACCCACCTTTTATTTCTAGGAATGGGAGAGAAAACATTTATTCTACTGGTTCTCTTACGTACAGTGTTCTCAAAGGATTAAAATAAGTCATTCATTTTTAGGGTAGTAACAAAGGAGTTTAGCTTTTGTGAATTCTCTTAATACATAGGCAGCTTCAACTAAACCTAGGCTTTAAAAAGTCATGGTCGTCTTTTTCAAAATTTTATTCCATTTTATTCCAAGTATCCTCCAGAATTTATTCTGGTGAAGTAGTTAAGGTTTACCTTTACCCACTGCTTCCTGATATTAATGAGTTTCACACTGCATTGTTTATTTTTTTTCAATATTTTGTGCTTCTTCCATGATGAGAGTAGCAGTTGATTTCTAGCTGTGGTGTAGCTATTCATCTCCCTGAACAATTGGAGTATGCTAAGTTACAGTGTCAAGTGTCTTCCAACTAAACAATGGTTATTGCTTGTTGCCTTTTTTCTTCTATTCTGTAGGCATCTTAGTCACTGACTTGTAACAAAACTGTAATAAAATCTCAGAGGTGTATTTTAACTTGCAGAGCTATCCTGAAAGTTGGTCTTGCACACTCATGCTTTATGTATTTTTAAAGAATTTGCCCTTCTCTGCTTAGCAATTTTGCTTGCCTGATGGAAATTGTCAGATCCTTTATAGTATGACTTTACCCTACCTTTTAAGAAAGCATTAATCATTATTTTCAACTTTGGCATTTCTAGGCAAAAATTATTTATTATTGCATGGAAAGTATGAGACCACTTCTAAGCCTTGTAGCAAGGACTTTCTATCAAAAGTGAGAAGAAATGAACTTAAACCATTATTATACAGGGCTACTTGGGTATAAATAATAAGCAGTTTAGAAGTCCTTGTTTTGTTTGTAAGCATATCATGGGTATAGAGTATCCACTTTAAATTTGACACTGGAGAAAGAAAAGTCTATTTAACAAATGGTGTTGGGAAACTTGGACAGCCACATGCAAAAAGGATAAAAATAAAATTAGATCCTTTATCAATTTTAAATTTTGTATATGAAGTAAAGATTTGGATACAAGTCCCGAGACCATTAAATACATGAACGAAAACGTAGGAGATACACTTCTGGATGTCAATTGCAGAGATGTCTTTGGGGACTCAACTGCAATGGCAAAGAAAACTAAAGCAAAAATAGACAAATGGGATCGCATCCAACTAAAAAGCTTTTGTACAAAGAAACCACCACAAAAACAAAATGATACCTACTACAACATGGAAAAAAATTGTATATCACATGTCTGACAAGAAGTTAACTTCCAAAGTGTATAAAGAAATAATACAACTCAACAACCAACCCCAATCAAATTGGGCAAAAGACCTCGGTAGTTACTTGTCAAAAAAAGACATGAAGATGGTCCACAGGCACATGAACAAATGCTAAATGCTCAGTACACTTAGTGTAAGGGAAGGACAAATCAAAACCATGATGAGGTAACCCCTCACACTTATGAGAATGGTGCAAACCAAATAGACTGGAAAAGGAACACTTACCCACTGATGCATTTGGTGCAGCCTCTATGGGAAACAGTACACAGATTACTCAAAAAACTAAAAATGAAAACACCATATGATCAAGCTGTACCACTGCTAAGTATTTAACCGAAGAATAACAGTACTCAAATATGAAAAGATTTATGCACTTCTGTATTCATAACATTATTTACAACAGCCAAGTCATGACAACAACCTAAATGCCCAATGTTAGGTGACTGGATATAGAATTGTGGCATATATTCTCAGTGAACTACTACTCAGCTACTAAAAATGATGAAATCATGCCCTGTGAGGTGAATATGCTGAATGAAATCAGTCAAAGGGAAATACAGTTACTGGGTAGTTTCACTTATTTATGGAATATAAATAACCAAGGAAAAACTGGCAAGGCACAGCAAAACAATTCTCAGATTCTAAAAAATATAGTGGCTACCAGGAGAGAAAGGGGGGAGGAAATTAGGAGAAAATAGGGCAAGTTTTGTTGGAAGGTGAGTTAAGCATGTGCTCATATGGAGATGTGAAATTGTACCCCTAAAATGAGTTATGTAAACAACTACCAAACTAATAAAAATTGAAGTTGCTAGAAATAGCTCTTAGAATTACACATATGTGCCTATACTTTTATATGATTGTACTAGGTTATCTGAAAGAATTCACAAGATTTCCTTTAAAATTCATACCTCTTTAGTTTATTCATGTATATGAAATATTATTGAAAGCTGTTATCAGATTTTATTTCAGTTTAGTTTCAAAACATATTTCACAGAAGTTGTAAAAATTTAGACCATTCTTATGAAGAAGCTTAGTGAATTTTCAAGTTTGCCAGTTTATGTTACTAGTCTTGGGTAGTATTTTTATTCCTTCCTCAACTGCTGAGTTTTATAACTAAGTGGAATGTTTTTATGTTTGCATAAATTGTTCACTTGTTCTATTTTGCAATTGTGTCTCTTTCATCTGTATATAGTTTAGAGAAATAGCTGCTAAAGGGGGTTATTATTTTTAGTGTCCAAAAGGGCAGGCTCATTATATTAAAAAGGAAAAGGATGCTTGCACAGACACAGGCAGGCAGAAAGTTAAGCGGCCTGCATTGTCACAGGTGGGCAGTCTTAGAAGGAGAACTGCCTCTGCCGCTTTGCAAAGGGAGAAGGTTGGTGAAGAGAAATTCTTACACAGTCAGAGGTAGGCAGCAAAGCTGCATCTGAAAGGGACAGGTTTGTTAAAAGAGACACCTGCATAGATACAGGCAGGCAGACTTGGGACAAGAGCCACAAAAAAAAGGGGTTATTTTTAAAATTTTTTTCTATAATCCCTTTTTCTCAATTACTTAGGTTTCCTAGAAGAAAAACATGAGATAAGATGTGTATACTAATTTTATCCAATGTGAGTGTGTGGAGTGCAATATTAAAGAACTGAGAATAAAAGAGAGCAAAACAGAAAAGGAAAGAAAGTGGTACAATATAGATGGGACAGTCTGCTGGGAATATAGCTGTTCACATGGGTGATGCATCTGCTAGGGAATAAGCAGCAAAAAGAGCTTATTATTGACTGAAGTTAGCTTCAGTGGCCACTGACATATGTTAACTGACCACTCAAAGTAACCACTGGGGAAGCCAGATTCCATCTCAATAAAGCTGCCGTTGCCAGCCTGAGTAGCAGCTGTTTGTCTTAGTTCACCTGCATCTTGGGTGTCCAGATAGGTCTATAAGTATAACCATCAGAGGCAACAGAAAAGCTCCAGGGAAGGAAGCAATCAATGTGCAGTAAATAGAAGCAAGGACTGTGTTGATTTGAGAGGCAAGGGGCATGGAGAAGCAGAGTGAGCCACAGAACAGTCACCCGTCATCAGTCTGAGCTGTACGTAACTTTCTCCAATGAAGACTGAACCAGCCTTTCCTCTGTGGGAGATGAGAATGTCTTCTACTTTTACACTGATTTTTTTCCCACTCAAAACACTTCCTTGAGGGCTAATTTTGTATTTTCCATCGTATGAGCATCCCAGTATCATGCCACTTACCATCCCTTTCTGGAGGTACCTCGCACTGTCCTGACCTGCCAACTAACTTGTCTACCATCTTCGTTTTACCTTTTCATGTTGCAGAATCTAAGCAGGTAAATCCTAGAAAAGGTCAAATGGTTTTTTATAGCAGCCCAAGCTAACAAAGCAGCATAGACTCTGGCCTTATAAAACGAAATTCTGGGCCTCCCCGGTGGCGCAGCGGTTGAGCGCTGGCTTGCGAAGCTGCCCGCAGCCTCTGCAATGCCGGTTCGATCCCCGGCTGCTCCCTGGCCACCGGAAGAGGGTCCCACATGGCGCGCAGACCTCTCCTGCCGCCCGCTGCTCCCCTCAGCAGTGTACTTCGGTCCTTCTGCCTGCTCTGCTCCCCGCTCTGGCTCTGGTGAATTCTCTCACCCTCCCGCGCTTCTGACTGTACCCAGTGCTTGTATAAATAAATAAATAAATAAATCTTAAAAAAAAAATTAAAACGAAATTCTTTCTCAAAATTCTGTAGGGTAGAACTCAGATTAGGTTGTCAGCACAGTTGGGTTCTGGGGGAAACCCTCTTCATCGTTGCATACTGGTTGGTTATTACTACTGTCTAGCTTAGCAGAGAGCAAGTTGGTCACTAACCCCACTCATGAGGGCTTTTACTCTCATCACAATTTACTTCCAAGCCCTGCTCCAACTTCCTTACAGTGGGAATTGGATTTCAACATACAAATTTTAGGGATGCAAAGCCCCTAATGTACAGACACATGAAAACATTCTCAGTTTGAACTAGTTTGATCTTTTCCTTTCAATGAGCCTTACATCGAAAAGGTCATAATTGATACAGTACTTTAGTGTTTACCAAATATATAAAAAGCCTATTATTTGTAAGCCTGATTAGAATGTAAAAATATGTATTTCTTCTTAAAATACATTTTTGCTAGGGATAATTTAAATAGCTTCATCCCAATTCGGACTAAAAAGTTAAACAAGTCTTGAGCCTTGGTTTCAAGTCAAATACAAATTAACAGTTTCACCTGAAGCAGACCAAAAAATTTATTGATATGCTAAGAACTGGCTCTTCTAGTCTGTCAGACTATGAAACTTACAAATCACATGATCTGCAAGATTCTTTTAGGCCATTAGATTAACTGGTACTTTAAATTCTTACTAGTCACATGCCTAAGTTTTGCTTCTTTGGCATGTTCTGATGATGGGAGTGGAGTGCTTAGAAGCAGCAGTCACAAGCTCACTGAATATGTTCCTTTCAGAAAATGCCATTAGTCCTTTACCTCTTACTGAACAAGTCCTCTTATGTCTTTGAAGAAAGAAGGCGGTTCTCTCTGCCTGTTGAGCAAGTTCAATTTAAAACCTTGAGGGGAGAATTTCACAGCATGTAAGCAGAAACAGTTTTATTGCCTCTATTTTAGAACCTCTTTCAAATTACAATAATATGCCCAAGAAGCATATGAGAAAAGACAACTTTTTGGGCTCAACCAGAGCTTTTACTTTTTAATACAAAGTAAGTAATCACTTTGTTCCTATTTTTCAATTTTAAAATTACGTATTTCAGGAGCTGTCACAGCTTTGTGTGCAGAGAAAGAAATGCCTATATAAAAAATACTTTTCTATAAATATTTGATATATTAAAAATTCCCTCAATTTACTACTAAGTGTATGATGTCATTCTTCCATTCTCCAAAACTGAAAGATTTGGGGAGAGAAATTATTCCATTAATGTGCTTTTAAATTTCTCTAATTTAAGATGCATTATATATTACTCATCATGCTTAAGGAAACATCTCAACAAGGAAAGCTTTACTTAGTTTCCATGTTTCGTAATCCCTTATGAAGTTTATATTCATTCTTAAGGGGAAATCATTTATAATTTGACTGAGGATTATTATAATCCAAATGAGAATGTGACACAATAAACGTAACTTATTTTCGGCTGTAAGTCTTAATGTAAGTCAAAAAATTTGCTTTTAATATTCATAAGGTGAGTATGAGAATTAAAGTGCTGTAGAATTCGAAATTTTTATGCAAATTCACAAATGAAATAATGTAGTAAAGCACTGCTTTTGGATATCTGAAAGTGTATGAGAATTCTGAAAAATGTTTAAAATATGCACATTTAATAATGTATTTAGGCAGGGGGAAATTAGATATGAACATATTTGGCTATGAGATCAATTACTAAGTAGGTATTTGTTAGTACATTCCATGAACTTTGCTGTGGTTGCAAGGATCTATGCAATGAACATAAAAGTCCATATAATTAGAGTGCAGTCAGTTCTCTGCTAGTCATTTGCAAAAGATGCAAAAAATGCCAGTTGGATTCAATCTTAAATTTCTTTTATGTATCTGATACATAAGGAAGATAGGTGAAACAAAATATACAGGATAGATTTAACAAAATTATTTTCAGTTTAAGTACTTGTCCTTACTATTTGGATTAATAAACAAGGCATAAAAGAAAATTATTCATAACGTAGCAAGAATGTGAAAGTAAGTGGCTTACAAAATAATATTCATAGAATTCCATTGTACCAGACTTGAAAACATTATAAAAATACATTAATATTTAGGTAGTTATCAGAGTTGAACTCCAAATCCCTACAATATATCTTTACACTGAAATAAGGAAACATCATAGAGTTTGTCTGATAAATTCAGCATGATGTAACTGACAATGCAATGAACAAAAAGGAAGAAATTTTATTAGAAAGAAGGAGGCCTGCTAATTCAGAGCCATACATCTCCACCCTATCAATCATCTGTATTTTAAGGTAGCAAGATTATCTCCTTTCCCCGCTCACTGTCAATTGGAAAGCAGCACTAAGAAGGTGCCAGCATAATGGCAAGTGCAGTGATACAATAAGGGTGATAAAACTGACCAAATGCCATAAGAGAAAGAGGCAAAACAACTTAAGGTAAGCTGAGACCATGTAGTACAATGATAAACTATCTACTGAATCCCAGGATCCTTTTACAGCATCATTGAATTGTGAGCCATGTTAAGAATAATGTGTATTTTTCCTATCAAAAAAAAAAATAGAAAAACATTTATTTGGAAAACTTGCTTTTCAAATGCAATATTCTGACAATACCACAGATTTTTCTAGTACTAAATACTGACTTAACATTTTTTAGCATATAAAAAGCTTGTCAGCTAACATTACTTAGAGATTCCATATCAAAACCTCTAGATTATTTTTTTAAAGATTTATTTATGCATACAAGTACTGGGGTGTAGGCCAGAGGTGGGGGAGGCCCAAACCCTCTAGATTATCAAAAATTAGAGTGAAAATGTCAAGCATTTTGGCATTATAAAAAACTTCAACTCTGACAAAGTAAACTTGAATATGTGTGTGTGTGTGTGTGTGTGTGTGTATGTATAGCAACTTCCTATAGAGAAAAATCTGTACTATGGAAAATGTTTCTAGCAGTATAGTAACTGGAAAAAAAAAATAACTCGAGAAAATAAATGGCTATCAAAAATAATGTTGATAGGGCCTCCCTGGTGGCAGAGGATTTAAAGACAGCACTATCAAGCTATCTCCAGCCACTGTAGCACAAGATGGATCCCCAGCCAGCCAGGGAGCAACCCACATGGCATAGAAGGCCTCTCCTGTCTCGCCAGCTGTTCCCCTCAGCAGTGTATTTCAGTAGATCTGCCTGTTTTGCTTCCCACTCTCTCTGGTGAATCCTCTTACTCCCCTCCCCTGCACCTCTGGCTTATACCCCAGTTCTTGTATGCATAAATAAATAAATCTTAAAAAAATAATGTCAATAAATTAACTGTAGCACATACACTGAATTGTTTAACTTAAAGCAATTAAAATATATGAACTAAAGCAATATATATTTATAAAAGTTCATATGTGTTTTTATGTAACACTGAATAGAAAAATAAACTTCTAAAAGATCACTGTGATTCCATTTTTATAAAGTTCAATACAAGCAGTTCTAAATAATTTGGTGAGGTTAGTGTTAAAGAAAAAATAGTTGACACGTTATTTCACTATATAGGAAGTTTACTCATAGTGAAATCTCAGATATGGTTTATAGGTCTTCTGATTTATATGAAAATGTTTTGTTTCAGACACTTCATGAAATTTGCTTTTGTTCTAAGTGTTTAAATGTTGGCTGTTGGAATAAATATATAAATGAATGGAGTTTTGAAATATTGGCCAATTTCTTGGAGAAGTAGGTTATGCAAATACTTTTAACAATTATGTAACCTGTAGTAAATTCAGTTTCTTAGAGAACTGACCTAGTAGAATAGTCTGCATTCCTACAGACCTGATATTAGAGTTATGGTTTTCAAATGGGGTGTATAAACTGGGGGCATTGGAGAGAAAAGCACATTTTTTAGTTTTTAAATAATGCACATAAAAGAAGTTAAGTTTTTATATTTCATCAGTGGTACTGTCCGTTGGTCCATAGATCAGACAGGCTCATGCCTAATGAAGCTCCTGAACTATTGTATGGAAAAATTGGTTCTCTTATACAGAAAGAGAGCTTTGATTGCACTTTGGTATAATTTCTGTCATCTAGTCATTTGAATATAAGTCAATTCACCCTAATTATGGATAATATTAATAATGTAAACACTAGTGAACAATAAAAACCTGATAGAGATAATGATTCTCCTAGTTTTAGAATAGTGTTATTTCTTGGCTATATAATAACCTTTAAAGTTCAAGCTTTAAGGTCAAGAAGTATGTTTAAAACTTTCAATTTATCAAGATTCTTTAGTAGTCTGGGATTAGTGATGAAACTTGTGTACAATGCTGAATAATAACAGTATGAAGTCATCAAGACTAGTGAAATTTAGAGCTTTATTAATTTCAAACTGTGTGCCTTTGAATATTTTCTCTAAATTTAATAAAAGTTTAGCAACATTGTATTTAGAACTTCCTTAGGAGCAAACATTAAAACATACCAATGGAGGAATATTTATTTTTCCAGATGAAAAACATTCCTGAAAATATTTATTAAATACCGTGTTCCTAATTAATTATTGCATACCTTCATCAGGATCTAGTATTGGAAAACATTTGTGTGAAATTTAAAGAACTATGTTAAGTATGTTTAACACCTGCATTAATATATTGAAAACTACATATTAAAAGTTTTCTCAGTTTTGGAGTTTTGTTATATGATTGAAAAACACAGATTTTGAGAACCCTGCTCCCCTCCCCCGCCCACAGAGGCGGCACTCTCCCACCGGCAGAGACAAGGGAAACAACAAACCAAAACGCCCAACAAGAAAAACGGATGCAGCAAGCGGGACTGTGAGTGGAAAGGAACTATTTCAGCCACCACACCCCGTGAACGGGAGCTGAGGCGAACCCTGCAGGATCCGCCACGGAGGTGAGCTCTACGCGCCATTAAAGAGAGCCCCGCCCACCAGGAGGAGACCAGCACCAGCACACAGCCCCGGCCGCCCGGTAAGCTTGCGCGAAAGCGGCGCTCGGATTGCAGCTGCCCAGGGCCCTGCGCCTGCGACCTAGGCTTGCGGGGAGACCTAGGCTTGCGGGGAGACGGCAGAGGCCCTCCCTGAGTGAGCAGGAAAAGGTGCCCAGGCAGGGGAGCGGGATTCAAAAGGCGCCATTCCCGCGCCACTGATCTGGGCTACAGCCCGCATCCTGGAACTGAGGGCTTTGGAACTGAGACCCGGGCGGAGGCCCTCCCTGAGTGAGCAGGAACAAGGCGCCCAGGCAGGGGAGCGGGATTCAAAAGGCGCCATTCCCGCGCCACTGATCTGGGCTACAGCCCGCGTCCTGGAACTGAGGGCTTTGGAACTGAGACCCGGGGCACGAAATTAGGGGCGTGGGTTCCCCACGACGGTGGGGCACAAGGCAGACACAGCACCCCAAAGCCGTTGAGGTGTACCCTACCATCCCCGCTCTGCTCCCTGTCCCACGGGGTGGAAAATCAGCTCCCCAAGGGCTCTAGGAGAGATCTCTGGTGCCACCTAGCGACTTGACCCCAGCACAGGCTACTGAAGGAGCTAGTGGCCAGCTGGGGAGTTAGCCCACACCGGGCCCCTTCTGAACAAGTAGTCTGAGCCCACAGGGAGAGCGAGCACCCACAGCCGGGGCAGACCAGGCGCGCAGAAGAGTGTGCCTGAGACCAGAAGCGCAGGGAGTGTGTCCCACATCACCATTTTAGAACAGGGACATTTCTTCAGTAAAGACTACCTGCAGAAGGCTTCCTCAGGAGCCAGAGGTGAGCGGGGGAAGTTCGCCCACGCCAGACCCCCTCTGGCCTGCAGTCCAAGCCCAGAGGGGAGCAGGAACCCACCGCCGGGGCAGACCAGGCGCACAGGGGAGTGTGTCCCCACATCGGCATTTTAGAACAGGGACCTTTCTCCAGTAAAGGCTGCTTGAAACTGACAGATGACTCCTGGAAGAACCAGAGGGGAACAGAGAAGCCCACCCAAGATGCCGGCAAGTCCCAACAACACAGTGTCCCAACGCATACGGCAAATTAGAAAACAGACAGTAGGGAGGAGAAGAACCACACGCAACCTAGCAACTCTCCCGAGAAAAAGCACACCACAAAAAGAAAGCCAGCCCCCAGATTGCAACGACAATAACTTGGAAGAATTTCTGAGCCTTCCAGAAAGAGAATTTAAAATTGCCGTGATTAAAAAACTGACAGAAGTCATAAAGGAAAACAATGATAAGGGAAAAATAATCAACGATCAGAAGAATGCAATTGAGTCCCTAGAGAGGGAAAACAATGGTCAGAAGAAAGAAATTGAGTCCCTAAAGAGGGAAGTAAAAGAAATGCAGGAGATCAAAGAATTAATGGAAGAACTAAAGAATTCTGGGAAAAGCAATGAAAGCAGAATAGATGAAATGGAAGAACGAATAAGTAATCTTGAAGACACAGAAATAAAAAGAACCAAAACAGAAAAGGAAAGAGAAGTACGAAGGAAAAAGAACGAAGAAAGACTTCGGGAACTATCTGACTCCATGAGGAAAGGAAATATAAGAGTTATAGGAATACCAGAAGGAGAGGAGAGAGATGTAGGAACAGAGAAAATATTCAAAGAGATAATTGAAGAGAACTTCCCAAATGTGAAGAAGGAGCTGAAAATTGATATACAAGAAGCAAGAAGAACACCAAACTTCCACGACGAAAGGAAAAATACAGCAAGACACATAATAGTAAAGCTCCCAAGAATCCAGGACAAGGAAAAAATAATGAAGCTGGCAAGAGGGAAGAAACAGATAACATTCAAAGGAAAACCAATCAGGCTGACATCAGACTTCTCCGAAGAAACACTACGGGCAAGGAGAGAGTGGAGGGACATAGTCAACAGACTCCAAGAAAACAGATGCCAACCAAGAATACTCTATCCCGCAAAGCTCTCCTTCCTCTTTGAAGAAAGAATATGGACCTTCCCAGACAAACAGAAACTCCGGAATTTCATTGCAACTAAACCCCCACTCCAAAAAATACTACAAGGAGTCCTAAAGCCAGAACCTCAGAGGGGCGAATAACAATGAAAGAAGGCCAAAAAAAAAAGTTATTAAAAGAATAAATAAAATCAAAGGAAAGACAAACACAATGGCAAATACAGATGCTAACCTATCAATATTAACTCTAAATGTAAATGGACTAAACTCTTCAATAAAAAGACACAGAGTTGCAGCCTGGATTAAGAAACAAAACCCAACCTTTTGCTGTCTCCAGGAAACACATTTAGCTACAAAAGATAAAAATAGGCTCAAAGTTAAAGGATGGAAAACAATCCTACAAGCAAATGGACCAAAAAAGAAAGCAGGAACAGCTATACTTATATCAGATAAAACAGATTTCAAACTCAAAAAGATAAAAAGAGACCCCAATGGTCACTACATTATGATCAAGGGGACAATACTTCAAGAAGAAATAACACTCATTAACATATACTCACCAAACGAAGGAGCACCAAAATATATCAGACAACTGTTGTCCTCTCTGAAAACAGACATCAGAGAAAACACATACGTAGTGGGAGACTTCAACACACCACTATCAACAATGGATAGATCAACAAGACAAAAAATAAGTAAAGAAACCAAAGCTCTAAATAAAGACCTAGAGCAATTGGGCTTAACAGACATCTATAGAACACTAAACCCCAAAAAAATGGAGTACACATTTTTCTCAAGCGCACACGGATCATTCTCCAGGATCGATCACATACTGGGGCACAAGACAAACATCAACAGATACACCAAGATTGAAATCATATCAACCATCTTTTCTGACCATGAAGGCATCAAACTAGAAATAAACCATAAAAAGAAGGCAAGGAACTTTCCTACCTCATGGAGATTAAAAACCACACTACTGGAAGACCATTGGACTAATGAGGAGATCAAAGAAGAAATTAAAAAATTTTTTGAATTGAACGACAAGGAGGACACCAATATCCTAAATGTATGGGATGCAGCAAAAGCAGTAATAAGAGGAAAATATATAGCAATAGAAGCTCACATCAAGAAACAAGAAAGAACGCAAAGAAATAACCTAATCTCGAAGCTCAAAGATCTAGAAAAAGAACAACAAAAAAACCCCAAAACCAGTAGAAGAAAAGAAATAATAAAAACCAAAGCAGAAATAAATGAAATTGAAACTAAAAAAACAATCCAAAAGATCAATGAAACCAAGAGCTGGTTCTTTGAAAAAATCAATAAAATAGACAAACCCCTAGCCAGGCTCACAAAGGAAAAAAGGGAGAAAGCACAAATAAACAGGATCATCAATGAAAGAGGAGAAATCACAACGGACACAGCAGAAATCAAAAGAATAATCAGTAACTACTATGAACAGTTATATGGAAACAAGTTTAACAATCTAGAGGAGATGGACAAATTCCTACAACTCTACCATCACCCAAAGCTAGATAAAGAAGAAATAGAACACCTAAACAGACCAATTACAATTAGCGAAATTGAAATGGTAATCAAAAACCTCCCCAAAAACAAAAGCCCAGGACCTGATGGATTTACAAATGAATTCTACCAAACATTCAGAGACGAATTAGTGCCTATCCTTCACAAACTCTTCCAAAAAATTGAGAAGGAAGGGACAATACCAAACACGTTCTATGAAGCCAACATTACACTAATACCAAAACCGAACAAGGACAACACAAAAAAGGAAAACTACAGGCCAATCTCCCTAATGAACACTGATGCAAAAATCCTCAATAAAATTTTAGCCATCAGAATCCAACAATGTATCCATAAGATAATTCACCACGACCAAGTAGGATTCATTCCAGGGGCACAAGGATGGTTTAACATCCGAAAATCAATCAACGTTATCCAACACATCAACAAAAAGAAATGTAAAAACCATATGATAATATCAATAGATGCTGAGAAAGCTTTTGACAAAGTGCAACACCCATTCATGATAAAAGCCCTTGAAATTCTTGGGATACAAGGAACATACCTCAACATCATAAAGGCCATCTATGACAAGCCAACCGCCAGTATCATTCTCAATGGTGAAAAGCTGAAAGCAATTCCATTAAGATCTGGAACAAGACAAGGATGTCCACTCTCACCATTGCTTTTCAATATAATACTGGAAGTCCTAGCCAGGGCAATAAGACAAGAGAAAGACATCCAAGGAATCCAAATAGGAAAAGAAGAAGTCAAACTATCACTATTTGCAGACGATATGATATTATACATAGAGAACCCCAAAAACTCCACAGAAAAGCTAATTCAACTCATCAATCAGTTCAGTAAAGTGGCAGGATACAAAATCAACACGCAAAAGTCAGTAGCCTTCCTATACACAAACAATAAATCTGAAGAAGAAGAAATCAAAAAGACCATCCCTTTTGTTATTGAAACAAAAAAAATCAAATATTTGGGAATAAATCTAACAAAAGAGGTAAAGGACCTATACAAAGAAAACTATAAAACACTGTTAAAAGAAATAGAAGAAGACACAAAGAAATGGAGAGACATCCCCTGCTCATGGATTGGAAGAATAAACATTATTAAAATGGCCATCCTTCCAAAAGCAATATACAGATTCAATGCTATTCCAATCAAAATTTCAATGTCATTCTTCAAAGAAATAGAACAATTATTGATGAAATTCATATGGAATCACAAAAAACCCCGAATAGCCAAAGCTCTCCTGAAAAAAAAAGAAGGGAATGGAGGCATCAGACTCCCAGACTTCAAACTATACTACAAAGCCATAATCATCAAAACCGCATGGTATTGGAACAAGAACAGACATACAGACCAATGGAATCGAATAGAAAATCCAGAAATAAACCCACAGGTTTATGGTCAACTAATCTTTGACAAAGGAGCAAAGACTATGCATTGGAGCAAAGAAAGTTTGTTCAATAAATGGTGCTGGGAAAACTGGGTCGCTACATGCAAAAGAATGAAGCTTGACCACCACCTCACACCATACACAAAAATCAACTCAAAATGGATTAAAGAACTAGACATAAGACCTGAAACCATAAAATATATAGAAGGAAATATAGGCGAAACACTACGTGATTTGCACATCAAAGACATCTTTACAGACACATCACCCAAAGCAGTGATAGTGAAGGCAAAGATAAACAGCTGGGACTATATCAAATTAAAGAGCTTTTGCACAGCAAAAGAGACAATAACAAAAACAAAGAGAAACCCCACCAACTGGGAGAACATTTTTGCACCCAACACTAATGATAAAGGACTGATCACAAAAATCTGCAAAGAGCTGATGAGTCTCAACAACAACAAAGAAAATAATCCAGTCAAAAAATGGGCAGAAGAGCTTAAAAGAAACTTCTCTGAAGAGGAAATGCAAATGGCCAACAGGCATATGAAAAAATGTTCAACATCACTTGTCATCAGGGAAATGCAAATCAAAACTACCATGAGATACCATCTTACACCAGTGAGAATGGCACATATTAAAAAAACTAGCAATAACAAATGTTGGCGAGGGTGTGGAGAAAAAGGAACTCTTCTGCACTGTTGGTGGGAGTGCAAACTGGTCCAACCACTGTGGAAAGCTGTGTGGAGATTTCTGGACCTACTAAACATAGAGCTTCCATATGACCCAGCAATTCCACTCCTAGGTATTTACCCAAAGGACACAGAAACATCAATTCCAAAGAGCACCTGCACCCCTATGTTTATAGCAGCACTGTTTACAATAGCTAAGCTTTGGAAACAACCCAAATGCCCAAAAATAGATGACTGGATCAAGAAGATGTGGTACATATATACCATGGAATATTACTCAGCATTCAAAAAAGATAAACACATGCAATTTGCTGCAACATGGATGGCGCTGGAAGGGATCATGCTCAGCGAAATAAGCCAAAAAGAAAAAGAAAAATACCGGATGGTCTCACTCATAGCAGGAATCTAGAAAACTTAAATAAGGGACCAGGAAAATGAATAACTATAAGAAAGTGAAAATCAAAATCAACAAAAAACTATGAACCAGAGACACTTTTAGGGGGGCGGGGGCGGGAGGGGAGGGATTGGGGTCAGAATGGGGGGCTGCAATTGTATGGGGAATATAACAATAAAATTTATAAAAAAAAAAAAAAAAGAAAAACACAGATTTTGAAAATCAGTTTCAGAATATAGTTTGACAGACTATTTTGGTAATGCAATTTATAACAATTATTTTTCATAGGATGCTAAAATAAAATTACCAGAAAAAGAATGTTATTGACAATAAATGTCCCCTTTCATTAGAAATATTTTAAGGTAAACCTTTACAATTGTAGGGCCTCCCTGGTGGCGCATGGGATTAAGACACAACCTATGAAGCAATCTGTAGCTGCTGCAGCATGAGTTTGATCCCCGGCCAGGGAGCTAACCCACATGGCGCAGCAGACCTCTCCTGTCTTGCCTGCTGCTCCCCTCAGCAGTGTATTTCAGTCAATCTGCCTGTTCTTCTCTCCACTCTGTCTCTGGTGAATCCTCTCACCCCATGCCTCTGGCCTGTACCCAAGTTCTTGTATGCATAAATAATCTTTTTTTTTTAAAAAAAAAAACTTTACAGTTGTAATTATCAGTATTGAAGTTGTTTTATCTGAAATTTAAATTTTATTTTCAGGATAAGTTTGCAGCTATAACTATACACCTGAAATTCATTTCTACATCATTCAAAGAGCCACTTCAGAAACAAAGGCACGGAAACCCAAAGTGAACAAAATTACCACAAGGTATCATCAGTGTAATTAGTTTCATAAAAACAAAATCTTTAGTAGTGAAATCTTTATAATGCTACATAAAAAGAATTGGCAGAGTTAAACATTTTCTTTTACCAAGCCAGGTGTTCTAAATGAGCTGATATTTCTGTGATGCTGTGGTTGTTAGTGATGTGTTAACCAGTAAATAGTTCGACCCTTAAAAATATAGTTCTGTTTTCAAATACAACTTCTTGACTAGGAAATACACTTATATGGAAATAGTTTTACAGAGTAAACTACTTTCCTTCATCTAGATGGTTTCATGAGTTCTTTTGAGTTTATAAAAGAAAATGAGAATATTCCCTCCTTTTTGTGTAAAATATAGCATATTATCCATAATATTCAAAACTTGAATTTCTTTCAAATAACACTAGTCCTAGATATATTTATAAATAAATACATTTTTATTCTTTTTAAAGGATACTTGTTTGATAGATACTGTAAGTAATGCATATTTTCCTTCCCTGGAGATATTTCATTGACATTTGAAGACCTACTCTTGTGTCTTGTTCTGACGAATGGAAAATGAGTGACATTAAGGGAAAGTGGATATTTTGCTTTCTCTTTTCTCCCTCTCTTCCTTCTCCTGCAAAACTAGACAATGAACTGGTACACTCCTAGATATATCTTCCTTTTCAGCCTGGGATCTAGAAGTAGGACAATAATTAGGAACCATGCTTAATATCTTGTGTGAATGAAGAATATATTTTTAATGGTAAAATCCTCAAATAATATTTTCTATTTGTCACATTACATAGATGATCATAAGTAATATGAAAAATGGTATCAGAAATAGTTTGGTGCTGTAGCATAGAACTTATGTGTCACTGGCATCCTGGTTAAGGAATGAATGACATGAAAAGTATTGTAAAGAATGGAGGCCTACGTTGTGATTTGTAGAAACAGTGACAGAACTGTCTCCTGAAATAACTTGTAAGTCAATACTATCTTTTATTGGTTGGTGGAAAGGACAGAAAACAGAATACCAGTAGTGTGGATTGTGTACTATTGACTATACTTGAAAAGGAATTACTAAGCCCAGTTTAGAAATTGCCTGCTTAAAAGGGGAAATGAAAAGGAAGAGACAGTCCTGAAAGTTAAAACTTAAGGCTTGTAAGAGGAAATTGTGTTTTGATCTCCAACAGTAAAAGGTAAATTAAGAAAAAAAGGCTGACTGAAATTATCATCGATCACTTAAAACATAAGGATGGTAGAATAACTGCTAAAATATCAATATCTGAACGGGTTAAGTGGCAGGCAATCCTTTCTTATAGTTGGAAAGACATTTTAGTGGAAAAAAATACTAAGAATGTGATTTCTTTAAAAAGAAAAGAAAAATCTGACAGCTCATGGTATTTGCAATGAAGCAGTATAGAGGCATGTCTTCAGAAGAATTGTTGAGTGTGGCTGTTTGCACATAATGCTGACTAAAATTAAATGTGACCAATAGTAGAGAGTTATACTACTGAAGGAAACATTAGCCTGGGCTAAAATAGACTATTTGGGCTGAAATCTTTTCACCACTTAAAAAGTATTATCGTCACATGTCTTCTTCAGTTATAGCCTAGAGGATAATGGAAATGCATTACTTCACAGAGAGTGGATTCAAGGGCCATGGAGAATAGTGGACTGGGAAGAAAATTCCTCGGAAGACAACTCAGAACCCTATCAAGGGTCGGTTAGAAGCTCATGACCATATAGGGGCAGCATGAATTGACACAGTTAAATGTAAGTACTTGTTATGTTTCTCCATGTTTCTCAATAGCAGTTATGCTATTCCTGTTTCATTGTGTATCTGATTGGTCTGGCAGAGGGTGTTTGCACAGGATGAGATCTTGAAATGACTAAGATCAAGGTCTTTGAGTTCCTAATTTGAAAGACAAATTGTGGTGTAATTTATTATAGCTCACCAATATTCAATTCTCGTTCAAAGGAAATTGTCTTCAAATTTCTTTGATTAGGCCAAAGTTGGCCCTATTATGGAGGACAAATAGAAAAATTCTACCAATTTACACTTATTTGCAGTTTATAAGATGCTTATTTATCCAAACTAGCCATCTATAGAAAATATACTATATTTGGATGGTGAATCTGTAGAGTTAGTATTTTGAAGATGTGTTAGAGAAGCTCATACTTAGAAGAAAGCATTTGTAAATTTCTAAAACTTAAAATGTTTCCTTTGTGATTTTGAAGCCAATACAGATGTGTATTGTTACTTTATATATAATTTTAAGTAGATGGATTAAAATCTTCCATGTGAAACATTTAAGAGGGTTTTAATTCTAATTTTATACATGTATAACATCTCATTGTCTGGAAAAACACTACTTTAATTAAAGGAAAGGCACACATTTGCTAAGCAAATTGACATAGTAAGTAAAAAAGATATGATATGGTTACGTGTGTTAACAGTATTTGATCATGTTCATGCTCATTAAAACACAATAAACTAGAAATATAAGGTAATTTACTTAATGTTAAGCTACTAAAAGCTTTCCACTCAAGATTGGGAATTAAACAAGGGTGGTTAGCTTAAACACCAAATATCTAAAGCAGTGTTATAAGACATGAAAAACAAAATACATTAAAATTATAATGAAAGATCTAGGTGTGCTATTATTAATAGATGACTGTTAGACAAAGCCCAAAGAATGACTAAACACTTAGACTTGCTAAGATAGATTGATACATAAAATCCAGCAAACTTCCAGGAAGAAATCTATTATGATACTGTTGTATCTATCTCTACCAGATTTTTCAGTAAACCACTACAAAACTGCCAATCAATACAAAAAACAATGGCATTGTATCAACAAAAACAATTAAGGTAGGTCTAAACATAGGGAAATTATGTTTACTGATTGAACAATTCAATATTGTAAAAATCAGTTCTATATAAATTGGTATTTTTAATAAGCAGTCCCAGTAACATGTCTACCTGTTTTCCTTTCTTTGAAAATTAATAAGTTGGTTTTAAAATGTTTGAAATCCAAAGAACGCGAAATAAGGTAACAGAAAGTGAGTTTGGTCTTTACTATAATTCTCAGAGTTACTAAAAGTGCTTTTCTTTCTTTGGGGGAAAAAATCCTTATATACTTTGGCATCATAGTTGTTCAAAATACTTTTACCTGTCCTTTCCTCTGTTGACAGTCGCTGCAGTTCCCTTAATGGAGTGGTGAGAATTTTTTTTTTTTTTTTTGGTGTGTCTAGAGATCTTTTACTTAGATTGCCAGTTAGGGTAGGCAGGGTGGGTGGCTAAATTAAAGCTTTCTTAAAGAATACTTAGGGGTATGGGAAAACTAAGTATGGGCAAGAGAATCTTTTCTACCTTATAACAAAGAATCTTTAATCAGAATATTTTCAAGAATATAAATGGTAATGGCAATAAACCAAACTCAGAGTATCCATCCTTCTATGTCATAGTTTCTATTCTCAGAAATGCCTTTCCTAATAATTTTCTGTCTCATCAAACTCCCATTCTCAGCATCTCAGGCTTCTCGTTCTAAGTTGGCTGCTTCCCCTCTATGCCATCTTGGGACACTATCTTGTCAAACAGTGTGTTATAGAAATTTTAAATTTAATACATCTGTATTCATTTGGGCTAAGCCTCAGAATCAAAGACCCCAATGTTTCAAAAGCAAGAGCAGTTTGGTTCTCAGGTGTGTCATTCATGAACAGAGGCTTCACTTCCTTGTTCTAGGATAGCACAGTCACTTTAATTCAGTAGCAGAAGGAAAAAGAACAATAGGCACAGAAGGATGGTTTAACTAGATCTGGAAGTAACAAAAATCACTCTGCTTATATTCCTTTGCATAAAGTTCAACTATATGGTCTGTTTAGATACCAGGGCCCCTGGGAAATTCAGAGTAGGTATCTGTCTAGCTCTGGCCTTTTTTTACTCCCACTTTCTCTTATTCTTGTCATCATTTTCTAAAGCTATCAAACATACAGGCTTCCTCTGACATCAGAAGTTTAGTACTGTCTTGGCAATATGCAACTATGTCTAGCCACTTACTTGCATTAAAAAGTTTATCTTTGTGCTCTTTCTATGCAAATTTTTATTTTTATTGTAGTAATATTTGTTTTAAACACTGCATGTGATTCAGAGGTATACACCTCTTCAGATAGATGTTACCCCCAAAGCACCATAGTCCATTGGACACCCATACCCTACTAGCAGCCTCAGGTCTACACTCACATTTCCAGGGTTCTTTCTCTATATTCCTACTGATTTTTTTTAAAACTACCATCCTGGTCTAGATCAATAGTACCTCTTTATAGATCTCTTTTGAAAGACAGATAACATGTTTTACCACCATATGATGCTTCTTTATTCAATAAACTTTCCAAAATCTTAGCAATGAGTTTTCAGAATTCATAAAAATGATATTGATATTTTCTTAATTGGGTCTCTGTTATATGAGTCCTTTTGATATAGGTTCTTTTTCCTAGGGATTAAAATTTAATTTCAACATGGTGGGCTATGCCTTTCATAATTAGAATCTGCTCTCTCCACCAACTTCCCCATTCTCCTTACTCCTCTAGACATAGAAGACTTTTCTCTGTCTCTTAAATGAAGCATGCAATTGTAGGTCTTGGATTTTTTTCCCTTCTCTGCTAAAAATAACCTTTTCTCTTTTTATTTTCCTTCTTAGCCTTCTTTATATAACTACCCTTTATTTTTTTTTTTTTTTTTTTAAATTTTTTTTTTTTTTTTTTTATAGAGGCATGCTTTTATTTATTTGTTTGCTGGTTTGTTTGTTTGTTTTGTTTATACATGCACTGGGTACAGTCAGAAGCGCGGGAGGGTGAGAGAATTCACCAGAGCCAGAGCGGGGAGCAGAGCAGGCAGAAGGACCGAAGTACACTGCTGAGGGGAGCAGCGGGCGGCAGGAGAGGTCTGCACGCCATGTGGGACCCTCCTCTGGTGGCCGGGGAGCAGCCGGGGATCGAACCGGCGCCGCAGAGGCCGCGCGCAGTTTCGCAACCCAGCGCTCAACCGCTGCGCCACCGGGGAGGCCCTATAACTACCCTTTAAAACATAACTCCAGTTTCATATCCTCTGCAAGGTTTCTTCTTTTTTAATATCCATAACCTCAATCACTTATTCCTTTTTGCTCCTACAGGAAATGTTTATAGTTGTTTTGTGGCATTTATCATAGTTATTTGTGAATTTCTTTCCTTTCACCCAGGACAGATTGTGAAATTCTTGATAGTAGTTATAGAATCTAATCCATCTGTTTCTCCAGTGTATGTTTACAAATTAAATACTTGTACTGACTTTAATAATCTAGGTACCTGTTTATCAATGTTTTATATTAAAAATACCCCTTGAGTGTTTTTCCTTGATTCTTATGAAGTGAGCTTGGAAATAGTCTCAGGAATCATGAGAAAACATTTTACAAACAAATATAAAAACCTAGGTCTGGAAATGGAAAATTTAATGTTAACCATTGAAATGAATTTCTAAGAATAGCATTAATTATCTGCTATAAAGCCATATGATATAAGTCATGTGGGCTTTACTAAAAAATACACAGTATTTTAATATTCTTTGTAGACATGCTTCAGGTTATGAGTGATTTATGCGCCAAAAATCTATTTTCTATGGTTATGAAAGAGAAAGAAGAACCTAGTAGAAAATATAGATGAATACAAATTTCCTTTAAAGGGCTTATGTAAGCAAGATGGACAAAGCTATTTATCAATGACTGACAAGTAATCTCTAAGTCAGAGAACTTGCAAATGCCAGATTTAGAGGTCAGAAGAACCTCTGTTCACTGGAGAAAGCCAACTTCTGCCTTTCTCCACATCCATTTAGCCCCTATAGATATGACTCAGCCTGACGAATCACTGTTTTAATCAAGGAGTCCATCAAAAGTGCCCCTGTTCTACAAGCTGGTGAGTAGAGACTGCCTCTCCTGCCAGATATCCCTTATCCATGCTCATGGCCCTGAGATTCAGACTTGTCTCAGCCTCAGTTTCTGCCTCAGTGACTCTGATACTACAGTTGTCTACTTGTGACTGAAGACTTCCTAGAATTTTAGTTTTGCTTGCAGCTTTAACACTTTCTGAAGCTCTATCTTCCAGGGTGATGAATCATTGAACATTCTCCAATATTAAGTAGGATATTGCAGTGATAAGCTTTTCACATCTGACTTCTTTTTCCCTATGACCCAATTTTTAAGTTCCATTGCCCATAGTTTAGATTTTGCTTTGGATCTTAGCTTTTGTCTTGACCAAATCAGAAAATGTCATCACTTTTGTCACTGAACTTTGGATGATTCTCCAATTCCAACCCTATTTTCTATAATAAAAGGCTAATCCTACAAATAGATCCATTTCCCTAGCTTGCTCTTTTAAATTTCCCACCTGCCTGTTCACCAAGTGATTCTAAGTGCTTCAGTTTGTACACCATCATGCTACCTTTTGCAAGTCTCCTCAGAGTGTACATAGGCGTAAATGTTAACTTTCATTTCTGTAGCAGAGTGAGCTTATTCATTGACATGTTTCATTTCTTATTAAGTTTGTAGCTTCTGGAAGAGGGGAGGACAGTCTCAGAGGAGGTACACTATTTACTCCTGGGGGAATAGTCTGAAGTAGCCAGAAAGGCGCTGGACTCAGAAGATACTGTGACTTGGGGTGAAACTAAAGTACCTCCTGGACATTGGAGACTGACACTGATCACATACAACAAAAAAGATGCTAAGGAAATTCAACTCAAAACTGCAAAATGTGTTGTGAGAGGAACTTGCCAGGCAGAAAACATGGTTCACTCTGGCACTCATACACGATTGGTGGGCATGTAGATTGGTCCGACCCCAAGGAAAACAGTAAGGAAGTTGTTCAAAATATTGAAAACAGATCTACCATATAACACAGCAATTCCTCTCTTAGGTATCTACCTGAAGAGTATAAAAACACCAATTTGAAGGGAAATATGCATGCCTGTTCATTACAGCACTATTTACAATAGACAAACTGTAGAAACAACTTAAGTGCCCAAGGACATATGAGTGGATTAAAAATGTGGTATATTTACAAAATGGAATACTTAGCTATCAAAAAAAAAAAACTCTTGCCATTTGCAATAATATGCATGGAACTGGATGGTGTTAGATAAAGCCAAACCTATAACAAACTCTAGAAATCTGACTGTAAAAACCTACCTACCCCCAGGGTAGGTGAGGGACTACAGTAGACTACGGGTGTTCTGATGTTGGGTGTGGTCTGGTAATAACACCTGGAGGTAGAGAACCTATACAGCTAAATCACAAACATTGGTTTGCAATGTTACCTCAAAATGAACAAATCCTAGAACAAGAAAAAATTTGTACCAACTTTTCTTTCTGTTCTACACATTTAGGGTAAAGGTGCCAAGACAGGCATAAATGAAATATTACTGTACTTAACAGCCTTGTTTATGAAGTTGTCATTGAATTGCAATAACAGCTAGCTATGTCCCCTTAGGCAAATCAATTCCCTCTCAATTTCAACTTATCTGCAAAATGGGGATAATATCTTTTTGTTGTGAGAATTTAAAAACAGACTCAAAGTAAAGGACTTGTTTAACACACAGGATACAGTAAAGACTTTTTAAATTCTCACCATAATCTTAACAAACATAGTAAAAGTTAGCTAAGTGGATAATTCAGACCCCAGGAAGATCTCATTAGAGGAGAAAAGCAATTCAAAGAAAATCTTTTGTAGGAATTACAGAATAAATGTAAGGCATGTATACAGGAAAAAATAGCTGAGGATTGAAGAGAATTGGAGAATTGGAGAGAAGTTATCAGTAAAATGTGTTTTTATCTATTAGCAAAGCATCAGAAACATAAGTAAAATCAAACTATGTATTTCAGTAATAGAAATTATAGTAAAATTTGTAATTAAAGGTAATAATTACAGGAGATGACATTAACATGAGGGTCTTGTGGCAGTTATGGGATTTAACAACATATGCTGAGATCTGGAAGAAATGTCATGCACTCACATGTCCAATAGTGGGTGCAGAGATCATTGAAAAAAATCATTTTTCAATTAAGTGCAAAGATTTGGAATTTTATGATCTGTCTGATGAGTTCAAAATAGTTTTGAAGAAACTCAAACTGAGACAACTCTGAAACAAAATTCAGAGCAATTAAGAAAAACAAGTTCAAAATGAGGTATTTAGCAAAAAGCAAAGGGAAATTTAGAACTAAACACAACAAAATGAAAAAAATTTTCAAAAAAACATCTTCAGTAGAGTAGAGCAAATGGAAGATACAAGAAGTAAACAAGAGGATAGGAATGTTGAAATAACCTAGTTAGAGGAGAAAAACGTGAATAGGAATAAAGAGTAAAGAAAGTCCAAGTGATTACCAAACCATCAATAAAACAAATACTAGATTGATCAGAGTTCCTAAGGAAAAGGTTCTGCATCCAGAAGATAAGTCAGTACTGGAGGGCTAGGGATTGAAAGGGAGAAGATATCTGCACATCATACATATACTTATGCACAGCTTAGTGATCATAGACAACACCATATTAGCAGCTTCAAAGTCACTGACACATCATCTCTTCATTGTCTCTACCACAAAAATAACAATAGCCAACACCTCTATTTCACATAGTTAACACTAAGTAGCAATCATATCACAACACATAAATGTATCATCATGGTGTTTGTCTTAAAGTTACACACAATGTGTGTTAATTATGTCTCAATCTTAAGCAAAGAAAAAGCTAAAAGTAACTAATGGCTAATAAAAGCAGAATACAGTCTAGACCAGTCTGCTTTCTGCGCCAATTAAAATATTTGTCTGCAAGGCCTGTAGTGATAGCCACCTGTAAGAATTATTTGAATTATTGCCAGCGGCATCAAGGACAGATATTTTAGTTTTAGATTTTATCTAGTAAAAGAAGAGAGCAACAGTGTTTACGTGCCTCATTTTCACAACTGGATAGCTAAAGATTTTCAAAATTATATAGAATCTTTATTTTTTATTTTTTTTAATAGAGGCATGTTATTTATTTATTTGTTTGTTTGTTTGTTTTGTTTATACATGCACTGGGTACAGTCAGAAGCGCGGGAGAGTGAGAGAATTCACCAGAGCCAGAGCGGGGAGCAGAGCAGACAGAAGGACCGAAGTACACTGCTGAGGGGAGCAGCGGGCGGCAGCAGAGGTCTGCGCGCCTTGTGGGACCCTCCTCCGGTGGCCGGGGAGCAGCCGGGGATCGAACCAGCACCGCAGAGGCTGCGGGCAGCTTCGCAACCCAGCGCTCAACCGCTGCGCCACCGGGGAGGCCCTATATAGAATCTTTAAATATAAAATCTATGTAAAAGATATCATGATTTCTGAAGGAAAAACTAATTGGGTAAATTTTTCTGGATTCAGATCTATATATAAGTGTGTGTGCATATATATATATACACACACATATATATGATGGAAGATATGTTAATTTATATTTTGCTTAATTTGTGACAAATGATGAAAAACTTTTACATCTAAAAACCCAAGAGGTTTGAATCATCATGCAGTTAGTATAATCATTCATCAGTGATCTAAGGATTAATGTGTGAACTTTCAATGAATTTCTGCTTTCTCAGGCCTCTACATTCTATTGATGTGTGTAGGTTGTTTATTTTCATAAGATTTTAAAATATTTCTAGAGCCTCATCCATTAACACTTATAAATTACAGACTGTATATAAACCCTGAATTCTGTCATATCTACTGTAGATAAATAACATCCATAGAATACTGTGTTCTTGTGTTTTCACCAGTTATCTTCAAGCCCATTCATTTTTTAGTTTCCTTATCTACTACTATCTTTATTCCATGTCTTTTGAAACTTTATCAAGTTCTTTACTTAATTAATAACTAAATTCTGTTGTTTGTAGGTATTAGTAGGGATTCAAGCTCTTCTTGGAAAAATATTCTTAAAATAATCTTAATTCACCAATATTATATTTTAACATGAAGTTGCTTGTAGAAAAAATGGAGACTTGAGTAAAAAAGGATTGTGAGTCTCCATAAACTATTGCTACACTAACAGGATTTTTTTTATTTTTTCAAAATTTGGAGTTGAAGTATTTCAGTTCTCTCTCGACATTGCAGCAAAATCTTTCCACTTACTGAAAATTCAATCTGATTTCTCACAAGAGCATTGTGTTGATATTTTAGAGAATTTCAATATAATTGAAAAAATGTTAGCTCTATAATTCATATTCAGTTTATGACATTTCTTTAATTCATTTATTTTTCCATTGTCTTTTTTATTTTCCAGGCTTTTTTTTTTTAAAGGAATATGTTCTTTTCAATCATTTATAAACTTTTCAGAAATCATGGTTCAGAATGTTAGAGTTCATTTTTATTTAAAACTCCATAATGTAAATCTTCTGTAACATCTAATTAAAGGAAATTTGACAGCTACAATGAAGCATCTGATTTGCAATATTCCTTAATATCAAGACAATGGATTGCATTTTTAGTAAGTTTTCAGTAAGTATCATGAATACAAAAATTTTCTCTGACTTTTGGTTATAAAATTTTATGCAGAGCTATGTGGTCTCAAAATTTTAAAAGACAGATAAATTTAAATTAAAGAATATATTGTGTTTAGAGAGTTAACTATATTTCTCTAAGGAATCTAAATACTGACCCAACCCAGAGGTCCAGATTCAAGCAGCCCAAGATTTATTCAGTTATTCTTAACAAATTCAATCTGATTAAAAGTTTTATAAAAATGTTAGCACAACATTCTACCAAATTACATTTTTGTTCATCATTTCCTTAATGTCTGAAATGATATATTTTCTCAAGTTTGTTAGCGTACATTATGACTTTTCGATATCCACCTCGTTCTCCAAACTTATGTGAACTTAATAGTGTATACCAGGAAAGCCTGCCTTTCAGGGAAAGTATCATGCTCATCTAACTAATTTATCCATGGGACTCCAATTCAGTGAAGTAAGTGAGAACATACAGAAATACTGGTGCTCGGCTCTACATGACTGAATTATACCTACATTGTGCATTAACTGTACAGGGAAACTTATACCACAATAGTAACCTAGATCTAAGGCTGCAATGAAGTCATATCAAAGTGGTTCTACTTTTAATTCATAGTAATTATCTTCACTATAAATGTAATACTAAAATAAATTGTATAGCACATACCTCATAGGGAAATAAATACTCATTAAAATATAATATGCAAAACTTCCATGAAATAGCCAACAATTATGTTTCTTTTTATTTTGCTACAGGTAATACAATACTTTAACCAAAACACAAATGAAGCTGGTTATAGAAAAAAATGGAGATGCATAGGAACCCAGCTTCTCCATCCTCCCACAAAGATCAATGACTGCACAGCTAACTGAACAAGAACAGCTTCAGAAGACTTCTAGAGTCCAATTAGGAAATTTTTAGCAACACCATGAAAAACAAATATGAATAATGATATCCCAACAAGAGAAGGAAGAGAACTTATTTTGCCTCTGTCATCAGATTCCTCAAGCTGGCATTGTTCAGTACAGAGGAGGAAATTGACAACCAAAAAGATTCTCTTGGCAGCAAAAGAGGAGTGGGGTGAATAGCCAGGTTTTTTTTTAAAGATTTTTTTTTTAAATATTTGTTTATGCAAAGAAAAACTGGGGTAATCTAGCAACTGGGTATATACTCAAAGGAAAAAAAATCAGTATCTTGAACGGGTATCTCATTCTTGTGTTCATTGTAGCATTATCCATAGTAACCGTTATATGGAAGCAACCTCGGTGTTTTTCAATAGATGAAAGGATAAAAATGAGTGAGTGTGTGTGTGTGCACACAAATACACACTATGGAAATTTTTCAGTTATAAGAAAGGATGAAAATTTGCTACTTAGACAACATAGATGGGCCTTGAAGGCATTATGCTGGTTGAAATAAGTCAAAGAAAAACAAATGCTATATAATATCATTTATATGTAGAATATAAAATTAAACTCTAACACAGTGACAGTGGACAGCAAATTTGGGTAAGGAGATGTCAAAGTGTAGAAACGTCCACTTATAAATCATATTTGAGGAACAAATATATAGTATAATGATTATTGTTAATAATACATTATATACTTGAATGTTGCTGAGAGATGATCTTAAATTTTCTCACTACACAAAAGAAATGACAAGGTAAGGAGATGGAGGTGTTAGCTAATAGTATGGTGGTAATCATCTTGCAATATATATACATCTATGAAATCAACCCTTTGTAGATTGTAAACTTACAAAATATGTCAATTATATTCCAATAAAGCTGGGGTCTAGGGAGGAGAAGAAGATATAGAAAAAGAAAAATGAGGAAAACAGCATAATTTCTTGTGAGATCTACCACTATCAAATATTAGAAATTTATACATTTCCAAAGTAATTTCAAACTTAACTTTATAATCTTTTCTTGAAACTTTATGTATAATTTTCAACTACAGGCCCCATCTGTTCAGATTTTTTTCCCTACACTTAAAAAAAATCCATATATAATTGAAGTATTTTTCTCTGAACCAAAGAATATGTTGCAGATTTGACATCTTAGCCTTGTAAATTATGAATGTTTCCTAACAAAAAAAGTAATTCTTTCCCACTACCACAATGCCATGACCAGAATCAGGAAGTAAACATTGATACACTATTTAAGTTATGGACCTTACTAGCATTAAACATAACTCATTCCAGCAATATGTAATTAGAGCAAAAAATATAATGTATTGTGTTTCAGATCTATAATAAACTTTTCATCATCCCCATTTAGCCTCCTTTAGTCTAGAATGGTTTCAGTCTTTATTTTGTGGGAGGTTTGACTTTTGAAGAGACATACATTTATTTTGTGGAGTGTCCCATAATCATGTTTAATATCTTCTCATGAACAGATTCAAAGGATTTGCATTTGGTAAAAAAAAAAAAATCACAGAAGTGGTATTATATCAATTTCAGTGCATCTTGTCAGGAGGCATATATCCTATGTTAATCCTGTTAATGACAACTTTAGTCACAAGCTAAGGTGGTATCTACCAGCCATTTCTGTTTTTCCTTTTTTAATTTGTAAGCATTTCTTGGGGGACGGCATTCTGAGACTGTTACTTTGTTCCTTAAAGTTTCATCCATTTGTTTTAGCATTTATGATACTTTTCTCAATAAATGAATGTTGATTATAAAAATATGATTATCGTGTCTTCTTTACTTCTAAATTGTCATTCAATTGGGGGAGAAAAGAGGATGTGAGAGCGAGCAAGGTCAAGCATGTGAGCACACATGTGCAAGAAGGTGTCTATTATCAGATAGAAGAGCATATCCTTTCAGATTCTACAGACCTAAGACATAATACGGAAATATCAAGAACAACATTTTACCAACAAAGTTGGTAACCTAAAATAATCGGTTCCCTGAAAGACACAAAATACCAATTTCCTTCTAGAGAAAAAACATATGACCAAAATTTCTGTATTATCTAGTCAAAACTTGAAGTCACAGTTTAATCATTCATTCCCACAGTGAAGAACCAGGTTAAGGTAGCTCTGCTTGTGAATTCTAACAAATCTTTAAGGAATAAGTAATACCAATTATATATAAATTTTCCAGACAATAGAGGGGATACACATTGCAACATGTTTTACGAGGCCAGTGCTACCATGATACCCAAACCAGACACAACCAAAAGGAAAACTAGAGACCAATATCCTTTATGAAACAGACAAAACTCCCTGGAAAACTTTTAGCAAGTCAAATCAATAATAAATTGCTTTTTGAAGGAAAAAATGTATGCAGCTCAGGTGTTAGTATGAACCATTAGAAATATGAAGGGTATGGGTCAAACTGGGCCCACTGACAAACTGGGTACCATATGAAAAGGAAATAAATGGGGAAGGAAATGATCAACACAGGGATATCCGTACATCACTGCAGGTTTTCTATAAAAGAGTAATTGAGGGAAATACAGAATTAACTTTGCATATTGACCCGTTAGCATACTTGGGAAGCATTTATTATGGAATATTATAAAGAAAAATAGTAGTATAACTGAGAAAGCTTTAATTTTCACCCAAAAAAATGGACAATAAACTCTACTTAGATTAATAGTTATTAGAGAAGTTCAAAGGCCACTCACTGTGTTTTTAGCTTTAATTATGTTTGAAGATCTTGGGTTTATTTTGAACCAATAGAAAAGGGAGCCTCTTTATTCCTGAGGTTAATTATTCAACACTTAGAATTGCCATCAGATAAAAAAAATCAGTCACTTTGCATGTTGTCTTAAGTAGATTGGCTCAGTCCTCACAACTACTCTATGAACTAGATACAGCCATCATCATTTTAGTAATTAGGGAACTGAGGCTCAGAGAAAGTCAGCAAACACAATATGCCAATCTCATGTAGTGAACAATTTAAGTTTCCACATATTTATGCTTTTTCATGATGTTACCATGTAGCTTTCTGCAATACTCAATTTGGATTAAAAGTTTACAGAAGTACTCTTGTGGATTCCCCAGCCCCCCTTGTTCTTGAGATATAGTCTTTGTGCCCAAAGTTTCTCCTAGTCAAACTAAAATGGAGAGTCAGGCAGGGGGCCCTCTCACCAGGAAATAAATCTTGGTATGAGGATATCTGCTGAAAACAGCAGGCAGATATTATGACTAGACTAGCATAATCAGCTAGACCACCTCAACAGGGAGTTAAGTGTAAACAGGGACTAGAGACAGGATGTTTTGATCAGCAGCAACAATGGAGCTGCTCAGGCAACAGCCCTCATTTACTCCCCCTAGCTTGTGCCAGACAATTATGTAGCACCAGTACACATTCCCTACCATTTTGCATCCCCAGTCCATATCCCTACCACATACATTCCTCCATGTACTTGTCCACCTTCCCTAAAACTGATGCCCAATAAATGTGAGGCTAGGGTGGGGGAAGGGGGAGGCACTGCATCTCTTTCTCTGCCCCATGAGGTGTTATCTTTACCCCCACAAACCGTGTTATATAGTTATGCCTTTATTTATTTATTTATTTATTTATATATACATATATACAGAAGCGCAGGAGGGTGAGAGAATTCACCAGAGTCAGAGTGGATAGCAGAGCAGGCAGACTGAGGAGGTACACTGCTGAGGGGAGCAGTGGGTGGCAGGAGAGGTCTGCGCGCCATGTGGGACCCGAACCGCTGCGCCACCGGGGAGGCTCCTAAGGTGAAGATTCTTTTAAGCAATGTTTAGTTGGAAAAGAGAGTTCTAATCTCAATCTCTTTGATTTCAGACTGAATTATAGCAAACTAGAAGTTGGGGATCTTGAACTCCTCAAATACTTCTGTTTTTAATCTCATTCCTGATGTTAAATACTGTTCTTGCCTTTCCTCCCTTAAGTTGCCTCGAAGAAAGTAACTGTGATAGCTATGCAATGACTGGACAAATTCATCACAGTATAGAATGAAGACTTTAGAGAAGGAGTATAAAAATGACCAAGTTCTAATATGTCCTCATCTTTACCCTAAAATATAATACTTTGAGCTATTTTACAAAGTTCATTTCTATATTACAAATGGGATATAATGGGATTATAAAAATGTGCTAAAATGACTTTTAAGAAGAAATAATTTTCAGGAATGCCACAAATGGAAACACTGTGGTAATATTTATAATATTTATATTAGTCTCTGCTAAATGGAAAATTAAAGAAAATAACAGTTACATAGACACAGATAGATACACAGATGTCATTTCTATAACATATCAATGTACTGACATTTATATAATTTCACACCTTTCATTTTTTGTATTTCTTACAAAACCTTTGAAAAGTGTTTAATCACAAACAGTAGTGTGTAAAATAATACTGATATCTCTACTGAATTTTTACTTTATGCTTTTCTAATGAGACATTAAAATGTCCCTGTTTTGAACTTTAATAGCTTGTTATTGCAGGAGAAGACTAATTCATTGGAGACCACAGAGGCAGCTCTGCCTTTTCAAAATCCCAAATCCTTTAAACCGCTTTTCTCCATTTTAGATACATGAATAGCAAGACTCAAATTTGGCAGCCAGATTTTTACAGAGCATTTTTTTTCCTCTCAAAATTTGAGATAATATATTTCTTACAACAGTCTTTATAATAAATGTGTTTGGAAAAATCAAATGTTAAATGGAGCCATGCAAATTAGCCATCTGGATAGAAGAACAGTGTCTTGTCTAATATTAATCTCAGCAAATTTATAGACTTACTAAGAATCTTCATCTTCTAGGCTTTGCCAATTCTAGTATATTTGACCAATCCTTATGATTCCTCAAATGGAAATTAACCTTGAGAGTTGAGAAAAATAGTTGATAAAATTTTCCATCCAAATATCAAGGCAGCCACATGCAAGATAATGAAATGAGAACACTAACTCACATCATACACAATTATTAACTAAAAATTATTAAAGACTGGCTATAAGACTCAAAATAATAAAATATATACAAGAAAATATTGGCAAAACATTCCATGGCATTGGCATCTGTGATGTCTTTGGGGACTCACCTCCAACAGCAAGGAAAATAAAAACAAAAATATACAAATGGACTACAATTGACACAACTAAAAAGTTGTGTACAGCAAAAGAAAATATCACTAAAATAGTCACCCTATTGAATGGGAGAAGATATTTGCACATCATACACATGACAAGGTGGCTGCTATCCAAGAACTACTAATAACTCAAAAAAAAAAAAAAACAAAACCCAAAACAGATAATCAAATTTAAAAAACTGGGCATAAGACTTCTCCAAAGAAACATACAGATGGCCAACAGGCACATAAAAATACTCATCATCATTTATCAGGCAAAAGCCAATCAAAACCACAATGTGATACCACTTCATACCTTTGAGAATGATGCGTATCAAAAAGACATGAAACAAGTGTTGGCAAAGATGTGGAACAAAAGGACCCTTCCTACACTGTTGGTGGGAATGTAGACTGATCCAACCCCTATACAGGATAGTAAAGAGTTTTCTCAAAACATTATAGATAGATCCAGCAATCTCACTAGTAAGCAGTTATTCAATTAACATAAAAACATCAATTAGAAGGAATATGTGAACCCCTGTGGTCACTGAAGCCACAGCTGAGTTTTGGAAACAAATTAAGTGCCTAAGGACAAATGAGCAGTTAAGATGTGGTATAGATACTCAATTGAGTACTGTTCAGCTCTAAAAATATAAAAGAGGAAATCTTGCCATTCATGACAACATGGAGGGAACTGCAGGGATGATTATAAATAAGTTAGACAGAGACAAATACTGGATGCTTGCAGTCACCTGTGCAATATAGAGAAACAAAACAAACAAAAACCCCAAAAAATCTGGCTGCAGAATTGAAGCTACAGAGAGGAGGAGTGTGGGGAATAAAGAGTGTGGGGGCCAGTAGTAAAGTGTAGAGGGGGCCTCGTGGACTCTGCTGAGGGTTGTAGGTGCCTTGCTGGTGGGTGCATATACACCTAAAGATGTATGAGCCTCTGAATCATATACAGCATTGTATACCCACATGACCTCAAAACAGACCATTCTTTAAAAAGCTATGGTTACAGTTACTTTACTCAATGAAAATTTTACATATTTTCATTAGATACTGTGTTTAGATACCCCCTTCTCAAGGTGACTTCCAGCTAGTGGGGAATAGTTGACAAAATATTCACTTAGGGCAGTGCTGCACGTTGGAAGTATTTGTAATGAAAAATTTTCCAATAGTGATATAAATTAATGTACATTATACTTAATATATCCTATGTATCTACAATATTGTCAGTATGAAATCAATAAAATTATGAATTGTTGACACATTTTTCTCTTTGGCACTATTCAATATTCAGAGTATATGTGATATATACATATCATAATTCACACAATCATATTTCAAGAGCTCCATAACTACAAGTGACTGGTGATTACCGCACTGAATCTCACAATATTCTTGAAATATACAAAAAGTGCTAATTCAGTTCTCACAGGGATATATCTTCATTATGTTGGATAACTTCTATGAACAGATTACCTGGTCTTCTGCAAATAAGTAAAGATAAGAAATTGGAACCAAAATTTTCTAGCTCCAAGTTTTGTGTAACTTTCATGGCTCTTGACACGTCTATAGTTTCTGGCTTCCTTGCCTCCCACCAACTCCTGACTTCTCTGTATCATTACTGAAATGATGGAATCAAAATTGATGGGCTCTGGTGCTATTGGGCAGGGGTCTGTAGCTAAGTGCTCCTCTTGATATATGAAGACTAAGGAGAGGAATGCCTTGATGCTTAACTTGACATGACTGAGGAATCAAGTGTTTATTCTTAGATAATTTTTATATCCTACAAGTTGTATAAAAGTACATTGCCGGGCCTCCCCAGTGGCGCAGCGGTTGAGCGCTGGGTTGCAAAGCTGCCTGCAGCCTCTGCAGCACCAGTTCGATACCCGGCCACAGGCGAGGGTCCCACATGGCACGCAGACCTCTCTTGCTGCACCCGCTGCTCCCCTCAGCAGTGTACTTCGTCAGTCTGCCTGTTCTGCTCCCCGCTCTGGCTCTGGTGAATTCTCTCACCCTCCTGTGCTTCTGACTGTACCCAGTGCTTGTATAAATAAATAAATCTTAAAAAAAAAAGTACATTGCAAAGGCATAAGAGTGTGTTCTGACTGTCCTCCTAATCCCAAATCTGTTTTCCTGCTTAAAGTTTGAAAATCTAGTTGGGCCTGCCTATAAGCATTCAGATGAAACATTTTCTGTATTGATCAAGAAACTCAGAATAGTTGGTAAGCTCAAGGGTCTGTATCCAAGCAGTTACTTCAAAATATCACAAGTATTATCACTGGATCCATGCCATATTTTGGGGGATTAACTATTATAGGTGTGAGATCTGCAAAGACCCATGCTAAAAATTAGCTGACTTGTGGAACAAAATTTGGATTCACTAAGCCGTCAGTCACTGCAACAAATATTCATATTTATTAGGTGTAAGTGACCTGGGTACTAGAGTTCTTATTCAAACACAAGCATTCTGACTCCTAACATTGCCTCTAAATAAATATCTCCTTTTGGCAAATCTCTTAACCTTTCAGTACTGCTCTCAGTTACTTGAGCAGGAACACTCCGAGCCTGTGGCTCAAGTTCCATTGAGCACTGAGCTGCCTTCCAACCACACGTACTCAACTCCTCATATCCCGAGGAGCTTTTTTTCCTGAAATTTCTACTTACCAGCTTTTAGATATTGTCACCCACTTATATTTATTCTTGGCTCTATTTTTTTAATTCAAAAACTTTACTGAAAGATTTTAAAACAGCTAATAGTGGTAGTCGATATTCTAGGAAGGAAAGATTCAGTATAGTTTCATATATACATATATTGGATAGTTTTATAGGGAGATAATTTTATGGTTTTATATGTCTAAATTTATAGTTATATATAAAATTTAATTTAAAGTTTAAATGGAGGGCCTCCCCGGTGGCGCAGCGGTTGAGCGCTGGGTTGCGAAGCTGCCCGCGGCCTCTGCGGCACTGGTTTGATCCCCGGCTGCTCCCCGGCCACCGGAGGAGGGTCCCACATGGTGTGCAGACCTCTCCTGCCGCCCGCTGCTCCCCTCAGCAGTGTACTTCGGTCCTTCTGCCTGCTCTGCTCTCCCCGCTCTGGCTCTGGTGAATTCTCTCGCCCTCATGTGCTTCTGACTGTACCCAGTGCATGTATAAACCAAACAAACAAACAAATAATAAATAAATAAAGACATGCCTCTAGAAAGTTAAAAAAAAAAATAAAGTTTAAATGGAATTTAAAACATTCAGATGAAACATTCTAATTAGAATTCTAATTTTTTTTTTCTGGCATTCTTTAATAAATTGTGCTTAAAAATTCCTCTTTTAGCTGATAGAGTAAATTTGTCTCCAACTGGTCAGCTCTGTGAGATGTGATTGCTTAAATTTTTCCTCCAGAGCAGAGCAAAAATTCTGGAGAAGTGCTATATTAAGTTTCTAATATTCCCCCTTCTTGAATGTTAGACAGCTCACATGAACATCAACTGATGCTTCATGTTTTACAGTTAATTTAACTCACCTCTACTATGCTGTTTCTAAGCTGGAAAAAATTTGCTAAGAAAACCAAGGTAGGTGTTAGAGAGGGCAGGTTTAAGAACTAGTTCTTTACAGCTTATTTTGATAATTAAAGAATTTTTTTAGAACTTTGGCCTATATTCATTAATAATGGTTTCAAGATAAAACAGCACTTGTTAAAAACTGTGCCTTAAGTAGAATATTTAAAGATGATCCAGGTCAAAAAAATGGACATGATTTTACTAAATTGTTAAACAAAGTAGAACGTGACTGGATTCAGAATGTTGTTCAAGGCAATGAAATGGTTACTTAAGCTTGCAGGAATGTGGATGAAAGAGGTTGTGCATGTGCTCTGCTAAAAGTCATACCTAAGAAGATGAATAAAGATGTGAACACTGAAATAGAGAGCAATAAGGAGGGAAAAGCTTATCAGAGCTGCAGATACAGATACGGGTCATGGATTGCAAAGTAGTATTGACAGTAGCACTGAAGGCAATTTGAAATGGCAGTGTTCGGTCAAATATAACCAGAATCATGTACATTTTTATTTTTATTATAAAGAGTATCACTTTGCTGGTACATAAAAATGCTTGGCAATGACTGGATTTGCTATTGTGAAGGAACTGGCAATTGATCGAAAGTGCTGGTTCTTTGTTGGGGGAGGGAATATAAAGCTGAGAAGGCTTTTATTGGGGAATGATGATGGTAACCTTGGAAATCAGAGTGAATGATAAGGTGACCAATTTTTAAGTTAGTCACCTAGGGAAAAAAAGCCATCAAAAGCTAGCCTTAATAAACATACCTCCTAATCAATTACAGTTCTTTTCTTCCTACCTCACTGCCCCCCAAATAAAAACCTACTAAATGTCTCCTCTGCAATAGGCATTATTCTTGCATCTGAGGCTTTAATAACGGTTTACAAACTAGGTAGTATTTTGTCTGTTTTATGGAGCTTATATTTAAATTTAAAATAGGGAGCCAGGCATCTATAGATAAAATGCATACATATGTAAATTAGTAGTAACATTTAAAAAGAGGCAAAGGAAAAGAGTGATAGGCTGTTCCTTTACAAATGTCCCCAGGTCAGGAGTCTCTAGTGGGGAGACATTTGACATCTTAGTAAAGTGAGGAGATGTGATATGTGATATCCGCAGTAAGAGAGCCAGGCAAAGAAAATGAATGGATGGCTTTCATGCGATTTCACACTCTCTCTATGCCAGAAATTGCTGTTATCTTCTGCTTACAAGAATTTGACAAAATCTTTTAGAGTTGAGACTGACTATTCTTTCCTCTTTGGAATCATTCTCAATTTCAACCAAAAAAATAGGAGTTCTCATCTGCCAGGATAATAACTCCTTTTATTCATATGCAAAACGAGGCTTGTTTAATCACAAATAGTAAAGGATGTGTTAGAGACTAGGAACATGAAGACTGGCAGAATTTGACCTCCAGGACTTGGTGAATTTATGGTCCCCTTAAGTAATTTACACTGATTTAGAATGTTCTTCCCTTATTAAACTATAAGCAACTTGAGGAGAAAGACTAGGTCTTATTTATGTTATTACCATATGATGGCAGCATGCTGTGTTGCAAAATGACAGTCTATAAATATTGAGTGCTGCTAATTTGCAGTGCTAATAGTGGCAGTGCTAATAGTGGCACTGCAAATAGCCATCCAGTATTATTAAGAAGTTGCATGTCATGGTGTAGCTCTGGTTATGGCTCTGCTTGGACAATGGTTCTATTTACTTACAGAAATAATGGTCTTTTATATTGAAGAAGCAAAACTACACTGAGCAAATTCAATGCTAGTATGGCAGAGATCCTGTAAAAAAGAGTTAGCTTTTAAGACTTAGCATTCAGGAAGCATTTAGAAGAGAATATTGAGGGGATCAAAGCTGCTATGGAAATAAGTTGAAAAAGTCTGTTCTTAAAGTCAGCTTTGAACAAATGCAGAAGTGGAGGATTGGGAATATAAATATAGTCACAGAAGGAGCCAAATCCAGTGCAGAAGATTGTAGAACAAGCTTTAAAGAAAAAGGTCAGTAGTGAGATTGCCACTTTTTCCTTACTTAGGCTGTGTTCACTCTACAACACCAGGGGGTGTCATTGACATATGTCACTATGCAAATGGAGCATGGAGAAGTGGCTGCTCCTCTCCCCTCCCCTCCCCTCAGCACACCCAAGCCTTAAACCCAGACAGAATGTGACTGGTTCTGTTAGGGGGAAAAGGATGTCCCAAAGCAAATTCCATATAGGCTTGTGGACTCCACCCCCACCCCAGGTCAAAGCCAAAGACACTGGGAACTCCAAATCCCATCACCACCAAAGGGAAGGTGGCTGGGACCTGAGGGTGGGGTTAAGCAGCCAGGTGGATACAAAAGGCAGACACGTGGGCTTTGGGGGCTCTCCATTTTGGGCTCTCGGCCAGCTTGCAGCGTCCGGTCAGCTCTGAGAGTGACTTTGGGTTTCCAGGTCGTCGGATCGGGTAGGACGCATTAAAGACTTTATTTCCCTATTTTCTCCCTGAGTTGTACCTTTTCCTTATTTTCTTTTTCTCTTGTAAATAAACCTTTTATTAACCCTTTTGTGTGTGTCTGTAGTAGAGTATTCATAAGTCTCTTTAAAGCGCGCGGGTGAGGACCCACAGCCAGGAACCCGTTTAATATCGGGGCTGCTCTATAACAGTTCCATTGCCCATCAGGATAGAGATTTTTCCTCATTTTATTTCTCCAAACACTTTGTAATTGGTTAATAGATTTCTTTATTCATGTTGGTACTTTTCAGTGTGGTTACTGTCAATACCCATAAATAATTTTTCCATTTTTACTAGAACTTATATCAAAGACTCCTTATTGTATTGCCATAAACTGCCTCCTAGATTAAAAGAAGACTTCAGCATGACTATGGAAAAGACCTTGGTGCTCATCGGGTCCAAAAAGATGACAACATATCCCCGGCAGACTGCTGTTTCAATAAAGTTTATTTCTGTCTTACAAGCTGTATTTTATAGGCAGTCAAGGTTATTTGAAAATCATTGAGCTTCATAATAGTTATAAATGGCTTATGTCCCCTGAAAATAATCCTGTGCGCCATCATCGATGAGACGCTCCAGTTTTCCTGCTGTCAGAACCCGCTTGTTTCTATCTCAAGTCCAACTATATATGTTCATTTTCTTTTGCGTCATTCAGGTCACACAAGCTGGGACTTGGTCTTCCCTTCATAAAAAGCAATGTTGAGGAATTCAGAATTGTTCTGAAATAAAGCAGAGTTTGGGGGCAGTATCAGGAGGATGCTTCTCTTGCTTCCACTCACGTGCATGTGTCTTCCTGGCCCACAGGCACAGTCAGGATTTTGTTCTCTTCACTGCTGGATTTCTTGCAAGGATTTCAAGATTCACTTGTTGCTGCTGGTTCTGCCAGGCTCCTTGGGCACAGGATATCTCATTCCATCAGCACCCACTTACATATCAGAGTGGATTCTTCCTAGGAACCTGATCCTTAACCACTACCACCAACCTACAGACTCAGGATTCAACTTTCCTCATTTTTTCAGTCTGTTTCCCCAAAGCTGTCTCCTGTTACCACACCTGACTGCTGAGCGTTATCAACTGTTTCTCATGGCCTGGCACTGATAAGGCAATTGCAATCTCAAGTTGTCAAACATCTTAGTGCTGCTGCTAGGATCACTTCAGAGGTGATTCTGAATAAGGCTGCTATACAGTGAAAAACTCTTTGGGTTCCTGGAAAAAATGGATAGTCATTAAAGTTACAGGATTTTTAAAGAGTGTGATAATCTAATCAGTTGTCCTCTATAATAAGTGAAAAAATGTGCTTGTGATAATCACTTTTATTGAAATAAAAAGTGAATTGAGGTGGGGGGGAAGCCATACTGTGAAATAGACATTGTGATTTTTTTGGTGAAAAATTAGACACACTTGTCTTTGTAAGTCAAGATAACCAAGCACAGTTCTAGGGAACACATTATAATTTAACCTTTATAAACAACCTACTAGACAGGTATGATTATCTGACCAGTTGTAGAAAGGAAGGAAGGAATGTTAAGCAACAGGGTCAAGTTTGCAGAACTTCTAAGCAGCAGAGAGAGTTGAACTCAGTCTCATTTGGGCGGCTGCGTGGTTAACTGCTCATATTATCCTTCTCATATGTGCATAGGAAAGGGTCAGGAAGGAGACAGCTCTGGGAGGGGGTTGGGAAGTAGAAAAGTTCTGAGAGGGCCTTTACTTTTCACTGCATATAAGCCTATATTACTTTTCACTATATATAATCTTGCATTATTTTAATTGATAGTTTTATTAAAGAGATAGGAAAAGACATTACAATAGGCAAGGTACTTTCTGTGGCTTAATTCCTATAATCCAGAATTAATTCTTAGTTTTGATAGAGACATGGATATATGACATGCGAACCTACAGAAAGTCACAAGTGCATTACAAAGACTTTTTTCTGATGGTATTTGGGAATATTGACCTGATATCCTACAACCCTTGAAAATTTTGGTGTCTTTTCTACAAACAAGATATTTTCCTCTATAAGCACAACTATAACCATCAAAACCAAGGAATAACCATTGGTACATGACTGCCAGTTAAGTCTCAGAAGTCATTCAAGTTTCATCGCCTGTAAAATATCCTTTATAGTGGAAGGATCAAATCCAGAATCACATAGTGCCTCTAAATACTATTTTCTCTTTCAGTTTCTTTCAATCCTGAACAGTTTCTCAATCCTTCCTATGATTTTATTCATATATTTTTAATATGGCTGACCATTTATTTTGTAGTCAACGTTTCTATTTGAAATTAACTCATTCCTCATGAAGGGGATGGAATACCATGTTCTTAATGCATCAAATAAAGTGGCAAAATATCTTTATTTACCTAGTTTTTGATAATATTCACTTGATCAAGATATAGTAAAGTCGTCAAGCAGACACTAAAGTTTGTCATTTTGTTTTGTGGGGAGTCCCCTAAAACTACACAAATACCCTCTCATTAAACTCCTAGTTTTTCATGTTTTTTTTTCCCCCAAATAGTACAGACTCGTGTATTCTCATTCTATTCAATAGATTATATCCCATCAATGTTGTTTTGATGTAAAATTGTCCCACCTCAAGCTGCCTCTGACATCCTTTTGACATGTTCCTGACACTTTTGAACATTTTGGGCTTATCTCTTCCCCACACCATAGCCATGTACCTTTCTGTGAAGAAGTAGCACTAAATGGATTCATTTCTTTTGAAGCGAGAAGCAGGTTTTCTGGAGTCAACGTTCCAGAGAGAAGAACATCCAAGTGCAGTCACTCAAAGAAAAAAATAAATGGGTTTGATTTCAGTGCAGTCTAGATTCATACCAAAGTCCTCTGTAATCCCTTTTGGAAAGGTTATTTTTTTCCTTTTCTTTATCACCTTTTTTTTTCCTCCTGTAATAGTCATTTAGGATAATCACTGCTATTCCTATTCCTGATCTCAGGAGCTCAGGGAAAACCATTTGACTAAAAGCCATAGACTGTATACAATTGAAATAAAGATTTCCACAGGTGAAGAGATGGAGCACAGATATGCGTAGCCATTGTCCTATTCTTTGATACAAAGAAACTGGCTTTCTGTTGATTTATATGACCAACGGCAAAATTGGCCTGGTTGCGAGGTAGTTTTTATTTTTCTTTCCTGTGTCTTACTGTTAATAACCAAATGAATAACATTGAGTACAAATCTCAGAGATCAGAAAACAATCTCAGTTTTAATTATGAATGAAGAAATAGTCATTGACTGATTTTCTAAAATAGTTGTCAAATGCCAAAAAGATGTCTTGGGTATTAGGTCAGCTGATTCTGATGCATAGTAGATCTGTACAATATCATTATTTTATAAACTATCATACAATTAGATATAACTTGCATTAAAAATTCTGTAGTCTGAGTAGTAACAGAGAACATTAAAGGTTTTATAGCTAAAACTTATATCCACATATATTATCTCATAGGCTAAACAAACTTTATCTAAACAACCTGTTTATCTCTCTCCCTAAAAACCCAGTGAGACAAGTGTTACTAGTCTTTTACCATAGACAAAGTAGTAGAATCTTGAGTTTAAATGATTTGGCCAAGTTTGTCAAGCTAATAATTGTTCAGTATAATCTTTAATTAAAAATTCTTATTTCTCTTGCAAATGGCCAACAGGCATATGAAAAAATGTTCAACATCACTTGTCATCAGGGAAATGCAAATCAAAACTACCATGAGATACCATCTTACACCAGTGAGAATGGCACATATTAAAAAAACTAGCAACAACAAATGTTGGCGAGGGTGTGGAGAAAAAGGAACTCTTCTGCACTGTTGGTGGGAGTGCAAACTGGTCCAACCACTGTGGAAAGCTGTGTGGAGATTTCTGGACCTACTAAACATAGAGCTTCCATATGATCCAGCAATTCCACTCCTATGTATTTACCCAAAGGACACAGAAACATCAATTCCAAAGAACACCTGCACCCCTATGTTTATAGCAGCACTGTTTACAATAGCTAAGCTTTGGAAACAACCCAAATGCCCAAAAATAGATGACTGGATCAAGAAGATGTGGTACATATATACCATGGAATATTACTCAGCATTCAAAAAAGATAAACACATGCAATTTGCAGCAACATGGATGGCGCTGGAAGGGATCATGCTCAGCGAAATAAGCCAAAAAGAAAAAGAAAAATACCGGATGGTCTCACTCATAGCAGGAATCTAGAAAACTTAAATAAGGGACCAGGAAAATGAATAACTATAAGAAAGTGAAAATCAAAATCAACAAAAAACTATGAACCAGAGACACTTTTAGGGGGGCGGGAGGGGAGGGATTGGGGTCAGAATGGGGGGGCTGCAATTGTATGGGGAATATAACAATAAAATTTATTAAAAAAAAAACAAAACAAAACTACAACTCTATCAGTTCATCCCTGTGACAATGGCTATAATCAAAAAGACAAGCAATAACAAGCGATGGTAAGGATGTGAAGAAAAGGCAACTCTTGTGCCCTAGTTGGTGGGACCATAAATTGGCCAGTCGCTATGGGAAACAGTATGGAGTTTCCTTAAAAACTTAAATATAAAATTACCTTATGATCCAGCAATTCCGCAATTGGGCATTTAACTGAATGAAACAAAACCAGAGTCTTAAAGATATAGTTGCACATTATGTTCAATTGTAACATATTTACAGTAGCCAAGATATGGAAGCAACATAAGTGTCTATTGATGGAGGAATGGATAAAGAAAATATAGAATATTATTTAACCAAGAAAAAAAGAGAAATCTTGCTATTTGCAACATAAATGGGCCTTGAGGATATAATGCTAAATGCAGTATGTTAGAGACAGACAAATAGCATACGACCTCACAATGTTAACTCATAGGTCCAGAGAGAACAGAATGAAAGTAGCAGAGGTGAAGGGTGGAGGTAGATGAAATGGATGAAGGGAGTGAAAATGTATAAACTTCCAGTTATAAAATACATGTCATGAGGATGTGATGTACAACATGGAAACTACAGTTAATAATACTGTTTTGAGTATTTACAAATTGCTAAGAGTAAATCTTGAAATATCTCATCAGGAGAAAAAGATTGTAACCATTTTTAGTAGTGGATATTAACTAGACATTTGTGGTCATCATTTCACAGTATATACAAATATTGAATCATTGTAATATAATGTTATATATCAATTATATCTCAATAAATATAAATAAAGGCTGTTTTTATTCTTTTTTAAAAAAAAATAAAAAAAAATAAAAATTCTTATTTCTCATACTTATTCTATATAGACCCCCACTTTATTTTAAAGATTTATCTATTGAGGTAATCTTGGTTTGTGTTAAAATATATTAAAAATTATTGTAGTTTATAGTCCTCTCACCCCCATCTTGGCTTTCCACTGTATGTTTAAAGAGGACAGATTCACATCTCTTCCAATGTTTATTTCCACACCAAGCATGCCATCACAGTACCCACAATCCTCCACTACATTTCACTGGGTTGTCCCATCTCATCTCTGGTCTGGAGTCAGATTTCTATAGGGTGTTTTTTGGTTTGGTTTTATTTGTTGTTTTTTTATTCCACCTGAGTGGAAATCTGCTGCTTTGTCCTGAGTTATGATCCTCTCAATTTCCATCTATTTTGTCGTGACAAGATTTAACTTTTTAAAATAACCAAGTAGTATTCCATTGTATTTATATACATGTTCATAATACACTTATTTGTCTTTGGGCATGTACATTGCTTCCTTATTTTGGTTATTGTAAAGAATGTTACAATAAGCTTAAGAGTACATATATCCATTAAAAATAGTTTTTGTATTCTTCAGGTTGATATCTAGGAGTGGAATTGCTAGATCACATGGCAGTGTTTTTAAAAATACTTTAGGAACCTCCACACTATTTTGCATAGGGGATTGCAGTCTATATTAAGTATACACTCCTACCAACACTGTAGCAGTTCCCCCTGGCCCCGCCGCCCCTTCCACATCCTCAGTAAAACTTCCTGGTCTTTTTGCTATAAATTATTCTTACCAATGTGTGGTGGTATTTCACTGTGGTTTTTTAATATGCACTTCTCTGATAACAAGTGATAACTGGTCTTTTTTATGTATCTGTTGATCACCTTCATGTCTACATTGGTGAAATGTTTGTTTAGATATTGTGCACATTCTTTGATTGGGGACTGTTTTTTAGAGTAGTTTTAGATTTATATCAAGATTACTGAATGGAGGGGGAGGTGTAAAGTTTTCCCACATACTCCATGCTGCCATACATGTATAGCCCCCCATTATCATCACTTACTAGAATGGTATGAGTTTTTTAAGTGGAAAAATCAATCTGTATTGCTACATCACATTATCATTCTTGAGTTTATCTTGGTATTATGCATTCAGTAGGTTTGGTAGCCACCAATCTTTTAATTTTCTATATAGTTTTACCTTTTCTAGACTATTATATAGAAACAGTACATAACTTTCTCAGATTGGCTTTTTTACTTAGCAATGTGCACTTAAGTTTCCTTCATTTCTCTTCATGTCTTGATACTTTGTCTCTTTTAAGGATTGCATACTATTCCAGTGCCTGGATGTGCCACAGTTTATCCATTTACCTAATGAATGACATCTTCATTGCTTCCATATTGATTCATGGTTTTGGCAACTGAATAAAACTTATAAATGTCTGCAGGATTTTGTATACACATAAGTTTGGGTACATATCCTTTGGGTATGTATCAAGAATCACCATTGTCTGATCATGGGGTAAGGTGAGGTTTACCTTTGTTAGACTCTGAAACTTTCTTTCAAAGTGGGTGTACCGAGCCTCCCTGGTGGTGCAGGTGGTTGAGCACAGTGCTGTGAAGCTGTCCACAGCTTCACAAGTAAGGGTTCAATCCAGGCCAGCTGGCGAGAATCCCACATGGTGCGGCAAACCTCTCCTGTCTCGCCCGCTGCTCCCCTCAGCAGTGTATGTCACTCAGTCTGCCTACTCTGTTTCCCACTGTCTCTGGTGAATCCTCTCATCCTTCTGCACATCTGGCCTGTACCCCGATTCTTATATAAAAAAATCAATCTTAAAAAAATAGTGGGTGTACCACTTTTACATTCTTAGCAACAATGAGTTAGACTTCCTGTTCCTCAACATCACTAGCATTTGGTATTATCAAATTTTCAGATTTTGGCCATTCTAACAGGTATGTAATCACTTTTAGTTGGGCTGATATTTGACACAAAAGTTACTTGAAACTAATTGAAGTAATATTAAAACACTGAGGATTGCAATTTTTAAGTTGGCGATATTTCCCAAACAGTAATCTTGTCTCATATACAATAAAGTTATATCTCATAGGGCTTTGTAGCCTAAAAAGTGAAAAATTCTGCTCTAGTGAGAATACATCAGCAAAGGAGTGAAAAACTATCACAGTGGGAAAAACTGTAAGGACCAACATTTCTAACATTCCATTGTGGCAGGCCAGATTCCACAGATAGAGCAGGCTGAAATTTGACTAATACTGAAATTAGATGTTGATTATTTGTTTGTTCTAAGTATTGTTTCTGCTGTTTTGTCAAGCACTGTTGCAGCTGTTGAAAGAAAGCACTTACAGTTTAGTGTCAGAAACCCATGGGGAATTCATAAGCCATGTTTTGTTTTGGAAATTTTGATTGTTTGGACAGATAATACAAACTGTTTCTATCAACTTCAGAGTTAAAATGTCACATAAAGCCTCTTTGGCCACATTAGTGCTGAGAGGCAGGGAACAAGACTTCATAGCCTTTAATTCATGGAACTTCATAGCATTCCCCAAAGCCCTGAAACTTCCAAGTTAAATTTTCAGATTCACACTTTCCCCAAATTGTATTTTCTACAGAAGCAAGACAAATGAAAGACATGTTTTCTTAACTACCACATGCTGCTCAGAGCACCACAGTGTGTGAATTTAAGTGAAAATGGAAATTGTTTTTATTTCCCTGATTTTTATTTGCAAGTTCCATGGCCCAAACCTGTATGCTTTCTGATCAAAAGTGACAGCTCGAAGTAGCAACCCGTTTAAGAGTGACATATTGTATTACACTCAGCACATCTCTAGTTTAGGATATTAAAAAACAAAAAAAAAATATGTGAACCAGAGGGAAGATTACCATTTATCTTGATTTTTTTCCCCCTCTCTACATCCAAGTGAAAACAAAGGTAAATCTACAAACTATGACTCCAGACATGATTCACAATCTGGAACCAGGATGAAGAATCGCTGTATCCATTCCCTTAGCCCCTTTTTTTTGAATCCTTGACCTCAACTTAGTCAAACTTTCCCCCAACAGAAATAAAGAGGAAGAAGTCACAAAAAAAGATTAAAGTAGAAAAATTCTCAAAAGGAATAGCAGATTTGTGTTTTCATCTGGAAAACCAAAATTGCCTTTGAATTTAATTTTACACAGAGCTACAGAGACATCATTTACGTAACTCAAAATTATATCAAATAAAGCTGACCAGCTCATTTTGCAGGCAAGTTTGATTACATTCGATTTCTATATCAATATTCAAATATATCATCCCATTCATTTTTATGAAGAAAGGGAAATTCATCATGTCTTATTTTTAGTGGTATTTTAAATTAATTTTGGGCAGAGGTATTATGTTTCTTCACAAATAAATGTATGCAGGAGGAAAAGAAAACAGTTGTTCTTATCTTGCAGTGTTAGAATAATGTCATTTAGTTTTGTGCATTTACAAAGAATTTTAACAGGTTATTTTACATTGGGTTCTCCTAAAGTAAATCTGAGACAGATAGTGGAACAAGGTCATGTTTTGGGAAAGGTGACCCCAGAAAATCAAGTTGAAAGATGAAGAGAATAAAAAGGGAAGCAAACAAAATGCTGTACTCGTGATATTGCTATGACCATGGGCAACTAGTACCTTCACATGGTTGCTTCTGACAAGTTTACAAAATTACAGCTCAGCACGATTTACCAAGGTGATGAAAGGCAAAGCATTTGCCCATCAGTGCTTGTGTCTCCTGGCCAAGTTTGGATGTCCTGGGTACACATGTATGAGTGCTGATCACAACGTTTCAGGGTTTCACAAACAAGTTGTCAAAGAAGTAGCATAACAGAAATCAAGAGGTATGTACTGTGTGCTGAGGTGAGGGTCTGCTTATTGGTCTATGTAGTACATCCTTAGACCCCATAGAGAAGGCTGGATCACATCTGCTGGGTCACATGGTGTGAGTAATAGAAACTTTCAACTTATTCTGGACTGTGACTTAGACCTGGAATTAGAAAGCAGCCGCTTCCTTTGGACCCCACTTTTAGTAGAGGTCCAAGTCATTCATTAAAATCAGAATCTGCCAACAATGGCCCATGGTTCAAATCTAGTCTGCCACTTTTTTTTTTTTTTTTGAGATAGGAATTTTGGAAACACAGTCACATCCATTTGTTTATATGTTGTCTCTGGCTACTTTTGTGCTACAATAGTAGAGTTGTTGTGAAAGAAATCATCTGCTGTGAAGAGCCTAAAATATTTACTATGTGACTCTTTGAGAATAATAAATGGAAAAGATGAAGTATAGGGCATGCTGTCTTCAAAACGGGGTGAGGGGGAATTAAGTCAAGTGCCTAATTGTGGAGGGCAGATAAGGAGCAACAAGTTGCCTTTTATTCTTAAAGGCCACAGAGACTTGAAATTTTTCCAGGTGGAAGATGACATTTTTGGGTCTTTATTACAATTTATACTAAATTTGTTGTCTGATTTTAAGAAAAAAATTAAATGTATATGTAGGAAATGAGAATGTTCTTAAAAATCACCAAGAACCCACCTGGATATATAGAATGCACTAAGTTAATAAGTGATAAATTTGTATCTGACACTTCCTTTTTCTATATTAGTTTAACTCCAAGTAATTCATACATGTGATGACCCAAGATTGTGGAAGGGGCACAGCTACCAAGCCATTCTTTTATATCACTCTACAATCCACTATAAGTGAGAACCATGGTAGTTGTGGAGCTATTGCATAGTAAAGTATCTGCCCTTACTATGCACTTGCTATGAATGCACTTATCATTAAGCACCATGTCCACACTGCTCTGACCTGAGTGATCCAGTTCTGAGTGGTCCACTTAAACCTTAAAGTGCTACATACTAGACCACTTCAGGCATAAACTGAAATAGTCATTGCTTGGGTTCTCTAAGTTGATATAGTCACTTTGGAAAACAACAGAGATTCCATTATGCTTAAATGATCCAGATTCTACTTCTGGGTATTAATCCAAAGGAAATGAAATCACTACCTTCAAAACATCTCTGCACCCCCATGTTCATTGAACCATTATTTACAATAGCCAAGAAATGGAAACAACCTGTATCCATTGGTGAGATGAATAAAATGTGTGTGTGCGTGTGTGTCTGTTTGTGTGTATGTGCATGCACATGTAGGAGGCAGGGGTGGGGGTGCAGACATGCTGTATGCTGGATTATTATTCAGTCACAAAAAGGAAATTTTCCATTTGTGGCAAAATAGTGCCCTTAAGATACATCTATTTTAACTAAAATAATCCAATTAGAGAAAGACAAATGCTACACAGTATCATATATATATGTGGAATCTAAAATAGTCAAACTCAAAGGCAGAGAGTAGAATGGTAATTAGCAGATATTGGGGTATGCTGGGGGAGGCGGAATAGGGAGTGCTTGGTTAGAAATTTACACATTTTCACCTATAGGGTATTAAGGTAAGATCTGAAGATATTATGTAAAACTTGCTGACTACAGTTAATAACAAGTTCAAATTGCATAATACAGTGTTGAGGGTAGAACCAAATGTCATCAAAAATTAGTTGTTGAATGTGTTAATTAACCAGATGATAGGAATCTGATTTTTCTGAAGAATTAAAAACAAAAAAAGGGAAGCAATGAATGTTGGAGGTGATTGAGGCTTGTAAGTTTTTGGTATGTTTTCCCTGAGAGTAGATCCTGCTGTGGAGCTGCATTGTTCAAAACTAAAGGGAAACTCACCATCTTTCACAAATCAATCTTAGCACTTTGCCATTCAAGCCCTAGATATTACTCCTTAGAAATAAAAGAATATGTCCTGCAAAGAACTGTTGGTGAATATTCATAGCAATTGGATATGCCATTGACAAAAACTAAAAACAATGAATCGATAAAGAAATTGTAATGGTTATATAATAAAATACTATTAAACTGTGAGGGGAAATACATTATTGATACTGGCAATTGTATGGATGAATCTCTAAATAATTATGCTGTGTGAAAATGCAGATAAAGTAGGATGATTGCATGATTCCTCTCATTTTTGTTTTTTAGAATGTTATATTAATGTGTGTTAGCAGATAACAGATCAGTAGCTGCTTGGGGAGTGGGTGGGTAGAGAGCTACAAGAGGTAGAGATTGTAAATGGGTATGAGGAAACTTTGAAATGGTGTAATGTTTTTTGTCTTAGTGGTGCAGATAATTTCAGGCTGCATACAAATATGGCATCAGATTATAAACTTTTCATATGTTCAGTTTATGTCTAAAATTTGATATACCTCCTAAAAAAAGATACAAAAAATTAAAACTGCAAAAATGGAGCTTATTTCCTTTGAGCATCCAGCAAATAAGAAAAATTAACAACAGGGTGGGTGGGGTTGTGTAGAGGAGAGACCCTCTATGGAGGGGGTTTGCTTTGGTCGCGGGAAAACTGTGTGGACTACACCTGAGGGGAGAAATCCTATATTGTGAAAAAACAAAAAAGGATGCTTATGTAAATAGATAACACTTTCTCAAATCCAAAAAAAAAAAAAAGAACAGAGTTTTGTAGCTTCTCAAAGGTTATTCCTTCTTTTGATAATAGCACAGTGCATGGATAATTGACTGCCCCATGTGTGTATTGTCGAAGAGTCCCTCTGCAAATTTTCTTGCCCCCCTTCCTTCATTAAGGAGAAAGCATTTAACCCAAATAGAATTAAAGGACTGACTCCCAGGCACGAAATCTTAAGAGATTTGAGGGAAGGAAAACGGTCTAGTTTATTAATCCTGCCTGTAGCAACTTAAAAATAACAAATCTATAACTATTATAGAACTCTGAATCTTCCCTATTTCACATTGTTTTGTGAGTCTGATTCTGTAGCTAGTCTTTTTAAATTCTGTGAGTCACCTGGTGTTAATTTTAGTGTTCTCTGGTTGATATTATGGAAATATATCTTCTATTACCTTAATCTTTTGCTGAACAAACCAAAGTATTAGTTATGTTTAATGAAATAGTGAATATAGGTGCGTTTGTGGGTTGTGAGGAGAAAAAGCTTTCAACCTTCCTTCAAGGAAGTAAGAAGCAGGTCAAAGAGATTTTAAAATGGGGCCTTCCTTGGTGGTGCAGGCAGGTGAGCGCAGCGCTGTGAAGGTGTCTGCAGCCTTTGCAGCACCAGTTCGATCCCCTCTGGCCTCTGAGCAACCCACATGCTGAGCAGACCTCTCCTGTCTCTCCCACTGCTCTCCTCAGCAGTATATTTCATCAGTCTGCCTGTTCTGCTCCCCACTCTGTTTCTGGTGAATCCTCTTACCCTCCTGCACATCTGGCCTGTACCCCGGTCCTTGTATAAATAAATAAATCTTAATAAAAAGAAAAAATTTTAAAATGTCCTTCAGACTAAGAATAAAGATATTTCTACTGTTGGACAGTCTTATTTTTCCTTTTATATCTGTTAATGATGATGGAGAAAAGAGGTTTCATGTTAACCAGTCATTCCTCTCCTTGAAACACTTGCTTGCTAGAAATCATACTAAAGATTTTATCCTAAATATACATGATCTTCTCTTTCAAGTATCCTTTTTCAACCATCTTCCTTCACCCAATCCCTGCTTGTTAATTTTGTGTAGAACTATTTTAGACACCTCTTTGTTCTCTCTATACTAACCTTCTTTGTTTATTCTCATTTCCAGAGACTTTGATAACTCAGTAGTTCATTGCCCCTAATTATTTCTACCTTATATCTCTTTTCATAGCTCCAGATACATTAAGCCACCTGCTTACAAGATCTCTTCCTTTAAATGTAAAATATCAGACGCAACTCATCACCTGTCTTCACCACACAATCTACTTAGTATTTCCTGAATCCAAGTCACTGGAACATCTTGTTTTCATATCCCAACCTAAAACTCACCAAGCATTATAAGTACTTATTATTTACTTATTTTTATATAAATATAAAAAAATTATCTTATATTATCTGAAATTAATATGTCTGAAATGTAGATACTGTTTAATATATATCTTCTGAATCAATTAAGGAATGTCCCAGGTTACTGTTTTCTCTTTTCTGGCTAAGTTTCAAACACCATATAACTTTGTCCCTGGCTACTTATTCTATTCTTGCACATATTCCATACATCCCCCCCACCAATGGTTTTATTAAAAAAATAAAATTAGTCACTCCCTTTTTTTAAAAATTAGGTTTCACCAGGTCTAGAGAGATGCCCTATTCCTATCACTCCATCTACAGTCAACTGTTACTTCACTTTCATCTCCTAACATTTTAAACCTTCCCATTATACAGTCTAAACTTGAATTTCTTTACATTTCCTAAATGCTTCCTAAATGTTCTTGCCTTCAACAACCACTGAATTTCATTCAGGTCTCAGGTTAAGATAATTTCTCCCGAATAGTTACACACCATACAAAGGGGATTGATATCAGAGCTACAATAAGCTCATACAAAACAACATAAACCCAATAAAAAAATGAGCAAAGGATCTAAATGGCATTTCCCCAAAGAAGACATACAGATGGCCAATAGGCCTATGAAAAATGGTCATTATAACTTATCAGGGAAACACAAATTGCAACCACAATGAGATACTATCTCATACCAATGAGAATGGCACATATCAAAATGACCAGAAACAAGAGCTGGTGAGGATGTGGAGGAAAAGGAACCCTCTAATACTGTTGGTGGGAACACAGACAAGTTCAGCCCCTATGGAAAGCAGTGTGTTTATCAAAAGACTAAAAGTGGATCTACCTTGCAACCCATCAATTTCACTCCTAGGTATCTACCCCAGAAAATACAGAAACACTAATTTGAAAAGAAACCTGCACCCTACAATCATAGCAGCACTATTTACAATAGACAAGATATGGAAACAATTTAAGCACCCAAAATCAGATGAGTGGATTGAGATGTGGAACATACACAGGGCATGGTGGGGGAAGGGATAATGCTGAAACAAGTCATAAGGAGAAAGGTAACTGCAGAGGGTGTCACTTATATGTGGAATATAGAGGAACTAAATTAAGAATCAGAAAACCTTTTTTGATTGCTGAGTAATATTCCATTGTGTATATGTACCACATCTTCTTGATCCAGTCATCTATTTTTGGGCATTTGGGTTGTTTCCATAGCTTAGCTATTGTCAATAGTGCTGCTATAAACATAGGAGTGCAGGTGGCCTTTGTAATTACTGTTTCTGTGTCATTTGGGTAAATACCTAGGAGTGAAATTGCAGTTTGCAGCAACATGGAAGTAGAAGGGATCATGCTCAGCAAAATAAGTCAGAAAGAAAAAGAAAAATACCGGATGGTCTCACTCATAGCAGGAATCTAGAAAACCTAAATGAGGGACCAGGAAAAAGACTAATCAATACAAAGTAAAAATCAAAATCAACAAGCAACTATAAACCAGAGACACACTACGGGGCGTGGGGGGGGGGAGGGAGCGGCGGGGGAAAAAAAAGAATCAGAAAAACTTAAAAACTAACCCTTGAAAACTGACTATAGAACTGAAGTATCTAAAGAGGGAAGGCATAGGAACAAAGAGGGAAGGAGGCACAATGAACTATGTTGGTGGTTTGTGGTTATTTGGTGAGTGCATTATGGTGGTGATCTCTGGTAGTGAAGATTAATGTTACCACAATTAAAAGAATTACTTTATTTTTAAAAATTAGGAAAAAATATTTCCCACTCAGCCTTCCTTGATTTCATTGATTTGGTGAGGGCTCCTCATTTTTTTTTTCCTTCTGTAGCTTCCTGCATTTATCTGTGCATAAATTAAGCAAAGAGTAAAATCCTTGAGAGCAGGGTTACACCCTTCTTTTATTTGTATTTTTCAGTTAATTGTAGACATTTAAAATTATCTTTGACATGTTTGATATAATTAAAATTCTCATGTATTTATTTAGCTCTTTAATTCTTTAATTCCATGTGTCATTCCATGTGTCAAAATTATAATTTTTTTCTAGATCTTTAGGGAGTAAGAAAGTGATGACAATCCAAGCAACATAGATATTATAGCAAACATATTTCACAATGCCCAGGTTTGTGAAAAGTGTTAAGTGTGTGTGTGTGTGTTTGGGGGGGAGGGGCAGGAATTGGAACGGCAACTAATGAATTTGGTACTATTTCTTCCAGCAATGACAGGGATAAAATTTTAGTCTTAGCCTAGTTATTCCTTTAAACACAACTGCGAATAACAGTTGGATCTGTGAAAACATAACCTGCAAATTTGGAAAAAGTAAAAATAACCACCTGAGTGGATGCTAGCAGACCAAACCTATGTCTTTCAAGGATGAACTGTACTATTGCTCAGTGGTACTCATGTCAAGCACAGAGAGATATTGATTAAAGCGAGCCTAGAGGAGAAGACTAAGAATTCCTCATCACTGAACAAAGGAGGCAAGAAATCAAGAACTTCCAATAGCAAAAATGCTACTAGTTATGTTTAATGCAATTTGATTATTTTAAAACAACTGAAAAATAACACAACTTTGCATACCATCACCTTATGAAAGAATTTACAATCATCTTTTAGATAAACGAAGTGTGCTTAGATTTTTTTGCACAGTACAGTTGAAGGGTAACTCTTACTGTTCCTGCATGTTTCTCTAAAAAGATTTATAGTATAAAGAAACAGCCTGAAGGACTCTTTCAGCATTAACATAAAATGTTTTATTTAAATTTATTCAGAGAAACAATGCTGTGTTCTCTTTGTCAAATTCTGTCCTGACTAAAATAACGCAAAACCATAGTAAGTAAAAAAGAAAACAAAAAACCAGATTTCCGTATTGAAAGTATAAAGTGGAAAAGAAGCTGTGATAATGGAGACACACTGAAGTTTTTCTAATCCAGAATTTTTGCTCCGAGTTCTTTGACCTTTCCCCCAATGGGAATTTTCTTCATTGTACCTTGACTATCCAGTACCCTGCTTGTACCCTTTATATTGAGCTCATCAACAGAACACCTCTAAAATTCCAATGTCACCCCCACCTTCTCTCTTCCTTTCCCATCCTCCTTGTCCTCTCAATATACTGGATTTTTTCCCCCATGATTATTAGTTTCACCTTCCAAGTTCACTGCCCGGTCCTGTGCTTTATTATTAAAGTCATTCCCTCCAAAACTACCTCTTGGTACCGTCCCCTCCTCCTTGCTCAGCAGTCTGAATTGCAGAGCTCAGTAATGCAACACTCTTCTTACACAACACTTGTGTCTGGGAAGATGAATATTGCTACAGAAAATTACAATCATGTTAAATGGACTTCACACTACTTAGGCTCTGTTCTGCTTCCATAATGAGTGAGAAGTCCCATTCCCAGGGACAGTTATTTGATACTTTTATCCTCTTTTTTTCCTACCCCAGTAACTCAGATGAGGACCTTATCTTATATTTACCAAAAGAGAAACAGAAGGGAATGTTTTTGTCTTCCTATAAACACAACCTAAGTAATTTGGTGAGTTTCTCCATCCTCTTTCTCCTCCTGATACCATGAAGATGCCTCTGTGGTACAAACAAAGGCTAGTTATGCACTTGTAACCTCTTCTCTTACACAATTTTTTTCCTGCTATACTGAATAATTACACCAGTGTGCGTTGGTATTTCTAATCGTGTAAGAGATGTTCATTTCAAAATCCCACCTATTATGCTACATTACATTCCAGTCTGCATTTTTCTTTTCTTTCACAGAGTAACTTGAAAAAGTAAATGATAGTTGCTATTTCTTTGTTCTTACCTAGCTTTTTCTTTTAAATTTCTTTGATGGGGCTTTTGTCCTCTCTACTTTGTTGAAATTGCTTTCATTACATTCAGTTGTGAATTCTGTGCTTCTTAGGAGAATTCACACAACTGACAACTACCTTATTCCTGATTTTGTGTATGTGTGTGACACCTCGCTGACGTTCTGTTCTTACCTTTTAAGGGATTTCTCTTCCTCTACCCAATCTTTGAAAATTGAAGTGCCCTAGAACTTTTGCATTCTATTATTTTTCTAACAAGTCTTCCTACATCATCTTACCCAGTTCTATTGCTTGAAATACTACTAACTGGGCAATGAATTCCAAACATATGACTTCATATGTAACTTATCACTTGACTTCTAAATTCATAAATCCAATTGTCACTTGTAAAATTAAACATGTATGAGAACTTTTTGATTTGTGACCCCTCCCCACAAGATTTCCATCAGTCATTCCCTTCTCAATAAAGAGCACTATTACTCCTTTAATTGATGAAGCCAAAAATATCCTGTAGTCATCATTAATGCCTTTCTTTCCTCATTTCCTCACAACACATACACACACGGACACCTCTAGCCCAGTGTTAAGTTATGTCAGGTCTCTGTGTAAAATACACACCATGTTTATTTGCTTGTTTACTTCTTAATCGCCATCACCACTCACTGGGCCATCACACTTAAGAATATACTAAGAATATACTACTCTGCAATCAAAAAAGATAAACTCATGCAATTTGCAGCAACATGGATGGAGCTGGAAGGGATCATGCTCAGTGAAATAAGCCAGAAAGAAAAAGAAAAATACCGGATGGTCTCACTCATAGCAGGGATTTAGAAAACCTAAATAAGGGACCAGGAAAAAGACTAATTATAATTAAGTAAAAATCAAAATCAATAAGCAACTATAAACCAGAGACACACTATGGAGGTGGGGGGAAGGGATTAGGGTCAAAATAAGGGGGATCGGAATTGTATGAGGAATATAACCAAGATGAAAATGCATACATTGTCCAAAAATGAAAAATGACGTAAAAAATATAAAATTTTAAAAAAAGAATATACTACTATCAGGCCTCCCTGGTGGCGCAGGTGATTGAGCGCAGCACTGTGAAACTGTCTGCAGCCTCTTCAGTGCCGGTTCGATCCCCACTGGCTGCAGAGCAACCCACATATTGTGGCAGACCTCTCCTGTCTCACCCTCTGCTCCCCTCAGCAGTGTATTTCAGTCAGTCTGCCTGTTCTGTTCCCTGCTCTGTCTCTGGTGAATCCTCTCACCCTCCCGCACATCTGGCCTGTACCCCGGTATAAATAAATAAATCTTTTAAAAAAAAGAATATACTACTATCTTTGAAAATTTAATAAACTTCTGTATAGGTATTTTTCTAACCTTGATATTAAAATTCTCAATTATAATGAGTGAAGCTATTACAGCTTTCTTCCCCTCGCCTGATACTTATTTTCCCACAATATTTCAATTAAAACAATTTCCTTAATGACTATTAATGAATAAAGAAAACGGGCTTAAAAACACTTTGCGGTTATTGCAAATGTATACTTACGTCCTACTATAATTGTAGTTGTAGCCACTTGGAAAAGCAACTTAGGGATCAAAGGGAAATTTTGCTTTGTCACTTTTGTTGAAACACCTTTTAGAATGATACTGATATGCCTGAATCAAATTAAAGTATAGAGAAGGGAATAAACAGGTGCTAACCATGAAACAACCATACATGGATTTTTGAAAATTTCTTAATGGTATAAGCTCAGCATGTTAGTCACAATGACACTTCAATATTGGAGCTAGAAGACAATGCCCTACCTACCCTCCGAAGTATTCTGCAGTCAAGAAAATAAGCTACTTTAAAAATGTCCCCACTTTAATTCATCTTCAGCACACACTATGCTTAGTTACGGATGTGTCGCATTTAAGATGTTTAATGCCATATCATCTCTTTCGAGCAGCTGAAACAGCCACGGAGCTGAAAACACGGAGCTGAAAAAAAAAAAAAAAAAAGCCATGGAGCTGAAACAGCCACGGAGCAGGCAGCTGTCCAGCTGTCCAGTCCCTCACGGCCCAGTGGAACCTTGGAGCCCACTCCCGGGGTGAGGCCAGGAGCAGCCCGGGGGCGGCCCCACCTACGGGGGTCCGGCCAGGGAGAGCAGGCCCAGTGCAGGGCTCCCGCTACTTGACCTCCAGGATGGACGGGTTGGTCTCCATGATGGCCACGACAATCCTGTCGATGTAGTCTTGCAGGCGCAGGTTGATCTCCTCCTGCTTCTGGATGGCGTCCATGAGCTCGTCGCGGGACACGGAGCTGATCTCTGCGGCCAACGACTCGGAGAAGGAGGCGCTGAAGAGGTTCTTGGCGCCCTGGATGCTCAGGTTGATGATCTGCCCGTTGAGCTCGTCGTTCTGCTCCTTCAGGCTGCGGTTGTCCTGCTTCAGCCGGCGGACCTCCAGCTCCAGCTCCCCCTCGCGCGCGCGGCTCTGGTACTCCTGCAGCCCCGCGCCGCTGCTCCGGCCGCGCCGCTGCTCCGCCTCCAGCTTGAAGAGCTGCAGATGCTCCAGCTGCCGGCGCAGGTCCTCGATGAGCTCCTTATCAACAAAGTGAGGATGACATTAGAATTCCAATCTATGGAACTTTTTTCTACAAATGAATTAAGGTATACTTGAGATATGAAATTTTTAATTTGCTAGGTTGTAAAAATTGATACATAATATTCTTTATAACTTGCTTGATTCCTAGTCTTCAGAACAATGGAGAAACCGTTGTCATCCAAAGAGCAGACTCAAACATATTAGTATAGCAGATAAATCTCAGAAAACTGGACGATTTCAAGAAAATGCCTTATTTGTATAAGATACTCAGAGAGCTCGCCCACCCTTCCCTACCGGTGTTTGTCTGGCAATGGATTTAGTTCTTCCTCTTCCAAGCATTAATTTATACCCTTGATATCTCTGATTCCCTCATGTATTAATTTTACTCTGTTTAATCCATTTTAAACTAGGCACTGACCCAGACACTGGGGACAAACAAAAATTACTGATCCCGTTAGTCAAAGAGTACTTTAAAATCTTGTGAAAGAATTACAAATGTAGCTGAGACTGCACAATGACTGTATTCAAGACAATTATCAAATTAAATTTATTAGAATAACTTATGCAACTCTATTAAATTATCATTACAGTTATAATAAATATTACATGGTTGCAACTACAATCATAGTCACAGTTATGTCTTTCTGGTAAAATTTCTCTGAAATTATTCAGAAGTAAAATGTGAAATCAGAGGCATTAGGTAACTCAAAATCCAGTTTCTAAATGCTGACATGGGTCCCTGCTCACTGTTAGATCTCTAGATGTCTGTAAAATCCCTGCTAGAGTCTCTGGCCTTAGCCTGCCATATTCTGCTCACCTGCCTTTTACATAGATCTGTTCTTTGTTTTTTTTTTGTACTAATATTTTTTTTTATTAACATAACTTCGGTTTACAACATTTTGTATGATTTTGATATTTAGGCTCACACCTCAAAGGTGTGAGCACACCACACCCACCTCATACCACACCCACCATCAAGATACCTAGAATCCACCATCAAGATTCCCAGAATCCACCATTGGGCCACCTCTACACTTTGCTCTCCTCCCCTCCCTTTAGGTCCTAGGGAGAGCAGTATGGAGTTTTCTCAAAATATCAAAAAAGAATCTACCAATCTATCATATGACCGAGCAATTTCATTCCTAGGTATCTATACAAAGAATGCAAAAACACTAATTCATAGGTATATATGCACTACTTACAATAGTCAAGTTATGGAAATTACCTAAGAGTCCCAAAATAGATGAATGGATCAGAAGATGTGTGGAACACACACAATGGAATACTGCTCAGCCATCAAAAAAGACATACCCTTGCCATTTGTGACTAAATAGATGGAGCTGGAAGGGATTATGCTAAGCAAAATAAGTCAGAAGAAGAAAGACAAATACTAGATGTTGTCATTTATATGTAGAAGATAAACAAAATTAAGGATTAGATAAAACCAAGCCAATAACAAACCCTAGAAATCTGTCCTATTTTGCTGTGCTGCATTCTAAAATGATGCTCAGAAACTGAACCTCACCTGAATGTTGTTATTGATGTCTTCCCAGTGATGTATCTTATTTTCTCTACACTGTTATTGAAATTTTTTCAAACTCCCTTTCTAACAATTTTACATTTATTCTAATGTTGATTATTTTCAGTGAGTCAAAATTTCTTACGTTAAAAAAGGACAGCCACTAAACCGGCTGTCTGGTTCAAACACACACACACACACACACACACACTCACACACGTTACACTGACATTTGTGTGTGTATGTGTGTGTGTATATACACACACACAGACACACATACACACACATTTGGGGCATCTATATCATATATATACAAAATGCCCCGATTTTATACACACATAGCTTTAAGCAAGGGTAAAAGCCAATATATTTAGTCCTATATAGATAGTATATAAAAAAATTATTTTGTATCATATAGATACATGACTAAATAGCTTCCTACTCTTGTTTAAAGGACAGTAAGAGTAAAATTTCTTTTACTCTTCCATAAATTAGTGCCTATCTTTTTACTGACAAGTTACTACTTTTAACTATCACCTAATTTTATTTCTATAAAAATCTTATGGAATTAGCTACTGTTGTTTTTTTTATACATGGAAAACCAAGTATCTGAGATACTAAGTACAATGGCTTTTCCAAGTTTCCAAAGCTACTAGCTAAGAGAGTGAGGGTTCACATCGGAGAGTCCTTATGACAGCACTGAAAATGGACTGGGCTTAGAGGACAGGGGTTGTGATATGGAAAAGAAGATGACAGCTGCGACAATAGTTGGGAGTTGATTTGAAGCATAAAGTTACAATTTTGAGCTTGGGCAATGTCATAGGAGATGAGGAAAGAAATGCTGAGAAGGAATCAGTTGGAGACAATAACTGACTAGTAATTTTGTCTTGACTTGTCCTGACATTCTTGATAACATCAGAATAAAAAAAAAATGATTGACACAATTTCTATCAAGAGTCAAAGGATAATACTTAACTTCACTTAATGTTTCAGCATTATTAAAAATTCCATCTCTCATGTCCTCTAAGCCAGGTTGATATCTTTTCCTTAGGGCTTCATTTCTTTAAGTCTGATTAAATTCTCAAAAATCATATCTAACATAGTCTGCATTCCAGGCTTACATTAAAGTGAACTAAAAAGAAACACATGAACAATAAATAGTGTGACATTTAGCAGCTGTCAGTTAATATGTCATTGATGCTACTTGAATACCAGGTTTAAAATTAATAAATGTGTCCTTTTGAAACATGATTGCTTGATTGATCTAAGATGCATGTATTTTTAAAGGAAAAGAAGCCATAACATAGGTTCTATCATCTTGTGGAAAGTTATGAAAAGATAGTAAATTAGTCATGATTATGCATGGTAATATAGAATTTTCTTGTCATGTTCCTGCACTTGGAGAAAACGTCTCAAATTTCTATATTTGACAATGTTTTTTATAAGCACACCTGTCTTTCATTGATACTACTAGTTGATTTCCCAAATATTCTTTAATTGTTAATGAAATCAATGGTTCAAGTTTTAGTTGAACTTTAGTAATTCAGAGGCATTCAGTAAAAGAGCAATGTATTCATGATCACACAATCAGCATCATTATTTCTATGACATTGGTTAACATGTGCATATTTTTACTTCTTAAAACAGTGTTAACCAGTAGCTTCTACAAGTTTTTCAAAGATAGGGAATAGATTCTCTTAATTCTCATCTAAAATCCAAATTTGTCAAGTAAATGCTGTCTCATTTTGTAGGGGAGTATCATGAATGTAATAAATAAAATATGTTTCACATTTTTCAATATAATGTATGCAAATTTTCCCATGACATTATGTATTTATGAAATGAAGGTAATATGAACATAAGGTAAATTTCATCAAAACCTGTATTCCTGGTTGTACCACTCCAGGACCGTAGGCAATTTCTCAACTTTTCTATCCTTCAGCTTCATTTTATTTAAAATGGAGATAGGGTTATTTTATCATAGGGTTATTTTAAATGATTTAATAGGTGTATTTTAAATGATTTAATAGGTGTAAAACTTTTAGAATATTGCTTGTGTTACAGAAGGCGTTAAAGAATGGCTTTTATATTATTATGGGGATCACCTCATGTAAAGTGCTTTGCTGAAAATGGGACTGTGAAGATATACAGTTAAATTTATAGTGAGAAAAGCAAGAAATATTAAAGAAGGTTCTTTCCTCAAGTGGAAAGAGTAAGATCCCAGATGAAAATTTGTATCTACACAAACAGAAATGTGCTTAGTAATAGTAAAATGAAAGTAAATATGGAATACTTTGTCCTCTAATTTTATTCACTTGAAAATATATTTGGCTACATAAAATAATGCTTTATTGTGGTAGTTGTAACATGTGTGTCTAATAGACATGAAGTATCATAGTATATTGTTTATAGTATATGGTTTATAGTATATACTATATTATTAAACACTGTGTAGTGATAAAATTGCTCAAAAGAAGGCTACACTATACTAATGAATAGTTTAAAGTCAAAAATAAAAAAGGCAGGCAATAGTGAATGTATGGAAGTCAAAATCATTGTTCTGATTTTCAAATAAAAAGGAAAAATGGACAGAGAGGACAACCAAAAAACAACTTGTAAGATATATTTTTATATCCAATTATATCATTAACAACAAATGATATTTTATAATAACCTAAAGTATTCTAAATTCCTAATAAAACTGATTAGATCATATTTGAAAGTCATGAAAACACTGTCTAAAAGATGCCTACATTCAAATACATAAGCATGTTAAATACAAATGATAATGTTCAAGATTTAGAACCAATAAGATTGGCTTTACTGATATTAGATAATGAAGATTTCTGATCAAAACACTACCAGAAATAAAGAGGGTAAATTCATAATAAAGAGACCAATGAATTAAGAAGAAATCATTTTAAGTGTATATGGGCATTTCCTTCAAAATATATGAAGAAAATGGGACCTCCCTGGTGGCCTAGGGTTAAGTCTCAGTGCAATCACCTCTAAGGCCTGAGTTGGATCCCCAGCCAGGGAGCTACTCACATGGCACAGCAGAACTCTCCTGTCTGGTTCTCTGCTACCCTCAGCAGTATAGTTCAGTGGATCTGCCTGTTTTGCTCCTCACTCTGTCTCTGGTGAATCCTCTAATCCCCCATACCTCTGGCTTACACCCCAGTTCTTCTACACACACAAAAAAAAATAAAAATAACTATGAAGATGATAGAATTGGAAGAAAAAATAGATTTACAATTAGAGACTTCTCTCCCAGAGACAGAAGAGTAAGCATGTAGAAGACCTAATTGGACACTCCCAACAGTGTCAGAACACACACTATTTTCAAGAACTCATGAAACATTCATCAGTTGACCATACTTTGGATGTTAAAATAAACCTTAACTGATTTAATGAACTGGAAATAAACTCTGAATAAACTAGAGTAAATAACAAAAAAGCTATCTGGAAAATGCCCCCCCTCCCCACCACCTAAAATATGTAAGACACTCTAAATAACACTGTTAATGAGAAAGTCAAGGAAATTCAGTAAATATTTAAATTGGATGTAAAAAATTGGATGTAAATTGGATGTAAAAAAATGTATAAAGATCTGCAAGGTGTTGTTATAGTGTCAAAACTATAATGTATAGAGTTTATACATCAAATACTTACATTCTGGAAGAAAAATCTGAAAGCAAATCTAATCTAGTACTTAAAATTTGAGACAGAAAATTATATCCACAGGAAGGAGGAAATAATTAGATAAAATGTGAATTAAGTACAAATATAAAGATAGAGAAATATTTGCAAAACAAATAACTGAACCAGGACTTTACAGAAAATGACTTTAGCAAGGAGGAAATAAACACCCAACCTAAAAATACTTACAAAGACTTGAACAGACATGATAGCAAAGACAAATGAAAATATGAAGCGTTAAAATCAGTCATGAGAATGAAAATTAAAGCCACAATGAAATATTACATAATGTCAAAACAAAAAAATGATAAACCTCTGAAAATTCCAGATTTGGGCAAGGATCAGGTCTACTTAAGGTCTCATAGTAGGAATACAAAATCAGACAACCACCTTGGGAAATTAATTTTGCTTTGTCATATGATTTTTAAACATATTATCCAGCAATTTCATGATCAGGAATATATTGTTTCTCTAAGAGAAACTTTCTCTCAGAAAATGATATTTCTATATAAAACCTGTTTATGGAAAAAAACCCTGTTTATGAATATTTTCACCAGCTCAAGTCATAATTGCCAAATGTCAAAGAGAATCCAAATGATAAATCAACTGGTGAAAGGATAAATAGTTGCATGGTTAAATAATGATACACTATTCAACAAGTAAATGGAAACTACCTCCTAAGCATGCAAAAGCATCAATAAAATATCAAAAACTAAAATACCTTTGAAATTTAAGTTCTGTTTTAAGTGAAGTAACATTGGTTTATAACACTGCATATGATTCAGTTGTATAGGTTCACACCTCTTCAAATTTATGTTACTACACACACCTACCACTTTAGGCATCTATAAGCACCAGAGAAGGGTTGGGGAGTGTGAAGAACAGGGTGGGGAAGAGCCAAATGACATTTTAAAGGGTAAAAGTCAAATTCAAAAGTCTATTCTAAAATTCCATTGATGCAACATTCTGTAAAAGACAAAATACAGGGTTAGACATCGTATCAGTGGATGGCAGGAACCAGGAGTGGGGGAAGGGATTGATGACAGACTGGCACTCATAGACCTTCTGAGCTATGAAATTATTTTCAGTATGGTGGTAATTATGCAGATGTTAAATACCTTTGTCAAAACTCATAGTACTGTACACTTTTTTTTTTAAAGATTTCTTTTATTTAGACAAGAGCTGGGGTACAGGCCAGAGTTGTGGGATGGGGAGAGAATTCACCAGAGACAGAGGGGGGAACAGAACAGGCATATGGAACAAAGGCACTGCTGAGGGGAGCAGCAGGCAAGACAGGAGAGGTCTGCCTCACCATGTGGGATTCTTGCCGGCCGGCCGGGAATCGAACCAGTGCTGCGGAAGCTGCAGACAGCTTCACAGTGTGGTGCTCAAACTGCTGCACCACTGGGGAGACCCCAGTACTGTACACTTTCATAGGTGAAACTTACTCTATAAAGAAATTAAAAAGTGGGGGCCTCCCTGGTGGTGCAAAGGGTAAAGACACAGCACTATGAAGCTATCTGCAGCCACTGTAGCACGTGTTCCATCCCTGGTCAGGGAGCTGCCCACATGGCGTAGCAGACCTCTCCTGTCTTGCCACTACTCCCCTCAGCAGTGTATTTCAGTCACTCTGCCTGTTCTGCTCCCCATTCTGTCTCTGGTGAATCCTCACACCCCCCTACACCTCTGGCCTGTACCTCAGTTCTTGTATGGATAAATAAATACAGCTTTAACAAAAAAAGAAATTAAAAAGTGGAAGTAGAAAAATAAAGGGGCTATACATATTTTATTTCAACCTTGTACTATTAAGTTTTCATGTGTCATGTTGTAAAATTAATGTTTTTTTTACCCCCAAAAGAATTAAATCTTTTAAGATCAAGAAATAAAAATTTGTTATAAAGGCAAAAAAAATATGTAGCATTAACAAATTACATAATATTTTAATCATTTAATAATTCAGGGTCATGTGATCAAGTAACAGACTAAATAAAATGTAATATTATGAACACTAATGTAGTCATAATCATGCATATTTTAAACTTGTAGTTTTTATTCTGTACTTTATAGATATGATCCCTAAAAAAATGTGTCAGGCAGATGACATTACATGAAATATCCAGAAACAGACACATAGAGCAGTTAAGCAACTTGCTTAAGATCTAATACCAAGTCTTGTAACTCCTAATCTCCTGTAAGTTTTTTTCTTGTATCTTTTTATATTAACACATAAGCTTTAAGTAAAATGCACATATTAAAACATTTATTCAGAAAAGCACACACTTAAAAGTACAGCTCAATGAATTTTCATAAACACTTATGCAACCAGAAATGAGATGAAGCAATAGAGACTATCCTCAGCATAGCAGGGGTACTTCAGTTCTTTTTAAAGGGGATTTATATAAGAAATAACTTTCTAAAACACAATTTTGTGACATATCACCACTATAAATAATCTCTCCTTTAAGAGTCTTTCAAATAGTCAACTGTTAACATTTAAAATATTTATAGTTGCACACAGCTTTTTAGGAAAATAGATGTAGGCTGATCAATAGGAAAATACTCCAAAAAATAACACCAGTTGTGAATTACCATTTTTTAAAATTACTAAGACTGCCTCTATTAAAGTTACTACCTTATTTGCTTTTAGCCATAAATACCTTTAGAATGCATTGACTAAATGGATTCAATCATTTGACATTCAAATACAGTCCTTAAGACTTTTATTAAGCATAACCAAAATAACCTAATGTTCCCCTTAGCTTGACTAAACCTTAGAAAGGTGTGTTCCTGACTGTAGAAGCCCGGGTATACAACTATCATTTCCAATCAGATAATATTTGAAAAGGGGTCCCAAATGCGCTAAAGGTTGAAAAGATAGACTATTTAATAGTTCTGGGAAAACAGATAATCACATTCAAAAGACAAAACTAGACCCCCTATATTACACCATTTACAAAAATTAACTTAGAATGGTTCAAAAACTTAGATCTAAGATCTGAAACCATTAAAAAAAAAACACAAATAAAAAACTACTCACAAGCTAAACACAAAAAAATGAGTAAAGAATGGAAAACAGAAAATGCTACAACATGAATCTTGGCAATTTTACTTTGATATGAAACATAAAGCACAATCAATAAAAATCAAAGCACGAGTGGACTATGTAAAACTAAAAAATTTCTATGCATCACAAGAAGCCATCAACAAAATTTAAAGGAAACTTACAGAATTGGAGAAAGTATTTCATATTTTTTCTAAGGGGTTAATATCTCAAATATATCAACTTATAACAATGAGACACAAATAACTCGATTAAAAGATAATCGAAGGACCAGAAGGACATTCCTCAAAAGATATTCAGAAAATCAATAGGTACATGAAAAGACGCTTAGCACCACTAACCAATCACAAAATACAAATCGAAACCACTGAAATATTACTGCACACATATTAAATGGCTATTATCAAAAAAGCAAGCAATAACAAATATTGGTAAGGACCTGGAGAAAAGGGATCCTTTGTACACTATTGATGGGAGTTTCACTTAGTACAGCTATAGTGAAAAACCCTATGGAGTTTCCTCAAAAAAATTAAAAGACATTCTAATAAGTCCATATCCAGATATTTTATATATATATATATATATATATATATATAGACATATACACATACACACACACATACGCACACATACCCAGGAATGCTATTCATCCTTGAAAAAGGAAACCCTGCCATTTGCAAATTATACTAAATGAAATAAGTCAGACAGACAGAAACGTATATACTAGTATGATCTCACTTCATGGAATCTAAAAGAAACAAACTCAGTAACACATGAGATTTGTTTGCCAGAGGCAGGTGGTGGCAGCAGAATTATGTGAAGTTGGTCAAAAGGGCAGAACCTTCCAGTTATGAACGTACAAATTGCCAACACTGTATTAAATATTAAAAGTTGCTGAGAAAGATCTTAAAAGTATTCATTATGGGGGGAAAATTGTAATTACGTGGTGATAGATTTTAACTTACATGACAATCATTTTGCAATATATCAAGTTATGTTATATATCTTAAACTTCTGCAAAGTTTTAAGTCAATTATATCTCAATAAAAGTGGAAAACTTTTTACAAAGGATCTGGAAATGGTCTCAAATGTAATCATCAGAGAGACAGAGCCCCTCTATCCCAGTCTCTGCGGGAGGGCAGAAACCACACTTTGATAATTGTCTATTCACAAACACAGATGACAATGATTAGTGATTATGTTGACCAATCCTGCTGCTTCGATAGCCTCAGAAACTTTTTCACTAGCTCACCTGAATGCTGAAAAGTTCTTACCTTTCATTTCAGGGGAGTTGAACTCAATCTCCCTCCCTTTTCCTTAGTCTTGAGTAAAGCCTTCTTTGACTGTTCAATTCCCTCCGGAGCAATTTTTCTTTGACAAGCACCTACAATACTCTGGGTAATAAGCCATAGTCTCAGACCTTGAGTGTACTCAGCTAGATAACTAAGCAAATGCAAGTGAGTGTGGTAATATTCACATTCATACATGCATATAAACAGGCTTTTTTCCCTCACTGAAATAGAGGGGTTTTAAGGAAGCTACACAACTTAGATGACGAAATTGAACCAGAAACTAAAAAACAAAAATAGAAACAAAACCCATTTTGCCTCACGTGCATAATATAAAGGGAATTCTAGGCAGACAAAACAGCATGATTGACAACATGGAAACAGTGTTCATGATATGTATAAGGAATAAGAGGAGCTGCTGTAACACAGCATAAACATATTGTGTCAACCAAAATGTGAGATTGAGTTGTTGGAGAGAATGACTACATTCAAGATATGGAAATAATTCTAAGTACTTGACTTAGAATTTGAACTCCAGGAATTTGGAAGTGAATAGAAATATGCCTTAAAGTGAGTGGATGCATTTGAATATTCCTCTGCTAGTAAAGGCTAATGTGCTGGTAAACTAAAACTCCATCGGATGTGGGGGGAAGGAAAGCCTAGATTTGTAGAGTTTACACATTTCCCTCCTTCCTGTGGCTTATTTTAAGCTGCCAATGGTTTAATTACTGGATTCCAGAGTTTCTGAATTTTGAATAATTTTATTCTCATGAGCCAATTTAGTTTTCCCTAGAACAATACTGGTGGCAGGGGAAGAGAATGGGCTTTGCCTAAGTGAAATAGATGAGGACACAAACATAAGCAACTACAGGGACAGGAAGGAGCAAACCCCATAAAGGAACTTCATCAAAATAAAGCTAACTGTTCATATCATATGTATTCACTTTATAAATTGCCTTCTCTTTAAGGATCCTTTAAACAATCAACTATTTAAAAGTTAAAAATGTGTATAAGAGGTGGAGAGATGTCTTAACTACTTTGAAAATCACTGAGTCTGCATCAGAAGCCACCTTGTAGGATTACAGTGTCCCAAACAGAACAAACAGAATTAGGAACTCAACTTAGGTTCATCCAGAAAATGAACCTAATAGAGATACTCTGATGATTAGGATAACATTTCCAAGGCACCTAGGACCACATCTGAGACTTATAAACATTTGTGAAACTATAGCCAGTGTTGTTAACATTCTAATTTGTTATCCTTGTATTATCACAATCACATTTGGTTGAATTTGTTAGGAGACAGAACAATAAGTCAGGAGGTGCTAACACAGAAAGCAATTTTCTATGCTTATAAAGTGTACAAGCTGGGGAGAATAGTGCATTTTAAATGCACTATTTTAAATTGCATTTCTTAATCTTCTCTCCACCAAGTAAACTAATTCTTACAAACAAATCTATGGGACTTGAAATATAGGCTTCTTTTGTAATTTCACAATGTGGGAAAGGCTTGTCTGATAAAGATAAGCTCATCAAACATTCCCCCAGGTTAAAACTAAGATAATGGCCCTGTAAACAAACATTTTACTATTGTCCTGCTAAAATTCAGCAGAATCGAATTTTGAATAATGATTCTTAATCCTGCAGTAACTGAAAACTCCATTTCCTGTGGGATATTTCACAATGGAGAAAGACACCAATGTCCCATTCAGCTTTGATCACTGGAGATTATATAACCTATTGTCCATGTCACACGCCATTGAGTTTTGGCATCGGTGCAAAGAGTTAGCTATACATTTCCAGTGAGATAAACGTTTTAATCTGTATACAGAGCAGCAATCTTTTGGGCCACAGTTTTATAGCCTTTGGTGCTTTGGACCTACAAATAAATCACTCATAAGATAGAAAATTTGGCAGAAAAATTTGGACTCTAAAACACCCTGCAAACTATTTAATTTTAAGAATTCAATAACTGCTATCAAACACACATGATGAAGATGAATGTATCTCCCGCAATTTTCAGTTTGGCCCACCAGAGACTACCTGAAAGGCAAGGTCACTAGAGCTGGCATTGCACTCACACTTTAGAATTTAAGTCCTTGATAAATAAAATATCTTCACTCAATACTGAAACATACACATATTCAGAACAAGAATCAACACAAAATAATGTATTGCTGCTGACTTGAACACATCACAATAACACTCAATGCAAATCAATTCCAAAAAAAAAAAAAATCCATGACACATTTCTGACTGCAGGAAAGTAATTTTCTTACATAATTATATTCTTTTGACAATCAGTAATTTTATTTAATGTTTGTTAGTATTTGTCACCAAGTTTCAGCTTTGGCATACAAATTCTCTTGTGAAAGCCAATAGTGAGTTACTGCTTATTTTATTCCAACCAACATAACACATACTATAACTTATTTTGTTCTGACCAAAAATACATACATTGTAGTTTTTAATCCTAAAAATTATAACTGAAAACTGTTTCCCATGGAATCCTAAAAATTATAAGTGGAAACTGTTTCTGTGTTTGGCATGTGAGTGTGAAAGAAGTGTTTGCAAACAAAGTCTGGTGTTTCGAGGAAAAGTTTTCGTTCTGGCACAGAGGACGAGTTGAATATCTTTTGTAGACTAAGTCTTAGGTGGAAGATTCAAATACTTGTCCTATCTCTGTGGTAAACTTTGATTTTGTTGGTTGAAAAATGTGATTCACATTAGGAGAATTCTGTGAGAATTTTATATGGCATCTGTTTGCAATCTTTTCCCTTTTATGTACCCCGACTTGAAAATTTAATTCAAATCAGTGGAAGCGAGTCACCTAAAAGTCTCTGCACACCATGGGGGTGACTCTTCAATCCACTTTTTAAATCTATGTGAACCCCTTAGGGAGTGAAGTGCATATTTTATGTATTTTAAGATATCCCTCTATCACACTAATAGAAAAATCTGCCGTAAAACAAAGTTAACAGATGAGAAAAAATTATTATGACTGAATAGTTTTTCACTCACGTTTTTCAGGAGCCACGCCACCACCAGAGTAGGACACAAGAGGAGCCGGGCGCATCAGGTCCTGAGTAGCAGACAAGGGCAAAGAACTGTGGGGGAGAGTTTTATTCTGGTGTCCTGGGGATGGCCCAGGTGAAGCAAGGTAAGCGGAATGAAGTTTGCCTCATTTGAGTAATTTCATTGGCCTGTGAGCCAAAGGGCTGCCCCTACTTATCTGGTACCTGGCCCTGGGGGTCAGAGGGTAGGAGTGTAGAGACACAGAAGGCGAGAGCCCACTTGGTGAAGTACAATCTGGATCACTAGGTTGGATTGTATTTGAAAATCCCTACCTGGGAGATGGGGGTCCTCCTGACAAGGGGACAGGAGGACAAGGGAAAAGGAATCAGACATATTATTAGGTTTTCCAAAATGAGGCATACATAGCATGTGTCCACAGGGGTAGATAGTAAAATATCCTGCTTACTTAAGTGGAAGGTAAATGAATTAATCAGGCTTTTGACGCCACAGGTCTCTGTGGCTATCACCCGCAGCTTTGATTGTGTTGATGCAGGAGGTGGGTGCAGGGCACGTGTGCCTGATTGTGGGCATCTGGAGCCTGAGAGTGCATGAATGCACGAATGTGCACGCCAGAGCCTAGAGGCAAGGATAAAAGCCACCGCAGCAGCAAGAAGACTAGTAGCACTACAATAAGCTATAAACCTGGTAAATACAAGAGGAATGAGTTGCTATAACACAACGGAAGCATTTGACATATGCAGTGAGTGTTGGCAGTGGTTCATTCTGAATCCCTTCCTGGGTTGTTTATCCAACTATATTGTGAGGCTTGGGTGCTAAGGGCTCACAGCTTTCTCCTTTCTAGATAATTGCCCTCACCAAGCATGGTCTTCAAACTTTAGAGTGCATCAGTATCACCTGGAGAGCTTGTTAAAGCACAAACTATCTGTCCCACCCCCAGAGTTTCTGATTCAATGTGTTTGGCCTGATGCCCAAGAAACTATCAGTTCTAAGTTCCCAGATGAGCCTGCTCTTCTGGGGACCATGCATTAAGAACAACTGCTCTAGCCTGACAGGAGTCACTCCACACACCCCACCCTGATTGCTGGGACATTATACCATTTGGAGTCAATCACTGATTGTAAACCATAAAATGTTCAAGCCACCTTACTTCATTCATTCTACAGATCCACATGACTCTAGATTGTGGCTGGATTTCAGATGACTCCACATTTTCTCAAAGTTCTTCCCTTACCCAGTGCTGCTTCCCTCATTTCCTTACAGGTTTCCTTAGTAAAGTCCCAGCATAATAAATAACCACGTAGTTTTTGTTTTTGGAAATACAACCTAGGAAAACTTTTACTCAAACTATCTTTCTATGACCACAACTACATCTGAAAATTTGTTTACCATTATAAAGTTTTGTTATCTTCATTATTCCTGTTAATTTTCAAACACAGTAATGGTTTTGAGAGTGGGAAATAGTAATCAAAATATTCAGATGGATAGGAAGCATCAGTACTGAAAAAAAATTAAAGGTAATTAGGCTATTATTTTGGGGAGTAGAAGGCAAGAAGGGAGTTCAGTTAGTTATCCTTGTCAAGAGCAACCAGCGTCTACTTACTGTTGACATTGTTCTTATAAGGTAAATAAAAAAGAAATGATTCTACCTTCAAGCACTTTATACCACAAAGTATTGAATGAAAACAATTTTACACATTGGGTGGAGATGAACTCAGGCAGTGTCATGGCAATATTTTGATATCTAAAGTAATTCCCCACAGTTGACTGTTTCAATTAATGAAATGTAATTAAATTATATGCGTGAGTGAATACATTAATATACATTTAATAAGCAAAATGTCAGACACTGGGCTAACCATTTCTCGTATATTATTTATTTAATCCTTATGACTCAAGTTTTCAGAAAAGAAAAGAAATTCTGTGTATTTTTTTAAAGAGAATGAATACATTTGGTAAAGAGCTCAAATCCATTTTTTCCCTTTTTTTGTAATTGAGGAAACTTTGGTTTTTATCATTGTCTTTTAGAGGTGTAGGATCTCCCCCTTCATGTTGTTACCACATTGAACTCACCACAAAAACACCAAAGTCTTCCACCATAGTCCATTGTGCTCCCCCCACTTCATCACTGGTAATCTCAATTCTACCTTTAGATTTCTAGGGTTTGTTATTGGTTTGGTTTCTGACCCTTTGTTTTCTTTCTCTACATTCCAAATATAAGTGACACTTTCTGGTTTTTGTCATTTGCCTTCTGACTTTGCTTGGCATAATCCCCTCCATGTTGTCACGAATGGCAAGGGTTCATCCTTTTTGATAGCTGAGTAGGATTCTATTGTGTACATGTGCCACATGTTTTTAATCCAATCATATATCCATAGCTTGTCTGTTGCAAATAGTGAACATATGAGTGCATATTTCTTTTCAATTAGTGGTTTTGTATTCTTTGTCTAGGTACCCAGGAGTAGACCTGCTGGGTCATATGATAGATACACTTTTCAAATTTTGAGCATACTGTTTTCCAGGCAGCAGGACCAGACTACATTCCCAGGAAAAGTGTATGAGGACTTATTTTTCTCCACATCCTTGCCAAAATTTGTGTTTTGCCTTAACTCAGGACATTCCAAAGTTCTGGTCTTGAGAATGTTTTGGTGTCATCTGACTTCCTCATGGTACAACATGTTGTAGTGGAAAGAATCCAGAATGACATTCTGGTTTTCCCACTTATTTCAGTTTGCTCTAAATCAACTTATAGTTATTCTGGATCTCAATTTCTTTATCTCTAAATTGATGATGTCCATATTAATTACATGGTTGTGAAGATATATATAAATTCCTATGGACCATGGCAAAAACATCACAGGTTTGCAACAAATATTAATTTCTTCCTTTAATTCTGTCCTTAGCTCCCTTTCATCAGTAATTCTTTGATCCAGCAAATTAATCTATAAACATTGGTAAATAAATCCTGTGGTATCCAGTCCTTATACCTATTTGTATCTCATGCTATTCTCATTTTGTTTTCAATTTTTTCACTGCTTTTTATGAATGATCTTCCTTGATTCTCTAATGAAGTGATTCATTTCTCATATGACTGTCTTAGGATCTGACTCACTTCATTTCATTGATTTTGCAACCTGTTATTTTTGTACATTCATTATTGCTTTGATATTTCTGAGTTTAATGTTTCATTCAACCTATCATAAGTGCTCCCTCATAAATATCCCAATTGAAATTATAACCAGGAAAGGACTGTGCATTTTCTTTGTATATTTTGGTCCATATTTTCTCTATATTTCTTAGCATTACAGCCAAAAATATTTTTTTAATGAAAATGACACTGTAACAATAAGAATGTGTATTTCCTTTTTTTCCCCTAACAGAACTTGTACTGACTTAATCATGTTTTTGTAAGATTATTTATTGTTTGTGCAATATTAAATATTTCATAGAAATCTTAAGGGTAAGAAACTCTGGAAGTCCTCACAGGTTCTTGTAGTCTGTAACTGGAGACACCAATTAGCAGGCAAAATTTGAAGCTGAATATGCCATGTAGAAGTCATAAAACAACACCTGGATAAAAATTTTGGAGACATGCAAATAAAGACTGTTTTTGGAACCACCCAAAAGGAAGGCAAAGGCAATGTTGTCTCCAGTAGGACGTGTTCCTAGAATTATGAAACCATTAATAACACTTAGAAGTAAATGGGAAACATATGTCACTCTATCACTTGAAAGAAATGAAGTCTGAGAGAAGAAATTGTGCTTTATTGAGTAATATGAAACATTTCAAGCTCCTCAAGATTATTCATTGCACTGCTGAAGAATATACTAAAGCAAATCTTCACAAAGGTATGTTGAGATTTGAGGGATATAACCAGATGTTTCAGGTAAAATAAATCCACTCTACTCAAAGAGAATATCTTGGTAGGTTATGTAGACATGAGCTAGGTCAAGCTCAAAGTCAGGGCCATACCAATGGTAAAAACATCAGGGATGGGGAAAGGGGTTGAGCAGAAGGAGATGATGGTGTCATGTGCAATACTAAATCACATAACCTTATCATAGAACAAGTCACCAAATAAATCAAAGAATCCCTTTCTCTTTCTCTCTCTCTCTCTCTCTCTCTCTCTCTCTCACACACACACACACACACACACACACACACACATAAACACTTTAACAAAGTGAAACTTTTCAGTTTAGGATAGTGTGTGAACATGATCTCAAATGTATTGTTTGGTTGGCTTTCATTGTTCTGCTTAGCTTTGTCTTTGTAATCAGATTGTCTGGGTCCCATTTGAGGGACCCTATGGTTCCTCAATAAGATCCCATAGAGGAACCTATGGTTCTTCTAATAAATGTGAACAATCCAATCTGTGAAATGCAAAATGTTTCCATTATCATTGAGGAAATATGAACTATAAGCCATTTTTCTATTTTATCTCATTAGCAAAAATTCACTTTACTTTTGGATATCAATATGATGTTTGGGTAAAAAATAAGAGCTCCTGTGAAATAAATATTTCTAAGTTACTGTTTCATAATAGATTTAATTGCATTTTCAAAGGAAAATAAAGCAATTTAGCTCTTTCTTGAAATGCATTTTAACTGTGAATTTGTATGTCTTACAGATAAGTCTTGAATAATACATGAAAACCAGATTTCACCATTTGTTTAAAATTTGAAATCAAGATGTATTTTACTTTCATCTTAAGCATTAGTACAGGAGCTAAGAAACATCATTTTCTTAACTTTAAAGTCTAACTGCCTGGCCAATCATGGTCGATTGATTGAAGATGTCAAAAAGAGTGGCAGCCAATATCCTCCAGTCTGCTGACCTTGCATTTCAGAAGACAGATTAAACCAGGCTGTCTCTTTCTAAATTCAAATAGATTGAAAAAAAAAATCTTTGTAACATGATCCATTATGGGGCTTGTGCTTAATTGATCTTTGACTCATTACTGCAACTAACAACTTAGTGACACTGACTTGAATACTTGTTTATAAAATGGTTAGCCAGAATAATAGTTTATCTCCAAACTTGAAACAGAATAACAACTTTATAAACTGACAGAAACAGACTATAAGAAAATTACAAAACAATCCCAATCAAGCTGTATTCTGTTCAATTACCATCATTCTAAAAGTCATTGATAGCACAGATGAACTGCATAAATTGGTGTGTGCAATATTTCATACCTTCCTACAGTAAAAAAATCATTTCTGCATATGACCAGTGTGTAATGAGCTTACAGTGCAGGTCGCTACTTTTTGGTAAAATAATGAATTTGCTACTTTAAGTTACATATGACATTTGGATAGTTGTATAACTTCAATTCAATTACAATGTCAATTTTTATTATGAAAAGCAATTCTTAAATATTTAGAGGTAAAATTCTGTTGCAAAATAACCAAGAATAAAGGATGATCAGTTTTCTATCATGGGCATGATCTTTATATCAAGCAAACTGAAAATATTAATATCTTTTTATCAAAGTATATCTTAGTTGTGAAACTTACAAAAATAAGTTAAATTATTTGCTTGATACATGAGTGAATTATCATTGGCTAAATGTATAATCTGAGCATCATCTGTACACCATTAAGTCATAAAGTTTATATGCAGTGAAAAACATACATCAACATACTATGTGACTTTTTATAGCCTCGTCCTTAAATATCACATGCAGGAACTCATTAATTTGTTTTCTATTATTTTGTATTAATAAAATATTGATAAAATTTCCATAATGGGATCCTCAAGAATCTTGAAGAAAAGGTGGGAGAAGAAATATGTTTTTAATCTGCCTCTTTGTGCTATGTTTTATAGCCATCAGGCTAGATTTCATTAGTTCTAAAACAGTATCAGTTTTTTGTACTGAGAATGAAAAAACTTCCTGTCAATTAAGAAAAAGTTAGGACTTGTCATACAGTCCTATGACATCAATTGTAAGATGCATTCTGATTTTAGAAATACAATATGTACAAAAGAACATGCATCTTACACTAAATTCCCTCTATAGGTAGTTCATTCATGTTCTTCCCACAAAGATTCCTGTGCCAATAAGAATATGAGCAAGGGTCCTCCCTGGTGGCACAAGGGGTTGAGACGCTAACCACAGCCTCTGCAGCATGAGATCGATCCCCAGTCAGGGAGCTACACACATGGCACAGCAGACCTCTCCTGTCTCGCCCGCTGTTCCCCTCAGCAGTGTATCTCAATCAGACTGTCTGTTCTGTTCCCCACGCTGTCTCTGGTGAATCCTCTCACCCCCTGCAGCTCTGACCTGTACCCCAGTTCTTGTATGTATAAATAAATAAATCTTTAAAAAAAGAATATGAACAAGAAACATACAATCCTAGCTTTCCCTCATTCCTTCCTTCTTATTCATGCCTCAGTCTCCTACACTGAATCAATATCTTCATTAATTCTGATAAATGAAGCATTCCAAAGTTCAGTCCTCAGATCCCTCTTCTCTGCCTACTTTTACTCCAAAAGTGATTTTACCCAATCCCTTGCCCTTTAATATCTCCTGTGTGGTGGATAATCTTCAATTTGGAAGCTCACTTTCAAACACTCTCTGACTATCCTGTAAGATTATTCCACCAAATGTTTAAAAGACACTTCAATTTTAAATCTAATGGGTGACTCTTGGTCCTCTGAGTCCCAGTATTCTAATTTCAGTAAATGGCACCGGCCATCTGGCAGCTTAGACTAACAACTTAGGAGCCTTTTGCAATTGTTTTCGCAAACCTTCTATTTACCCTACTGAGGTCTAATTTCAAAATAGTCAGCTTTTTGTCATCTTTGTCACTTTCACTCTGGTCCTAAGTACCCTCAGCTTTCTTGGGTTCCAACTGGACTTTCTGCTGCATCCTCCACAGGGTAGACAAAAGGATATTTGTACAAAGGATAGCTCATCAGAATTCTACTCAAATCCTTTAATCAGCTTCTTTCCAATCAAATGTAGATATGGTATATAAGCTCCAACATTATCTGGCCCATGTCTACTTATTAGTATCATACCCTAGTGCTCTTTTACACACACACACACACACACATCTCTCTCTCTCTCTCTCTCTCTCTCTCTCTGCCCCATCAAGCTCCGTGTACACCCCATTAGAATGTAGGAGTCATGACTTATGACTGGAATTTGTTTTTCTTATATATACCGTTCTATACTCAGTGACTAAAACACTAACTGACATGAAGAAGATGCTGAATAAATACTGATGACTGACTGAATGAAAACGTGTACATGGATAAAATAGGAAAAGGCTTCATAAACACTGACTCATTGTCCCCTCTTCCCATCACTTTCCTGTGATGTTGGGTCAGCTGGAATACAGAGGGGAAGTGTACCTGCAACAGAATGTGGGAATGCTGAAGAAACCTACACTTTTGGGTTTTGCCCCAGAATGCAGAAATTTTGTCTAAAGAACTGACTTGAGCCTGGTGTTTATAGTCAGTATAAACATCTTCATTATAATGATAATTTAGAATATATGCTTCTAAAAGCCTGCCTAAAGATAAAAGCAAGGCATTCTAAATCTCAAACACTTTTCTGATGATGATTCCCCTGGTCTGCCAGTTTGGCAATTCTGAGTTAATGATCTGCCACATATCAAGAACTAAGGCAGGGAAGCCTTCTAGCAGACATTCAAGTAGATTGCTGTCCAGACCGCTGAACCTAAGGCTAGGAATTTGGTGTCAAGGCTCCTCGCTGCTGTCTGGCTATTAGGCTTGTGAGCAGCAGAATAACTGTTGTTACTGAAATTCATCACAGAACACTCTGTCCGAAACTTACATTGAGGCAGTCAGTGAAATCTGTCTCTGTGGACCAGAGGGTCATCTGTCATTTTGAAATAAGCTTGGTGAGCTCTGGGGCTCTGAAAGGGTGTCTTTAATATGAAATATTTATGTGAGAATGGGGATTGAGTGTGACTTTGGGACTGTCGAGCAAATTATGGTACTGTTTTTGCTGAAAGTCGGAATGCTCTGGCAGCAGATAAAGCAATCTGGGATTCTGAATATTCTGATCATGTGATGTTCTGGCCTTACAGTTCCCACTTGATGTTATGTATTCCTCTTCCAGTGCTGTGAGCATATTAACCTCTACTATTAAAGCCAGACACAGGCAAATGTGTGCAAGTGGAGATATGCCAATTAGGACGATTTTCTGTGATACTATCACTTCCCTTGTCTCTAAATGGTTCTGTGATATTAAGTTAACTTTGCATTGAAAACTATAATCTATTTAAAAGCCATTCATCTTAAATGGAACAAGGATCTGAAGATTTGAGGAGATGGATAGAATTAATGACCTTGGAAAAATTAGACAATCATTTAGTCTCAGGATAATTCAGTAAAATAAAGAGAACACAAAAATAGCCCACTAATTTCATGAGTTATTACAAAGGGAACCAAATGGTAAATATTAGTAGAAGATTCTGTTTGACAGAAATGACATGGTGAACCAGGAACACTTCTCAGAATTTTCAGTAAGTTCTAGGTTGAGATATGAGCAATTAGAAAAGGAATGGTGTTGCACACTTTCTTATATGAAATGTGGTATAATAATAGTAAATTCACAAAATTTTTATGAGAAGCCAAAAGACAAAACAAACAGAAATACCTGATGAATTGTACATAACAAAATAAGATTCAAAAATATTTTTGTTGCTTTTGTTGCATGGGAATAAACCACAATTATCAGCATAGCTTCAAAAGATTCATTGAATTTGAACTTAAGAAGGAAGTAGCTATTTAATTAGAGCAGCATCAAGCACAGCCTCTCTCTCTCTCTCTCTCTGTCTGTCTCTCACTCTCTCTGATAGAGATATATGTACATTCTTTTATCTGTTCTCTTTTTTAAAAAATAGAGGTATCTGGTTAGGAATTGATACATGGTATGAAGAAGGAAATTCACTTTCAAGATTTCATAATTAAATTTTTGAATGTATTTAGAATAATACTTAAACTGTGTGGGTAAATGTTTCTAGGAAACATTGAGAGGCTGTAGCAATAATTTCATACTATATTCCTACCGTGGGGCACATCAAATGAAAAAAAATGTGTGTGCATGTCCCAAAGGCGTAAAGAATAAGGCTTCTCAAGGCTGGAGGCAAGTGGTTAGTGATTAATGGCACTTAAATTCTGCCTGGCAGCTTAAAAGCCAAGAAGATCAAACTACCAGAATACACTGTTTAGAGATCCCTGGTTTTAGATGTGGAAATCATCAGATCCTGGCAGTATCACTTACTACTTTGGGAGAGTCAGCTAATCTCTCTGAAACTGTATTGCCACATTTGTAAGACTGGGATAATAATCCTTTTGCTTAAGTACCCTACATGAAGTTCAAGTAATAAGGTGTATGTGAAAGATGAAAAAGTAAACTACTGTATCAATTTTTGATATTAATGTTAATAATAATTGATATTAGGGCCTCCCCTGGTGGCACAGCGGTTGAGCGCTGGGCTGTGAGGCTGCCCACAGCCTCTGCAGCGCCGGTTCGTTCCCAGGCCGCCGGCGAGGGTCCCACACACACACAAAAAAATAAAAAATAATTGATATTAAATTTTGATATTGAATTGATAATTTTTCCCACTTATTTATCAAAGTTTGCCAGCCACTGAGCAACTTGAAGAAATAACTGTACTTAAAAATAAGTTTGTAATGGAAAGTGGAAAATCATACTGACATGGGCCTCCCCGGTGGCGCAGTGGTTGAGCGCTGGGCTGTGAAACTGCCCGCAGCCTCTGTAGCACCGGTTTGATCCCCGGGCCACCAGGTGAGGGTCCCACATGGTGCACAGACCTCTCCTGCCGCCCGCTGCTCCCCTCAGCAGTGTACTTCGGTCCTTCTGCCTGCTCTGCTCCCCGCTCTGGCTCTGGTGAATTCTCTCACCCTCCCACGCTTCTGACTGTACCCAGTGCTTGTATAAATAAATAAACAAATCTTAAAAAAAAAGAAAATGAAAAATCATTATTTTCCCACATTCTAAAATATAAAATTTTAGCTTATTTTACTATCATAAACTTAGGGCTTTAAATATTTAGAGCTTTGAAAGTCAATTCAGTATGTTGTTGAAATGATGGGTTAATATCTTTACCCTGTGCTTTTCAAAGGGGACAACTGCCAAATTGCCTCTTAAATCAAATGAATAAGTTAAGATTTCTTCATAAACACAAATTAAACTTATAGCTCACACATTAAATATCCCTCTATTAATTTTCCCTGTCAACACAGTCCTGAAAACTTTGCTTAGTGAGTCATAAAGTACACTAACTGAATTAAAGACCTACTATTTAAATTCTCTCCCTATTTTTCCTTACAATACCAGAAAAAAATGATTAAAGGGATAAAAATGAAAATGGGAAAAAATTCTACTTAACCTTCTCTCAAGATGACTTAGCTGAAACTCTAACAGAGGATGGCCTGATGGTTAAGATTGATGAACACTGTCTCCCTTGGCTGAAGATCAAGTCTGTTTCATTTGTAATGTTCTCAGTACCCTTGGCTAAGGAAGAAGAGTCCTGAGGTTGAATACACCTGCTTCAACCCTTGGACCTAGTGAGAACATTTCCTGCTCTATCTAGGCAGGTACTCTTTGGCAGATGAGAACAGAGAGCAAATTATACATATAATAAACAATAACGACGCAGTTCCATAGTCATAAGACCTTAAGAGAGATGGTATGCTATGATTTCACTCCTAATATCATGATGACATGTACTTTAATAAATTAAATATGTATTGTCACTTATATGTAGAAGGGCTCTTTGGAGATAGAGGAAAACATTTTGATTACTAAAAGTAATGATACATTCACTATGTTATCAATGTGAAGCTTTAAGCAGGTGTTTAAATTTATGTAGTCTTGGTACTATTATTTTAATTTTTGTTGCAATGAAAACAATAAACCATACAACTATTATTTGTCATTGTTTTTTGGTTTTTTGATTAAGATATACCACATGTGTACTGCATGCAATTAAAATAATGCATGTATAAGTTTGGTTTTCTCAGGGCCCTGAGTAGATTCAAATGTATCTCCCCTAATAAAAATTGTGAGGTGTCACAGATCTACGGTCAACTAATCTTTGACAAAGGAACAAAGAATACACAATAGAGCAAAGAAAGTTTGTTCAATAAATGGTGCTGGGAAAACTGGGTTGCTAAGTGTAAAAAAATGAAGCTTGACTACTACATCACACCATGCACAAAAAACAACTCAAAATGGATTAAAGAACTAGACATAAGACCTGAAACCATAAACTATATAGAAGGAAATATAGGCGAAACACTACATGACATAGACCTCAGCAACATCTTTAAAGGCACATAACCCAAAGCAGTGATAGTGAAGAAAAAGATAAACAGCTGGGACTACATCAAATTAAAGAGCTTATGCACAGCAAGAGACAGCAACCAAAACAAAGAGACACTGCACTGACTGGGAGAAAATTTTTGCACAAAACATTAATGATAAAGGTCTGATCACAAAAATCTATAAAAAGCTGGCGAGACTCAACAAAACAAAGTAAATGACCCAGTCAAAAAAGGGGCAAGCAAATGAGCTAAAAAGAAACTTCTCCAAAGAGGAAATGCAAATGGCCAACAGGTATATGAAAAAATGTTCAGCATCACTTGTAATCAGGGAAATGCAAGTCAAAACTACAATGAGACACCATCTTACACCAGTGAGAATGGCACACATTAAAAAATAAAAAGCAACAACATCCCTTATCATCAGGGAAATGCAAATTGAAACCACATTGAGATATCACCTTACACCAGTAAAAATGGCACATATCAAAAAACTAGCAACAACAAATGTTGGCGAGAATGTGGAGATAAAGGAACTCCCCTGCACTGCTGATGGAAGTGCAAACTGGTCCAACCATTATGGAAAACTGTGTGGAGCTTCCTCAGTCTGCTAAAAATGGAGCTTCCATATGATCTAGCAATTCCACTCCTAGGTATTTACCCAAAGGACACAAAAACATTAATTCAAAAGGATACCTGAACCCCTATGTTTATAGCAGCACTATTTACATTAGCTAAGCTATGGAACCAATCCAAATGCCCAAAAATAGATGACTGGATCAAGAACATGTGGCACATATACACAATGGAATATTACTCAGGAATCAAGAAAGATAAACTCATGGCATTTGCAGAAACATGGATGGAGTTGGAAGGGATCATGCTCAGTGATATAAGCCAGAAAGAAAAAGAAAAATACCACATGGCCTTACTCATAGCAGGAATTTAGAAAACCTAAATAAGGGACCAGGAAAAAGGTTAATTATAATAAAATCAAAATCAAAATCAACAGACAACTATAAACCAGAGACACACTATGGGAGGGGAGGAGAAGGGAGTAGGATCAAAACAGAGGGGGTGGGAATTTTTCAGGGACAATAACCAAGATGAAAATGCATGCATTGTACAAAAATGAAAAATATATAAAATAAATTTAAAAAAATACTACACCTCAATAGAACAATAATAAAAATAAAGTTTTATAAATAAAAATTAAAAAATTTATATATATGGAAATTATATATACTATACACATATATATCATAGGCATATTTTACAGCTATGTCTATCGCTATAGCCATATAGGTATATTCACATTAAATGTTATATCAGATATTCTATTTTCACATTATATAATAACAAGGAAAAAAACTACCTATTTAATTATATGAAATGGACTTGGAACTTTACATGAACAGGATAGAGAACCACATGTGGTGTCAAATATTCTGAGTCAGGGACTAATATGATCAAAGTTTTGGACTTTCTTTTTTAGGATCTCCCTCACAAGTACTAGAGCACAACTTAAACCTTTTTACTTATACTTCTAACAAAATAAGAGGTGATCAGGTTGTTGTCTGAGTTGTGGACACTTCCCCATCTTCGTTGATGTCATTTACTTCTCATATGTGTAGGCAGGAGTGTGAAGGAAAAGTAGGCCCCAGGGCTGATTGCACTGGGTGGCTTGCTTACTAAGAAGGGTTATTTGTTGTTGATTTCCTAAATTCTTAGTAACTGAAACATTTTTAAAAGCCACCCATGTCTTCAAGTGCCATGTTTTAGTAAAATACCTATGAAGCTATAGACTAGGGGACGATTCCAATGACCATTCTTCATATTCATCTTTTCTGAACTCTGTTCCTTTCTTAATTATAACATAAAACCGAATTTTAGTTTTTTATTTTTTTAAAGATTTATTTATTTATACAAGCACTGGATACAGTCAGAGGCGCAGAAGGGTGAGAGAATTCACCAGAGAGAGAGCGGGGAGCAGAACAGGCAGACGGACCAAAGATACTGCTGAGGGGAGCAGAGGGCGAGGCAAGAGAGGTCTGCTGCATCATGTGGGTTTCTCTCTGGCCGGCCGGGAATCGAACTGGCGCTGCAAAGGCTGCAGACAGCTTCACAGCATAGTGCTCAACCTGCTGTGCCACCGGGGAGGCCCAAAACAGAATTTTAGAAGGACTGTGGAGGATGTGGTTGTTACTAGGGTTAAAAAAAAAAATTAATAAAAATGAAGAAGAAACTTCAGGAAATCTGAGATAGGAATGGGAGCAGGAAGACCAGACACCCAGAATCACAACGTAATGAACCTGTTTTCTCTGGCCACTCAGGAAAAGTGTCAGCTTTCAGGTGTAGTAAATTTTGTTTCTTTGCTTAGACAAGTATATTCTGGAAAATTGACTGAGATTATTTATTTAGTTTAACAAAACCGATATATGCTCTTGGAAAACCGTGGGCCAAACTGGTGGAAATTTCAGTTACCTGCCTCTGTGAGAAGCTGCTTTGTCCAAAGATATGGCATCGAGGAAGATAAGCAAACCCAGGCTCCCTGAAGAGTCTAATCACATTACCGACTTCCAGGCAACTTCAAAGCTGCCAGGGAAAGTATCTGAAAAGCCTGCTGGTGAGTCAGGCCCTGCTGCTAGTGAATGTCTGTCAAAGATCAGCATGGATGTCCTGTGACTGCCATTCAGAGGGGGCAGCTGGGATGTCACCTTGATCTTCCTGATCATGTGCTCAGGCCACTACCCAGTTACTCTGGGCTTTGAAAATTGTTGTCTTGCCTCATGATGAAACAGATCTTGTGATTTCACTTCTGAGTCAGATTCTTTGAATCAGTATTATTTACTGCTCTGCACTGACTTCAGCATGTGTCTGCTCTGCGATATAAATCAACTAAGATCTCCTTTTTTTTATACTTAACACGGTTGGGGAGGGGTAAAGCTTAAAACCCAGCTTTTTGCACACTGTGACTAGCAAATCTCATAAATGATGAACTTCACGTGTCTTCTTTTTAAAATACTGCTTTGAGAATATTCTTCCATTGATGAAGGATATCCACATTTGTTTTATTCAGAAATTTCTTAAATCCACCTTCACAAAGCAGTTAGAGTCTTGTAGCTATCACACATTTTAAATCATGAAAAGGTCTATTGCATCTCCCACCCCCTCGGACCGGAACACTCAACCATATCTCATAGCTGAAATTGTCTCTAGTGAAGAGAGTACAGAAAATATTCATGCTGGTATTTTAGAAAAGCTTTTATTCTAATCTGTCTTTGGCTCACTAACAAGGTTACACAAACTGCGCTTTCTACAGTCAGCCCTCATTTAGTCACCTGTGGAGGTACCTTGCCGGTCATTCAATTCACTTCCTTCTTTCTACATGGCTCACTGCCACCTCCTCCTTTCATCTCCTGCTAATGATTCTTGCCATGCAACATCTTCCTCACTTATACATAGTCCATTAGATAACTGCATGCACTTGGGATTCCTTCACAGTAGATGCATAGTTCTCCTTAAGGGCTGTGCCTTTAACTATTCAATATTTAAATAACATTCCTTCTAGGTCTCAGTTTTGATCTTAGCTATAGATCCTTCTCTCTGCCCATGGTTGAATGCTTTGCACTGAGTAATCCTCTTCTTAATAATAGCTTCGTTGTGGTTGGTCTCACAAGCTCGGGGCCTCAGCAATAATCTTCATGCAAGAATATCAAATCCAATATAAAACCAGTACATGAATTTGAGAAAAGTCCATTTGAACACGGGCACTTTTCTGAAGTCGATCTCTGTTTAGTGAAAGCATGGTTATTATGCTAGAAACTATAGAATAGGACTGAACAGATGTTGAAAGGATAACTGATTTTCCCAATGAATATCTTGTAAGATATTTACCAAGTAGTATATGAAAATATAGAATTATATTTGGGTTGCCTAAATATTATATATGGGTAGCCTAAAATTATATATGGGTAGCCTAAATATTATAGCTGTAGGTATACATTTATCTCTAAAATTTCTTGTAATGTTAACTTAAGTTTCAACTCCTATTGAAAGAAGAAATAGCGTCACAGATGTAACTGTTTCCAACCTTGATCACAACCCATTGAATTTTTGGCATCTGCAGCTTTCCATCTGTCAGCCTGTTCACTTAGACTTGAAAGCAAAGGGATAGGCACCCCCAGTTTTATGGCATATCTGACCAAATTTTTCATTTTGGTGTGAAGCTGCTTAGGGTAACAGAAGTATATGACCAATTATGGGGGATTCATATCTGCTTTAGATTAAGCATATTTCCAATTCTTAAAATATAACTTAATAATCAAGGATCATTAGATACATGAGAAAAATCAGCAGCTTAGAAAAGAAAGACTCAGATACATTGACCCAAAAGATCAAATATTACAGAGGTAATTCAAGAAGTAGAAGGTATTTTTAAACTTCTAGTTGGAATAAACAGATTTATAAAATAAAAATTAAATATTATGGGGGCCTCCCTGGTGGTGCAAGGGGTTGAGCACCACACTGTGGAGCACTCCACAGCCTCTGCAGTGCGAGTTTGATCCCTGGCCAGCCGGGGAGTTGCCCGCATGGCGCAGCAGACCTCTCCTGACTTGCCCGCTGCTCCCCTCAGCGGTGTACTTCAGTCAATCTGCCTGTTCTGTTCCCCACTCTGTCTCTGGTGAATCCTCTTGCCCCCCATATCTCTGGCCTGTACTCCAGCTCTTGTATGCATAAATAAATAAATCTTTAAAAAATTAAATGTTATGAAAAAGTAAGATTCAGAGATCAGGAAAGAGTCCTTTATAATTAGAATAACACACAGAGGGAAAGAGAGATAGGAGAGGGAGAAGCAGGGGACCAGGAGAGGGGTGAGGAAGAGAGGGGAGGAGAGGAGACAATCTGGAAGGATGCAGAATGCAAAGACTGAAAAAAATGGGGATAAAATCTTAGTTATAAAAGATTAATCCAGAAGGTAGAACAAGTAGTTAATAAAAATATCAGAAAAAAGCTGAGGGGATTATTATATAAGAAATAACTGAATTAATTTCAAAGATTTGAAGAACAACATACATCTTTAGATTACACAATTCTCCAAGGACCTATAGAAGTCCCACAGATTGATAAAACCATCTGGACTGTCAAGCACAAAAAAAAAAAAAACATTGAAAAAAGTTTCCAGAGAAATGTGACATGTCTCTGATACATGTACAGTTAATCAATTGACACTAGACTTTGGTCACTAATGGATATGTTTGAAATTAATAGCATTACAGCCTCTACTTTTTAATAGAAAATTACTATATACCTATGCAACATATACAACATAGTCTTGATTATTTCATGTAACAAAAGAGGTAGAGAAGAGAGTATGTTTTGTATAATATATAAAATGCATAACATAATTACTCCAAAGACTAATGATTCTTGGTGAGTGTCGTAGTATTTAAAAAAAAAAATAGGGGCCTCCCTGGTAGTGCAAGGGGTTAAGACACAGCACTGTGACGCTGTGCGCAGCCACTGTAGCACATGAGTTCGATTCCCAGCCAGAGAGGTGACACACATGTTGCATAAGACCTCTCCTGTCTCATCTGCTGCTCCAATGAGCAGTGTAGATCTGCCTGTTCTGTTCCCCATTCAGTCTCTGGTGAATCCTCTCACCCTCCACACCTCTGGTCTGTACCCCAGTTCTTGTATGCATAAGTTAATCTTTAAAAAGAAAATAGACCAGATTATTTCACTTAAGCTTTTTCTTAGTTTTCTTGCCTTTGAAATGGTGAGCTCACAGCATAGTTGTAAGGATGGTGTAATTTGTTTGAAATGTTTTAAGTACACTTAAACATAATTTAAAGATTAATTTTCCACCTCGGTCTCTTACTACTTCTCTCTCAAGAACAAGTCACTCAGTCAATATCCTTGTTTTATGTTATGAGCATTTTGTTGGGTAATATTGTTTTTGAAATTTTGATCTGTAGATGGTCGGTCATTGGATACCATTATGATGAAGTGGGAATTTGGAGAGAAAGCAAAGTTCTTTGAGGCACTATTAATTATTCATTAATAATTCAAATTAAAGAATTAGAATTAAAGAATTTTAATTAGAATGAAGTTATATTTTGTACAAAAATTGAAGTAAAAATGGACAAAAACTACTATTATCTTCTTGCTTATAATATTCCTCAGTCATTTCCCAGTGGGTTTGGTACATTGAATAAATGACAATACAATTCTTTCTTGGCTAATGTGGTCATACTATGGACAAAGAGAAGTGGGGAGACCTTCTCTATCACATATACTTCTGATTTATTTCAGGGAAAATTTGGCAGCACATTCTGGATTTTGAAAAAGTAAGGTTCAGAGATTGGGAAAGAGTCCTTTGTAATTAGAATAACACACAGAGGGAAAGGGAGCTAGGAGAGGAGAAGCAGGGGATAAATGAAGGGGTGAGGAGGGAAGGGGAAGAGAGGAGACATAGTGAATGAGTTTAAGCTGTTTAGTGAATGGTGAACTGCATTTCTGTCTCTTAAAGTTTTGAATATTCTAGTTCCTATGTGTTACATTCAAATAAGTCATAGTTTATTTTTTCTAAGAACACAATCAAGGTTATATTGTTTTCATTGAAACTCCTTTTTCACTTGCTATTTATTATTTGATTCAAAATTAATTTTACATTGTAACATTATATAAGTTTCAAGTGTGCACCATTAAAATCAACAGGCATTTATACTATATTAAGTTCATTACTTAAGTTCCCATAAACTTGACCCCTTTTTTTCCATTTACTCATCCCCTCTTTCTCCCCTCCCCTCTGGTAATCAAGCTAAAACAGAAACTTCTCTGAAGAGGAAATGCAAATGGCCAACAGACATATGAAAAAATGTTCAACATCACTTGTAATCAGGGAAATGCAAATCAAAACTACCATGAGATACCATCTTACACCAGTGAGAATGGTACACATTAAAAAAACTAGCAACAACAAATGTTGGCGAGGGTGTGGAGAAAAAGGAACTCTCCTGCACTGCTGGTGGGAGTGCAAACTGGTCCAACCACTATGGAGAGCTGTGTGGAGATTTCTGGACCTACTAAACATAGAGCTTCCATATGATCCAGCAAGTCCACTCCTAGGTATTTACCCAAAGGACACAGAAACATCCATTCCAAAGAGCACCTGCACCCCTATGTTTATAGCAACAATGTTTACAATAGCTAAGCTTTGTAAACAACCCAAATGCCCAAAAATAGATGACTGGATCAAGAAGATGTGGTACATATACACCATGGAATATTACTCAGCATTCAAAAACAATAAACACATGCAATTTGCAGCAAGATGGATGGAGTTGGAAGGGATCATGCTCAGCGAAATAAGCCAGAAAGAAAAAGAAAAATATCGGATGGTCCCACTCATAGCAGGAATCTAGAAAACTTAAATAAGGGACCAGGAAAATGAATAACTATAAGAAAGTGAAAATCAAAATCAAGGAACAACTATGAACCAGAGACACTCTATGGGGGGTGGGGTGTGGGGAGGGGAGGGATTGGGGTCAAAATAAGGGGATTGCAATTGTATGGGGAATATAAAAATAAAATTTATTTAAAAAAAGAAATATTCATCAAATGAAATTCATAAATAAAAAATCATTAATTAGTATTATAGTCTAAGAATTTATTTTTGCTTTATTTAATTCATATTTGTTTTTCTATACACTACATATGAATGAACTCATGGTATTTGTTGTTTATCATCCTACTTAATACCCTCTAGATCTCTCCATATGGTTGTGAATGGCGATATTTTATCATTGGACATAGCAGAGTAGTTTATTGTGTATGTATACCACATTTTCTTTCTCCACTCCTCTGGTAGTCACTTAGGTTGTTTCCAGCTCTTGTCTATTGTAAATAGTGCTGCATTAAACATGGAGGTAGATATGTATCTCTCTGAATTATTGTTATAGATTTTCTCAGGTAAATGCCCACAAGAGAAATAACCTGATATTATGGAATTTCTATTTTTAATTCTTTGAAGGATTTCCATAATGCTTTTCACAATGGCTGTACCAATTTACATTTCCAACTAGAGTGTACAAGGAATCCTTTATCTCATAATCTTTCCAACACTATTGTTTCTTTTCTTTTGGGTACTAGCCATTCTAACAGGTGTAAAGTGATATCTCGTTGTTGTTTTGATTTGTATTTGTCTGATAATTAAAGATGATGAATGTCATTTCACATGTCTGTTGGCCATCTGAAAGTCTGCCTGGTGGAAGGATCTATCCACATCCTCAGTCCATTTTATTTTCAATTGGGTGGTTTGTTTCGTTGTTCTTTTAAATTTATAAAAGAATTTATAAATACTTTGCATGTTTACTCCTTGTCAAATATATGGTGTGCCAATATCTTTTCTCAGTCAATAAGAGGAAAAGGATGACTTTCCATTTTGATGTAAGTTTCTCTGGTTGTGTAGAAGCTTTTCAGTTTTATAAAGTTCCATTTATTTATTTTTGCTTTTATTTCCCTTGCTATTGGGGTCAAGTGCCCAAACACATCTCTGAGACCAATAAAAAGTCTCCCCAAAAACAAAAGCCCAGGACCAGATGGCTTCACTAGTGGATTCTACCAAACTTTCAAAGAATTAATATCTAGGCCTCTAAACTCTTCTAAAACACTGAAAAGGAGGGAAAACTTCCAGACACATTCTGTGAAACAAACCAACATTACCATAATTTTAAAACCAGATATGGATATCACAAAATATCTAGGAAAAGGAGATTAGAGAAAGAACGAGGAAATATGGTTTAGGTATTTACTGGAGGGAACAAAGATATCTCTGCCAGAATCTTTTTTATCAAGTTCCTATAAGTACTATTTTCCCACGCCTGTTCATTGGATGGGATACTAAATGTTCCAATATGCATCCCTATGACCATGCCAGCTGCTTTTTAATTATAAGCTGATGAAAGTTTTAGGCAGATTCTTTCTGATTAGGCAAGTGCCAGTGACATATATTGCTTTGTCATCAAAACTTAATATCATTACAGAAAACGTACGAGCCCACTTCATTTTTCTTTTGGATCCTTGCAAGTATAGTACTGATTCCAGTGGGAGTCTAAAATATTTTGAAAACTGCTCAGAATAGGGTTTATAGGGTTCAGGTATTATACATAGCTCACATATATGAATATCTTGCATCTAAATGATTTTCAGCAGGAATCTATTATTGACCTACATAATTTTCTCAAGTCGTTTACATTACATTTCAATTTCACTTGTATTTCAACATTCTGAGGAGTGGGGGTAGGTGTATATGTGTGTAGGTGTCTTTGGAAAGAAGTGTCATTTAACCTCTGCCTCTAGATACTGAAAAAGGGACATGACAGCACTTTCATTAACATTTTCATTATTTGAGCAGTGTTCTTTTCATAAGTGGATAGATGTTTCCTATTCAAAAGGCTTTATTTTTCATGTAACCAAAGAAGCATGGAGGGAGCAGTTATGGTATAGCATTATCAGCCATTATTTTTATCAGGTGACAGTCATTTGAAATGTCAATCAATTCCACATGCTAGTCTCTGTACGAGGGCAGAGATACAGCTGTACTTCTCTGGTGGGCACTTTTGTTTGAAGATTACAATTTTTCTTTTATGCTCTCCTTACCTGTTACCCACTATCTTTGTGTGACTGATAAGGAATGTAACCATTTTACCTTCACGACCTTTTAAAATAAATAATTCACATTAATGAATTTTTTACAAGAATATATTACATAAGCAACTCTAATTTACTGGAAGGTGACTTGTGCCTTTAATTGAATCTGATAAAAGTTGCAAAATATACTTTCTACATGAATTCTATTTATGTGTTTGTTATGAATTCCCTGTTTCCTTACAAACATGTCTGTTGCAAATTAAATGATACACAATTAAAAAGACATTAAACAAGGGTCAAATAATAAAACAATATTGGGGCCTCCCTAGTGGTACAAGAGATTAAGCGTCAGCACTGTGAAGCAATCCACATCTACTGCAGCACAAATTCGATTCCCGGCTGGCCAGGGAGCTATCTACATGGTGCAGTAGACCTCTCCTGTCTCACCCACTGCAGTGGGTGTGTATTTCAGTCAATCCTCATGTTCTGCTCTCCACTCTATGTCTGGTGAATCCTCTCAACCTCTGCACCACTGGCCAGTACCCCAGTCCTTGTATGCATAAATAAATAAATCTTAAAAAAATACAACATTATGCCTTCTTCCTAAATTGTATGGATAAATATGTTCTAAAAAATAGGTTGGATAGGATACACAAAAATATTAACATTAACAATCTCTGAATCACAGTAATTTTAATAACTACATTTCTCCTTTATAATTTTTGCGTTAAAATTTCAGTAATGAGTATGCAAGATTTTAATGAATAAGGTAATTTTTAATGAGCAAGTTATTTAAAATTTAAGTAAGGGAATTATTTGAAGAAAAGAAAGCTCATTTGCTACTACAAAAAATAAGACTGTAAAATCCTTGGGGCCCTCTCCTATAGAAATCATAATATATTAAGATTAGATCACAAAACTATTTTTTTAAGTTTTTATTTTTTTATTATTTTATTTAATATATTTTTGCATCATTTTTCATTTTTGCAAATTGTATGCATTTTCATCTTGGTTATATTCCCCATACAATTCCCACCCCCCCTTATTTTAACCCTAATCCCTCCTCTTATCCCCCCACCAGTATGTCTCTGGTTTATAGTTGCTTGTTGATTTTGATTTTTACTTTATTATAATTAGTCTTTAAAATCATGCAATTTGCAGCAACACGGATGAAGCTGGAAGGGATCATGCTCAGCAAAATAAGCCAAAAAGAAAAAGAAAAATACCGGATGATCTCACTCATAGCAGGAATTTAGAAAACCTAAAACTATTTTTTTACATGAGCAAAGAGATCCTCAAAAGTGTTAAATGATCCTTCAAATGTCTCAGTAGCTCTATCTAGGATTTCTAACCTCTCAACATGGGGTTTTACATAATATCCTCCTCCTTGGGGAGTAAATACTTCTAGGACTATGACAACAATTTAAGTAATGTTTAGGGAAAAAAAAATCTTATTTCAAGACTTATCTGTTAATTTTTATTTCTTATGCTTAATTTTAATTTTCAAAGAAAAATACCTGTATATGTCTTCATAACAAAGAATAGCATAGTAAACAGAGAAATCACACTGAAAAAAAAATAAATTTTTCCACATATTCTCATCCATTTACTGAAGGATCCACTCATCCTTCAGTGAAACAATTTTCAGGAGCCTGGAACATGTCAAGAAGTGCAAAGATAATTTAACAATGCTAGATATTATGGGAGATAAAAGGTATGTTGATATACATTCTAGGAAAGTTACTTAACTTGCTTTGTGTGGTAGCTGAAGGTCTCTCAAATCTGGAATAATGAGTCCTACCTTCTCTATGATTTGAATAGAGATGGCAGGGACTGGAGCCTGACCAGAAGCAACAGCACTGAGCTAGAATTGGGGTCACATTGCTGAGTCATTCAATTTCCTGAATCAAGATAAGCTTGGAACTGGCACATTCCCGGACTTTTCATTTACCTGATCTTATAAACTTCCTATTCAGGGTTGTGATAATTTGAGGGATTTTGTTTTATTTTTATCATTAGTATTTTTATTTGAAAGTTTTTTGATGAATATAGGAAACTCATTGTCAGATTCTGTATCATTTTCTAGGGCAAAAAATAAGTGTCACAAACAAGGTGATTTAAATAACAGAAGTGTGTTGCCTCACAGTTCTAGAAACTAGAAGTACAGGTCAAGGTGTCAGCAGGGTTGTTCCTTTTGAGCTCTGTGAGCAAGAATTTTTTTGAAGCCTCTCATCTAACTTCTGCTGGTTTGGCTGCTACTCTTAATGTTCCTCTGTGTATAAAAAAGGATCATTCAATATCTGCCTTCATCCTGACATGGTGTTTTCCCTGCCTGGGTGCCTGTCTTCAAATTTCCCCTTCTTATTTATTTATATTATTATTTTTATATCCAAAAGGACATGTTTATTATTTTTTTTTAAAAAAAGGAAAGGTTGCTTGCATGGACACAAGTGGGCAGAAAGAGCTGCCTCTGAAGGAGACAGGTTTATGAAAAGAGATACCTCCATAGACACAGGCAGGCAGTGTTTAGATGGCAGCTGCCCAAATTTCCATTTTTTATAAGGACACCATTCATACTGGATCAGGATCCACCCTACTGACCTCATTTTAACTTGGTTACCTCTGTAAAAACTTTATTCTTGTTGCATTCTGAGACTCTGGGAGGGAGGATTTCAACATATAAAATCAACCCATAAAAGCTTCCAGCTTCCAGCTTCCAATAATGTCCCTTTTAGCACTTCTCACTTTCACAGAAGTGAAGTCCAGAGCCTAGAGTTGGTTTTCAAAATCCATATATTTTTTAAAGATTTATTTATTTACGCATACAAGAGCTGGGGTGTGGGCCAGAGGTGTGGGAGGTGAGAGGATTCACCAGAGATAGAGTGGGGAACAGAACAGGCAGACTGACTGAAATACACTGCTGAGGGGAGCAGTGAGTGAGACTGGAAAGATCTGCTGCACCATGTGGGCAGCTCCCTGGCTGGGGATCGAACTCGTGAAGCAGTAGCTGCAGATTACTTCATAGTGCTAAAGCTTAACTCCTTGTGCCACCAGGGAGACCCTACAAAATCCATATTTTGACCATTCTCTTTACCTCTGACAAGCAATTTAGAATGAGCAACTCTTCAACCCTGAGGGTTTTATCCTTGGCTTTTATTTTGCCTTCTCTGTTTCTCGTTGCTAGGCTGATGTCTCTCAGTCCAGTCCTTTGCCACTGGAACTGGGTTCTCCTGACTTCATCAGTTCCACACAGGCATGCTGTCTGCAGGAGTTTTACACCCACTGTTCAATTAATCTCACAGGCTGGTGCTACTGAGGTAGCTACTCTGCTGTGGGACCCAACAACTGCCTTTCTATCACACGGATATAGACTGAAAGAAACCAACACTACCTGCCAAAGAATACTATTTTAAACTCAAACTAATCCTCTCTCTCTTTCAAGTAATTAGGGCTAGTCTGACAATCTCTCCCTTCTCTGCACTTGAAAGGGTGATTTTTTGTGTTTTTCCTTGTGTTCCATCCCTCATCCTTGCTCTATGCCTCCCCCCTCCCCATGTAAATGAGTCTACCACTTAGTGAACAGAGTTAGCAATTGCATGGTTTGCCTCACCAGCAAGTGCTCAGGCGTTCACCTGAAGATAAAACCTAGTCCACTTTAATAGCCATTCAGATCCTGGTTATAGGAACCAAAATATATTTGCTTGATGAAACAAACTCTTTCCTTCACTGTTCTACTTTGAGCTTATCATCTTGCTAAAACTCACACAAACTACAAAGTCGCCATGTGTATACACAATCAGTTACACCCTGTAGTAAGAGTAGCAGCATGGAGTGGTAGCATATATGCCAACTATTTGCCAGGGGGACTGAAACACACTTTCTAGACACAGCATTGTTAGTGGACAGACCACCAGAGGCATGCATTATGCTTGGGATGATTACATTTTTTTTTTTTTGCCACAAAATGGAACTTTATTCAGACACTGACCCTCCATCCGCGAGCCCCAGAGACAGGGCCCAGGACCCAGACTGTATATCCAGAACTCGTCCTTGAGGCTGGGAAGGGTAGGACACTGGCTGAGGGCCAGAGCTGTCTCTTGCTTATAGCCTTAGGCCCAGGGTAGCAGCAGCTGTGGCCTAGCCTCTCCCAATGCTGGGGGCTTGGCAGTGTGCCCCTGATCCCCTTAATGACTGAGTTCTAGAAAGGACTATTAAAAAAAAAAGAAAATATAAGCAAAGTGTTTTGGAAAAAAGAACCCTGGAAACTGTACAGAACATGGAGGACACCCTATTCCTGCTATAGGAGTGGAGGGAGAAGGTAGAAGCAGCTAGTTGCCTACAGGGAAAGCTAACACAGTCTTCATTCCTGCCTGAGTGATTTTAGTCTCAAAATATGGATACTCCACTAAAGATTCAAAAGATATTCCAAGCTCCCTACAGAAGTATGCCAGAGCCATGCTGAGCTGCCCTGGCAGGCGGCATTTCTTGAAGGCTGACTACATACTAGACAGTTGCAGACATTTCATTCATATTAACTTACTTAAACTTTACAAAGCAGGCATTATTTGTTAGTAGGGTCTCTGCAGGAAAAGGATGGCTCTCACTAAAATATTTTAATGCAGAACTATGATGAAGCAGCAATGTTGAAGCCTTAGATCATCCTGAGATGGTAGATTTGTCATCTCCAGAGAGCCAAAGGGACTAAGGTAGGAAGACATTTGATGGAATCAGGAAGCAGCCAGAGTTTCAGTGGTGGAGGATGGTATAGGGATCAGCTAGATGGTGTGAGAGTCTACAAGGGAAGATAATGCGAACAAAGGCAAAAAATGGGAAAGAGAAAATCATCTCTCCTAAAGACTGATGACTCTTGAAGGGGTACACATCATTTCTGCTTACATCCCATTGATTAAAACTCAGAATTAATTCCATGTCTAGATGCAAGGGAGCCTGGGGGATTTAAATTTCATTGTTCATTTTTAGACAGTCATGTACCTAAATCAAATTTAAGACAAAAGAATATTAGAAGACAAAGGGGTAGTTTCTGGCAAACTACTCATCCATGGAAAATGAATATGGAATTTGGCATTGACTATTAAAACTCTCCTTTTAAAAAGTTTATTCTTCTTTAAAACAGAATGATTGTAATTCTACTTACAATGATACTTGATTAAAAACTTTTTCCTTGTTGAATATTCTTTTGAGAAAAGTCAGAAATCAGCACTAAAATTCAACTTCTGTATACCGAACTGTGCTAGCAATGTATGCCTTTACTTAAGGATTAGAATCAAATGACTTTTATAAAAATGACTTTAATATTTCTTGTTGGTCATGGTCTGTGAATAATCTAGTTTGATGCAATGTACATGCTGTATCAATCAATATATGCTTAATAGAAATCGAAAACTTCTATAGACTTTTGTTAAAGAAAGGACTCAGAATTCAGGATATGTGGGTTCAATTGCTCAAGTCATTACCTAGAGGAACAGTTCTCAATTGTGGTAACTGACCAAATGTAGCTGCACATCCCAGATCATAGCCAGCACCTACTGAATTACGATGCTCAGGAGCTGTGCTGCAATAAACTTTCAAGGTGATTCTAAGATCTGTTAAAAATAGAAATCCGTTGACCTAGATCAAGCCACTTAACCTAATAGTAACTCAGTTTCATTCTCTGTCCAACTATAATTACCTTTTAGAGTTAAACAATGTATGTAGGTAAATTTGGAAAACAGTAAGGGGATGATACATATGAGCAGTTATTTTCAACATCATTTGTAGACTCCAGTTTATTTTTTATTTTTAAAGATTTATTTATTTATACAAGCACTGGGGTACAGGCCAGAGGCGTGGGAGGGTGAGAGAATTCACCAGAGACAGAGCAGGGAGCAGAATAGGCAGAAGGACTGAAGTACAATGGTGAGGGGAGCAGCGGGCGAGATAGGAGAGGTCTGCCTCACCATGTGGGTATCTCCCTGGCCGGCGGGAATCAAACCAGCACTGCAAAGGCTGTAAAGAGCTTCACAGTGCTGTGCTCAACACGCTGCACCATGAGGGAGGCTTCCAGCTTATTTTTTTAAGTAAAGAAGGAAGTATCTGTGTAGAAGGTAGGACAATGTAGTTGTTAGAGGCCCAGAAGCTACATTGCATGGACACAAAGCCCAGCTGAACTCAGATCTAGGGAAAGTCACATCTCTCTTTACTCCTGCTTCCTTTCTCTAAAGTGGGTACAATAAATGAAAGCTCCTATATCAAAATTTATATAGTTTCTGTCAAATGCTAAGTATTGAATTTATTTATTTATTTATTTATTTATAGAGGCATGCTTTATTTATTTATTTGTTTGTTTGTTTTGTTTATACATGCACTGGGTACAGTCAGAAGTGCGGGAGGGTGAGAGAATTCACCAGAGCCAGAGCAGGGAGCAGAGCAGGCAGAAGGACCGAAGTACACTGCTGAGGGGAGCAGCGGGCAGCAGGAGAGGTCTGCGCACCATGTGGGACCCTCCTCCGGTGGCCGGGGAGCAGCCGGGGATCGAACCGGCGCTGCAGAGGCCGCGGGCAGCTTCGCAACCCAGCGCTCAACCGCTGCGCCACCGGGGAGGCCCCTAAGTATTGAATTTAAATGCCAACTACTATTATTACCCCTTCAACAATTCAGTTTGAAAGGGAAGCATTTGTTATTGTATTAATTTATTCTAGTATATTATTGCTCTCAGGGTGAATTTGTTTCTTTCCTCTAACACTTGTTTCAATAATTTAACTTTGTTCCTCTCCTTAAAAAAAATCCCATTCTCTGTCCCCCTTCATAAGCAATCCTTCATTATTTATACTTCCTGTACTCATTTACAGGGAATTAAAGCTGAGGAAGGCTGTAGAGAAGAAGGATACCTTCGGGGCCTCCCTGGTAGTGCACAGGGTTAAGCACAGCACTTTGAAGCTATCTGGAGCCTCTGCAGCAAGAGATCAATCCCTGGCCAGGGAGCAACCCAAATGGCGCAGCGGACCTCTCCTGTCTTGCCTGTTGTTCCCCTCAGCAATGTACTTCAGTCAGTCTGCCTGTTCTGTTCCCCACTCTGTCTCTGGTGAATCCTCTCATCCCCTGTACCTCTGGCCTGTACCGCAGTTCTTGTATGCATAAATATTAAAAAAGAGTACCTTCAACAATTATAAATAAATATGCATATCTGTGCTCAGAGTAGTCTTAAACCTTTTTCTTTTTAATCTACTTGATCACTTTTCACAGGCAGCAGGTCCTTATCTATAACATTTATGCCTGTTCGCAAAATACATTCCTGAAATCTGAAAGCCAGTTTGGTTTTTCATGTCACTCTTAAAGTTTTTTGCACTTCAACAAGAGCCACTCATGTTGTCTGGGATGTTTGGAAATTGAGTTGCCCAAGGAATATGTGACACGTTGTGATGCAGTGTGAAAGGATTTCAGTTATCCATTCTGAGACCCTTTATAATCGGCTAAAAATATATTTCAGTGTCCCCTGCCTGTGCCTCAGGAAGCCCTGCCAACCTCATATTTCTTAATCTGATCTTATTTCCTGGTCATCAATTTGATTTCTCAGAGACTGCCACGGTTTGGTCTTCTTTGAATAGCTCCATGTCCATAAATCTTCATTTCTATTTTTTTCAATTTTCCTTCCAGTGTCTGTTGATCTTCACCCCTAAAATTTTATCACTTGTAGTCTGAATTACAGGTGACCTTTTCATTGCTATCGGTTAAGTTTCTACTTAATAAGGCTGGAATGGCTCTTGTCATTTAAAAAAGATAAATGAGCAGTCCTGAAGAATTAAAGGCGTGACAGACAGTGAGAGAGGGGGAAGAGAGAGAGAGAGAGAGTGAGAGAGAGAGAGAGAGAGAGAGACAGACAGACAGACAAAGAGAAAGAGGCAGGACAGAGAGAGGGAGGGAGAGACAGAGAGACAGACAGACAATTTCACATTAGTTTATTTTTATTGATTTTTTTTTTTATTCCGGTGACACTGTGTATCCGAAGACCATGGGTTCACACCTCTTCTGATGTACAGGACCATATGGCTCCTAGAATCAAAGTACAAACCAAACCAAACCAAACCCCTGTGCTTTCAAAGTTGAGGCCTTCACTGCTTGTACAGTTTTCCTTCTCATTTAACCTACTCCACTTCTTGATTTAAGTGAATAATTTTTCACCTGTTTGGGGAATAAAAGCTGTGTAGGGCCTCCCCTGGTGGTGCAGTGGTTGAGCTCTGGGCTACGAATCTGCCCGCAGCCTCTTCAGTGCTGGTTCGATTCCCGGCCCGCCAGGGAGAAACCCACATGATGCAGCAGACCTCTCCTGCCTTGCCCGCTGCTCCCCTCAGCAGTGTCTTTGGTCCGTCTGCCTGTTCTGCTCCCCGCTTTCTCTCTGGTGAATTCTCTCACCCTTCTGAGCTTCTGACTGTACCCAGTGCTTGTATAAATAAATCAATCTTTAAAAAAATAAATAAAAGCTGTGTAACTTGAATTCCATAATGAGCCACTGCAGAAAGACCAAGTGCTTTATATGGGTAATTAACTATTAATTGAGGGGCAGAATCACAACACTTTTACTACTGACTCAAATGTCACTTTTCATAATTACAAATAGTGAATCACTTATAATTTCTATTTTCTGTGTAGATACTTATAGAAAGAATTTACCATGCAGAAGTGCTTCCTCCTCCTATTTCCTTGTATAAAACATTTTTTTCTATTTCCTATCAACCTTCTGTAAAGGTTAAAAATTTAATTATGATGCAGAGCATAAGATGCCCATCTTATACAAAGTTTTTCTTTCTAAGTGTTCACCTCCGCTGCTCCTGATTCTCTGATAGATATGTCAGATTTGCATTTTGTTGTTCAATATGCATGTAAGCAGCATGTATACATATATGTAACAGGTATTTTCAATGAATCTGTGGTAAGTGCTATAAGAATAGATCATAGATTCTATTTGCTGGGACTTTAGATCCAAAGAGTACAGACATATATCTAAGAGAAATTTACCAGGGAATGATAATATTTTCACTTATTTCTTTAGTTATGCTTGTTATCACATAATATACAAAACAATAACTTATTAAAGGAAACATCAGAAGAGAATAAGCTTCCTATATGATTTAGAATATTTGGGTAACATGACCAAAAAGTATGCTAAACTGAAACAGGTAATCAATACAATTTGGAATGAAAACACAAAATTGTCTCTGGGAAGTCAAATAGAATAGGTAATTAAATCAGAGATGCACTTAAAGCTTCTCAAGTTAAATTCTTGTCCTACTGGTTATTTTAGATAAAAGGACTGATTTTTCACGGGCTTAGTGAAGTGATAAATATGGTAGAGTGATGCAGAGTACAATGTGTGCAGTAGGTCTCAGCAATAACCCTGCCCTACCCTCCCCAAACCATTGCTATGCTGCATTTTCTGACCATTTTGAAAATGAAACTAATGTGTGAGCTCATTCAGTGGGCATTTAATGGACAACCACATGTACCTATCTTTAGATAGGCGTATATATTAATAAAAAGATATAAAATATAACACACTAATGTAGTGACAATTTGTAGCAGCTGTTTAGGAAAATTGCATACATTCCTAAAACTGTTAGCAAGGAATACACTCTTTGATAACATGCTAAGAACTATTTTGTACACAAAATTAGAAAACACTTCAGAGCATCATGACATGAAAGAAGTCCGAGCAATATTGCTAAAATCATGTTCCAATGTGTTTTAGTAAGAGGGTCTATAAGAAAAAGTGTTTCATGATAAAATATATGCATAAAATACTGAACATTATAACACTACCTTGATTTAATCCATGCATTCACACACAAAAAAGTGAATACTTTAAGAATTCCTTCAGATAGTTAATCTTTTAAACTTAAATTACTGATACCTAAAATGAAATATGCTTACACTATATATACCACATACAGAATACAGCAGTATATTTTATACTATAAGTATGTAAGTACACTAAATATCCTATAAGTAAATATACTATATTAGATACCACTAATCTAATATAGCCAGAAACATGTAATTTATATATGATATACTTATATATATTTACATATTGAATTGGATATAAAACAATTCCAGGGCTACAAGAAAAGGCATCTATATTTTTCTATTAATCAAGGTTTCATAAACTTAAGGTAGTACACACACACACATACACACACACAGAGTAAAATGCTATCAAGGAAAATGGCCATTATGAACAACAAAAAATGCACATACTGCCAGTTGAACCACAATGCATGTTTTCTTATCACATGAAATTTTATTCTAACTTACCAAAATGTATGTTTTTATGGTATGTTACTTCTACACATTTATACATGAAATTAAATTGGTCAAGATTTTCCTTTAAAACAATTCATGTTTAGAGGTTGAAATTTGGAAACACTTTTCTATCTAGAGTCATGAAAGCCCCATATTTTCCCACAAACTATCAGACTCTGTTTCAACAAAAGCATTGGTGGCGCAGAATTTTTAAAAATAAGCTATAAAAGCACTAAAAGTCATGAGAAATGGTTTCTGTGGTGGCTTGGCAACTGAATATCATAACTAGTGGGAATAAAGCATAAACCCTTTGTTTTACCACATGTTCCCCCACTTATCACAGCCATTTAGTTCCTAGGAAATAAAAGAGGGCTACAGTATTATCTTGAAATTCTCATCTAAGTCATGGACACCCTAACTGCATATGCTGATCTTGCATTGTGGACACTGCTAATCACTATTCCACCACAACTGCAGAATGCATTCAACTTAAAGAGACAGTAAGATGTGGAAAGGAAGTGCATCTCAGAATACATCATTCCTTTTAAAGATCAGGTACAGCCTCAAAATGGGGGCATTTTGCCTCTCAATGACACATTCCAAAATCAGCACCCATGTAAAGGAATGAGGCCAAAGTTCTTTTAGTGAGCTTAAACTTCCTTTATTCTCTACCACATGACAGAGAATTCTTCTTAGGGAAAGCAGGAAAGGGGACAATCTAAAAGAAATACTGAAATCTAAAAATGATTTTACTCATGTATTTAAATGTAATAATTTGTTTTAGATAGTCTCATCTTCAAGAGTTACCATTACCTTCAGAAAAAATTATAGAAAGTTTGAACTATTAGTTTAATAATGACAAGTTATTCAACTCATATAGAAGGGAAGTTATATTGGCCAAAGCATTTTGAAGTTAACATTCTTAATTTCTGAGGCCTTTATAATTATATTGGTTTAAATAAAAGGGACTTCAAAGAGAAAAATAATTTTTTTCAATGTTTAATTTTTAATAATTCTACTCCCCACAAATAAAAATGGGTAAGACTCCAACTAAGTTCTATTTCCAAGAGAATGTTACAGATGTCCTTTTCCTTATTCTTCTGCCTAAGAAAAATGGAAAATCCTGGACATCATGTAAAATATTCATAAGGAGATGCTAAAAGGTAGAAAAAAGAAGGTAGATTTTCTAAAGAAATTTCAACTCAAGTTTTCTTTTTGCCTCTCATATCCTACCATAGTAACTGAAGAAGCAACGGCTGTTGTTTAGGTATATACTAAAAAGCACCCGAAAAGTCTGCTCTCTTTTGCTGGAAGGAAAAGTCTAGGACAATTCCGCAAAACAGAAGGCTTTTAGATAACAATCACTCTATCCTACCTAAGCACTGCAGAAAAACCTGTGATCACAACTTCATTCACACCAGCAAAGGCCAAGTGGTTAACCTGGAGTTTCCTCCTCTTGGAGTTTTATCAGGTGCCCCAGGGCTAGTCTCAGGGTAGGCAAAGTAGGCAGGCAGGACTTTTATCTCTGCTAGCCAATAATGAAGTTCCTACTACTACCCACAAAGTCAGTGTCAATCATTTGGTAACCTTGATATCTACCTGCAACTGGCAAAAGGTAGATATCCCCTACAGGCAAGGTAGCATAACAAAGAGGCCCAGTGGATCCCCTTAATTCCTACAATTCCCCCTTCCTTATCATCATGTGCTTGCTTCCAAGGGAAACCTGCTTCTCCACATTAGCTCCCTCTCCTCTGTCTTCTGTAGGCTTTCAAGATTCTGCCTTTTGGTTCCTCAGTAGCCACAGCTGTGCTTTGTCAAGTTTCAGATAATAGTGGTGTCTGATTATCAGAATGGCAGTATGTACTCTTTGCTATCTATAGTTACTCAATTTTGAAATGTTTTGTGATTATGGGACTTACAATGTCATTTTCCTTTTTTTGTCGTGAATGAGTGAATCTTCTCAAATGGTTGCATTTTTTTCAGTCAGAGTAAAATTTTGAATTTTTTTATTTTGATTATTAAAAATTTTTTACATCATTATTCATTTTTAAACAATATTCGCTTCCCCCCCCACCCCCTCAGGTGTAGTCCACATAGAATTTCCTTCACCATGCACCTCTGCACCATCACCATAGTCCCCTGTGGTCCTCCCTCCTTTCCTCCCTCCAATCTCAAAATTTTAAATAATTGAGGGGAAAACTTGAGAATGAAAACCATAGGCAAAACTGATCAGAAATATTAAGGTATCTATGATAGACTTATACATAACATCATATTTAGTGGTCAAAAACTGAAAGGATGCCTACTTTCACTGTTATTACTCAACATAGTACTCGAAGTGCTAGCTAGAGCAATTAGGTAAGGGAAAGAGACAAAATGAATCCAAATAGGGAAAGACGTAAACTATTACTATTTGTAAGAAACATGATAATATACATAGAAAACCCTAAAGACTTTACTAAAATACTATTAGAAACAATAAATCAGTACAATGTAGTGGCAGGCTATTGAACCAATACACAAAAATTGGCTGCATTTCTATACTTAAAGAACAAAGTAGGGCCTCGCCTGGTGGCCCAGCGGTTGAGCGCAGGGCTGCAAAGCTGCCCGCAGCCTCTGTAGTGCTGGTTCGATCCCTGGCTGCCTGTGAGGGTCCGACATGGCACGCAGACCTCTCCTGCTGCCCACTGCTCCCCTCAGCAGTGCACTTCGTCAGTCTGCTTGTTCTGTTCCCCGCTCTAGCTCTGGTGAATTCTCTCACCCTCCCGCACTTCTGACTGTACCAGTGCTTATATAAATAAATAAATAAATTGTTAAAAAAAAAAAACCTAGAAGAGAAAGAAGTAAAGAAAACCATCTTATTTGCAATCACATCAATAAGGGAACTGGATTTTGATGACTCCTTGAGATCAGAGTAGATTTCCAATTTCTTATTTATAGGATGAAACTGATTTGTAACTTAAGTCACCATTTTCTAGGTTGTCTGTTATGTGCAGAAAAAGGTAATCCTAGTTGATACATTTTCTATTCTATGCTTCAAGCTCTTATACAGGTGTGACTTCTTGACAGTCTTTCCCTTTATGTTAATTTAACTTAGATTCGGAAGTGCCATGGAGTTTTTTAGGCATTCAAAGAAACAGTAAGAACACAATTTCTAGTGTGACCACATTTTCTCATAAATGGACCAACATGGAGTGCAGTTAACTTAGAAATGAGATGCAAATCCTAAATCTTGACTCTATTTCAGAGAAGTGATATAGATATATGCAAGCCTGACATTCTAAAAGATATAATCCTGTGGTATGTAGATGTGATGGTTCTTTTCAAGATAGCATCAGAGGAGGCTCCTTGTGTTACTATCAGGAGAATAATCTGTAAATTAAGGACTATACCAGAGTGTTGCATGACTAAGGGCAAAACTGGAATAATGGACCATACCAAAAGGGAAACTAAGGGGATAAATGCTCATTAAACAAGAAGTGGGTGTACAGAGTGCTTGGTACTCTGCTCCCATTTGGCCTAAGATCCCAGGGAGGGAGAGTGGAAAGGTGTGGAGGCACACACCATGACTAAGGGAGTACATGTGTGGAAGGGGGGAGGTGCTCTCAGGGGGCTGAGTCCACAGTGATCAAAACAAGAACAGAGCACTGGGACATGCTCCGACACCCTCACTCCTCAGGACTTGGTGAAGTGCACTGACAGTGTGCAGACTGAAGGGATGAGAGTCTGGAACCCCAGAGAGGAGGGATATTGGCAGTGCCACCAATATGAACGACCCTCCCATCAGTGACAGGATATAACCAGGCACTCCCCCAACTCCCTGATGCATTGGTAAGGTTGTTTCCAGACTTATGGAAGTCTGGAAAGGCTAAACATCTAGAATTATAAATGCTAGAAAAAGCTAATTTTTTTAAAAACTATAGCATTAATAGTTAATGCGATGAATATGAAATATGAACTAGACCGTTTGTGTAGTATTATAGCTTTTAAGTAAATTTAATTCATATAATTCTCCTCACTCCCTCCCATCTTTCCCCCCAAAAACAACTCCAGTTCCCACATGGTTTCATTGAGGAATTCTACTAAGTTGTCATAAAATACTTGCTATTAATCCTATACATACAAATATTCTTTTTTATTTTATATATACTTTACATCATCCTTCCTTTTTGTACAAGATATGTTTTCTCCTCTCAGGTGTCATCCCCGTAAAATTCCAACCACCAAGTCACCCGTGCATAATCACCATAATCCCTTGTGCTCTTCCCTCTCTGTTTTGATCCCTCAAATCCTATACATACAAATATTCTATACTCTATACCAGAAAATTGATGGGGAAAGAAGACATTCTAATTTATTTTATGAAGCCAGCACTATGCTAAAACCAGGCATACAATAAAAAATAAAACGTTTTTAAAATTACAGACCATGTGCCTCATGAATATTGATACAGAAATCCTCAACAAAATATTAGCACAACAATTCAACAATATATAAGAAAATTATTCAATGACTAAATGGTATTTATTCCAGGGATATAAGACTAATGATAATCAGTCCACTACAATAGCTAGCTAAATAAGAAAAATATAATATAATCATATTGATTGATACAGAAAAGTGGTTTGACATATTTTTGATTAAAAAAGTCCTCATTATTAATATAAAAAATCCTCTCAGAGAAATAAGACTGGAGGGAAACATCTTCTGTTTGATAAAAAGCATCTACAAAATTCTAAGGTAACATTTTCCTCAATGGTAAAAATTTGAATCCTTTCTTCTTGACATTTGTAACCAGCAGGTATATTTCTTCACCATCAGGAATATTTGTTCTTACCTCTCTAATTCAACATAGTGCTAGAAGTTGTAGCTTGTGAAATATAGAATAAAAAGGTATGCAGATCAGAAGAAAGAAATACTACTGATTTTATTTGTAGAAGACATGATTCTCAATGTAAGATTTCCAAAGGAATCTTAAAAAATAATCAGTAAGTTTAGCAAAGTTACATAACATACAATAAACTAAAAAATCAATTGAATTTCTATGTATTAGTGATGAATGTGTGGAGACAACATTGAAATTACAATCTGACAAAAATTTAGAACAACTTAGGCATAAATGTAGTAATATTTACAGTGCCTATGTGCTGACAACTAATCAAACTGATTTAAAAGGTCAAAAAAAATCTAAATAAAAGCATATACCAGGTTATGATTGGAAGATTCAGTTCTCATCAAGATGATATACAGGGATAAAGATTTCCTATGAGTATCCTACACAAATAAAGAGGTAGACAAACAATTCCTAAATTTCTTCAAAGAATGATCATACCAGGAAAACAACTAACTGGACTTTTTGAAATAAAAACATTGCTCTGCAGAAACCTGACAAAATGATAAAACACAAGCTACAGGCTCGGAAAAAATATCACAAACTATATGTCCAACAGAAAACTAGTATCTAAAACAAAGTCTCTTAAACCTCAACAGTAAAGAGGCTTCCCTGGTGGCGCAGCGGTTGAGTGCTGGGCTGTGAAGCTGCCCGCAGCATCTGCAGTGCTGGTTGGATCCCCGGCCACTGGTGGGGGTCTGTCAGTCTACCTGCTCTGGTCTCCTCTCTGGCTCTGGTGAATTCTCTCACCCTCCTAGCTTCTAACTATACCCAGTGCTTGCATAAATAAATCAATCAATCTTAAAAAACAAAATAAAACAAAACAAAAAAAACCCTCAACAATAAAAAAATAAACATGGGGAGAAAACAGGTAGATGCATTTCACCAAAGAGAATCACAGACGGAAAATGAATACCTAAAATCATGTATAAAAATATAAATATAGTACTTCCTTATGTCCCAACAACTATATATAGCATTGAACATTTATCCTATAGAAATGAAAAGTCATGTTCACATCAACATGAATGTTTACGACAGCTTTATTCAAATTAGCCTAAAGATTAACAACCTTGATGTTCTTTAAGGAGAGATCAGTTAAACTTATGTACCCATACCACTGAAGTACTGCTTAGCAATCAGAAGGAAAACATTATTGATATGCACAACCTGAATGAATCTCCAGAAAATTATGTTGAATGAAAAAGTCAGTTCCAAAAGATTATATACTATATGACCCCATTTACATAACAGTTACAGCTGAATTGTTTTCCATCCAACATTTATATGAAGTTCTAACCACCAATTCCATATAAAGAGGGAAGATCAAAATTCAGATATACACAGAAGGAATACCATGTGAAGACATAGCATGAAGATGTCTACCTACCAACCAAGAGGGCCTCAAAAGAAACTAATCCATCAAACACCTTGATGTTGTTCCAGTCTCCTCAATTGTTAGGAAATAAATTTCAGTTGTTTAAGCCTTCCAGTCCATTTTACTATGTTATGAACTCTAGCTCACAATACAATAACCACTTTGAAATGACAGAAAAAAAAATAAATGAAGAATATACTACTGTTTGCCAAGGGTTAAATTCTGATTAGGAATGAAATGGGTGCAGTTATGAAAAAGAAAAATGAGTGATCCTTGTGGTGATGGAAATGTTCTTCTATAATTTGACTTTGGTTCAATAACACTGAATCATGTATCCAGTGACCATAATTATCTACAAATTGCCAGATCTCTTTATTCATGTTAGCCAGGAGCAATATCACCAGGATAATGAGCTCTGCCACATCTGCTCCTTTTAAACCTTGGCCCAGTACAACTAACTGGTGAAGGAATTTACATCCAGTAATCAACATTAAGGAAATAGTGAAAATAAGTGTTTAGATTTTCAACATATCCACCTGGAAGGCAGTGGGATAGTGAATATTTTTAGAGGTTACACACAGTATACTTATCCCATTATACTCATCTTTTAGATATTTGATAAAGAACTAAATATACTTCTCATATTTTACTGCTATTAAAAAGTTTCATGGCTAATCTCCAGGCCTCTATAGCCTTGAAGAATTGCTTCTTCAAATCTTCATGTCTAAATACAGTAAAATAGTGAGTTTCAGTCATTGGCATTTCCCCCTCCTTTTTCTGCACTATCTAACTTATTAATTCATTCAGACCACATCTTCAACTTTGACTCTCGAATATATTTCACTCTGATTTTAGCCTTTGAAATTTCATCTTATCTATCAGATATTTTACCTGTTCTTCATAATTAATTTGCTTCAAAATCACACCATCTTGAATTTGTGCTATATATCCTCTTTCATTCAAAACTGATTAGATGATTTGATATATAGAAAGTAAAAGAAGTTAAAAGCAAAAGTAAAGAGATTTGGAAAAAATCAATAAAGAACTGGAATGAGTTTGTACCTCTCCAGCTAAATCAACCCTGCCAGTCTCCAAGATCTTGAATAAATGTTACTTGTTTTTTACTGTCTTTGTCTCTTCTCCATATATCTCTGACTACCTGGCTCAGGTGAAAACCAGCTCACAGGATCTGGTTGTATCCCAACTTTTCCCAGAGGTCTGATTAACATAATGCAGACATCTGGGAAAGATAACTTATGTTAGTGAATTAATGACAGAAAAAAATGAATAAATACTCTTTCTGGAAAACTATTCAAGATAGTGTCAGTTCATATGTCTTGTCTGGAAAATAACCCTCATCACCTAGAATCTGACCATGTTTTACTTTTGAATTTGTGTCAAGTTGGTAATGCACCAATTTGATTTGCCCTTATTCTTTTCCTTGTCTTACACTTTTCATTTCCTAACATTTCCTGGTTACTACTGCAGACTCAGGATTGTTTTATCACATAAAATCACACCTATAATCTTTACCTCAAACTAGATATTTTAAGTAGTCTGGCACGACCTTATTAATGTGAAGGGAGAGTTGACTGAAATCACATCTTGTCCATAGACCATATTTTAAATCATATTCATCAAGGATCTTTGAAAACTTATCTTTAGAAATTGGCAGACTTGTTAATTTATACTCAAATGTGAAATTGTATTGAATAATTAAGTATCTAACTATGCATTGCTGACAGAAATATTGAGTTTGTATGTAAATGAACAAAAAAATAGATCACAATGGGAACTAGCTAGCTGCAGTTAACTAAATGCGTCTCTAGAGCCACCCTGGTGGCGCAAGGGGTTAAGCATAGCACTGTGAAGCTATTGGCAGCCTCTGTACCATGAGTTCAATCCCTGGCTGGCCAGGAGCTACCCATATGGTGTAGCAGACCTCTCCTGTCTTGCCAGCTGCTCCCCTCAGCAGTGTGTTTCAGTCAGTCAGTCTGTTCTGTTCCCCACTCTGCCTCTAGTGAATCCTCTCACCCCCTACACCTCTGGCCTGTACCCCAGTTCTTGCATGCATAAATAAATCTTTTAAAAAATAAATGTGCCTCTACCCTTGCTGTTCCAGTATATATTCATGAAAATGGAAACATGAACTTATAGGGGATCTCATCCCCAAAGATATGTTAAACTCAAACCAAGAATATTAAATGTATTGACTGTCTTAGTCATTATTTCCTTTGTCTCCTCTCAGATAGGATTTATAAAAAGATGATCATTTAAGATGGTGAGGTCAGTATTCAAATTGTAATATTATCTAGTATTTACTGGAATGCATGGAATCACCATGTACAAATATGATTTGAATACTACAAAATATTCTGGTGAGAAAGACTAGCCAAAGAGATGTGAAAATCAACAGAATCTTATGCAGTTAAGTATAAAACTGCCTTAATATTGATTAATAATTAATGTGTTAATTATTAATGATAATGACTTAATGTGTAAATAATTAATGATAATGACTTAATGTGTCAACTCTCTACTAAGAGATCAACCTTAAATGTTTTCCTCCAAATTTTCCAATCTGTGTTGGAAATCCAAACACAGAATACTCACTGTGTCACTTGTCACTTGTCACTTGCTATTACTCACTGTGTCACTTGTCAGAGGAGTTGCTATACCATGTAAAACTCCTTGCAATTAATCCATCTCTTTCTCCTCTGCAGCCTGAAGAGGGGTAAAAGGATAAACCTGAGTTGCAAAACACTTCCCCAAGAATTGGGAGCATTCCAATAAATAGAGGTGTAGAGTCTCATTTGGAACAGCAGCAAAAATTCTCCATCCATTATAATTAATCTTTTTCCTGATCCCTTATTTAGGTTTTCTAAATTCCTTCTATGAGTGAGACCATCCGGTATTTTTCTTTTTCTTTCTGGCTTATTTTGCTGAGCATGATCTTTTCCAGCTCTATCCATGTTGCTGCAAATGGCATGAGTTTATCTTTTTGGATTGCTGAGTAATATTCCATTGTATATATGTACCACATCTTCTTGATCCAGTCATCCATTTTTGGGCATTTGGGTTGTTTCCATAGCTTAGCTATTGTAAATAGTGCTGTGATAAACATAGGGATGCAGGTGCCCCTTTGAATTAATGTTTCTGTGTCCTTTGGGTAAATACCTAGGAGTAGAATTGCTGGATCATATGGAAGCTCCATCTTTAGCAGATTGAGGAAACTCCACACAGCTCTCCATAGTGGTTGGACCAGTTTGCCCTCCCACCAGCAGTGCAGGAATTTAGAAAACTTAAATAAGGGACCAAGAAAAAGACTAATTACAATAAAGTAAAAATCAAAATCAATAAGCAACTATAAACCAGGGACACACTACAGGGGGGAGGAGAAGGGAGTAGGATCAAAACAAGGGTGGTGGGAATTATATGGGGACTATAAACAAGATGAAAATGCATATATTGTGCAAAAATGAAAAATGATGTAAGAAATATATAAAATGAAAAAAGAAATAAAAAGAACTGTAATTCCTATTCTCAGGAAGCATTTGTATGTTCTTGATTGTAGCATATATCAATTTAATCATGATAGGCAGTTATTACCTTGCTGATCTCTTCATTTTGAGATTAAGTATGACTTAAGGAGATGGATATGGGTGCCAAGTTGACAAGGGATGGACCTGTGATGTTCAAGTTAACTGAATCACAGGATGCCCATATAGCTGGTCAAACATTTCTTTGTATGTCTATGAGCCAGGTGATGTTTCTTCCCAATTGTTTTGTTCTAGTATTAAACTATTTTTAACAAGTTAAAAATAAAAATTCTCCATTCACCCAAAGAAAAATATTTGACCTTTGTATTGGCAGAAAAAAAAAATTAAACAGCATTTGTGCTCTGTAATTGGCCCAACCTTAATGGAAGTTTCACTAACAGCAGAACACCAAGGCAGGATTTCAGCAAGTGCCACATTATTTCATAAAGAGCTCTGCTCAAGGTAATTTACACAAAAAAGGAAGGCTTAAAGCTACCACTTGGGATTGTATAAAATCAAATCAATTTCATAGTTCCATAAATTTTATTGATGTTTCTTTAGCTTTTGTATTTCATAAAGTTGAAATAACAAAACATTTTTGAGATCTCTCAATTTTAACTCCACTTTAAACTCAATTTCTCTTTTTAATTTCTTTTTAAAAAGATTTGTTTCCATTTCAGGAGAGGCACTCTAAGTATAGCATTAAATATCATTGCATTAAAGAGAATTCTGACAACTTTTGGTATTTAACTAGAGTGTGGGCAGAAAGCCAAAGAATTGTTCTTCTTCTGTGGTGAATATGATTATAATCGTTGGTGCTTGTGTTTAGACTGGGAACTAAAGATGAGAGGAAGCCTCTGCACATTGCTTGCAGAAAAACTATGCCTGGGAAAGTGATTGCAAACTGAATGGTAGGTCTGCCACACAAGTTTTAGGACCTGATCAGCTTTGTAGCTCTTATACTTCCTTGTTTCTTTGTTAACATTAGTCACTGCTCTGCAAGTGAGAGTCTATCATTTTCCTTGTGCTTCAGGGTATTTTCTGGTAATAACTACATCTCTCGTATCTAAATAAGAATATTTTTGCTTTGTCACTACTTACCTCACCAAATAATACCGGATAAGGGTATTAGATGCCTCATGCATTTTCTGATAGAATCAAAACTCAGTAAGCCAAATTTCAGCATCTATTTCTGTTTTTTTTTTTCTTTTTTCTTTTTTTTTTTTTTTTTTTTTAATACAAGCGCTGGGGTATAGGCCAGAGGCGCAGGAGGGTGAGAGGATTCACCAGAGACAGAGCGGGGAGCGGAACAGGCAGACAGACCAAAATACACTGCTGAGGGGTGCAGCAGGCACGACAGGAGAGGTCTGCCATGCTGTGTGTGAATCTCCCTGGCAGGCAGGAATCGAACCTAAGCTGCAGAGGCTGTGGATAGCTTCACAGCACTGTCCTCAACCTGCTGTGCCACCGGGGAAGCCTTTCAGCATCTATTTCTAAAAAAATTGTCACTGCTGGGAACAAAGACCTATATTACTTTGTAATGTTGATATTATGTGTATCTACATTATAACTACCCCGTCCCTTGAGTGTTAATGTTCAAATAATTTCTACTAATTTTTTCCTAAACTCAATTGTTTTTCATTTTTTCTGTATGAACTTCTAGTTTAATATAACTGCAATCATAAAAGAGCAACAGTTTTGTGTTCTTAGTGTAATACGATTATATTTTAACTATTTTCCAGTGTTTTCCATAATGCTTTAAAAATATAGTGCACAATGTTACATTAAATATATATGTCATAATTTAATTAATGTCACTTCTGATGAATGTATAGACAATATTTGCAAATTATGCTGTTAGATTTAGACTTTTTGGAAACATATTCTCTGAATAAAATTTGCTTCTTCTAATGAGCATTTTGCAGAATAAATTGTCAAGAATGAGATTATTTGATCTTTAGTATGAATATTTAAATAATTTCTGATATCTTTCATCATTAAAACTAATATTTATTTATTTATTCATGTTTAAAGATTTATTTTTATTTATTTATGCACACAAGAACTAGGTTATAGGCCAGAGGTGTGGGGGTTGAGAGGATTCACCAGAGACCAAATGGGGAACAGAACAGGCAGATCTACACTGCTGATAGGAGCAGCAGGCTAGACAGGAGAGGTCTGCTGGGCCACGTGGGTTAGCTCCCTGGCCAGGGATTGAACTAGTGCTGCAGTATTTGGTGATAGGTTGATAGTGCCAATAATTTAATCCTTGCCACACTAGGGAGGCCCAAAACTAATACTTTATTACCAAAATTTAAAATACACTACTATGGGAAGTAACAGAATTGACATTCAGCTCATACCACTGAGACTTGTAAGTTGTTAACACTTTGCTTTATTTAATTCTGATGTTTTTTCCCTTTGAAATAAAATGATAGAAATGCTAGGTCCATTCGTTCAGCAGCATCATTTTTCTGCCTTCATCTTAAGCTCTATCCTGAAGATGGTACGCATCTTTCACAGCTACACATTTTATTATATTTATGTGTCTATAAATAATATAAACTATATAGTTTAAGGAGCTGGAATCTGAATAAACAATGTCATATTATTAACATGTTCTCTGTCCTTGGTAGCAAATTTCTTTATTTTTTATACAAAATTTTCCAAGTATGTGCCAGCAGATATAATTCATCAATTTTAACTACTATTTAGTATTTCATTGCATGTTAATCAATGTTTATACAAAGGAAACTATTTTGATTCTGTTGCAAAAAAATATTGGTTTTGTATGTTAATTAGGTGACTTTTACAAACAGAATTTTTCAGGACTCAAACCTAGCAGTAGGTTAGCTCCTTTTATCCTCAGACTCTCCCTTGATGTTACTGGTTTATTATGCTTTGCCAATTGAGAAGATACTATTTTTCCATTTTAGTTACATTTACTCAATTACTTCTAAACAGAGCATCTTTTCATATATTGGGCATCTGATTTACTCCTGTGTGCATTAAATGTTTATAATTTTGCCAAGTTTGCTTTATTTTTCATAGTGATTTCAAAAAAGTTATGTAAGTTATAGAAAGAAATTATTTGTGTTTGTGTCTTGTCTTTTGTTTTATTGTATTGTATTTCTTTTGTTTTATTGCATTGTATTTCATCATAAGGAAGTTCTTGTTATGAATCATATTCATGAATATTTTAAAATTTTGGCTTGTACTTCTTAGTTTGTTTAAAATTACTCTCCTCCCCTAACATCATATATTCTTTACTACTTTTTTCATTTTTGCTTTCCCATTTATTTATTCAATATCAATCAACCTTTTCAGACAACTTTGCCTAATTTTTGCATTTATGATTCACATAAAATGTGTTGCTGACACATCTCAATGTTTTTATTTCTATTTAATTTGTTCATGTTCAATGAATTTTGTTTTGATTACCTTCTTTTTTTTTTAAGATTTATTTATTTATACAAGCACTGGGTACAGTCAGAAGCACGGGAGGGTGAGAGAATTAACCAGAAATGGAATGGGGAATGGAACTGCTGAGGGGAGCAGCCAGCACAGCAGCAGAGGTCTGCGCACCATGTGGGACCCTAGCCAGTGGCCAGGGATCCAACCGGCGCTGCAGAGGCTGAGGGCATTCGCAGCCCAGCGCTCAACTGCTGTGCCACCAGGGGAGGCCCTTGATTACCTTCTCTAGGTTTATTCTATTTTTGTTTTTCTAATTCCTTAAATTGGGAGATTCATTAATCCTCAGTATTTCTTTTTTTCTGATATAGGTATTTAAGACCAAAGGTATTTTGTGAAACTACTAATTTTATCTATAATAATTTTGGGCACATTGTATTTTTATTAATAATTTAATTTGAATTATATTTTAATTTATATTATAACTTATTATTTAGTTATTTGGAAGACAGTATATGATTGGTTCTTATCCCAAATATTTTTCAAAGCAGATATCAGCTTCCTATTGTTGATTTCTAGCTTTTAAAATTGACTGGCATTTGATTATTTTTATGTAATTCAGAATTTTGAATATTTCTTCAATACATTATGTAATTTACTACCTGGCCTTTTTTTTAATGTTTTCCTTGTATATAGTAGTTAGCATTGCTATTTAAGAAAATATTTCCAGCTGACATGCAGTTTATTTTATACCTTATATCTGTATGTGTCTATGATAACCATGGCTCGATAAGTAATTGAATTTTTATATAGCACCATTTTGAATTAAATTTTTGTTATGTTAGTCCTTTTCGTTATTGGAATAACTTCTCTGCAAAATTACAATCTTTGTCCGTATCTTAAAGTCATTGCTTCAAATCCTTGGCTGGTTTTTAGTTAGGCAGGAAGTTAAACTGGCCTATATCACTCATCCATTTTGGTCTACTAAAAACTCAGTTATATATTTTTAAATTCCTGACTATCCAGAGCATAATGTATTACTAAACAGGTACATGTGGTATATGAAGAGTACCTCATGAAAAAAATAATGTGCTTACGCATTATGAGCGCTATATAAAAGTTTAATATTCATTGCAATTAAAGCACTGCAATAGAAGAGCAAGGTAGATTTTTACCACTATCCAAAGCTTTGTCAGTTGATGATTGTGGTAGCTGAGAAACATTCAAAAATAACAAAAAGTATGTAACAATCAAATGTGGGAGTTTGGTAAATTATTTAGTATCACATTTAAAAGAATGACACTGTTTTACAAAATGATTTACTAATAATGACTAGAGTATCCATGTTACCTGAGTAGAAAAATGATCTATCCTAAAATATCCATATTTTGAGTTAACGGAGGAATAATTGTAATTTTCTCCATAACAAAGGAGGAATTCTCTAATGGTTAATGTTTTTGTATCTGTGATTGTATGTAGACTGTAGAATTACATTTCATTTTTTTTTTCAATTCTAGCTTGAATAGATTTGTTTTTCTTTGGAACTTGTCAGAAATACTAAGGGTTTTCAAGTAATACCAAGATTATTTTACTAAAAATTAATGGATTTGAACACTACATTCAAAGGACACAACACTAATGATAAAGGACTGATCACAAAAATCTGTAAAGAGCTGATGAGACTCAACAACAACAAAGAAAATAATGCAGTCAAAAAATGGGCAGAAGAGCTAAAAAGAAACTTCTCTGAAGTCTCTGAAGAGGAAATGCATGTATTACATGCCAACAGGCATATGAAAAAATGTTCAACATCACTTGTCATCAGGGAAATGCAAATCAAAACTACCATGCTATACCATCTTACACCAGTGAGAATGGCATGTATTAAAAAAACTACCAACAACAAATGTTGGCGAGGGTGTGGAGAAAAAGGAACTCTCCTGCACAGTTGGTGGGAGTGCAAACTGGTCCAACCACTATGGAGAGCTGTGTGGAGATTTCTGGACCTACTAAACATAGAGCTTCCATATGATCCAGCAATTCCACTCCTAAGTATTTACCCAAAGGACACAGAAACATCAATTCCAAAGAACACCTGCACCCCTATGTTTATAGCAGCACTATTTACAATAGCTAAGCTATGGAAGCAACCCAAATGCCCAAAAATAGATGACTGGATCAAGAAGATGTGGTACATATATACCATGGAATATTACTAAGCATTCAAAAAAGATGAACACATGCAATTTGCAGCAACATGGATGGCACTGGAAGGGATCATGCTCAGCAAAATAAGCCAGAAAGAAAAAGACAAATACCAGATGGTCTCACTCATAGCAGGAATCTAGAAAACTTAGATAAGGGACCAGGAAAATGGATAACTATAAGATAGTGAAAATCAAAATCAACAAAAAACTATGAACCAGAGACACTTTTGAGGGGGTGGGTGGCGGGAGGGGAGGGATTGGGGTCAGAATGAGGGGGTTGCAATTGTATGGGGAATATAAAAATAAAATTTATTATTTAAAAAAAAAAAAAAAGGACTGATTTCTGACCTTAGGGAACAAATTCAGTTTGCTAGTGTTTTTTGCCATACTGTCACTTGTATTTTCTTAAGCTTCTTTGTGTGCATACCTTTACCATAAAGTATTATGACTGAGATATATTTGGTTATTGTGATAACATTCTTTTATTCACTGAATCCAGATAGTTTAATACATTTCTTGAAAAGACATACAAAAATGGAAAGGTATTATTAACCACTTAGAATATTTTTTAAAGCCTATTCAAAGATGACAGTGGTCACTCAGCAGGAACATTCCATTTCTTGTATTGGTGAGAATTCTCTGGGCTTTTATAATACCAAGAAGGTCAGGATCACAAATAATTTTTTAGTCATTTCACACTAATTCCAAGTGTATACATTTATTCTTTTTTTTTTTTTAAGATTTATTTATTTATTTATACAAGCACTGGGTACAGTCAGAAGCACGGGGGTGGTGAGAGAATTCACCAGAGCCAGAGCAGGGAACAGAACAGGCAGACTGACGAAGTGCACTGCTGAGGGGAGCAGTGGGCGTGAAAAGAGAGGTCTGTGCGCCATGTGGGACCCTCACCCGGCGGCGGACAGGGATCGAACCAGCGCTGCAGAGGCTGTGGGCAGCTTCGCAGCCCAGCTCTCAACCACTGCACCACTGGGGAGGTCCTATACATTTATTCTTGAAGTTATTAACATGTCATAAATCCTGGATTTCATTTTTGCTTAATAACTCATACATTCATTTATTCCACAAATATATTTTCAATCTACTATGTACTATGATTTAAAAAGTGAAGGATGACCAAGTTAGGTATAATCTCAGCTGTGGTGAAATTAATACTCAAGTTTGTATAATTGACATTAAAATAGAATATATATAATATATATATTAGTGTGTGTATACACACACACATGCATATATAGTAACTTCAGAATATAATGAAAGAAATGAACAGATAGCATTAAAGAATGTGGCAGCAACTGGACCCATTACTATTCAACAAGAACCAGTGATTCATTGTGCTAAGGAAAAGTGCAAAAATAAGAAACAGATTGAATTTCCTATTTGTTATTGTGATTTCTTATTTTAAGCTATTTTCCAAAAAAACAGGAATTTCCTGAAAAATTGGGGCATAATCTGTGGGAAAATGAATGACAACTTTAAGATTTTAAACTCAGAATGAAATGCTTCATAATTTCCTTGAACTTTCGTTTCTAAGGTTTTTCACCTCCCTAATTTCATGGACACTCTCATAATAAACTTTGTTTTTTTCCATTTCCACCTAGAGAAACCTTTAGTTCCTGCACACCCTTGCTTGCAATGAGGTATCTCATAATGTCTTCCTCCCAAACACCCTGATTTTGTTCATATTGACAGATGACAAATTCCTCTGTTAATACGATCTTAAAAAGGCAGCCTGAGCTATCAGGATTTTACCCCCCATGATTTACTTAAGGCAACACTGGATTACAACACTGTGTACTATTCAGAGATAGAGGTTTACACTTCTTCAAATGTATGTCACCATACCACAACCACCACCAAGGCGCCAAGAGCCTTTTAACACAGTCCAGAGTTTTCACTCCCTCTCCTTTTATTAGCACCAGTTTTGCAATCAGAGTTCTAGTTTTTTTTTTTTGTTTTTTTTTTTTTGTTCCATCCCTTTGTTTCTCTATAGTCCATATATTTGTTTTGTTTCTTTTGTCCATATATGAGTGATACCATCCAGCATTTGTCTTTCTCATTCTGCCTAAACTTAGCATAATCTCTATTTCTCTCCCCGTTGTTTCAAATGACTAGAGTTCCTCTTATTTCTATAGTTGAGGTGGTTTTTTTTCATGCGTATATATGCTACATCTTAATTCACTGCTCTGTTGATGAGCATTTGGTTGTTTCCATAATTTGACTGTAGTAAATATTGCTGCAGTGAACATAGGAGTGCATATATTCATTCAAATTAGTGTTTTCACATTCCTCAGGCAGATACCCAGGAGTAGAATTGCTATACCATACAGCACATCTAATTTGAATGTTTTGAAACCTCCATACTATTTACCATAGGGATTGGACCAATCTATATTCCACCAACAGAATACGAGGGTTCCTTTCTCTCTACACCCTCTCCAGAACTTCCTATTTCTGGTCTTTTTTATATAGGCCATTCTCACAAAAGTGACATGGTATTTCATTGTTTTGATATGTATTTCCCTGATACATGATGATGAGCACTTTTTATGTGCCTGTTGACCATCTGTATGTTTTCTTCCCTTTTTACTTTATTTTATATATATTTTACATCATTCTTCCTTTTTGTACAATGCATGCTTTCTCCTCTCAGGTGTAGTCCCTGTAAAATTCCCACCACCAATTCACCATCACCATAGTCCCTTGTGCTCTGATCCCTTATTTGGTTCCCCTACATTCCTCCTAAGTAGTATAAGTCCATGTAGATCTTGGATATTTGCCTCCTGTCAGATATATGATGCTCAAATATTCTGCTATTCAATGGGCATCTTTTCATTCTAATGATATTTTCCTTCACTGTGCAAAAGGTATTTTTTTGGTTTGCTTGTTTGTTTTGAGTTTGATGTAGTCCCATTTGTTTATGTTTGCCTTTGTTTCCTCTAGTGTTGGAGTTGAGTTCCCAAAGACATTTTTAGGACCCAGGTGAAAGAGTGTTTTGTCTATGTTTTCTTCTATGTATTTTATGGCTTCGGGTCTTAAATCCAAGTGTTTAAATCTATTTTGAATTCATTTTTATATATGGTTTGAGATAAATGTCTAATTTGATTATTTTGCATGTAGTTATCCAGTGTTTCCAAAACCTTTTTTTGAGGGACTTTCTTATCTCTAGTGTCATTCTTAACTCCTTTATAAAAGTAGATTGATTGTCCATATATGTGTGTATTTGTTTCTGGGCTATCAGTTCTATTCCATTGGTCTGTGTGTCTGTTTTTAATTCAATACTAGATTGTTTTGATTGTCATAGCTTTCTTTCTGAAACCTTCCTTTTTTTTTTTTTTTGGCTAGGATTGCTTTGGCTATTTGTATCTTTTGTTGTTCCATATCAATTTCAGATGTTTGTTCTCATTTCTTTGAAGAATGTAAGTGGAGATTTGATAAGGATTACACTCAATCTGTAATTGGGTAGTATGATGATTTTAACCACACTAATTCTTCTAATTCATGAGCTGAGGTTATCACTTAATTACTTTGTGTCTTCTATGTCTCTTAACAATATCTGATAGTTTTCTTTTTTAAAAAGATTTATATTTATGTATACAAGAGCTGGGGTGCAGGCCAGAGACACGGGGAGGGGGTGAGAGGATTCACCAGAGACAGAATGGGGAGCAGAATAGGCAGATGTACTGAAATATACTGCTGAGTGGGGCAGCACGTGAGACAGTAGAGGTCTGCTCTGCTATATGGGTCACCTCCTGTGGATAGCTTCATAGTGCTGCATCTTTATTAAATTTTTTTTTAATTTTAACATTTATCAATTTTTTTTACATTTTTTTAGACAATATTTGCTTCCCCCCACCCCCTCAGATTGAGTCCCCATAGTATTTCCTTCCCCAAGCCACCCGTGCACCATCACCACAGTCCCTTGTGCTCCTCCCTCCCTCCCTCTCACCTCTCTCTCTCCTCCTCCCCTGCAGCATGTCTTTGGTTTACAATTGTCTGTTTTTGCTTTGTTGTGGTTTGTATTGTAATTATTAATTTTTTACACTGATGTCCTATTTGGTTCCCCTATATTCCTGTTATAAGTGAAACCATCTGATATTTTTCTTTCTCCTTCTGGCTTATTTCACTGAGCATAATTCCTTCTAGCTCCATCCACATTGCTGTGAATGGCATGAGTTTATCCTTTTTGATTGCTGAATAATGTTCCATTGTGTATATGTACCACATCTTCTTGATCCAGTCATCTATTTTTGGGCATTTGGGTTGTTTCCAGGTTTTACCTATAGTGCTGCATCTTAGCCCTCTGCACCACCAGGGAGGCTGCCTTATCTAACAATCTCATTGTATAGGTCCTTTACCTCTTTTTGTTAAGTTTATTCCTAGTTATTTAAATCTTTTTGATACAATCATGATTGTCTTTGATTGTTTTCTCTTCTAGTTCATTGTTTGCGCTACTTTCAGTTTTCCAGCATATAGTTTTAAAAATATTTTTAGCTTAATATTCTTTTTCAAGGAGGGACTACTTCATCTAAGTTGTCAAATTTAGGTGTATAGAGTTTTTCATGTCTTCTTGATTTGATGACTATGTAGGGCCATTTATACTATTAAAAGATCTGTTTTTTTCTCTATTGGGAACCACTGAGAGTTCTTAAGCAGTGAGCTATAACATAAATTTCATTTTAAAAAATCATGCTGATAGTAATATGAAGACTAGAAATGGCTTTCCAGAAGAGATAGAAAAACTAAGGGTAAGAAATCACTTGGACATTGTTATGATGATCAAGTCAAGAGATGACAGGAACTTAAATTAAAACTTAGCAATGGAAAGCTAACAAAAAGAACTGTTAAGAGGGAGATTAAGCAGAAATTAATGGAGAGAAGCATAGCACTACTTGGTTGCAAAGGAGAATTCTAATATGATGATGAAACGTTATAATAAAAAATTAGAGAGCTAAATGCTAGGTATTATACTCAGTACTTTGCATGAATTAATATATTTATGTTTAATATTAGTTTGGTGACCAGATAGATGGTGGCTACATTCATAATAATTCAGTATAGTTGGAAAAAATAAGTTTAAAGTAGCAAAGTCTGACTACTTCTCTGAATCTCAGTTTTTGTCAAATGGGACTATTAATTCCTATCTTGAAAGATCACTCTGATATTTAAAGAGATAAAATACAGAATGCACAATGACACGTCATAGATACTCAAGAAATGTTATTGGCTTCCTTCCCTTATTTGTACCTTTTACTATGAAAAATACATCTACAACACAAAGTGCTTTTTTGACAAAAGAAAGAGACCTTAACCATAATGTTAAGACACTGGTTTAGGCTAATATTGTGCCATGGTTTTCAAATTTGTGTTCATGATGGGAGTTCCAGCCATCACTACATGGTATTTTTGGCTAGTTTTTTTATGGAATTCTATTGGAATAAATTTTAAATAATTTTCTGCATTTTGAGTTTGAAGCTATAGCAAATCTATTGCAATAATATATGCCAGTAGTCAAGGACATTTTTGTATGTGGCTTTCTTATTATTTTTTTGTAAGTGCAAGCATAGCTCTGGGTTAGTTTAAACCACTATGCAGCCTGTATGTCTTATTAGAATTGTGATTTGTGTTTACCTTTTCCTTTTCTTTTTTTCCTTTCCTTTCCCTTTATCTTTTCCTCCCTCTATCCTGTCCTCCCTTCCTTCTGTCCTTGATTTAACGTCTCATTGTCAGCCAGGTCAGTCATTGCTGCAGTCTCTAACCCCTTCATTTAAATTTACCAAGTGATCAGGTTGTTATGAAAATATAAAACACTATAAAGTGTCCTCACTGGGTGGTTAGCAACACTGCTTAATTGTGCAGAGCATGGACTCAATTTCCTTGAAAGTACTGCTTCCCTATCTATGATAGCTTGTTATTATTGCCAAGTAAATTATTTTTGTCTCTAGCACTTGGAAATGTTAAGAATGCATTACATCTCTTTTGTGCATTTACTGCTGAAATGCTCATGACCTTGACTGAGGACGAACTGTTAGCTCTTACAAATAATACACTTCCTTTACCTATAAATCTCTGTCGGGAAGAGAAAATCTCCTGTGGAGTCTCTGGGAATTATCAACTCACCACTGAGATCTTAGCCACCCCCTTGCTGGTTTTCAGTTCTTCATAGATGACTAAACTTTCCTATTATGGCAAGTGCACTCTGATTACAATATATACTTTGGAGTCTATATTAGTATTCTGACCACAAAGTGACCAATCAACATATTGTTATCAATACTGAACAAATCACATACACAATTATATTGTTTTCTGAAAGCAAGCAGATCATGAAAGTTTACTGAAGGCAAACTGTGAGTTAGCAACTTATGTACCTTGTGGCAGACATTCAGAGATAGTGAGATTTCCAGGGGAAATCCCATATCATAAATTTTCAGATATTGCAAGGAAAGCAAAAACTAGAACCAAAAATGTTTTGTTTCATATTAATTGGAAAGTGTCAAGTGAAACTATCATATCTATGTTTAAAAATATAGGCAGCCTATTTTTTGATAAACATAATTTTGTAGCTAAGATATTTATAGATTTTGAAGTTAAAATCCTGATAAAAAAAACTGTCATCTCCTCTGAGCATCCTAACTTTATGATAAAGGCTGTTTTGAGCATAGAATTATCTTCATCTTATTTTATTCCTAAATTGAAATTAATTAGATTTTCACATTACATGATTGTCATACTTTTTTTGATAGAAAAACACAACTCTATATACAATTGACCTGTTATTATTGAATCAGTAATCTTTTCATTTTTTTTTTTGGTCGTAACCAAGAGTGTCTGACTTACTAAGAATGCTTTTACTGAAGGACTATTAATCTTTCTCTCATTTTTCAATGATAGACTGAAAAAGAAAAATAATCTTTTTTTTACTTGTAATAGTGTTAACAAAATAACTGAATGTGTAGATACAGCTTAAATAGCTAACTGCAGTTGGTAATGAATGCAGCTATGTCCTTGTTTTAATTAATGAGGATTTAGCCACAATAACATGAGGCATTTTGTGTTCTTGCTAAAAGAAAATTTATGTTTTTGAAAGTGACATGTCATGGAACATTGCATTGTACACATTGTTAACATTTTTTTCCCTTAAGTCTACAGCAATAATCCTGCAACAGTGTGCCAGCAGGAAGCATCAGAGCCAGTTCTCACAAGGTACATTCAAGATACATAGACTGAGTGAGAACAAATATTAAAATAATGAAAACAGCCTGCTCTTTCTTAAGTGAACTATGGGTGGAGACAATTCTGGGGTTTGAAATGGAATCACTGTACATTTATTAATACCATCTCATAAAAAATTTACTTCAACTTTTTAACTTAGGATAATAATAATTGCTAATAAGTTACCCAGCATACAAATTAATATTCTTGGTTTTGAAAAGAATTTCTGGTTTTACTAAGTAGTGAATTACATTTTCTATAATCTTTCTCTTAACGTAACAGATCTTTCACATCGTAGCTCTATAAGTACATTTTAATTATATTTCACTGAGGTTTATAGAAGTATAACCAAAATATATACTGCAGAATATAGAGTCTTAATTTTCAGCATACCTCTAATGGGTAAACAGAAACAGCAGAATATTACTCTGTATATGTCCAAGTGGCATGTTTCATAAAATTATCATATCTACAAATAGGGCAAATGAATAGTTAGGAATAGTAATCATGAGTACAACTCAAAATAGTCATTACCTTCTGGAAACTGCAGCTAGAAAATTTACATTATATATGCTAAATACTGACTAGTGGTATTTATGTATTATTTTCGATTAAAGATATATTATTTTCCTTTCAAGTTATATTATTATGTCAACAACACTCTTATTTTACAAGTATATTAGAACCCCATATATCTGTGAAAGAGGCCCCAACATGCACTTTTTCAGCACTCCTGAGAAAAAAGCCTTTTTTAATTTAAGAGAGGTTATGATGCAAATCCCATTTCCAAGCTGTGCTTTAAAAACTGCAGTACAATACGAGCAAGTGTAAATCAAGTAGTTATATATGGAGGAGCCAGAGAAAGCATATTATTGCTTTTTAGCTGGTGGAGGAGAGTGGCATATGACACCATTATATAAAATGCGCTCCTTTTGCCTACCTTAGTGGTGCATAAAAGAGCATATAATGGTTAGAGGGGAAAAAAAAAAGAGATTTAACTTCTTCACTTGTGCAGAGAAAATATTTCTTAGATTTTGAAATTATATCAAGGTGTCCATAAAGTGGTTCTTTCATTAAGGCAGAATCCAGAAAGCCATCTTTTCATTTACAGCAGGATCTTTTCTCTTGGATTCTGCATAAGGGTTTCCTTTTTCAAAATCCCATCTAATTATTTTCTTATCTGCAAGATTCTAAAATGCTTTAATATCTAAAGACCTAGGTACTTGATGTCTATAAACAAAGAAATGAAAGGTTTACACACAAAACAGGATTATTTGCAACTTGTTGAAATTCTATATATATAAAGATCATGTCACTAACTAGGAAGCAAAAGAAAATCCTGTACATTATCTTCAAAAAATTTGTAAAAGAATTTGACTGTATCTGGCATGAAGGTTTTGTGCTAGAAGTGTTATCATATACAATATAAATGTAGCAAGAGATTTGCAAACAGAGTCAGTGTCTAGTATGTGAGCCAACAAATGCATACATTAGATCTGGGGCAGAGCAATGGTTCTTGTGTGGACATTGCTAATCATCACAGCTCAGAATCTGCTCACTTTTTTTATTTGTAGAAATTTTCAATAAAAATTATAGTTCATACCTAGGAGTGGAATTGCTGGATCATATGGAAGCTTTATGTTTAGTAGTTCAAGAAATCTCCACACAGCTCTCCAGAGTGGTTGGACCAGTTTGCACTCCCACCAGCAGTGCAGGAGAGTTCCTTTTTCTCCACAAACTCACCAACATTTGTTGTTGCTAGTTTTTTTAATATGTGCCATTCTCACTGGTGTGAGATGGTATCTCATTGTAGTTTTTATTTGCATTTCCCTGATTACAAGTGATGTTGAACATTTTTTCATATGTCTGTTGGCCATTTGCATTTCTTCTTCAGAGAAGTTTCTTTTTAGCAATTCTGCCCATTTTTTGACTGGATTATTTTCTTTGTTTTTGTTGAGTCTCATCAGCTCTTTGTAGATTTTTGTGATCAGTCCTTTATCATTAGTGTTGTGTGCAAAAATTTTCTCCCACTTGGTGGGGTTTCTTTTTGTTTTGGTTATTGTCTCTTTTGCTGTGCAGAAGCTGTTTAATTTGATGTAGTCCCAGCTGTTTATCTTTGCCTTCACTATCACTGCTTTGGGTGATGTGTCTGTAAAGATGTCTTTGAGGTGCATATCATGTAGTGTTTCACCTATATTTTCTTCTATGTATTTTATGGTTTCAGGTCTTATGTCTAGTTCTTTAACCATTTTGAGTTGGTTTTTGTGCAGAAACAGTAATTCCAAAGGGCACCTGCACCCCTATGTTTATAGCAGCACTATTTACAATAGCTAAGCTATGGAAGCAACCCAAATGCCCAAAAATAGATAACTGGATCAAGAACATGGGTACATATACACAATGAAATATTACTCAGCAATCAAAAAAGATAAACACATGCAGTTTGCAGCAATATGGATGGAGCTAGACGTATTCATGCTCAGGGAAATAAGTCAGAAAGAAAAAGAAAAACACCGGATGGTCTCACTCATAGCAGGAATTTAGAAAACCTAAATGATACCAGGAAAAAGACTAATCAGTACAAAGTAAAAATCAAAATTAACAAGCAACTATAAATCAGAGACACACTACGGGGAGGGGGGGCAGGGAGGGGCGGGGAAAGGAAGGACTAGAGTGAAAGTAAGGGTGGGTGCAATTGTATGGGGAATATAACCAAAATGAAAATGCATGCACTGTGCAAAGATGAAAAAAGATGTAAGAATTATATAAAACAAATAGTTAAATTAAAAAAAACCCAAAAAAAATTAAAAAAAAGAATATTATTCAGTGACTTGAATTAATTCTACCAAAGTGGGTGGGTACAGGATGGGGAACAAATATGGCAGAGCAAATTAGGCAGCTTAACTGACTGTGGTAGAGGCTTATATGTGTTTTGGTGGTGGGTGTGGTGTGGGTGTTGATGGAAGAGACTTGGTAACATACATCTGAAGAGGTATGAACCTATACCCCCTAAATGATAGACAGAGTTGTAAACCAGCATTACTGTAATAAAAAATGTTAAAACAAAAAAAAATAAAAAATTATAGTTCAAAATGTAGTGATTAAATCAAATTATGGTTATGAAAGTGATTTGTAATTGTAAAATCATTTACACATTTGTTATCAAGCTGTGTGACATGGATAAGGATATAATACCCACTAGTTAACAATCACAGTCATCAATGGAGTTCTAAAAAAAATATTGGTACTTGATGTCCACTCCCAGAGTTTCTGATAAGTTTAATTTGGGATACAGATAGACATCAGATCTCTCGGTAATTCTAACATATATTTAAGGATGAGAGTCTTATTTTGAGTATGTAATTCATCCTAAATAATTTACTTATATATTATTTCCAATCCCTGCAATGAGAAGTAATTATTATTTTCATTTTATGATTGAGGTATCTTGATATAAAAGATTGAGAAAATTTCCAAGTTCATGTATGTAGCAAATAGAGAACAAAGATTTATATATCTTATAATATATAAGCCCTTATATATCTGTCCTCATATATTACTCAGGCATTTTGACTCTATTATACTACACATGTGATTAGAAAGCAAAGTATATACAAGACCACTGCTGGATAAAATAAAAATCCAAGTGTTTAAAAAGGCAAGACTTAAGTGTTTTCACTGTTAGTGCAATGTGCATTGTAGCAATCATTTTGGAAAGCCATTTGCAAAATCTGTAGAAAGGTTGTAGTTATTTCATAACAACTAAAATTAATTTCATTCTTACCCTATACTGATCCTCTCTCAGGCATTACATGTAGGTTACCTCATTTACTTAATACAGGAACTTTGTAATGTAGATGCTATTATTCCTATTTTGTAAAATATTGAAATATTTTGCACAAAATACTTGGAGAATTTAATCCACAACCTGAAAGTAATACATGCAATCAATGGCAGAATGTGACTCATTGATTTGTCACTGATTGAACTGGATTCAACAGTTTGTCCTTCTTCTCTTGAACCAAGTATTTTTTTAAAATATTTGTTTATGATTACAAGAACTGGGATACGGGCCAGAAGTGTGGGAGGTGAGAGGATTCACAGAGCGAGAAACAGAACAAGCAGACAGACGGGAGTACACTGCTGAGGGGAGCAGAGAAAAAGTCAGGAGAGGTCTGTTGCACCATGTGGGTAGCTCCCTGGCCGGGGATCAAACTCGCACTGCAGAGGCTGCAGACAGCTTCATAGCACTGTGCTCAAACTCTTGCGCCACTAGGGAGGCCCTAACCAAGTATTTTGTATTTATGGATGTGTCTAAAAGAAAAGAAAAAGATCCAGAACAAAAAACAAGCTGTGCAAAAGAACTTCAATACTGACTTCAATATTCTTTCTTAACAATAAATAGCTGGAGGGCCTGCCCTGGTGGTGCAGGCGGTTGAGTGCCACGCTATGAAACTGTCCTCAGCCTCTGCATTGCAGGTTCAATCCCGGCCTGCCGGCAAGGGTCCCACATGGTGCAGCAGACCTCTCCTGTCGCACCCGCTGCTCGCCTTAGCAGTGTAGTTCATCAGTCTGCCTGTTCTGTTCCCCGCTCTGTCTCTGGTGAATCCTCTCACCCTCTTGCGGATCTGACCTGTACCCCAGTTCTTGTATAAATAAATAAATCTTAATAAAAAAATAAATAGCTGGAAAATATTTAACAATACAGAAGTAGTTCAGAAAATCATGATAAATATTTGCAGTGCAATATTACATACCTATTGAAAACAATATTGACAATAATTTTAAATATTAACAAATGTTTACGAAGGCACTTCCACTTTTATATAGGGTATAGGAAACTATATAAATGTCCCTTATCTTGGGACAAAGAGGGTTATAAAAATCATCAGAGTAGAGGCCAGTACACCTGAATCAGGTTACTCATTCCAGAGATGGAAAAGGCTTTTCCAGAAGAGACAGAATATGTCTCACATTTGGGAGAGCCGTGGAGAAAAAGAAGGCTGTCATACAAAAGGGCAAGAGGAAATTAACTTACATTTTAAAAGGTCAAGTGTGTGCCAACTTGTCAGTTAAGATTTTCAGGCCACCAAACAAAGGCTATTTATAGTCACTTGAGATCACTTCTCTGCGTATCAACCAGACTCAATTAGTACAATGTAAAACAATAGTAAAATCTTAATAATTTGGATATTATTATTAGGTGTGTGGGAGACAAGAGAAGGGAATCACTGAAAATCATTATTAGGTACACCGATCATCAACATTATTTTCTATTAACATGTGAATCATACTACTTCACAATTTTGGTATATGCTCTTAGTTTATATCAAGTTCCGGTAGCAGAATTAGGGATTCCTGCCTCACCAAAGAGAGAATATTGACATTTTTGAAGACTTTAACGTTTTATAGATCAGTTTTAGGTTTACAACAAAATTGAGGAGAAAGGACAGAAATTCTCATTAACTCCCAGCACCCACACAAGTATAGACTCCCCATTACCAACAGCACTCAACAGTATGATACATTTTTCACCAAGGATGACCCCACACTAAAACATCATAATCATCTAGTCCATAGTTTATATTACAGTTCACTCTTGGTATTGTGCATTCTATAGATTTTGAAAAATGCATTGACCGTTTTACTGTTTTCATAGTTTTGCCTTTTTCAGATGTCATATAGTTGGGATCATATAGTTTGTAGCTTTTTCAGATTGTTTTCTTTCACTAATGAAAATGTTCCTCCTTGTATTTTTATGACTTTTATTTCTTCTTAGCATTGAATAAAATTCTATTGTTTGGATGCACCATAATTTATTTATCTGTTCATCTAATGAAGTAAATCTTGGTTGCTTCCAAGTTTTGAATAAACCTATTATTAACATCTGTGTACATGTTTTCAACTCTTTGCGGACAACACCAAGGAGCATGATTGGAGGGCCTGGTGGTCAGCTGATGCTTTATTTTGTAAGAACCCATCAGACTATCTTCCAAAGTGACTGTACTATTTTATACTCCCAGCAGCAGTGAATGAGAGGTCTTATTTTTCTATTTCCCCACCAACTTTTGGTGTTAGTATTCTGGATTTTGGCCATTCTAATTGTATGTATTACTAGTTCATTATTATTTAAAATTTATATTTCCCAGATGATGTATAATGTGGAACATCTTTTTATATATTTATTTGTCAACTTTTTATGTTCATTGGGGAGTACTAAATTTTGCTTAAACTATTTTCATTTAAGTACACCTTGAAAGAAATTGGGGTACTATAAATGTCTATCATAGATTTATAATAGGTTCCCTATTCTGTAATTCCATATTCCACAATGGATCTTTGTCAGTTCACAAGGAAAAGCCAGAAAGTGAATGATTATTTACTTTTTCAGTTGTAGCATGCATGTTGTGATTTGGCACCAGAATCAGTTAGTTATCCAGTGAATTCTGGACCTCCTTAATGTAGTTTCAAAGAACTGCTACATTGTTTTCAAATATGTCACTTCTCTTATTTTATTCACATAGCATTTTATGGTAAGACACAACTCTTTGGAAGGATAAGATAATTTTCCCCCATTTTATTATATTTATGTGATAAAGATGTGTACATACACAATGATATCCCCCAAAAGGAAAATCACACGCACATACATACACTGTTGTATCAGCGTGTGTTTTCTTGAGCTAAAATTTCCCTAACACAGATTTGGATAATATTGTTTCTGCCATCTGTATACAATATTTAGAGATGGTGAAATGTTGCAAAATCAGACAGTGAGTTCTAGTTCTTCACCCTCCTTGCATCTGGAAGACAGGTCTGAATTAATCTTGAGTAGCTTGACTGGTATGAAATAAATCTTCAGAATAAAACTGAATCAGTGTCTCTGTTTTTGCAGAAAAGTCTTTTTAGAATGAAATTTGACATTTTCCCTCTCTCCCCGGGATGGCAGTTTACTGCTGGTTATCATTGCTGTTTAATGAAACTGAGAGTTTTCAAATAGAAAAACTAATTACTATATAATTTCAAGAGGTATTCATTTTCCCCTCCATTTCTCTTCTCTCCATATCCTGCCCCATATACATAATGTGGGAAAATAGAGTTATTTTTTTATATGGACAAGAAACACATTCTGGCAACTAAGTATTTTCATAAAGTACAAGGATAAGTAATTGAGAAGTATGTTATGAGTGCCTCATGTTATGCACTTTGGTCAAGCTCAGGGGAATAAGTCAATGACATGGAAGTCTGCCTTTCTGGGTTCCCAATGACTCTTTAGCACAAACCAAAGATACCCCAGGTTTCTTTGAGCTGACAATTTAAATTCTAATTTTGGCTACTTATCTTTGAAGAAACAGGAGGCACCCAGCTCCGGCCCAGCATATAATTGGACCTAAGTCACAGTTTCTGCCTGTAATTATGTCCCTGAAGTCAGATGGTTTATGCTGGGAGCAGGGCCATGTTTTTAGCTTCTTAAGTTCAGGCTTACATTTTTGGAATGAAAAGATGTTGTTTAATTTAATTTCTAGGATACATGTGCTTTCAGTATTGAAAAATGAACTGTTAAACTGTAATAATTAATATATTGGAATCAGAAATTAGGGGTATGAAGAATAAACAGAGAAAAATAAAAATCAATCAAATCAACAAAATACTCTAAACTTTATTAAATATCTATTGGAAATCAATTAGTGGAAGAAAGACAGGACCTCAGGACTTAGTGAATGTCTAGAAACTATAGACATTCTGGAAAACAATGCTGAGAATTTTTTTTTTTAATATTAGGTTCAAAGCTTTTGGCAAGAGGTATAGGGTATTCAAATTTAGCAATTAATTTCATAAATAGTAGGTTATACTGAAAACTGGACAGCCACTTGCAAAAAAAAAAAATGAAAGCAGACCATTCTCTCACAATATACACAAAAATTAACTCAAAATGGATTACAGATTTGGATGTAAGGCCTGAAGCCATGCAACGCATAAAAGAAAACAAAAGCAAAACACTGTGTAACACTGGTTTCAGTGATGCCTTTGAGGACTCAAATACAACAGTAAAGGAAACAACAGTAAAAATAAAGAAATGGAACTACAACAAACTAAAAAGTTTCTGCACAGTGAAAGAAGTAATCATTAAAATGAAAATCTACCCTTTTTAAACTTAGGGTATATATGACAAGAGGCTAATATCCAAGATCTACAAAGAATTCATACATCTCAAAAAAAGAAAGCAATTAAAAAAAAGTTGGGCAGAGTTGTTAAATAGACACCTCTTCAAAGAATACATATACATGGCCAACTGGTGCATGAAAAATGCTCATCATTAATTATCATGAAGAAATACAAATCAAAACCAGAATGGGCTATCAACTCACATTCATGAGAATGGCTCATATAAAAAAGACAGACACCACAAGTATTGGGAAGGGTGTGGTGAATAAGGTGCCCTTGCACACTGTTGGTAGGGATGTAACTGGTCAAGCCCCTTTGGAAAACAGTATGGAGCTTCCTCAAACTATTAACAAACATATGTATTGTATGACCTAGTTATTCCACTCCATTGTATCTACAAAAGAATGCAAAAACAGTAATTTGAAGGGATATATTCAATTTCCATACCTATATTCATTGAAGCACTACTTAATAGCCAAGCTACAAAATCACTGAACAGTCCAACAGCAGATAGGTGATTTAAAAAGTTGGGTGTCTATGCCTAGAAAATGGAATACTATTCAATTATAAAAAAGGTGAAGCCTTGTCATTTGTGAAAACATGGAAGGAAGTCGAAGGGATTATGATAAACAAAACAAATGAGAAGGAAAAAAGACAAAGAGCAGATCATTTCATTCATATGTGGGATATAAAAAAACAAAGCTAAGGAACAGGCAAAAGTAAACCAAAATGCACCCCAGAAATCTGACTGTAGAGTTGAGGTTACCAGAGGAGGGAGGGTGGGGACGGGGAGCAAATGGAAGATGAGACCATTGGGCTATCGTGCAGGATTATTGGTGTTTTGGTGGTGGATGTGGTACAGTGACATATTTGAAGAGTTGTGAACCTATACCTTAAATCATGTACTATGTCATAAACCTATGTTAATTACTCAATAAAAAAAAAGATTATATTGTGAAAAAATAGATGGCCAATCTCTAACATCAGATATTCCAAACTACATTGTTAATCCATTCTGATACACTTACAGAAGGATTCTGATGAAGCCACAGAAAGACTATCTCCACATTGCTCAGAAAAATTCCACAACTGGAGATACATCCTATAGTAAAGTAACAGAAAGTGTCAAACTGCATGAAACAAGGAGTAAGATAGGTAATAAACATAGAATAAAAAACAAAAAAAGAGAATGAAGGTGTTATTTCATTAAGAAATACCAGTATTATTTTCCTGTTTGTGAAATTCAGGATTTTAACTTCTAGGAAGACAAATCTGGATGAGCCAGCAACCATCAAAGAAATTCTCCACGGAATCACTAAAGACCATAAATTTATCTCTAGAATTATGAGTTAATAATGAATGCTACATTTTGAAGAATGTTCCAAGCAAAAGACAATAAAAAAACAATAATCCCTTCATTGGCAGAATGGATTTTTGTATACAATATATTTTCACATGCATTCTCTCATTTGAGATTCATAATAACTCTGAGAAGTAGCTAGTAGCATGGATAATGATTGAAGTTTCTATTATTTAATGAAGTGGCACTAGAAAGAGTTATGCATATTTCAGTGTTAAACCCAAACAATATTCATAGAGAATGACATAACTTTTAAAATGTAGTTAACCAGAAACTAAGAATCTAATCTCTTCTAAATATCTGGGACTTAAAGTTTATCAACCCAAATCCACATTAAAGCTCAGTATATCTCAATACAGAGTATATCAGTATCCTAACCTAAAGGGAAATAACATGACTTAAATTCCTGCTTACTCTGAGAATCTTCTAGGTTAGTGGTCTTCTTAAAGTCCTAATTTTATCTTTTTAAATATCTTATCCAATAGTGTTTGATCGCTCAAAATATTGATTATGCTCTTTATCCTGTTGCTCTTCAAAAAAGAAATATAAGAGAAATCATTGTTGTCATAGTCTAAATTAAGCTAGGGATAGCAATAAAAACTTTGCCTGTTTAACTTATTATATATTTATAAACTGCAATTTATATATACATATATATGCAATATATATACACATATATATGCTGTATATGTATATAAATTCTTTTTATTTGAAAGATAAAATTTATAGGTGACCACTCCTCATAGTTTTTGATGTTAACAGAGAAATTTTTACATGAGTAAAGATTATATCATATTCAGTAACAAGATCTTTAGGTAAGACTTGCATTTGATAAGTTTATATTGAAATTTGTTAACTAACCAAGAAAGATTAAAATTTTCTGGAAGGCAGAAATTACTGATCACCAAATTAAAAAAATTTACATAGATTAAAAAACTACAAAAGGAAGTCAAGCATAACAGAGTTTACAAGTCAAACTTTTTCTTGAAATCAGTCTGTATACTAAAGATACCACCATTTGACAACCAGAAAATTAAAAGGATACTAAATATTAGCAGTGTGGCAAATGTGTATACCTTAATTCAAAATATTTGGATTTCAATTTATGCTTTATTACCTATTAAAATGCTGACTGAAAATAATTCATTAACTTCCCTATCATTCAGATGTATGCATCAATAAAAGGTCTTAATGAAAGATAAGCCACTTCTATAGAAATAAAAAATAAGTTAAAGAGCATATGGAACATTCTTTGAATTTAATAAATGGAAGAAACAGTGTGAGGTTGTGATATAAATCTCAGCAATACAGCTGATCATTGCCATGTTGGGAGACTGAAAATAATAAATCCTATGTAAGTGAAATGAGTTGGACTGAAGTCTGCTAAAAAATGTTCAGAGACTTATGGCTTTGGCCTGTGGAATAGGGGTCTGTGACCAAACCATAAACAATGCCCATTTTGAAGCCCCACTCTTAAGACTGCTATCTCATAAAAACAAATATATTGAATATTATTCTTCTGTAAATTCCTTGGTTATAGGGATAACATAAAAAAAGAATTTTCCCTGGTTTCTGCTCCTTTCTAATAAATTACTAGGTTGAAGAGAATAAAGACAATATCTTTACACACTAGACATTTGGGGCTAGGCCAAAGAGAAAGTGAGGGGCTAAATTGATATTCTTCTGTCTCTATCTTCCAGGTTATGGCACTGGAGGAGGGAAGGCACAGCTGCAAGTAACACGTCAGTTACCAGAAGATGTTCCCTCTTTTAGAAAATTTGCAGTTTAAGTAAATCTGACTTAGGATAGCTGCTAACTTCTTTTTTCTCATTGGCTAGAAAGTAATTGTGGCCAATGATGGGCTTCACAGATTTTAGAGAAGAAACTGCACACTATAAACACAGGAGATGGACATTCTGCATGTACCACCACAATTAATTGAGAGCTGTGACTTACAAAGCAATGCAAAATATTACTTTAAATGTACCTGGGATATTGCTGGAATATCTGGCCTCTCCATACAAGTTCAACACAGCCAAAACCAGTGTTTATACTAATGACAAGCTTGAAACATCCATAGTTTAGAAATATATCATTTTCTTTTGTTGATGAGAAGAATCAATATTGAGGGACTCCCTGGTGGCACAAGGGTAAAGACGCAACCTATGAAGCAATCCGCAGCCACTGCAGCACGAGTTCGATTCCTGGCCAGGGAGCAACCCACATGGCTCAGCACACTTGCAGCTGCTCCCCTCAGCAGTGTACTTTGGTCAGTCTGCCTGTTCTGTTCCCCACTCTGTCTCTGGTGAATCCTCTTACCCTCTCGCACCTCTGGCCTGTACCCCAGTTTTTTATGCATAAATAAACAAATCTTTGTTTTTAAAAGAAGAATAAATATTGAAAAGATAACAATTAAGCTTAAACAATGTATTCACAAAGCAGAGATTAAGTTACCATTTTTCATAAAATGTGAAAAAAATACTTAAATTCATTTAGAGAATTTAAGTTCAAGTGTCATTAAAGACTAGACTCAAACTAACAGACCCCTACCTACTTCCTCCTGTGGATGAACATAGAGTATTCACTGTTTTAAAAGTGAAATCCATTGCTGAACTGTAAAAAGCAAATGGAAACCCGAGATGCCAGCAATAAGACAGAAGCACAGTCAGATGCTGCTGTCACCAAGCTCAATATGAGACCTGGCTAAAAGCCTAAATGCCTGTGGGAAAGCTCAGCAAACAACTCTAAGTAGGATTTTTCTATATAAGTAACTGATAATTAAAATTGTAATTTTAATATTACTCCTTTAAATAGCAAAAAGGCCCCTAAAAGTGCTTTAAACAATATATGTAAAAAATCTTTATGAGAAAAGGTATACAATTTTTTAAGTTTATAGAAATGAACAAAAAATGAATATCACAAAGTACAAAATATTAATATCATAAATATTCAATATTATACTTTCCAAATTAATGTTATAATAAAACTCAAACTGATGTCAAGCACTTTTAATTTAAATAAGTTAATAAAATAAATAAAATAACCAAGATGATTTTGAAAAGAAAAAGTAAGAGAAGTAGAAAACTAACTGAATGAAAATTCTGTATTATATTATACTAAATAAAATGACATTGACCTAAGAATAGATCAACCAATGGAACAGAAAAGAATATCTAGAATTGTACCCACAAACTTCAATATGGGAAACATGGGATGCTCGATAAGAATAATATCCTGACATTTGGATACACATGTAGTAGGTGATAGAAATCAGACTCATCACATACTACATAATGACTAATCACAAAAAGGAAAATTGCTAAACATTTAGAAGTAATGGCTAATATAGAATAATCAATGCTATTAAATTAATGTTCCTTTATTTTGTTAACACATGCATACCTCAGAAAACGCTGTAAGGTAGGTATTATATTTTTGCTCTCCCCTTACTGCAAAGACACTGAGACAGAGAATTAAGTAACTTCCCTGAGTCTTCAAAAGCAGAATCATGATTTAAAAGGAAGCACACTGGCTCCAAACCCTGTGTTTAAGCACAGTACCCCTAGATAGGTCCTCATATATGTACCTTTCCAGTAAACATATGAGAGTATATATGTGAGAATTATTTCTTAAATGAGGCACCAACCATTAGACAGTAAGGGAAAAGGTAAATATGTTTTAATATTTTTAAACAATTATGTAACAAAAAGATTTTAGAGTTGAAGTGGGGTTAAAAAAGTATGACCTTGTATCACACAAAATGACAGGATTATAGTTAATTCTTGCTATTGTTTTCCAATGGAAAAACAAGTAGGGATTAAAGAAGAAACATTACTTCCCCCAAATGTGTAATATATAAATATGTAGGGAGATAAAAATTAAACCAGTAATGAGATACTATTTTACACCCATCGAATTATCTAGAAAGTGCAAAAAAAACCTAGTATTAAGTATACTTAGGAGATGACAAAATAGATAATTGCAATGGTATAGATATTGAAGTCTATCTTGGAGACCAATTTGATATTAGCTAGTAATTTTTAAATATGCATCAATAATAATTTAGAAAATCCAGACTTACGTTCTCCAAGTCAGTAGCCGCATGCAGCTTTTTAATACATGTAGGTATTTAAATAATTTACATTTATTTAAAATCAATGAAGTTAAAAATTCAGTTCCCCAGTCTCATTCACCTTATTTAAAGTGCTCAAATGTCACAACTGGCTTGCGGCTACCATCTTAACAGCACAGGTTGTAGAATAGTTCTGTTATCACAGGAAGTTCTTATTGGTATAGATTCTGAAGAAACTCTAATATGTTGTGACACTGGCTGTAATGACACAAAAAAATAAAAAAAAGAAATAAAAGAAGGAAGAAGAGGTCTTCCCCTGGTGGCGCAGGCAGTTGAGCACTGCACTGTGAAGCTGTCTGCAGCCTCTGCAGCACCGGTTCGATCCCGGCCAGCCAGTGAGATACCCACATGACCTGGCAGACCTCTCCTGTCTCGTCCACTGCTCCCCTCAACAGTGAATTTCGTCAGTTTGCCTGTGCTGTTCCCCTCTCTGTCTCTGGTGAATCCTCTCACCCTCCCGCGCATCTGGCCTGTACCCCAGTTCTTGTATAAATAAATAAATAAATAAATATTTTTTAAAAAAAGAAGGAAGAAAGAAAAAAGGATGTACAGAAGGAAGGAAGAAAGGGAGGGAGGGAGAGAGGAGAGGAGCAAAAGATAGGAGTAAAGCAATACATTGAAGGGAGAAATTATTTTCTTCAAGTAATGCTACAACAGCTAGTTATAGATTAAAAAATAGAACATCGACCTAACCTCTCCCTAAAACATCAATTTGAGAATGAATAAGACCCAATTTAAAACCTAAACTTTAAAGCTTCTAGAAGAAAACATTTAAAAAATAATCTAATTACATTGGATTAGCAAATAATTCTTAGAAGAGAAAAAGAAAGCCATATATTTTCTTAAAATTACAGCTAAATATTATAAAAATAATACCTTTTCTCATAAATAGATACTATTTGGAAATAACTTAGCTGGCCACAGACTCAGAAAAAGACATTTGTTATACATATATGTGCCAAATGATATTTAAGCAGAATATTAAAAACTCTTCAAAATCATAATGTAAAGATAAAGAAAAAAATAAAGAGGAAAATACTTAACAAGGTATTTTACAAAAGAAGTTGCCCAAATGATCAATAAGCACACAAGGAATTACTCAACGTCATTATTCATCAGGGAAATGCAAATTAAAACTTTCATGAAACACCATAGTATTATTCACTGGAATGATTAAAATGGAAAAGACCGACAATATCAAATGTTCATAAGGATGTAAAATTGCCAGAACTTGTACTTTGTTGATGAAAGTAAAACAGTATACCAATTTGGAAAATTTGGGGGTAGCTTCTTAAAATAATGAACATCTGTCTCCCCTATGACCCAGCAATTCCACTCCTAGGGGTACATACAAATATAAGTACACAAAAGCCTTGCACAGAAATTTCAAAGGAATGTGTCCCAGATCTTTGTTAAAGATAGTCCCGGTTATAAAACTAGAAAGAGGCTTTTAAAAGAAGATTGACATCTCCAAGGGGGATAAGAAATAATTTACTCTTACAAATTTCTAAAGCAATGCTCTAAGAAAAGGAAGGTCCAGGATATCTAGAATCAGGAAAAAGATTGTCAAGTATATGGTCAAGCAGAGGAGAATGTTCAGGTTGTTTTAGTAGTATTCAATAAAGAGACACTGATTTTTTAAAAAATAAAATTTTCAAAACAAGCAATAGAATATGCAAAAAAGGCAAGTTTTCCAAATATTTGACTGGAAACAATGAACTTGCCATATGACTTCATGGACACCTCTCATTGCACTTGATCACAGGACATGGGCAGAGTGAGAAAGAGCCATTGAGTGCTAGGTCCCCGGATTGAGCATGTCAGGGAGCAGGGGGAAATTCCCCCACTCCCCTGGGTTTCTCTTGGGTTGGATGGACAAACAAACCAGCATCAGACAGATTATTGGGAGTAAAAGATCAAATTAAATTATATGCTTATGGAGAATTTGCATGACTGTAAATTCCGGTATGATTTCATTCATGTGTAGTATACAGAGAAACAAGCAAAGAAACAGAATAAAGAAAACCAAGAAAACCCAAAAATCTGACTGCAGAATTGAGGCTACCAGAGGGGCAGGGGGAGCAGAGTGTGGAAGGGTACCTGTGGAACATGGTGGGTGACTATGGGTGACTTGGTTGTGGGTTTAATGTGGAAACATCATCTGAGAAAGCATGAATCTATACTCGTGAGTCATATATGGTACAGTATTCCAATATTACCACAGTAAAAATACTACAATTTGAAAAAAAAAATTAAGTAAAACAAATGGGACAAAACAATGATTTATATCCCGAGTTGGGTAATGGAATAGGGATCTGAGCCATCAAAGAAAGAGGGGGTGTTCTCACATGACAAGTCACCCGACTTCACATGAGAAAGCCTTGCCTAGAGAGAGACCTTTACTCTACCTTAAGCTGTGTTTCTCTGATAAAAGGGCTATTTTGGGAGAAGTCACCCTAAATGTAAATAAGCTGCATTCTTTAAGTAATAGTCTTCCAATGCTCTTGGGGTCTTGACTGACCTTAGTACCACACACCACGGTGACATGTACTCATGGCACACACTCTGGAAAGCTTAGAAAAAGTCTCTTCGAATATTTTTGGGGAGACCAATCCTATAATTTCAGAAATTCACTGATTTAAAAAATAGGTCTTGAGAGTTCCCTAAATCCATATTTTAGGCATTGGATCTAAAGCAGTGAACAAAAAAGCTGATGAGTTCCTAACTCTTACAGAAGTAAATTCAAATGGACAGATGATGCACCATGAACAAATCAATAAATCTAAAATAATATCAGTCAATGCTTTTAAATTACTGTGAAGAAATGAGACATACTAGCAAGTGATAAAGCAGGGGATGGGCAACTATGGGGAAATCATTCTAGAGTTCTAGAGAAGATAAAATTTGAGCTGATACATACCTAAAAAAAATATGAAATTAGGGCATTTATTTGAGGAAAAATGTACAAATATCCCAAGGGAAGAAGAAATTTGACTTTTCATGGAATAGAAAGAATATTATTTGGAGGCCAAAGAGAAAGCAAAAGATGACACAAATGTCAAAAAAAAAGTGCCAGCAGTTGTAACATATAGAAATAGTCACGTATACACACATGTACCTGTACACACACACACACACACACACTTGATTTCCAAATATATTGATTTGGCTATCCTTTGAAGATTCAGTTGGGGAGATAAAAAATGCAGTAATTCAGGCAAACAATGATCAGGAAAACAGAAAAAAATGATGTCATCAAAATGCTGATAGAAATATGTGAAAGGGGGTGCTAGCAGCCTGAAGAGGACAGAAATAGAAAAGGAATCAAAGATACACATATATATATTTTTTTTTTTGGCCTGAGAAATTGCTGGATAAAGGTACCATGAACTGAAAAGTGGGGAACTGAAGCAAAGTCAATTTAGAGAGATATTCAATAAGGGCAAGAAATTGTTTTCCCCTATAGATAACCAACTGTTGTTGCAGCACTATTTAAAGACAGTAGATTAAGAGAATCCTGTGTGGGGCATGTTGAAGGTGGACATGCTCATTAATCACCCCAGTAGGCACGCTAAGAAGCAACTACAAAAGGCTGGAACTCTGAGGAAATGGGTTAAAGGCCATTGTCAATGCAATTCAACTTGCTCGATTGACTCTTGACAAGAAAATTTCTGTGAATGGTGGTTGTGTCCCCTATACGTCCATTAAAATGAAATGAAAAATTACATATTTTGTGACTCTTTCTTCTATCACTAACACTGTAATGAGGTGGGGATAGAGTGTCATGCCCATTTTGGGGGGAGATGGAAACAACTGGAAACAAAGTTTTTAATGAGGACAAAGATATGTCTTTTAAAAAGTAGATCTATTCTAATGCAAATATTCTGAATCTCATTTATAGAATTCCTTTATATATGGCAAACTTTCTCAAGTGCCATTTCCACACAATTACTCAAATGTCATCTCTATAAAATGAAAATGTCTACTCTTCACTATTCCCAAACATCAAGTAATTAGAAATACTTGTTCTTTTTCTTATGAATGTGAGGTGGATGGGATTATTCTCATATTCACCTATTTTTAAACTTATAGACAAGAATTAGAATTCCATTTCTATGTGGTAGATATTGTTGAAATGAAACCTATATCACTTTTAAGCCTGATTCAAAGATAGCCTAGAATTTTACATTTTGCTTTGTAAGGCAATCTTTAAAAGGCTTGCTGGCAGTGTGTCTAAATAACAGTATGAGAAAGTCTGATAAAAAGACTGAGGGATGACTTTTCTTTTGATTCTGAATAATGTTTTATATTGAATAACTGAATAAAATATAAACCTCTAATGTTTTACAATAAAAGAAGGATTTATCAGTTCTTTTTGCTGATGTATTCTTTATAAACAGCTTTCCGAAATATTTCCTGAGTCTGGATGTTTCTCCATCTTTTTCCAATGATAAACACATATATGCACACTTACATACATACTTACATACATACTAGCAGGACTTGGAAAATTCTCAATTTTTCCTTATTTCTAGTGGGGATTTTTTCTCTATAGTCAAATATTTATTACCATTTCTATCCAAAAAGGTTTACACATATGGTTTATTAGTTCAGATCTTACATGTTGCTGTACATGCCTAGTAAGATACTCTCCTGGATTTCTTCAGATGCTTGTTCAATGTTTGAAAACAGTAAATAAGCTGTGATTATGTGTTATGCACAATTCATTATATACCTTCACTTTGAAACATTAAGCAGCAAAATGGTATACTTCCACAAAGGAAATTATCTGCATTTTGTACTTCAAGTGTGAAACAATGGATGCAAAAGACAATGTAATTATAATGAAAATGTGAATTGTCACAGAGCTAATAAATTACTGAAATTCTCCTCCTGTGTTATTGCAATGCTGTTGACACACGCCATCTTTGCAACTCTTGAGATCAAGGAGGAGATGGGTGTGTACAACCAGAGGTGCAGTGGCAGCTGTAAAACATGACTCAAAATCCCATTTTTCCTGTTTTTGCACATTTTCCTTTGCTTTTGTTTCTTTCTGATTTCTCCCCTCCTTTTTTCATGCAAAACAAAACTGCTTGAGCTATAAGAAGGTTGGGGGCAATTATTATTGCTAGAGAAACTTGAAGCGACATGTGGGTGAAAGAAACAAGGGAAGACTGACAATGGCAGCTATCACCTTGATTTGTACTTAGATTTTGTTCCTTTTGTCCCAGACTTGCCCTGGGCCCTTTCACCCTCTTCCTGTGGTTCCCTGATTGATGGTGCCTTAGACTTGTGGCAAGATTCAGGCCTCACTGGCCCCACTTAGGGCCAAACCTGTTTGGCTGGGCATTTCCCATGAAGGAATGGTAACTTTGGGTGTTTTGTTGGGAAACTCTTAAGAACTTTCTTCTCTTTATATATGCTCATCAATTCTATCAAAGTTTATTCACACCAAAAGTATGCTTTGCCTTGTGTACATCGGTGACCAGATCCCTTTAGAGTGTGCAAATTTGGGGCTCCCTGGGCAAATCTCAAGTATGCCCTAACACAAGCAGTGATGAGTTCCTATCTAAAATTTCAAGATAAAAATTTTCATTCTTACTATTCAGCTCAAAACTCTCTCTTATCTTTTTACACAGTGTACTTCATTACTATTGGTTGAAAAGTCAGATTTTGTGCCATTGCATGTGCTTGCTTTGTGCAAACATCACCAACTGGAACACCTCTTGATAATCTGAGTCAAGCTTTTTGAACTCAGAGAACTCCTCTCCCCCTCCCCCAGAAATGTAAATGGTTGAAATATCATATAAAGATTTTCAGACCTATATCTTGCTATGAATTATAAGAAATGCATTTAGATTCTCAGCTAACTTATTTTTGAAGATTATTTTATATCCCTTCATCCTTAGGGCAAATGTGTTATTTCTGAAGTAAGACCTTGAATTCAGTAGATGGTGTTTGTGAGGTAATGGCAAAATCCACGAAGGAACAGCTTCGAACTCAGTATTCTATCACCTGCCCTACTGACATTGTCATAACTGGTAGAACAAATGGAATCCTCCTTCACGAAAGTTGTTTTGTTATTCATCTTGAAGGACCAAAAATTCTACAAAATAGGTAGAGGGGTTTCTAAAAAGTTTGGTGGCAAATAGTTACTCAACATTATTTCCTCCTTCTATTTTTCTATTATATCTACAAATAACAGTGTTTAAAAATATACTATCTTATTAAAATAACCCAAATAAAATTAAAAAGTAATCTAATTATATTTCAAAGAAAACGTATAGGTTCTTTCTAAAGTATTGCGTAGGGAAAGCTTAGTTGATTTGTAAAGTAACATTACATTATGATAATGAATATAATGTTTAAAAATATATGCATGCCTGTAAATATGTTTATTTTTCTTCTGAGGTAAAAGTGTAATTTCCAGGTAAGATCTATTACACAGGTATAGAATAAAAGGAATAATTTCACATTTTTACATATGCATGAATTATATTGTGGCATATGTATGGAATGAACAAATGAGCATTTTCTAAATTCTTGTTTGTTAAAAATTGAAATCTTAAGTTCAGGTTTTGGAGTTTTCCAAAGATCAGATACAGTAGGTTTCCTACTTTTATTTATCTCTTTATTACATATTATTGGAAGCTACACATTAAATCTCATTTCTAAATGGAAACCTCATGGACATTTTTTTTTTTTTTCAGAATATTCTTGGCAAGAAGTAAAGGTAACTAATCTGGGTTCCATTTTACCCCCATTTCTCTTTCCATCTCATGGGCAGCAGACAAATACTGGAATGATAAGGACTTTAATGAATGAAAGCAAAACCCAGAACATTCAATTGATGAATCACATGCTGATTTGTCTCGCCTTTACAATAATCTCTCCACTGTCACCTAATAGGGATGAATACCTGGTAAATCTTGATTTTATTCTTTCCTAAAGACAGAGATATTTTGCCAGGAAGGAAAACCTGGGAGTTGTAAGAGCTGTCAGATAACTTCCCTAGCTAAAAATAAATGATAAAAGAAAAAAAATTCATTTTACCCAGGACCTGTTGACTTTTTATTTATTTATTTTTCAAAGGGCTTCCCCTGGTGGCACAGGCGGTTGAGCACTGTTTTGTGAAGCTGGCGGCAGCCTCTGCATTGCGGTTAGATCCCCAGCCAGCCCGCGAGGGTCCCACATGGCACAGCAGACCTCATCTGTCTCGCCCGCCCCTGCCCCCAGCAATGTATTTCAGTCAGTCTGCCTGTTTTGTTTCCTGCTCTGTCTCTGGTGAGTCCTCTCACCCTCCCGCACATCTGGCCTGTACCCCGGTTCTTGTGTAAATGAATAAACAAACAAACAAACAAACAAACAAATAAATAAATAAATAAAAGATTTATTTATTTATGCATACAAGAGCTGGGTACAGGTTAGAGATGCAGGGGGGTGCGAGGATCCACCAGAGACAGAGTGGGGAACAGAACAGGCAGATTGACTGAAATACACTGCTGAAGGGAGCAGTGGGCAAGACAGGAGAGGTCTACTGAGCCATGTGGGACCGTTACCGGCCCGCAGGGGTGGAACTCGTGCTGGAGAGGCTGCGGATTGCTTCATAGTGCAATGCTTAATCCTTCTGCCACCAGGGAGGCCCAAGTCCAGACTTTTTAGTAAAGACATTGAAGAGTTCTTTGCAATATTTACTTCACATGTGAATGCTTTCATAATAATTTCTGCAAGTCCCTGATTGTTATAATAAATGACTGGTTTGATCCCTTTCAGCATTTTGATTCAATTTGTACTTTACTTTTGTCAAATATCATAGTATACTTAGTATTATAACCGCTCCAGGTATTATATACTATACCCACTAATTATAACCTATTTTGGGACAGACAGTTCTGGGGACTTTTTGTTTTATTTTTAAATTGTAGCATTGTTTATTAAAATTAAAGTACTGTAGGCATATGAGAGCATATATGATTCAGAGGGGATCAGATATTTCTGAATCTGACAAATTACATATTGACGGTATTAAAATATAATACAATTTTAATTGATTATGTTAAATGAAATGTGATAAGATTTACAGCTTTATTTTTATAGCTTTAACTTTTACTTTATTATTTTTCAGAATTAGATTTATTTACCAATTCTAAATATTCATACTTTATTTATATAATTGTCTAAAAATTGCTCTGTTGTGTCATTTATGATAAATTTGTCCCCTGTGATAATGTTACAATGAATCTGTACAAAGAAGAATTACGTACACCCAAAATTATAAGATTTATTTACCTAGGTTTTAAGGCCCTATACACTATTTATTTATTTGTGTCTAATAATCCAAATATTGAGCACCCAACATATATGTTCCTGGCATGTTCCCTGGGACTGGGTTTGAACATTCTAGTGACACTCGGTGTCACAAAAGAACTTTTGTGTGGTCATGAAAATGCTTGTTTTTAAAAGTGTAGGTTTTTACATAGTTATATAAATTTGTCAAACTGTATTGAGCCTTATGCTTAAAATAGGTGCATTTAATTACATGTAAACTATTTTAATAAGGTTGATTTTAAAAATGAAGTTAAACACTTCTAAAATGACAATATGAATAAACCAGAAATTAAATTTGGCTTCATAAAAACATTTTCATTTAAAATTTTAGGATATATTGATACGTAAAGAGGTCTGTGTAAAGAAATAAATCTGAAGTTGCATCACAGTGGCAACAAAATAATGACGAATCACCACTTATGTAATTTTTCAGGATAGGTGCCTCTTATGTCACAGTAGGTTCCTAGAATCAGTTTGCATTCGGGAAGCATATTCTGATCCTTATGTTAGTTATCAATATAATTGAAGTGTAGTTGTGCCACTAAATATCCCATGGTGAGTTCCAAGGCAACAGCAGTAAAGATGGAGAGACAGAGGGAGGAAAGAGAGAAAAAAAATGAGTATGTATGTTTGTGGGGTGGGAATACTTTGGAAATTATTTCCTTACACATTTTACCATTAACTTGATGTTATGAATTTTCCCTCATTCTCTGATACAGAATATTCATTGGAAACACTGGTTTTCCTTTTTTGCTTCTCTGAAAGGACCAAGAAGATATTCCTCTTGAAAACGTCTTTCAACTGACATTTTACAATTTACTCGATTATTTAGAAATTTGTTTATATGGGGATTTATTCTTTTGTTTTCAACCTGCTGCTTAGTCTAGAGACATCAGCTTGACTTGCAGTTCCAGTAACTTCTAACTCAGCCCCCCTATAGAAAACTGAAAGTCATTCTTGTTCCTATCAAATGATTGCTTATGCTTATAAGGGTCCTTACAATGTTTTCCAAGAAAGGAAGGTGACTGTTTCTTTTAGACAGAGATTTGACAGTATCTGAAAACTTCTGGTACTGTGGAGGATATCTTTAGATTCCCTGGAGTCATGGAAAAACAAAGTTTATGAAGACTGATGACTTAAAATTTCTTAGTGATACGAAAGGAGCTGAGCTTCTATTCTGTCACCTTTGTTTTTAGTTGCCATGTGATTACTCAGGGCTAATTTAAGCTGCTTTAAACTTTTTATTCTTTGGAAAAGTTGTAATTTCCTTGTTATCTCAATGAGGATGCAGTGCTCCTTAAAATCAAATAATGGATTTATTTCATGATTTCTTGTTCTTGGGAACTTGTGAAGTCTTTTTACCCTCTCGTTAATCTTTCACACATACACTAAAGCAACTCCACATAAAAAGACTGTAGTTCCAGTAATTAAGGTACAAGGACTTCAAAGTCATTTATAATTTAAGATACACACACACTTGCACACAAACACATATATCCCACCACTAGCACCATCACAACCAAAAATCAACAACCATGGGCTTTTGAAAGCTGAAATGGATTTGCTTATTTAACATTTATAGTTTGTTTTTATGAAGCTAGTCTAAGCGCAGTTTTTTTTTTCCTGTTTTAAATGTTTTATGAGTTTCTTTGGAATAAATAACACATTTTAAAACTCTTTCCAAACATTCACAAATTGTTGCCAATTTATGAAATAAACAAACTGGGGAAGTGATATATATTTTTCTTGTTGAACTTTATATATGATTTTATAAGGAATTCTGAGAAGCAACTATTCAACAAAAAAGACACCTTCTTGAATGACTAAATCTAGAAATAGCCGCATTCTTAGTCTGCTCAGCAGAGGAGGGCATGCACACACACTAAAGCAAAAATTTTCCTTACTATTTGATACTTGTGATCCCTTGCCTATGTCCTAATTGTAATATTTCAATATTCTTCAAATTTTTTTTAATCCTTTTTAAAATTTTTGCATAGAAGAACTAGGATGTAGGCCAGAGGTGGGGGTGGGGAGGTGAGAGGATTCACCAGACACAAAGTGGGGAGCAGAACAGGCAGACTACAGAAATACACTGCTGAGGGGAGCAGTGGGCAAGACAGGAGAGGTCTGTTGAGCCATATGTGGGTTAGCTCCCTGGCCCTGGATGGAACTCAGGTGGCAGAGATTATAGCGCTGAGGCTTAACCCCTAGGCCACTAGGGAGGCCCATAATATTTTAGTCTTATTCCTTATGATATCACTAACCCACATTTCTATACTTAGAAATAAGTCCTCAAACACCAGTATAACTGAGAAGATATACAAAATGGTTTAAAGGACTGCTAGCAGTCTGCCAGAGAACAGAATTTGAAGAGAGAAGACCTAAACTTTCTCAGCAGTTGGTAAGTCTAATCTGGAGTGCAAAAGAGTACTAAAACAAAGTCCCAGGCAACCTGAAAAAACTTGGATTACCACTAAAGATGGTCAAGATACAGACTGGTCTAAGACATGAACAAAAGTAGTAGAGGGGACTTACTGTGTCTTGAAGGGATTGGATGAATTGCTTACATATCAGGTTACGTTAACTGTTCAGAAGTAGAGTCATCTTCATCTTTCTTCTTTCTCCTCCTGAGCCTCTCTTCTTATTTGTATTTCACACAGAAGGATCATGCTATCTAGGAAGTATCAAATCAGAAAAGACAGTAACAGATTTGAAATAGGAGTTGTAATAGTTATTTTTAAAAGAAACCTACACCGGGCCTCCCCGGTGGCGCAGCGGTTGAGCGCTGGGTTGCGAAGCTGCCCGCGGCCTGTGCGGCGCCGGTTCGATCTCCAGCTGCTCCCCGGCCTCCGGAGGAGGGTCCCACATGGCGCGCAGACCTCTCCTGCCACCCGCTGCTCCCCTCAGCAGTGTACTTCGGTCCTTCTGCCTGCTCTGCTCCCCGCTCTGGCTCTGGTGAATTCTCTCACCCTCCCGCGCTTCTGACTGTACCCAGTGCATGTATAAACAAAACAAACAAACAAACAAATAAATAAATAAAACATGCCTCTATAAAAAAAAAAAGATTATTAAAAAAAAATAAAAAAAAATAAAAGAAACCTACACCTGTGAGAAGACTTTAAAACAATAATAATTATAGTTATCACTTACTGGATATCTATCTACCAGTCTACATTTTTTATACTAGTGAATCTAAATATTTTAATAGCTCTTGCTGTTAAGTATTAGCATGTCCATTTTAGCTAAAGAAAGTGAGGTTTCTAGAGATTGTGTAACTCAGTGAAGCTACGCACTAGTGAGGGATTCAAATTTAGGTAGCTTTGTCTCTAAAAACCAGACTTTTATAGAAGAAAAGGTTATATTTTCTCTCTACTGGAAGCACATATTTTACCAGGGGCTGGGTATTAGTGTTTTCACTCTGTCAGTATAGTAGGATTAGTATCGACAAGTGATATTCTCTGGGAAATCACTCTCCAAACAGGGTACATGTACTTTAATATTCATGATATTAAATCTTAGAGTTTTCTTTTATTAACTTGAATGTCAATGGGCTGTGTAACCCAGTTGGGGGGAAATGAGGATACCAAAGCACTACAGATGAAGGACTCTGGGTTATTGAGAGAATAAGAAAATGTTTTACTTGAGAGACTTTTTTTCTGACTGGAACAGGTGGTGTGTGGAACTGACTAAAGTGATGAATATGTCATTCATCACTAAAGTGATGAATCTGTCTATATTAAAATAAATGACTTAATTGAGACTGATATTAACAATTTTGATTGGCCAGCTTTATACTTTAAAGTAGGAATAATTGCTCTATAAAATATGTTACTCTTATGTTTGTGATTATACTATGTTTATGTTATATAACCTTCCAGGAGGAAGATGAAGGAAAGGGAAAGGAAATGGAATACGAGGGTAAAAACCAAGAAAAAGCAGCAGTTATAGTTATTTAATAGTACTGGATCCTTCTTCCATCATCCCAATTTTCAGGTTTGAGGATCATCAAGAAGTTCCTGACTCTGGAATCATTATGGTTTATTTGTAAGAATTGATATTACTTTTTTTTCAAAGACTTATTTATTTACTTATACAAGCACTGGGTACAGTCAGAAGCGAGGGAGGGTGAGAGAATTCACCAGTGCCAGAACGGGGAACAGAACAGGCAGAAGGACCAAAGTACACTGCTGAGGGGAGCAGCGGGCACTGCAGGAGAGGTCTGCGTGCCATGTGGGACTCTCGCCTGCCGCCGGGGATTGAACCAGCGCTGCAGAGGCTGCGGGCCGCTTTGCAGCCCAGCACTCAGCCGGGCACCACCAGGGGAGGTCTTTAATATTACTTCTTATAGAGGGAAGAAATCTGTTTTGGGAGTGAGAGAAGGCCAATTTTTGAATCAACTGAAGTCCTAACTGCTGACATTCTCTGACCCAGCCTTGGGATTCTCCATACTTCACTGTACTGGGAAACAATGGGACAGACAAATGGAAGCCTCACTGCTACTTTTCCACAGCTTGACCCAAATATGTAAAAATGAATTACAGGTCACTAATTACTGTTTCTATTCTGCTTAAGTATCATGAAAAAACTGTATTTTCTTTCTTTTCCTTCCTCTCTCCCTTCCCTCCTTCCTTCCTTCTTTACTTCCTTACTTTCTTTTTGATTAACATTGGTTTACATTGGTTTGCATGCCACCAAATCACCATAGCTCACCACCATAATATGAGTCCTTTTTCCAATTTTACCTCCAACATGTAAGGAACTTAGACTCTCTCATGCCTGTTCTTACAAAAATAGTTGAAAAACATAAATCATTGATTTTTGTTGGTTTTATCAGACAGCGTAGGGCAGTCACCCCCAAGGTAGTCAAATTCAAGTCACAGGAGAGAACTACATACCAGAATAGAAATCTCTGGAGTTAAAAACTGTTAGTAATGCTTAAGTGGTAATTTTGAAGAATTTGGGGGCCTGATTGTGGACTAGGCTGAGAGTGAGAACTTCTTAAGGTTTCAGTATTACAGTGTGTTACCTCTAGAAACCAAAGCGTCCCTTCTGGCTCTGCTAGCTGGGGAAGATGGATCATTCTACAGTATGTCTGAAACACTACCTGCTTTCCTTCCTTTGTCCTCGTACTCTGATTTTGAGGTAATCCTACACTGAGGCCTCAGACATCTCCCACCCTTCAGGATGGATTTCAGAGTTTGATTTTCTAACTGTTTGAAGACAACAGTGACCACATATTTGTGCTAAGTGGAAGTTTTCAGAAATACGTAATGACTAATGTTTTGATCTATGGGTAGTTGGACTGAGTACAAGGGCAGGCAAGGCACTGGAAGATCCAGTGGCTGCTGCATTAATTATTATGAAGACAGTGATAATTGAACTTTTATTAACATTGGAAACTTTGAAAAAAATAAAAAGACAGGCACACAGTATTTGTTTCCCACGTAAACCAAAGGACCTTTATGGAAACTTTCAAAAAGTTTCTTGTGGGTTGTTTCTGTGGCTAATTAAGCTGAAAATCAAGTCTAAGATCTGAATATAAGATGGCAGGTCTGGGAAATAGAATAAAGGTATCATCTTCACAACTGTTATATTTTACACTAGAATCTTGATAGGGAGAGAGTGGGATCCTAAAACCTAGCATAACTTTTTATTTGGTTCAGTGGGCCTGAGAACACCAACTTGCTGAATTTTCCTTAATCTTCTTGATCACTGGAGACAGCCCAAGAAGAAGTCATCAGAAAACAGCCTACCCTTTCCTAGGGACTATGTATTGACTTGATCTAAAGCAAGTTGTCATATATTTGATATTATAATGATCCTGACTGAGATGTTACATGTATTGGCATTGCTATGTCCTTGACTGATGGAAAGGTGGGGTTATGTGAGGTAAACCAACTTCATTTATCAATTAAAATAACCACTTGTTTATGAGGATGCTGATAAACTTATAAACGGCAAGGGCAGATAAAACCTGGCTGTCTGAGAGGTTCTGCCTAAATCAAAAGTTAACAAGTGGTCCTGATAATGTGCCTCTGAAAAGTGGTATAGTCACCAAATTTTAGCCAATTCAAGATACTATGTACTCCACAGCTATAGTTCTCAAGCCCTCTTCAGATCCACCAGGGACTCTGTCTCTGAAAAGTTGCCTTTCCCTCTAGGCATATGATGGATGGGATGCCAGAAACCCTCTAGACAGGACCCCACTTGTCCTAAGCAGTCTCCCATGCCTTGCCAAGAGGTTGTAACTTTTCCCTTTTTTCTGCCAACTGAATTCTATGTTTATATTACTATAATATGGGCCCCACTCCAATAAGTTTATACTGTGCTTATATGCATTTGGTTTGAGTCATAAGTAAAACCTTCCCATTTTTATGATCAGATCTCAAATCTGGTAAAACACAAAGGTCTCAAAAGATAGTGTTTACTTTCCAAAAAACTGTCCCTAATCTATCTCATTGGTTCCAGAGCAATCAAATCTCATCACAGTCCAAGGAGAAAAGAATAGGCTCTGCTCTAGCTACATGAAGCTCTGAAGTAATATGTGATACCAGTAATCAGGGAACCAAATGTGGGGCTGGATCCAAATTAAAGGTTTTGGTCTAGGAATAGAAGTATGGATACATTTATCATGACAGAGCGGAAACAAAAGTATAATATGTCTGTGTTCTGAGAGACTCACTGATGTATCTACTGATGTGTCTATGCCCATTGAAGACTGGGCATAGAATGAATGAAATCTTGAATGAAAAAAATCTTGGTAGCCAAGACCCAACAAAGGCAAAAAGGCAAATTAAGTATGAATGTTGTGTCGTCTCCTGAAACAGGCAAACTTGAAATGCTGAGAGAGGGTAAAGGAAATCCAGGAAGTTTGGGTGAGGAAATATGATGAAAAATACTCTTTGGTTCCACCTGCAATGATTTGAATATGGCTTTAATTTCCAGACCTCTTTAATATTTTTTTTTAAAAGATAGCTGCTGACTGTCACCTTAAAGGATTAGATTTACATACTCCTCTCCAGGAAATAATTGAATGGGAAGTGTGCTGTGAGATCTGAAGATCATTAACGGTTATGAGGAGATTTGAATTTGTGCCTTCTGAGTCTATTGGGCCTCACTTCATGCTCAGGCCTCTGAACTCTACTCTTTTTCTTGACTAGAATGATCTTAGGGATGGCTTATGCTATTACCTCAACCATAAAACCTAGTTTACTGTCATTGACTTCATTGCCAACAGTCATCACAGGCCAAGTCCCTCCCATGTCCCCAACACACAAATAAACAAAACTTAGAGGAGCCCACTATACTAGACATTGGTTGAGACCCACATTGGGAAGCTCCTATTTTCTCCATAGTTGCCCAGAGAGCCCAGGTGTCATAACCTGACATGTCTCTAGAGCAGTTAACTCTTGAGCTAGGCTTTGACCAATAGGATACAGTACCTAGAGAATCAGTAGGTAATTCACTACTCTTTCCTCCCTACCTCAATTCCCAAAATAGATCCAAGTTACAGTCCTTTACAACTTCTCCTTAAACAACTCACATAATAGAATGATCAATTATGCTCTTGAAGTTATGGTAAACAAACTAGATTTTATTGACTCTCATTGATTATAGTCCCTGTTGCTTTTATCATTTATTTTGCTTCCATAGTTGCCCCCCTTCCATACTCTTACTAAAATGTCAGAGTATAAATTTTGGCCTCAGGTCCTGTTTTCTAGGGGAGTTAGATGAATACACTCTTTTTCCAGACTTGGTCTGGAAATAGCAAGTCAATGTCAGGCTTACAATGAAATTAGGTGTTCCAGGGCCAATGCAAAGTCACCCATAATACCATTTTATTATTACAAAGAGTGAGTAATTCTAAATTTCACATAGTTTAGTATATTTTAAGTTTTATAATATTAATGTATTTTCATGACTCTCTGGTCAGCTGGATCTTCTTACTGAACTATCTTTATAGGTACAGACTGATATACAGATCTATGTCAATGTCTATATATTTATCAATTATACACAGGCATATCTCTTAATTTTATATCTTTTGAAATTATTTTTATGATTATTTCTGACATTGGAGTATAGATGAGATAGTAATCTATGATAATGTAATTTAGAAATGGTTAGTTCTTTAAAGATAATCATGGAAGATTATTAATAAAATTTTAAAAATTAGAAGGGAGGGAGGAGCACAAGGGACTGTGGTGATGATGCACATGTGAATTGGTGGTGGAAATTCTATGGGAACTACACCTGAGAAAAGAAAGCAAACATTGTTTGAAAATGAGCAATGTTATATATATATTAATTAAAAATTAAAAACTACAGAATTTTCAAAATACAGGGCATTATTACTTTTTATGCATATGTGGTCATAAAAAGTGCAGTAAAGTCTCATGAGATTTTATAGCTGAAAAAGAACTTTAGATGTCATTTTAAAGTAGATTATTTCATTTTATCCAAAAGGATAATGAGACCCAAAAACATGATCAAAATAACATCTTTCATCATTCTCATCAGGATGAGAGGTGAGAATTCCTAGTTCATTTTCCTGTATGTTACATTGGTCCAATTTATATCCATAACTTTTTGTTGTCATTCTTTATTTAAAAATAAGATGGGGGTGGACCTCCCCTGGTGGCGCAGTGGTTGAACACTGGGCTGTGAAGCTGCCCACAGGCTTGGCATCGCCGGTTCGATCCCCGGCCACCAGCAAGGGTCCCACATAGCACGACAGACCTCTCCTGCTGTGACCGCTGCTCCCCTCAGCAGTGTATTTCGTCACTCTGTCTGTTCTGTTCCCCGCTCTGGCTCTGGAGAATTCTCTCACCCTCTGGCTCTGGAGAATTCTCTCACCCTCCCGCACTTCTGACTGTACCCAGTGCTTGTATAAATTAATTAATTAACTAATTAATTAATTAATTAATTAAAAAATAAGATGGGGGTGGACCTCCCCGGTGGCACAGCGGTTGAGCGCTGGGTTGCGAAGCTGCCCGCAGCCTCTGCGGCACCAGTTCGATCCCCAGCTGCTCCCTGGTCACCGGAGGAGGGTCCCACATGGCGCGCAGACCTCTCCTGCCGCCCGCTGCTCCCCTCAGCAGTATACTTCGGTCCTTCTCTCTGCTCTGCTCCCCTCTCTGGCTCTGGTGAATTCTCTCACCCTCCCGCGCTTCTGACTGTACCCAGTACTTGCATAAATAAATAAATAATCAAACAAACAAACAAACAAACAAATAAATAAATAAATAATTCTTTAAAAAAAATAAATGAATAAAAATAAGATGGGAAAGAGCAAGAGACTTACACAAGTCTGAGATTGAGAAATTACTCCAATCTATTTTCTATAGAATGACCACCATTAGGACAGAATTTAAATGAATAGATTCTCTTTCATGAAAGCATTTATTTTTTCAAGTAGATTTTATTGCAGAAACATTGGTTAGTAACATTATGTATATTATTATACATATATGTTAGTATTATTATGTATATTATGTATATTATTATATTATATTATTATATGTATATTATGTATATTATATTATATTATTATATGTATATTATGTATATTATTATACATATATGTTAGTAACATCACGTGTATATAATTATAATTCTACATCTGTGTAGACTATGTCATGATCACTACCAAAAGTTTAGTTTCCAGCCATCACCATAATACACTTGACCCCTTTACATATTTCCTCCACACACTTTCTTCCCAAAGGTAGCATCAATCTGCTTATCTGTATCTAAGAGATGGGGTTTGATTGTCTGTTGTATTATGAATATTTCAATAAAAAGTAAATTCAAGGGGGCAAATTAATGAGGGATGATTTGGAGAGATGGAGCTGTAAACAGTATTCTGGTTAATGGTAAAACTATTATTTTCATTTACTCCATACTAGTAATTATTATTTATTATTATTTTTTAAAGATTTATTTATTTATACAAGCACTGGGTACAGTCAGAAGTACGGGAGGGTGAGAGAATTCACCAGAGTCAGAGCAGAGAGCGGAGTAGGCAGACTGATGAAGTACACTGCTGAGGGGAGAAGTGGGGGGCAGGAGAGGTCTGCAGGCCATGTGGGACTCTCGCCCAGTGGCCGGCGATCGAACCGGCGCTGCAGAGCTTTGGGCAGCCTCGCAACCCAGTGCTCAGCTGCTGCGCCACTGGGGAGGCCCCATACTAGTAATTATTTGATATTTGATTAACAAAGTGTTCAGCAATTAGGGATATTAAAACATGCCTGTCCGAAAAACAAGAACACTGACTGATGCTAATGCCAAGAATATTTCATTTTTTCCCAAGTGTATAGGCTATTTAGGCAGGTTTCTGACCGTGTTTTGGGCTATGTCTTCAAGTGTCCTCTGTCATTTTCCCCTCAGATTGTTTCCCAAAGTGTACTAGAAAGTGAATGATAGTATGAAAGCATGGAGAAAACTCTGCAAAGCATTTCATATTATATTCTTTCTTTTCATGAGCACAGTTATGTAATTCCCTTGAATTCTGTGTTTTGTGAATTTTGGATGTTTTGCCTGACTTTTGAAAACCGCTTAAATTATGCCATTTCTTTCTGGCATGGGAAAGTTCATTTCCCCCCCGACCATGAAGCTAAGGGAGCTTCTAACACTTTATCCTCATTTAAAATCCAAATGGCATACAGTGTGACTATTACCCAACTTGACAGCTTTCAAAATACAGAGGGCATGGTGACACAGGGATAATTTTAACAAGTGGCTTCCCACTCAATCCTTGACATCTGGAGTGTGCTCTTTCCACAAGCAGTGCTATTCCAACAGCAATTTGTTATGTAATATATCCATTCTGCAAAATGGATAAATTGAGATGATTACCTGAATACATTCAGAAAGCACCTTTAAAACAATGAGCTGAGTCAACAAAGGCAAAATAATGCTGCCCTGACTGTTCCTCTTTCTTTACCTGAGGCTGTTTTCAATTTCTTCCCCAGCAAGAAAACTATTACACTACCAAGGCACCAATCTTTGAAATGACAGTTATTTCTCCACTTCTGGGCAATAACAATTTAAGACAAAAGACTTTATCTAGTCTTGGGCCATTTGTAGCTCTACAAAGAAATTTCTGCTGGTGAAAAAGTGAAATTGTTTTCAATAAATGTCTAAATGCCAGTAAGTTTCAAGTATCAGAATAATGCCTCAACTCTCACATAGTAGCACATTAAGCTGTGGCCATTGTTGCCTAAGTCTTGGCAAAACTTTTTTTTTTTCTTTCACTTACTTAAATGGCCATGATCAGTATCAAGATGATCAACCTCACTGCTTGTCCTTCAATTTTTACATGCCATTCCTGCTGTAAATCAAAGGTGGTGGAGAAACTCTACTTTTCAAATTCAGAGTCATTGGTTAGCCAATATGATACAAAATATGCTTTATCCCAAAATATTAGTAAACTTGTGTAGAAAAATATTTAAATCACTCTGTAGACTCAGAAGCTGAAAGTTATTCCTTAGCATTTGATCCAGAGAAGGATATGTACCTAGTACCTATGTTCTCTCTCTTAGTAAGTATTCACCACATTTAAATCCCTGGGACATTTGTCAATCTAGACACTATCTTCAGTATCTATACAAAAATTGATAGGGTGGTTGACTGATCACGAATGTGACCTACACTGAGATTCTTGTGCACTGTTGGTGGGAATGTAAATTGATACAGTCTTAGAGAACATAATGGCAATTGCTCAAAAGATAGAAATAGAACATCCAGGCCTCCCTGGTGGCGCAAAGGGTTAAACACTGCACTGTGAAGCAGTCTGCAGCCTCTGCAGCATGAGTTTTATCGCAGCCTGCCAGAGAGAAACCCACATGGCGAAGCAGACCTCTCCTGTCTCGCCCGCTGCTCGCCTCAGAAGTCTGTTTGGCTGTTCTGTTTCCCACTCTGTCTCTGCTGAATCTTCTCACCCCCCGAATCTCTGGCCTGTGCCCCAGCTCTTGTATGCATAAATAAATAAATCTTAAAAAAAAAAGAAATAGAACTTCATGTGATCTAGTTATTTTTTTCTTGGTATTCAAGTGAAGAATACAAAAAGACAATACTAATTAAAGAAGATTTATGTACCCCATGTTCATAGAAGCATTATTTACAATAAACAAGAGCTGCCCAGCTACAGGTGACTGGATGAAAAGATATGATAGATATACACAATGAAATACTATCCAGTGGTTAAATAATATAAACCAATGGCATTTGCGCCAACATGGATAGAGTCAGAAGGGATTATAATATGCAAAGTCAGAAGGAGAAAGACAAACATCATATAATTTCACTCATATGTGGTACATTAAGAAAGAAAACAAACACTGAAGTAAACAAAAATAAACTTTTAGACTGAGACTGAGTTAGTCGTTACCAGACAGAAAAGGGAAAGATGGGTAAGTTGGACAAAAGGTGCCAATTGTATAATGAAACAGATTTGGGCTTTCAGTCAGGCACTTAAAATAGTATACACAGATGTTGACGTGTAATAATGCAGACCTGAAACTCATTTATCATGCAATGTTACTTTAATATACAATTTTTAAAAATAGGACCCACAGTACTTTTTATAGGAAGTACTTGAACTAGAGATATGAAATTATAAAATCCTATCATGCTCTGAGAAAGTTGATGAAAAATTTGCAGACCTGAAACCTTTCAGACATTGCATATTTTAGTAGTCCATCTTTTAAATTCTCCACAGCGAAACTCTCTTCTGAAACTTGATGTTTTGAAATTATTCTCTTATCTGAGACCAGTTAAACATTTGATAGGATTTTTAATGTCCAGAATACTTCTGCAAATGTCTTACCTATTAAAAAGTACATAAATCATAAAAAATAATACTTAACTTTAAACTTAAATAATTTTTGAAACACTATACCAAGGTCCTATTTATTTTGTGTAGAAACATTAGCAATATTTTATCTTCTTTCTTTTGAATAAAGACCAATGTTTTCCTGAGGCTTTATGGTTTGATATTCTTCATGCTTCATGTTTTAGTTTGAAACAAAAAAGCTAATAATGGTACCATGATATCTTGATTTTGAACATATTCTTGTCTCTAAAAGTGAGAGGAATACAGTATGATTTGAAGTTTTTTGAAGAGTTTATTGGAAATTTAATATCATTAAAGAATAATACCAACAATATTAAAGTATCTCTGATTAACCAATATATCCATTGTGTTATATGATCTATAAGATAGACTTATTTCTACTTTACATAAGATGAAAAATCTTTGTACAACTCTACATTAACAATTAAGTGAAAGAGGCAGAATTTGACCCATATGTTGATATATGAATGACAATATACATAAATCCTGCATAGCAACTTAAGGTCACTAGTTGGGCTTGATTATCTTAATACAACACATTAGCCATAGGCATGCCAGTGCAATAGCATATGAGCCTGTTTGATGCTCATATAGTATAACACCCAGTTCATTACCAACGATTTCCTATAGTCGTGCTGTCCAAGGAATTGTTCTTTGGCATTGCAACTTAAACCCACTTGGGTTTTAAAGAAGTTCATGTCTTTCCTCAAATCCTCCTTGTGCTAGTAACATTTACCATTTGATTCATGTTAACTGTGAAAAGTTGAAAAGTATACCACATCCACTCTATTTTTTTCCCAGTGTCCTCTTTATTTCTATTTCTTCCAATTGTTCTCACAGTGCTGATATATTTTACATATTATTGGTAATTCTTATATTTTATAATTAAATTTCAATTTGACCATGATCTTTTCCCCTTACATATCTTTGTGGCTCTCTTATATTCCTAATGGTTCTGTCTTTATACTGACTTCTAGTTGGCTCCAGCAATGGATCACCAACATATACTCAAATATGTTTTTTCCTAGTTTGTTCTTACGTGCTGTGTTTGTTCATGTCTTTTTCTGAATTTTCTCCATCCTGGTATCTGACAAAAATTTACAATGATTATAATATTTATCTACCAGATGTCTTAGAAGCCAATATCTTGAGTGTATTCCCGCAGTATGCTCAGGTGAGGGAAGTGTGCTGATCTATTCCTATTAGCTTTTATAGCTCCAGGTGCTTTAAAAAGATAGGGAGAAATAAAGGAGAGATGGTAAGTTCAACACACACTCAAAGCTATGAATTTTATCAGTAGGCACTTAACTCTCAAGATATATTATGATAGCAATTCACAGAAAACTCATTTTTATTGTTGTTGTTAGGTTCAACATTAATCTAAGCACCTTTCCTCCTTGTATTTCTTATCCAGCATTTCAACTGGAAACAAACTGTGAAATAAAATGAGTATCAAACAAAAACATAAAAAGAAACACAATATTTAAAAAAATTGTGAAATTTATGGATACACTCTTAGTTTGTTCCTCAGAGATACTGCCTATTTAGTTTAATATTTATAACAATTTTCATGTTTTATTTTCCCTAATCTTACAGGTAAGGGAATTAAAGTGTTGAACACTAAAGTAAATTTCTCATGATTACATGAATAGTAAAAAGCAGAACAAAACTTGACTGTAGGATTCTCTTCACATAGTTTGAAACAGATTTAATAAATCTTTATAAATGTCCATTCCATTCATATTTAACTTCATTCTTCCAAATGCATATTATCAGTATAGTTCTTCTCAAACTTTTCCTACTAATATACCTCATTTTAGAAGATATTAACATGAAAATATATCAAGCAGAGGTTGGGAAACTTACTCTAAATTTTCCACAAACTATCTCTAGGGCCTCTGGTTATAACTAATTCATTGAAAATTTACTTCCTTCTATGTAATATACCTCTTTATTTCAATATAAAAACTAAAGATCAACTCATAAAACACAAAACTAAACTTTCTAACTTTTCACTTTGATGAAGCATTGTCATATGAGATTTATTCTGAAGATTTTGTCAAGTGTGCTGAATAAAGGCTCAAGCAGCATTCCCCCAAGATATAGCTAGGGAGACAGAAATTCATAGTCTTGTCCTTAACAAGTTCACAAAGATTTATATATACTTGCCTTCATTTCCTCTAAATTTCTCTAGACTCAGTTCAGGTGCATTCAGCTAGCAGTCTTCCAAATATTCTAAGAAAGTTCCTATTGTAGCCCCTTTGCTTTTACGGTTTCTCTGCCTGAGATTCCCATGGCTCTCTCTCTCTTCAGTTAGAATTAATTTAGCCTTAAATGCCAGCTTCTCTGGGGATTTCGTTCTAACCACACCTAGTAAATAGTGTCCCCTCTTCCTCTACCCACACTCTTTTAAAAAATTAGCTTTATACTTTATTTTATGCTGATATGTGTATTAATTGTGTCCTGTCTCAGAGTGGCTGCCCCAAGAGGTAAGGATATTTTCTCCACTGTTTGTATGAATCAAAGATAAATCATGAGGCCTCCCTGGTGGTGCAAGGGGTTAAGGTGCAACATATGAAGCTGTCCGCAGCCACAGCAGCATGAGTTTGATCCCCCAGCCAGCCAGGGAGCTACCCACATGGTGCAGCAGACCTCTCCCGTCTCACTCACTGCTTCCCTCAGCAGTGTACTTTGGTCAATCTGTCTGTTCTGTTCTCCACTCTGTCTCTGGTGAATCCTCTCACCCCCCATATCTCTGGTCTGTACCCCATATATAAATCTTAAAAAAGATAAATCAAACCCATATACTTATCATAAAAATTAGTATTTTGAATCTTAGTAGGTTGTTGATGGACTCTCCAGAGAGATTATCAGGCTTGGAATCTAAGCCACCAAGCACATTGTTGAAGCCTCATCATAGGGATGTTTTAACATAACCCTATAACCACAGTAACTGGAGTCAGATGCCACTTTACACTGATTTGTATGCTATTTTATCTGTCATTTTAACAAACTTTCTAAGAATGGGCCCTTTTGAAAATCATTAAGTCCATGCAAAAGCATTTTTTTTTCTTTAATGGATATTGTGATGTTTGGAACAGTTTTGTTTTCTCTGCATAGTAGCTAATGACTTTGGTTATACACAATTTGATCTCAAAATATCTTTTCCACTTTTAAATAATTGAATACTAAAGTGACATATTGCCTCTTTGTATGTTTAAAGACCTGCTATGGGAAGTTAATATTGAAATAAAATGTCTAATCTTTTAATTAGCCATAGAATGTAAAGGGTTCAAATCCCCAAATCTGTAAAAATTAAAACCTGGGCTTTCAATATATTACCACATAATGGTGCTGCCTGTTTATATATTCTTTTAAAAATCTTAGTGGTTGTTTTCTTCAGGTGTATTTGTTGTTTTAAATGCATTCTGCTTCTTTGTTCTCATACTTGGGTGTCCTCAGATTACTTTAGTGTAGTTGGAGTCTGGTAACTTTTTTGGACTATGTCATATCACTACCATTCTGTGACCATTTCTTGTGGGATATGGCATGATATAAAAAAAATTTCTACCTACTCCTGTAAGGACAGACATATGTGTGTATGAAATGACAATTTTGTATTTTCTAGGTTCTGGGATTTTGGGAGGGAGGGCATGCTATCAATGCTTAGAAACACAGAAGAAAAGATATTTTGATTTATAATATTTTATATTTACATTTTAAAATTTATCTAGAAACAGGTAATGGTTATATCATGTTTAGGCATGCTAATTATGGCAAGTTCTATTAATATTTGTATTTATCTTAATCTATTACCTTAGGAATGGCTCTATAACCCAAAGGGTGTCACTTACTATAATGATGCCTATTTTAGAGTAGGATAAATACAAACTTTTAGAAGAGAAAAAAAATACATGTTTTACCTTTGGACATTAACTGCTTCTCCCAACACATACACATACTCATTTACACACACTCATGAAAACATTTTCCTAAAAATAATAAGCCTTAGATATTATATGGCCAAAGTTATTGTTAAAAATCACATTTCTCACTTTACAATTCCCCACATAACTAACAATATTCAAATATCATTGAGATGTGACATCAAATGATATAGAATATCAAAGAATGACTGAACAGGTAGAGAAATGTTCCTTCCATTATAAACAGGGAAGAGTTGAGTTTTCACTTTGGTTTGACACTGCATAGTTGTGGTTAATGTCAATCAAATTCCTTCATTCCTTTGAGCCTTGGGTTTGTTCTGTTTTATATTTTAATCTACAATTTAAGACACTCGAACAAGTTTGCTGTAATTCTTCAAAGCACTAATATTCTGTACTTTTATGTTTGGCAATCACTGCATTGGCACAGAGACACAAGCAGGGTTGAGCACAGAAGTACTCTGGGTTTGTAGTTGTATCCTTGGAGGTCTTATTACAAGTGACTGAAATGGTCTTTTGTGAGAACCTGAGGAGGACAGCCAGATCCTAGAGTTTCTGGACAATTCAGGATCAAATCAGAAAGAAGAAGGATAAATGCCATAAGGCAGGAAATGTTTCTACCCATGTATGTCAGGGTCCTCATTCAGAGCTTATGGGGGGCTGGGGATCCTCACCAGCCTTGATTTCTACTGTCTCTGGTGATATTGCTCCTACTCTTGACCTACAATGATTCAAAATTCAACTTGTGGGCCTCCCCGGTGGCGCAGCGGGTTGAGTGCAGTGCTGTGAAGCTGTCTGCAGCCTCTGCAGTGCCAATTTGATTCCTGATCAGCCAGGGAGATTCCTACATGGCCGGGCAGACCTCTCCTCTCTCACCCACTGCTCCCCTCAGCAGTGTACTTTGGTCCTTCTGCCTGTTCTGCTCCCTGCTCTGTCTCTGATGAATAGTCCCACGCTCCCACGCCTCAAGCCTGTACCCTAGTGCTTGTATAAATAAATAAATTAAAAAAAAATTCAACTTGAAAAATTCTCTGGTAAGGAAGGTAAGTCTTGCTAAGTCATTCTAAGTCTGTCAGAGGCATAAGAATGGGAAACACTAATTTGTTCAAGAAAATAATAGTTTGACAACTCACCGAAATTTACTGATCTATATACTAAGCTATCTGTATTTGGCAATTTTCTCCTAAAAAATACATATCCAGGGCCCTCCCTGGTGGCACAAAGATGTTAAGTCTCAGCACTATGAAGCCATCAGCAACCACTACAGCAGGAGTTCGATCCCCAGCCAGGGAGCTAACCCTCACAGTTAGCTCCTCTCTATCTCGCCCGCTGCTCCCCTCAGCAGTGTATTTCAGTTAATTTGCCTGTTTTGCTCACCACTGTGTCTCCCCACTCTGTGAATCCTCTCACCTCCCTGCACCTCTGATCATAACCCAGCTCTTGCATGCATAAATACATCTTTAAAAAAAATACGTATTCAATCTGTTGATTTTTAGAATTCCTACCACCCATTTGGTGATTACATAATTTCTTTTGTTGAAGCAAATCTCATGTGTTATCTGCTTCTAGCCTACAGAATTGTTGGTTTTCTCATTATACTCTAAAGTGAAGACTATAGTCACAGGTGATATATTAGTGTTATGATATCCTGTACCTTGAAGAACTTTCCCAATGCAGAACATTTCTGCTATCTTATGCAGAGCACATTGCACCAGCAGAAATTTAACTTGCTCAACCCTATTAATGGTAGAAAGCTAATGGGAGGAATGTGTTAAGTTTATCATTCTCTTTAAATTCTGGCTAAAAAGTTTGTGTATACTGCAGAGAGTTAATCAAGTGAAAAAATAGAATAATACAAGCAATATAAATTTTTGGCAATATCTTATTGAGACTTTTTTATTTACTTAAAATTCCTAAAAATGTAATTTAAAAGAAGAAAGCATATTTTTAAAATTGCTTTTCTGAAAACTTTTGGGAACTCTTTTTCAGCCAGGTGAGGTGTCTGAACAAATATCCCTCCATCCAAGACCATACAGAGGCCAGAAATGTTACTAAAGTTTGGTATTTTAATTTAATGACATTGCACAGAATCTATCTTTGAAACTGGTCTTGTTTGATCTCTATTTTAGGAATTTATTATGGCATCCTGCTAGAACACCTATGTCCAAGGAACTCATCACTTTGCAAACTATTTTATTTTTAGACAAAATTTAGCAATCAGAACTATAATTAAAACCATGTTTTTATGTCAAAACTAAATTGCTTTCTGATCTTTTTTTTCTCACTGTTTCCATTCTTGCCCATTACAGTTAGGGTAAGTTTTATTCTAATGACAAATTCCACAGATGCAGTTTTCTCTTGCTGAATGAATATCTCTAATTCTTTCACTGGTGCCCAAGCTTTCCAGAATTTTACATTTCTAACTGATTTTCTCTGGACCGACTATTGGCCAACTGTCTTTTAAAAACACAGTCACCATTGTGTGCAGAATAGGGTGGGTTTTAAGTACATTTAAGTTAAAAGACATTTATTAAATAACTATTATAACATTTCTTAGTCTTTTACCAGGCTCTGTTTTTTTCCCCCAGAAATTAATTTTAAACCAGTTTATGTTTTTCATTGATTTTCATTTTCACTGCCACTCCACAAACCCTTGTGGAAGGCTACTGGGTGATTCCCATGAGAAAATTACACAGACCCACCCACAGAGTCCTAAGATCTTATGTCCCAGCTGCCTTTCATGCACCAGACTCTACTTGTTTGTCATACAGGCAACATGCTGAATCCAGAAAAAACAATAACCACAACTAACTGGACGTTGTCTTTCATGTGGAGGTTGAAGAAAGACCTATGGACTCATCTTAAGTTAGTCATCTGCTTAATTGCATGCTATAGTGAAAAGGAAATTAGTCTGGGAATCAAGAGCCCAGTCTTGTGGTAGGTAATGTGCCATGTAGACATACTGTTCTTCAGCTTTTATTCATTTCCAATATCAGTGTTCCTTTTGTTGTTCTCATTCTCCTTGCCACTCAAGCCTACAAATATAATCGTTTTTCACTATTACCAGTTATGCAACTTGTTGTTCTCTTAATCTTCCAACACTTCTGTAAAAATTCCTTCAACTATTTATTTCAATATTCTTTTTTTCTGAAAGGGTTCTGTCTGATACAGATTTCTGTATCAGTTTTTTCATCTGTAAAATGGGAATAACAATAATATACACTTTATAGTACTGTCTTGAGGGTTAGTAAAATAATATAAATATTTAGCATAGAACCTGATAATAGTGTAATAAATGTGAGATGTTAATATTGTTGCTATTCTTAGGGAGTAGTTTATGGAGGGTATGATGTGGTATTTGAAGTATGATAAGTTTGACTGCATATTGTACCCAGTCCTTTTAGTGTAATAAAACTTATCAGAGATATTACTTATGATCCTTTGTCCAACAAATAAACTCAATTCTCAATACCAAAGCTAGATAGAGTACTTGGTGATGACAGCTTGTTACATTAATATTTTATAATAATGGTAGAAGAAAACTAAACACAACAAAACAAAAGCAGACAATTATAAATCAGAGACATCCTGCAGGGGAAGAGGAAGGAGCAGGATCAAAGGGAGGGAGGGAGGAGCACAGGGGACTGAGGTAATGGTGCACGGGTGCATTGGGGAAGGAAACTATGGGGACTACACCTGATAGGGTGGGGAGAAACAAATACTGTTTAAAAATGAACAATGATGTAAAAATAAAAAAAAACATAAATAACTATAAAATATAAATATCCAAATGATTTAAACTTTATCCAGTGAGGGGTATAAATGAGTTTAACTTCATCCTCTGAAAAGTCTCCTTTTTCAATCCTGCCTTCCCGATCCTGCCTTTGAGGAAAGTTGTGTGGATGGTTTTCTCCAAGTTCGCTACTCATTACATAAAAGCAAACTGCATTTGGACATGAGATAGAGACAAGATGCCTCTTTTCCTCAAATGGATTTCAAAAATGTGTAATACTTTGTAGTTAGATCACAAAATGGTACATGAAAATCCTCTCTGAATATGTCCTCACAAGCCCAACCAAAACTAAATTAGAAGTTATTTTATTGTAAGAATACCTTTTGTACTTGTAAGACATGTTTTTTTCCCTACAAAAGATTCTGTCCTGCTGTCCAGAACAGCTCCCTTAATTTTGTTTTGAAGGAACAAAACCCCCCCATAAAGAATAGCAATGCCTTTATCATGTACTATAGCACTAGGTGCATCTTTATTTTATTCCAACAAGTAAGTTCTCAGCTATTTAAAAATCAACCAAAAACATAATAAAACTTTTCAGTACTAAGGAAAAGTCTTCTGTAATAAATGCATTCTCAGAGGCCATGGCTGCAAAGGAAAGGAAAAGAGATGTAAATCTAACACTCTGATGTGGTTTGTTTAGTATACATTGGAATAAAAACATGATTTTAACATTTAATGACAGCATTATCCAATTTCTCCAAGGTGCTCTGTTGTATTTAACTAAGATACACACCTTTGAGAAGGTTAGCACATCTAAAATCTTTCTGGAAACAAATTGACCATGGGTCTGTTGCCAGTGTTACAGACAAAGCACAGTATTTAGGAGAATGAGCTGTGAAATTTAAAGAACTTATTTAGCTTGAGAGCTGGAAGAAGTACCTGATTGGATCTGTGAAGTATTTAAGCTTCTCAATCAAAGTTAACATTTTCTTACCATACGATCTCTCTGTGGTTCAAACCAATGGATTAACCATTCTACATATGTGAGGTATGTTCATATTGGCCTTTCTTTGCAAAAGCCCAGTATTCAACGCTATTAAATTGCCCAGATACTTTAAGAAATGATTACTTTTAAAGAAGATTAACTTCAGGGGTCTCCCTGGTGGCACAAGGGGTTAAAAGGCAGCATGATGAAGCTATCTGAAGCCACTGCAACACAAGTTCCATCCCCGGCCAGGGAGGTGACCCACATGGTACAACAGACCTCTCCTGTCTTTCCTGCTGTTCCCCTCAGCTGTGTATTTTCATACATCTGCCTGTTCTGCTCCCCACTCTGTCTCTGGTGAATCCTCTTACCCCCCACATCTCTGGCCTGCATACCAGCTCTTGTATGCATAAATAAATAAATCTTAAAAAAAAAGATTAACTTCAATGTTCATATCAAAGGCAAACTTTTTTTAGTTCATAGCTTCAGGTCAAATTCTATTACTTTTGGATAAAGTCTGTTATGGAACTTGTGGTGCAAGAGACAAGTAAAGAGCAATCATCAGAAAGAGTTGCCAAGTTAGAGTAGGTTTCTGATCATGAGCATTTATCACATTTCAGATTATAGCATAAACAGTCTAGAAAATCCCTTCCCATTGTCAAGTACTGCCCATTTTTAAATTTCAATATTTAATGATTTGTAGAAAGTCAGTGAAAGAAGATATAGTAAAAGTTATATTATTGAGTGTAAAGGATAGATGAATTGTGAAAGTAATAATGGATGAATTTGAGTTAGAATTTCCATATAAAGATCATGTAATAGATTAGATTCTGTGCTTAGAAAGTTGTATTGTGTTGGGCCTCCCTGGTGGTACAAGGGGTTAAGCACCACACTATGAAGCAATCCGCAGCCTCTGCAGTGTGAGTTTGATCCCTGGCCGGCCAGGGAGCAACCCACATGGCAAAGCAGACCTCTCCTGTCTCGCCCGCTGCTCCCCTCAGCAGTGTATTTCAGTCTGCCTGTTCTGTTCCCCGATCGGTCTCTGGTGAATCCTCTCAACCCTCCCCATCCCTGCCCCGCATCTCTGGCCTGTACCCCAGCTCTTGTATGCATAAATAAATGTTAGTTAAAAAAAAAAAAAGGTGTACTATAGCAATACTCTGTGATTCAGTAAATAAATGGTTTTGTTTTATTATAAGACTACATGGTGAAATGAATAGTAATAAAAGGATGTTTGATTTTGAATGAATAAAGACCTATGTTTATTAAGTTTGTCTGAAATTCTAAAATTCAATTCAGTTCAAGACATTTATAAGAAAAGTAACACATTCCAGAGACTGTCCAGATACTAAATTGAAAAACTATATTATTAAAAATAATTTAGTAGGGCCTCCCTGGTACCAGAGGGGTTAAAATCTCAGTGCTGTTGAGCTATCAGCAGCCATTGCAGCATGAGTTTGATCCCTGGCAAAGGAGCTAACTCACCTGGCGCAGCAGACCTCTCCTGTCTCACCTGCTGGTACTCTCAGCAGTGTATTTCAGTAGATCTGCCTGTTCTGCTCCCCATTCTGTGTCTGGTGAATCCTCTCACCCACTGCACCTCTGGCCTACACCCTAGTTCTTATATGCATAAAAAGTAAAATCTTTTTAAAAAATGAAATAAAATATGTTATTTTGCTTTTTCACAAAAATATGGTATTTTGTGTTTCATGTTTAAATCTTTCTCGCTTTTGTATAACCTGGAAAATATCAGAAAGTATATAAAAATTAAACTTAGTGATACAAATGCAAACTCCAATGAGTTTGAGGGATTCGTAGTAGATTGAAGCTACAGGGTATGCCTCACAAGAGATACTGCATGCGATCCATTTCCTGGATGTAACTTCACATGAAATAATTTTTTATATACTTACAATTATGTTATTTTTTAGTGAGAAATCTTGTCCCTAACTTTCCCACCTAAATGCTAGGATAAAGATGAGGAAAATTTCCTTGAGTGGAACTTCAAGATCAAAGGATATACAAACTTTTAAGTTATGAAGGCAAGTATTATGTTTCTGTGCAGCATGTTGTACTCACTGTCCACCAGCTGTGTCTATAATCATTATCTGTTTAACACCACATCCTTTTATTCAAGATCCTTTATTCTTTGGCTTCTGAGTGTTCAATTACACTGAGAAATACTTTCTCCAGACTAATATCAGATTCACCCATATGTTTTATTTAAAAATACCTCAATGCTAGAATGGTGCTAGGAATATTTCTTTATGTATTTCTTCCCAAACAGGTAGGTAATTTCTCAAGACTTATTTGTGGAATGATGATTACTTTTTCCATTGATATGAAATACTACTACTTTTATATGATAAATAGCCTTGCAATTTTGAGCTACATCATAAATCCGTCTAGTTTTCTGGTACCATGTTCCTTTATATAGAGAAATTTCAACTCATATTTAATGACATCTAGGGTTATAGTATAATTTCTATTTCCACATTCATTACCAGATTTTTAAAAAGTACCTTTTACATTTGTGTGTATTATTCTAGAACTATTTTACAACCATGTTGCTAAAATAAAAATATATTGCTTATTAACTGGTGATGGAAATTTGTTTTATAATTGATGAGCATAATATTGTACCATCCAAAAAAATGCCTTTCCATTTTCTTCAGTTGCTTCTAATCTACTTTAGTATTAATTTGCTTCTAACATGAGTTTGAAATTTCAGTTCAGTTTATTCTGAGATATATTTTATTTTTTTAAAGATTTATCTGCTTATTCATACAAGAACTGGGGTACAGGTCAGTGGTGTGAGAGGTGAGAGGATTCACCAGAGACAGAATGGGGAACAGAATAGGCAGACTGACTGAAGTACACTGCTGAGGGGAGCAGCGGGCAAGACAGGAGAGGTCTGCTGAGCCATGTGGGTTGCTCCCTGGCCGGCCAGGTATCGAATTTGTGCTTCGATGGCTGCAGACAACTTCATAGGTTGCCTCTTAATCCCTTGTGCCATCAGGGAGGCCCCTGAGATATATTTTAATAATGTAGATAATATAGTTACTTATAATATATTCTAAATTTATACTATTTTGATAAATTAAAGCCATGGATTAAGTATATTAATTTTATAACCAGTTAACTTTCTTCTCATCTTGTTTTTAATGGATATTTTAGTTGATGTTCATGGTTTGACATTTATAAAATGACCTCTCTTTTTCTTTTTTTAGTTTTTAAAATATTTATTTATTTATTCATATAAGCACTGGGTACAGTCAGAAGCGCAGGAGGGTGAGAGAATTCACCAGAGGCAGAGCGGGGAGCAGAGCAGGCAGAAGGACCGAAGTACACTGCTGAGGGGAGCAGCGGGCGGCAGGAGAGGTCTGCGCGCCATGTGGGACCCTTGCCCGGCAGCCGGGGATCGAACTGGTGCTGCAGAGGCTGCGGGCAGCTTCGCAACCCAGCGCTCAACCGCTGCGCCACCAGGGAGGCCCAAAATCACGCCTTTTTCACAAAAGACAGTTTGAGATTTTTCTTTCAAGCATTCCTTAATTTGAAAGTTGCTAGTATTTTATGTTTTTTAAAATAAGCATTTATTAAAAAATTATTTTTTTTACTAAGTAATTATCTTTTTTATTGAAATGAGATTGCATTATATAAGTTTCAGGTGTGTATCATTAAGGGTGTAGTGAGGTTTTTTTGGTATCTATAGTCATACACATATTGTTCTATGGTTTCCTTTTCTTGTAGTTTCTGTATCTTATTTGAGGGAATCAGGGAATCACTAGCCTCAGAGAATGAAATGCAAAATTTCTTCTGCTTTTTGGAAGAGCTTGTGAAGGATGGGTATTAATTCTTTAAGTGTTGTTAGAATATAGTAAATGTTAGATTTTATGGGTTGTCAGGGGGCAGTTTTGAAATTGCCGGTTGAATTTATATAAGTCTGTATGGATTTTCTGTGTAGGTTTCTATATTTTCTGTTTTTTTGATATGGTTTTGGTTGTTTATATCTTTCTAAGAATATGTTCAATTTATCTAAATATCAAATTTGTTGAGTTACAGCTTGTTTGTAGTAATCCATTTTCCTTTTTTTTTTTTTTTTTAAGAAGCACATGGCACTGAAGATATGTAAGTTGAATTGAGGGTAAGACACAAAGGAGGACCTAAAACATTCAAGTTTTGAGTCCTTACCAAACAAATAGGAATAGGCCCTGGGCTTACAAAACAACAACCATACTCATAACGGCTCAGTTCTATTGAGTTTAAGGATATTTTCCCTAATATAGGTATCCAAGAGAAGTTAGAGTAAACAAAATAAATCATCCAAAGTTTTATAATGTTTTATAGTTTCCTATCATTAATTAGAAAATTATCAGGGATTCCACAAATAGGACCCAAAGAAACTCAAAGAATAGCAGGCAACATATAGATACACCAAGTGTTTGATGTTGTTTGCCTTGAGTTTTATATGAACATGCCTGTAACAGTAAATGAAATAAATGAGCATATGGGAAACTTCTCCACAAAATTGGAATCTATTTTGAAATTAAAATTCCAGAACACAAAATTTTAATAAATTATATACAGTTATCAAGAACTCAATATAGGGACTTAATATAGTGGATGAAATAGTAGATGTAATAACTAGAGGATGGGACAGTAGAAAATATTTGGATGGAAGATACAGATAAGAACGTCCTTTACATATATATTAGAGTTCCAGAAGAAAACAGAAAAATAGATTTAACGTAGCATGATTATTATTTTTTTTATTTATTTATACAATAGCTGGGGTACAGGCCAGAGGCACAGGAGGGTGAGAGGATTCACAGATACAGAAAGGGGAGAAGAACAGGCAAACAGACCGAAAGCACTGCTGAAGGGAGCAGCAGGTGAGACAGGAGAGGTCTGCCATGCCATGTGGGTATCTCCCTGGCCGGCCGGGAATCAAACCTGCACTGCAGAGGCTGTGCACAGCCTCGCAGTGCTGCGCTCAACCCACTGCATCACCAGGGAGACCCTAATGTAGCATGGTCATTAATTTCCCCAAACTATTAAAATGTAATATGTCACATATTCAAGAAGTTTTATAAAACACAAGCAAGATAGATTCAGAGAAAAACAAACCCAGGCAAACCATAGGAAAATTTCTGAAAATAGGAGGAAATCTTAAAAACATTCATAACAAAACACACACACACAAACAACTACTCACATATACACGTGGCACTAGTAACAAAAGAAAAGATGAATAAATTATGGTAACATTAAAAACAAAATCATTCTTGTGGTAAAATTAGCAAGATGGCAGAACAGGGCTTTTACCCAGAACAGGTGGCTTTTACCCACCTTCAGGAGCAATAATTTGGCAGCTATTCATGGACAAAAATGCCTTTGGGGTTCCTCCCTGGTGGCACAGGGTTTAAAGTCTCAGCATTATCAAGCTATTGCCAGACATTGCAACATGAGTTACCCACATGGTGCAGCAGACCTCTCCTGGATAACCCACTGCTCCCCTCAACAGTGTATTTCAGTGGATCTGCCAGTTCTGCTCCCCACCTTGTCTCTGGTGAATCTTCCCCCACACCTCTGGCCTCCACCCCAGCATAAATGAATAAGACAAATTTTTAAAAATGCCCTTGAGGTATCTTTGGAATCCAGGTTTCCAAACCTCATAGAGACCTAGAATAAAATAGGCTGTTTGGAGGGGGCAGGCCCATGCCTAGGAGGCAGCCTCACCAACAGTAGTCCTGGTTTCAGACCCAAGTAATCCTCGCGTCTGTGGCTCCAGCTATAGCCTTTCAATCTTGACCCTGCCACCAACCCTCTCTGCCACAGGACCTGGGAAGACTCACACACTAGTTACAATAGTGCTGTGGACAACAGACCAGCAGATCTGTGGATTTTGATGTGTCCTGTGACTGCCTTTAGCTCCTCTCAGCCACAATCTGGTCCCACAATCTGGTCCCTCTGCTCCTCTCAGCCACAATCTTGCCCATCCAGGGACCCAGTGGGAGACCTGTACATCCATAACTCTGAGGCAAGTACATGGAATTTGATCTCACTGCATATGCTAAAATTGCTCTCAGTCAATTTCTGGGAGTGGTGTTCTCTGCTCTGGGACTCGGTGGGAGACATAACCATCCATCTCTTGAAGCAAGCCTGCTGACTTTGATTAGACATCAGAACCTGAAATGGTCCTGTATGCTGTTATAATCCCACCAAGCCACAGCCTGAGAGGAATCCTTCCCTTCAGAATCAGAGTGGGCCGCATAGTGAGCTCTGAGTGTAGGCACCCCCAAATTAGTATGACTTCAGATCTTGAAGCAGTCCTACGAATTCAGGCCTATCAGGCATGATCTGAGCACATTAATGCTCACACAAGGCCTAACAGGAAAATCTCCTACCCACCTGTGGCTCCTGGAAGCAGGCTTATAGATCTTGGTCCCAGCTGTGGACTCTGAAGTAGCCCTAAGACTTTTCTAGCTTCTCTTGGCTAAGGCTCAGGGCCAGTCTTGTTCACCTAGAGGCTCATTCAGTGACCTGGATGGAATCCTCTGAGGAACCAGGTAAGAGACACACTCATCTGCACACCTGGTAATAGGTCTATGACCTAAAGATCCAGCTGTGGATGCTAAAGTGGAACTTTGTCCCAGCACAGAGGTATCCCCATCAACCCAGAAACCACACATGATTCATGCCCACCTGAGTCCTTGGTAATAGGTCCACCAATCACAGAACCCACAAGAATAAAGAGGATAAAAATATGATAACATCAAGATGATATAAAAAATGTAAACACACATGCAACCATATTGGTGCACTTAAACATAACACATATATAAACAGGCCTGAGAATATAAAATTATAAAAAAGTGAGAAAATAACACTGAAAGGTAAAGTGAGATTCTAGAAGTAACTAGAAGAATCTAATTACATCCCCACTGTAATGTATTACTGTTTCTATATTACATGGAAGAAATTGTTTCATTATTAATATTTTTTCCTATGGTCCTTACCTTAATTCTAAGACCTTACTTTTTTAGAGTTACCTTCTCAAAAATAAAAAGTTGAAGGCAGATCTTCAAGATGGCATGTAGAAAATAATGATCAATTCTGAAGTCAAGGAACTAAAAATTTATAGACACACAAATTGGTAAACTACATAGCAATTCTTATATTTCTTATGTAAAAATAAGTTTTATACCTACCAAATGATTGCAGGCAAATATATTCAGATAACAAAACTCTCAGGGTATGTGAAATGTTAAAAGGGTCATGTAACTTGGTAACCATTACTATCACTGCCCTTGATAGAACTCTTTGGAAGAATAAGTGGCATTATTCTATACAAATAGGTGATGTGTTATGCTCATTAATGTATACAATTTTTTTTCTCTCTTGTAATGGTTAATTTTAGTGCCTTATTAATTTATGACAGATTCAACTGAGATTACTTTGAAAGTGTTTTAAAATGCAATTAAGAACAATGGGATTAATTAATAAAAAATTGTTATGGTCTAAGGTATGTAGAAAAGCCACATTTATTTAGTTTGCTCTCAATTAAGAGCAGCAGCCTATCAATCCCATGGACAGTAAGCCACTGGATAGCAGTACCAGTTTCCCAATGCAATGCTGGTTCCACTCACCAAAAAAAAAAAAAACAAAAAAAAACCACACACTTGAATGTTAGCTTCACCCAGGCTGAACCATGGAAATATATCTGCTTTAGAAAAACAGTGTTCAAGTCAAATCTGTGAGACATAGGATTATTCATGTGTTCAGGATAAATAGTATTGTCACTGTACCCCATTAGCAATGTGAGCGAGAGTCGACTGAAATCTCATCTCCAAAGACCATGTTTTAAATCATATTTTTCAAAGTTATTTAAAAAGTTGTCTTTAGAAATTGGAAGGCTTATTAATTTATAATTAAATGTGAAACAGTTTTGAATATTTAAGTGTCTATCCATTGCTATCAGAAACACTGAGATGGTTTGTATGCAAATAATTTTAAAAACAGACCAGCAGGGGCCTCCCCGGTGGCGCAGCAGTTGAACGCTGGGCTGTGAAGCTGCCCGCAGCCTCTGCAGCACCAGTTCGATCCCTGGCTGCCAAATAAGGGTCCCACATGGCACGCAGACCTCTCCTGCCGCCCACTGCTCCCCTCAGCAGTGTATTTCGTCAGTCTGCTGTTCTGTTCCCCGCTCTGGCTCTGGTGAATTCTCTCACCCTCCCGTGCCTCTGACTGTATCCAGTGCTTGTATAAATAAATAAATAAATCTTAAAAATATATATATATAAAAACAGACCAGCAATGGGAATTATACAGCCACAGCAGTTTACTGAGTGTCTCTATCCTAGCTGTTCCAGTTTATATTTATAAAAATGGCAAAGTGAACCTATAGGGTATCTCAGCCTAATAGAAATGTTAGCCAATAACAAAGAATATTAAGTTCATTGACTGTCTTAGTCATTATTGCCTTTGTCTCCTCTCATGTAGGATTTATAAAAAGTTGATCATTCAAGATGGTAAGGTCAGTGTCCGAATTCTAATAGGGTCTGGTATTTACTGGAATGCATGAAATCACCTTGTATAAATATGATCATAATATAAGAAAATATTCTGGTTAGAAAGACTTTAGTCAAAGACAAAAACAATGTAATCCTTAGCAATTAAGACTAAATCTGCATTAATGTTGATTAATAATAATGTATCATCTTTGATCAACCTAACTAGCTACACTGCTGCTCCTAAATTAATTTTGCAAATTGAAACAAAACCAGCAATTTGTGCTGGAAAATCCCCTTGTTACCTATTGTGCCACTAGTTAGAAGAGTTGAATTATCATGCAAAAATTCTTGCAAATAATCTACCAGTTTCAGGTTTGAAGACACTAGCTTCAAAATCTTTTTCAAAAAATTGGGACCATTACAGGAATGTAGGCATTGCATCTCATTTGGAACAGGAATAAAACTCAGTCCACCCAAACAAAGGATTCTCAGACATTTGACCTTTTAGTTGGCAGAAAGAAAAAAAATTAAACAGCCATTTATACTCTGTAATTGGCCCAACCTTAATGGAAGATATTCGGTAACAGAGCAGAATGCCAAGACAGGATTTCAGTAAATGGCACGTTATTTCATAAAGAGATCTGTTCAAGGTAAGTTACACAAAAGAGGAAGGCTCACTTCAAGCTACCACTTGGGATTGTATAAAATCAAATCGATTGCATAGTTCCATTAAATTTTATTGATGTTTCTTTAGCTTTTGTATTTCAGAGTTGAAATAACAAAAACATCTGAGATGTTTCACTTTTAACTCCACTTTAAACTCAATTTTTATCTTTTTAATTTCTTTTTAAAAGAACAGGTTTGTTTCTATTTCAGGTGCTTTGAATATAGCAATAGATATTATTGTACTAAACAGGATTCTGACAATGTTTGGTATTTAACTAGAGTGTGGGCAGAAAGCCAAAGAACTTGTTCTTCCTTTGTGAAGGTGAAGATGATTATAATATTTGGTGCTTGTGTTTCGGATGAGAACTAAAGATGAGAGGAAGCCTTTGCACATTGTCTAAAGAAAAACTGTACTTGGGAAAGTGGTTGCAAACTCAATGGTGGGTCTGCCATGCAGGTCTTGGGAACGGATCAGCTTTGTAGCTCTTATACTTCCTTGTTTCTTTGTTAACATTAGACAGTCATTGTTCTGCAAGTGATATTCTATCATTTTCCTTCACTTAAAGCTTCAGGGTATTTTCAGGTAATAATTGCATTTCTTGTAGTTATAAAATAAGAACAATTTTACTTTTTCACAGCATACCTCACCAAGTAATAACTGATGAGAGCTTTAAATACTTCATTTCCTGGTATAATCAAAACACAAAGAAGCAAAATACCATGTTTCATCACCAAAAAATGATTATCGATGCTCAGTATGAACAATAGCTGGCACAGGGAATTAGTAGGAGATAATTGTTTGTGCTCCAGAAGAACTTGAAAAGACCCTCTGTCTATTTTGGCCCCTCCCATCCTCAGTTCCTCAGTTAGTGAACAGTTCTGCTAACACAGGAACCAAGCAGGAAAGATTCATGCTTCTGTCTCCAGAAATCCTTAAGGCTTCTATACTTGACTCCAGCCAATCCATAATTTGTTAAAAAATGCATCATATGAAAAGTGTGACACTGATAAAATATGTTTCATGGAAAAAGAAGTAAAAGTGGAGAGTTGTTGCATACTGTTCAAAATCAATTGTTATTAGCTTAAAATAGACTGTGTAATCAATCCATCAGATGTTTCAAGGAAGGCTGATAGCGACTACAAACTAAAGACCTACAGTAGTTAAGCAAAAGACAGAGAGAAAGGAATTTAAACATACTGGGCAAATAAATTGCAAAGATGATAATAAAACAGGAAAAGAGGAAGAAAGGGATAAAGGGAACTAAAAGTAGTAATGAAACAATTTTAAAAAGTGCAGTTGTATCCTTACCTATTAAAAATTACACAGTTATGTTCAATCTATAAAAAAATTAACATGTACCTGGATGATTCATGGACTTTATATACATACATATAAATACTTCTTTAGATAACTGTTTTAAAATCTAGAAAGCACAACTGTATAAAATACTGCAAGTAGTCAAGCAATATAGTAACACTTAAATAGTGATTTATAGGAGATTCTCTGGTGGCCTAGGGGTTAAGTTTCAGAGCTGTCACCTCTTCGGCCTAAGTTTGACCCCCACCAGGGAGCTAACCCACATTATGGCCCACCAGACTTCTCCTGTCTGACTGCTGCTCCCCTTACCAGTGTATTTCAGGAAATCTGCCTGTTGTGCTCCCCACTGTGTTTCTGGTGAATCTTCTCATTCTCCCTCCCCTTTACATCTGACCTACACCCAGTTTTCTATGGAAAAATAAATAAAATTAAAAAAATAGTGACTTCTATTTCTCATGAAGAGTGACCTTGATTATGCTTTCATGAGTTATTTGAAAGAAGTAGTGAGAAAAGGTATTTTTTGATGAATGAGGACTTTATTGAGGAATTACATAGAGTGATTTAATAGGTACTAATAAAGTTAATGAAAAGTATATGATGGAAGTATCCAGGGTACAACTTAAGTTTATTTTTACATTTTTTTTAAGATTTACTTTTATTTATGCATACAAGAACTGGGGTGTAGGCCAGATGTGGTGGGTAGGGTAAGAGGATTCACCAGAGACAGAGTGGGGAGCAGAACAGGCAGATCTATCGAAATACACTGCTGAGGAGAGCAGTGGGCCAGTCAGGAGAGGTCTGCTGCGACATGTGGGTTAGCAACCTGGCTGGGGATAGAACTCATGCGGCAGTGGCTTATGATAGCTTGATCACGCTGACTTTAGCCATCAGGGAGGCCCTATAACTGAAATTTAGATTGAAGACACTGAGTTCAATATGTTTAAACTTGGTCTTGAAGATGAAATAAGTTACTCAGGAGAGGAAGTAAGGCGGTAGAGGAGGAAAGGCAGGCATTTCAGGTAGCATGAGTAAGGCAAGCAGTTGTGAAACTGCACAGAAACAAGACCCTGCTTAGTATTAATACATTACTAAGTTTAAAGGGAGGGGTTTGGGTAACACAACTACAGAATTAGGCAAGAAAGCATCAATGGTGGACCTTCTGTGCCATATTTACAGGGCTGATATTTTTCTATTGATTCTGTATAGTTATTAACAGATTATAGAAGAAAGGAATCCAGTCAGATCTTTCAAATAAATACTACAGAATTCAAAGGTTTCGGGCCATGTGATAAAAATAAAATATGGAATAAGTTAATTTCTTTTCTTCTTAAGATTTATTACAAACTAATATAGAGAAGTGATATGAGATCAAAAGATAGAAATAACAACCAGCTCTTGAATTAGAAAAAAGATGATTTTGCTTTGAATGGCTTTTTTCCTAACCGTTGCTTATAGTGTTATTTACACTAACTCATCAACCCTTTATCTAGTTTCCTATTTGGCCAGCGATATGTATTTGTAAATAGTTTTCAATTATCAGCACCAAACATGTTGGGTACTTAATAATTATATTGTTGATTTGTTGTGGTTTCTCACATACGCGGGAGGAAGGCAAGGAGCCATATAATAGTTGTGTTTTTTTTTTCCCCCTCTGTGTGAAGTTAATTGGACTATGTAGAAATTCAGTTCTCAACTTGGCCTCACAAAACCCTTTTTATCATCTCAGCAGGAAACTCACTTTAGGCTTTTTAAGCATACTTTCATGATTTTGATGAGATTATCATTATCATAATCATTATTATTATCCCTCATTAAGTTCCTGGAATACAAGGACATACCATCTCAAGACAGGAAGCTTTTTTTAATAGCCTTCACTTTCTTTTTTTTATTGTAATAATTACAGCAAATTGTGAATTCCAAGACTCTATATTGTCTGGGTTAAGATGCTTAGGTGCTTTGGTTAATAGTCTTCATTTTTATAAAGACATGTTGATAGCCTCAAGCAACCAAATAAGACTTTGTAAAAAAAAGAAAGTAATAGAACTAATAGCTGCTTTGAGAAATATGTATAATATATGCTATTTAACAGGTCTTGAAAAATAGAATTCCCTTAGTTTAAAAATCTGTCATTTGTCTTAATAACTATATATTGTAGAAAGAAATATAACTTAGAGCAATATTAGCCACATCATACAAGAAAAAAAAATCTAACATCATTACTGAGCTTTCTGTGTCAAGACCTCTCTTACAGAAACCAGACTACATATTATCATTAATGTAATTTCTCTGAGTAATATTCTCACACGGAGGAGAAATATCCCCTTCCCACTGCTGAAAAATTTCAGTTGATCCCTTTGTCCAAGCAAGGAAGTCTGGCAATCAAGCATTTTATTTTCTGTCAGGTCCACACACATTGCTGTTGACCAGGAGTTAATCGCGGCTTTGTGGACATAACCGTGAGGAGAGCTGACTGGAAAGGGTTTACATGTTGTGGCGTTAATGGATGGCAAACATGAAGGAACATAAAATATGACCAGTGCTATAAAGACTATAAAATGGCTAATGTTACATAAAGATAGGGAGATGCTTTAACTAGTTAAGAAAGGATCACTGAGAAGAAATTTGAGTATGAAAGCTGTGAAAGAAAATTCATGATCTGATATAGGTAGATAGCATTCCAAATTAAAAAAAAAAAAAAGAGCAAAGACCATGATAGGGGATGACCTCACCATAATTAAGGAGAAGAAACAGAAAGGCTGCTTTGCCTCACCTATCTTTCCAAACATCAATTTTTCTTCACTGAAAACCCCAAACCCAAACTTACATGTTTTTGGCAGTTCCTGTGAGGAGCTGAATCATGAATATCTTCCCATGATCGCTGTCTCTGCACTGAGATACCTTCCTATTTCCAGAACTCACCATGACCTGGCAACAACTCACACTGCTTCTAGGGAGCATTTGGATTTAATTCTGTTTCTGGATATCAGATAGTGAATTTCAATAAAAGATCACAACAAAACAAAACTTGTAGCAGTGAAAAGATAATAGAGAAGTATAGACTCTTTCACTCCACTTTTTCCCAGTGCTATATTGTGCCCAGTTCACTAGAAGGAGTCCAGTAAACAGAACTCACTGATGTGGATAAGACAAGCACATATGCCAGAAGTGGGAAATGCAACAGAGCTGATCAGTAGGCATGTCAGAGGGAAAAAACAAAACAAAACAAAAAACTCATCACCATGATTTTCCAGACTATGAGTGAAAATGAATGAATTTACAAAAAAGTGGCATATACTTGCATTCGCAGCACATATACCAAAATTGCAATGATACAGAAAGGATTAGCATGGCCTCTGAGCCAGGATGACATGCAAAATGGTGGTATGAGCCATGAAGAGTCACCAAAGAAGGCACAGGCTCAGGGAACAAGGATATGGTCCTTATGCAGTTTTAAATTTTCCATTTATACGAGTTAAGGAGATTAGTTCTTGGCAATAGAATGAGGGATGCCCTTGGAGATATTTTCCTTTACTCATGTAAACATGTGTTACAAATAGGCAAACTCCACAAAGACATCGAAGCTGCTCATATGAAATCATCTGTATGCCATAAGACATTTTGGGGGAGAGGACAGATTTCACTTCCCTACAACAGCTGAAACGCAGGTTCTGTGAATGAATGTCCCCCAACTTGGATGCTGCTGACCATCTACCACATGCCTAGAGCCAATATCCTAGTCCTTGCCCTTTCTAGAGGAGAACAAATTTCCCCAAAGCCAACTGTTCATTGTTCATCAAAGTTCATGATAAAGTGTATAGAAAATGAAGACTGAAAGAAGGTATAAATGTTATTAAATGGAGAAAAAGAAAGAGGTACATCAGGATTCTTAATATTGTGATGCTGTCCATGATGGGTTTTTTAATTATGTTTCATAGCATATAAAGTGTTTTTTCTAATTTCGTCTTCAAATATATATAAATGTACAACCCAAAAATTATTTTAATTTTTGGGTTGTACATTTAAATAGATATGTTTGGTGGGTATAAATTAAAGAGAGTTCACCTGAAGCGTCACCTACAGCTCTATGGTAAGAGTAGTAAAGGAGCATGACAAATGAAATATTTTCTTTTTTTTCTAAGACAATTTGCCTGCCAAACACCTGCCCAAATCTGTATTTTCTGGAGATTTATTATGTCTGAGATTTAATGGTGAGCCAAACAGATGGTGCACTGCTATCCTGACTTTTAGATTACAAAAGTCCTTAGCTTTAAGAGCACACTTTATACTTCATCATGTTACAGAAACACTATGTGAAAGGGGGAGGGACTTTAAATAGTTGTCATTTATCCTGTCCCCACTTACGTGCAGTCACCTTGGATTACAAATTCCAGTATGCTATGAACCAGACTTCCTGAATGGGGAACCATCTGTAGGTGCAAGGTGGATCTAGAGACAGAAGACAGATGAAGGGGAATAGGTGGAAGAGAAACATGTACAGGGATTTAGAAGAGATACTTGAAAGAGACATGTGGATAAAACGTGGTGAGCCTGCTCCTAGTCCTTGGCAGAGTCAATGGCAGCTATTATCTTGACTTCATTTTGGATTCTGTTTCCTTTACCTTTGTGCTCACAGATGGCCAGACTGTTTAGAGCATGCACATCTTCAGAGTTTAGGGTCACTGGGTACCCCTTCATTGTACACTAACAATCATAATCCTCTATATTACCTGTTCACACATTAATTTGACAAGAACTTAATACTTTAAAAATGTTTGATTAATAAAAAAAAAATGAAGGAACCTGAAACTATATGCCTGGCCCCAAGTATTGAATAGAAATCCTATGGAAAGCTGCAGCCTTGGTATCTATCATGGGGGAGACCGGGCACTTCTTTCACAGGCATGCAGGGAGGCTACAGCAGGGAAGAAAGCTAATTACATATCAGAAGCCTACATTCTTAGATGATTTACTGACACTCCTGTTAGGTGCAGATTCTGACTCTCAGGAAGAATTTACTTATAAAGAATGTTTTTGTGATCAAAGAAAGAAGCATTTGGGCAATTTGCATAATTTGTAGAAAGATGCCTCCCAACAAAGTTATGGAGACTTGGACTTTTTTAAGGTTTCTAGTCCTGTGGGGTTAGTACAGTTCCACTGTCATCTAAAGTAGACCCCTTGTCCCCCAAATTAGATAGCCCTCAAAAAGGCTCACAACAACTAGACAGTTTGTGGTGTTATCCTTTGTCAACTCAACTGAGATATTCCTCAGATATTTTGATTCTATTTTCTACTAAGTACACCAAGAAGTAAATGTAAAGAATGCTTTTCTGTACAAACCAATTCCCCAAACTGTAAGTGTAGAATTTTCTTCATGAAAAAGGAAACGCATATGATAAGCGGACAGATTGAACATTATTGCTTAAGGCAAGGAGTGGAAGGAAGCTGGGAAAACTGTGAGAAAGTTTGATTATAGCAACAATAGCAGGAGTCACAGTAAATCTGAGCTAGCTTGGGAAGGATTCTGGGCATCAGTTAGTCTGGGGTTGCTGCAGGGGCTGCTGCATTTTCTGTATTAGACTATGTCCTGTTCTTGTAGTCTTAGGACACCCATGAGTTTTCTTGGAACTTCAGAATGCTTCCTGGTCTGTCCTCTCTGCAACTCTTGTTTATGTTACATGTAAAGGTAAAATGTGGCTATTTGTTTTATGGACTTTTAACTCATACCCTCCTGCAATAAACAATTATGGTTTTACTGGTAGGGTTTTTCTTTTATGCCTTTGGTACTCCTAACTGGGATCAGGTAGTTTGGATATTGGGCTCACTCGGTGCTTCATTTGCTGGGAGTGCCTCATATTCTTTTATCTCAATATGTGACCCAGTGCAAACTGCGATTGGAGGGTTCACATTTAATTCTGCATCTAATACAAAATTATCCTTTGTACCTGTTCTATTGAAGTACCTGATGGAAGATTGCTGGTACCTTATATAAATATGTTATCGATAAGAGAGTAATAATGGTATCTTACATTTGGATAATGCTTTATGATGTACTGTCGGGGCCCAAACCTGAACATCCGGGTTCTTGCCTGAAGCAGGTACTGAATGTTAGCTCCAGTGAAGGTTTCAAGTTTCCTATTGTGACTGAACCCTTCCCCCTGCTTGCTCCTTGTGGCTTGTTTGCATTGGTGGTCTCTCCTTGTTCGAGATAACGAGAGACCTCCCCCTCTGAACCCTATATAACATTGTACACATTCCTGAATAAATGAGACTGGCGATGATCCTGGCTTTGTCTCCACTCCTCGCGTACCCCTGTCCTATACCAAGCCCCTGCTTCCTCCCCCAGGTACCGCGTTGATCTGCCCGTCTGGCCCAGACATTTGGCGCCCAACTTGGGGCCCGGGTATGAGGAAGAACTACAGAGGGAGAAGACGCCCGAAAAGGAAGCTAGCTAGCTCAGGAGGAAGCCTTACTGATGTGGGACCCGCCGCGTCGTGGATAAGGTAAGCTCAGGTACAGCGTCTGAATCATGGGACAGGAAATAAGCCAGTATGAGATATATGTGAAGCAATTAAAAGAGGCACTTAGGACGCGAGGAGTCAGGGTCACAAAAAAGGATCTACTCCACTTTTTTGATTTTGTTCAAGACCTGTGTCCTTGGTTCCCTCAAGAGGGCACAATAGATCAAAAAAGATGGAAAAGGGTGGGGGAAACAGAACAACTGCTTAGAAGTGCTTCCCCCAGCACTGCAGGGGCCCCATTCCGCAATGATCGCTGTGAGGACTTAATTTCGTTTCACAGTGATGCAGAGGACAATCCATCCAAAGAAGAACAAAAAGAACCCTTAGGGAAAAATGAAAGGGCCTCTCCCAACCGGCCCAAAATAGAAAAGAAAAACAGAATTTATCGCTCTTTGAACAAGTTTACTTCTGTAGCTACAAACCCTCCTTGCTCGTCTGATGAAGAGGGCGGAGTTTTTCCACTGCTTAACTCCAAAAGCGAAATCAAAGTTGCTTCGCAACCTCGCCCCACTATGGCAAAAGGGGAGGATCCTGAGGCGGGTGAAGCAGATTGGGGCAACCTGGAGGAGGAGGCTGCACGTTATGATCCCCACTCTCCTCCTTATTACACGGCCACTGTTGCCTCTGTGCCCTCACAACTTGCTGACCCTAATCTCGACCTTAAAAACCAAAATCGCCCACCTTGAGGAGCGCATCCGCCTACAGGCTTGTTGTCATAATCTTTCCCTACAGCTTCAATAGATCCAATTAACTTCATCCAACTCAGATCCTGCTCCGCCATTACGGGGGAGGGGTGACGCCGATACCACCTTAAAGCCACCTTTATGGGGCGGAGTTGACTAGGGCAACATTTTAACTCCTCCCCCAGCTCCCATGGCTTTGTCTGCTTTCCCTCCTCCCAAAAAGCCCTTTTCCACGGCTTGTGTCTTTCCTGTTATCGAAGCTCTAGATGCTCAAGGCCAATGCCACCATTATCACCAGCCACATAATTTTCAACATTTAAAAGAATTAAAAACCGCCATTACCCAGTATGGTGCTAGTGCCCTTTTCACTCTCACAATTCTTGATTCTATCACAGAAGGGTGGCTCACTCCCCTAGATTGGCAAACTTTAGTAAAGGCTGTCCTTGACGGCGGAGATCATTTACTTTGGAGGACTAAATTTCAGGATCTCTGTACGGCCCTGACCCAGTTCTGATCTGGGGAAGGGGATCAGTATGTGTCTCTTCACAGACTCATGATGCAGTCCGATGGTTGCCTGAATGGCTTGTCAGATTTGTTACAATTTGTTACAACATGGTGACCGCTTCCTGACTCATCCTCTATGCTGAGGTGTTACTTTTCTCTTCAGCCTTTGCCGGCTTCAAGGATCCAGGCAAGATTGTGTCTTTGACTCAACATCTTCATGGTAAACCTTGTGAGTACAGGTGGGGCTATTTCTCTACCGCTCCTAATGGGTATGTCTCTTACATTACTTGCCCTGGCCACATCGCATATTTGGTCACTGTTGCAGGCTCCAGCCGTAAGTCCGGCTATAAATGCCTCTGGACAGCTATAGGTGGCCCCTCACATGGAGGGCAGTGTACTTGCACTTCCTTTGCTGGGTCAGCACACTCCTCCTGTTACAAGACTTTTTCTCAATGCACAGCCAATAATAATAATAAGACTTATTATACTGTTGTTCTTATCAGGAAATCCCCTGCAAGTCGGCTACTGGCCTCTACCTTGCTGATCACCTGTGGTGCCAACAAAAAGGTAGGTGACACAGTGTGCTGGGCAACTACTGCCCCAGTACATGTCACCGATAAAGGAGGTCCTCAAAACAAAGCCAGAGATCATTTTGTCAGTACAATCTTAAAACAGCTTGCACCGCACCTTCCCCCTGCACTTAGCTACCATCCACTTGCCCTTCCTGCTGAAAGACAAAAGTTGGGCATTGACTACAATACTGTTAATATCCTCCACTCCTCTTTCAATCTACTTAATTTAACAAATTCCTCACTGGCCAATAATTGTTTGTAATACTTACAAATGGGTTTCAGCCTATCCAGTTTTTTGACACGCTGGGCACAGTGGTGCGTGCCTGTAATCCCAGGGTACAAGGGAGGCTGAGGCAGGAGGATCGCTTGATCGGCAGTTCTGGGCCACAGTGCGCTGCACTCACGTGTGTCCGCACGTTCACCTCCTCAGACGTGGTGACCCCTCCGGGGGCGGGAGTACCACACCAGGCAGCCTGCGTAAACCGGCCGGCCCAGGTTGGTACTGTTCGGAGCACAGAGAGAGGCTCCTCTGGCGTTCTGGAAATGAATCGCATCCATTGCCGGCTAATTGGACTGGTCAATGTGTGTTGGGGTTCCTTCTACCCGACATAGACGTTGTTCCTGGAAGTGAGCCCATGCCCATTCCAACGGTTGACCATTTTTTCAGTAGAAGTAAAAGAGCAGTACACCTTATTCCCTTATTTGCAGGCCTGTATATAACTGCCGCCGTGGCCTCAGGGACAGCTGGATTAGGCTTATCTCTTTCACAATATACTAAACTGTCTCAACAACTTATTAATAATGTTCATGCTCTTTCTAGTACTATTCAGGATCTTCAGGATCAGGTTGACTCCTTAGCTGAGGTCCTTCAAAATCGACGGGGCCTTGATTTGCTAACAGCGGAAAAGGGGGGTATTTGCTTGGTCCTACAGGAGAAATGCAGTTTCTATGCCAACAAATCAGGAATTGTTCGCAATAAAATACGACAATTACAAGATGACCTGGAAAGAAGACGCCAGGAACTAGCTGAAAATCCACTCTGGACCGGTCTCAATGGACTCCTACCCTACCTTCTTCCCCTCATGGGTCCCCTTTTAACCCTTTTGATATTGGTTGTCCTGGGTCCTTGAATTTTTAACAGAATAATCACCTTTGTAAGACAACAAATTCAGGCCCTTCAGGCAAAACCCATTCAGATACATTACCATAAGTTGGAGATGAGAGATAAGGGAGGCTCTTACTCAGACTTATGCTCAGTCTGAAGAAATAAGACCCCCTTCCCCTGTGCGGTGGACTGGTCAGCCAATGACGGGTAAGATCGGGGGCAGACTCAAAATGGCTTGAGGTGCTAAATCGCCACACCTCCGTGACTCCTGACGACCTAAGACAGGCGCAGTCCCCGAGGGGTTTTGTCTTTTCGCTCTCCCATTAGAAATAATAGAAAAGGAGGATCTGTGGGGGCCCAAACCTGAACATCCGGGTTCTTGCCTGAAGCAGGTACTGAATGTTAGCTCCAGTGAAGATTTCAAGTTTCCTATTGTGACGACAGAACCCTTCCCCCTGCTTGCTCCTTGTGGCTTGTTTGCATTGGTGGTCTCTCCTTGTTCAGATAAGGAGAGACTTCCCCCTCTGAACCCTATATAACATTGTACACATTCCTGAATAAATGAGACTGGCAATGATCCTGGCTTTGTCTCCACTCCTCGCGTACCCCTGTCCTATACCAAGCCCCTGCTTCCTCCCCCGGGTACCACGTTGATCTGCCGGGCTGGCCCGGGCAATGTACAGTATTTTTACTTTATTACTATTATTTCAGATTATAAACATAACAACCCAGAGAAAAGAAGATAATATTTTCTCCATTTTGTAGGTAAGAAGCTAAGTACAGGAACGTTAGGTGTTCATAGTAATACAAATAGGAATCATAAAGGACTCAAATTCAGACTAATAGACTATGAAGTCTCCCCCATTTTAAGGGGCTATAAGTTCTTAATATGGGTAGAGCTCCATCAGATCTCTAATTACACTCTACCAAGCAGAACACTTCTTCCTTTTGGAAGCAAAAGGGGGACATCTAGGTTTGCACCCCTCAAATATCTTTGAAGAGTCCTAATGGGTGTAGAAATACACTGGGTTCCCCCCCACCCCAGGACATTCCCTGGGGCAGGAGGTGCATGATCAAATCAAATCAAATCTAATCTAATCTAATCTAATCTAATCAAATAAAATCTACCAGAGTAGACCCAGGCAAAGACACAGATCCTGGACTAGCAATTCTACATCTTGCTTCTAAGAGGCAGTTTACATGCAGTTTCAGAAAATTCCTTTTTAATTTTCTTTTAAATCAAATACTGACAGCACAGCCACAATGTTCTAGTACTTGCTAGGTACTACATGGCTGTAGATTGGAAGATGGAGTCAATGCTGAGGGTCCATATAATTCAGGAAAAGAGACTGACATGTACTACAAAACTGATCCTAACTTGGCATGATAGAAACAACAAAAGTGACAGGATAAAGATTTATGACAGTAATGACCTGTTACACTTTCATGCCACTGTTGCTACAGATTTGCTGCCGTGAGTACTGATGCTGTGACTGGATGTTGAATTCTGCACCTTTGTGCATTCTCTCTTCTCGAAAGAATTTGCTTTGGAAGTAAACTTTGAAGAAGCAAATATGATACAAAATTCAGATTCTCAAGAGATTTGCTATAACCCACTTTTAATTCCAGAGCTGAGTTTTTTTTTTTTTCTAATAAAATTAGATTACCTAGGAAATAAATTCAGCACTGACTGAGTTCAAACAGGAAAGTTCCTAATTACCTCCTGATTGATATTTAAAAAAAAAAAAAAGCCAGTGATTCAGGAGATAGAAATAAAACTACAGATGGAAATGCAACATTGCATTTTTTTTGTAATGAGAGCCTGGTAGAATTTGCCACATTTTATTTTAGGAGTAAGTACTGAAGAGTGTTTCTCCAACTAAGCCTTTCTTTCTGATGACCATGATCCATGGGGCTGGAAAGTAGGGCAAAGTTGCAGTGGCATCCTCGGGGTACAGTACTTCATTTCCCTCCTCAACAGACATCCATCTCCTCCTACTCCATACCTCTCAGCAAACTGTTGAGCTTTGGGTCATAAAGGCAATTCAGTGCCTGAACACTGAGCAAGGAAGCAGCCTTGCCTCAGATACTGGGGAGAGACACTGCAAGGTTTGAACCAGAACAGTGTGTTCTCTGGAGCTTAGATACTGCCCATGGGACTCTTTCAACTCAGGAGCTTTCTTTAAAAGTCAGAATTAATGGGGAGGTGACCCTTAAGGTACTGGAATGGGAGCACTTTTGCTTACCTCCTTATACTAGCTCAGCTCATCTGTAGGTAAATATAGACTAATCTACACAGAATCAAACCTGAAATCTGGAAAAAATAGTTTCCACAACTAAGTTTATTTTTTTTTAAGATTTATTTATTTATACATACAAGAACTGGGGCACAGGCCAGAGATGCAGGAGGGGGCAGTGAGAGGATTCACCAGAGACAGAGCAGGAAACAGAACAGGAAGACTGACCGAAGTACACTGTTGAGGGGAGCAGCGGGTGAGCCAGGAGAGGTCTGCTGCGCCATGTGGGTTGCTCCCTGGCTGGGGATCGAACTCATGCTGTAGAGGCTGCGATTGCTTCATAGTGTGGTTCTTAACCCTTTGTGCCACCAGTGAGACCCTCCACAACAAAGTTTAAAAGACTGCATCAAGAAAACTAGGAGATTTTCCTGGTCCCTTATTTAAGTTTTCTAGATTCCTGCTATGAGTGAGACCATCCGGTATTTTTCTTTTTCTTTCTGGCTTATTTTGCTGAGCATGATCCCTTCCAGCACCATCCATGTTGCTGCAAATTGCATGTGCTTATCTTTTTTTGAATGCTGAGTAATATTCCATGGTATATATGTACCACATCTTCTTGATCCAATCATCTATTTTTGGGCATTTGGGCTGTTTCCAAAGCTTAGCTATTGTAAATAGAGCTGCTATAAACAAAGGGGTGCAGGTGTTCGTTGGAACTGATGTTTCTGTGTCCTCTGGGTAAATACCTAGGAGTGGAATTGCTGAATCATATGGAAGCTCTATGTTTAGTAGGTCCAGAAATCTCCACACAGCTCTCTCCATAGTGGTTGGACCAGTTTGCAATTGTATGGGGAATATAAAAATAAAATTTATTATTTAAAAAAAAAAAAAGAACTACTGGGAAATTTCCACAAGAAAAGGGGACAAATGGTTTTTGTTGTCAGAATCAAATTGGCCTCTCCTGACCAAACTATGGAAAGTTGCTGGCTACCTCAGCTACTTTGAGTAGTTGAATAGTATTAAGGACCATCCTGATCAAAAAAAAAAAAAAAAAAAGAAAAGAAAACTAGGAGAGGCAGAGAAATGTACTTGCCAAAGAAGAGACTCCATCATGGGGCAATAAGCCATAAAAAAGAAGATACCTCTAAGTTAAGGAATGATTTTCCCCCTAGAGCCTGGAGGAAAGCTGTACCTAATACCTAGCACCCCAATCCTATGATCCAGTTCATCCTGCTCTGGAGCCCTTACATTGAAGACTGGAAGGTAATGAGTACAGGTATGTTGAGGAAAAACAGAAACTTAGAACCAACTCAATAGGACTGAAAGCAGATTATTTGCTCTGGGGCACAAAGTAATAATACAAGTATGAACATAGGTGAGGGAATCCCAGATACTATCCTTACAGAGCTGGCCTGGCCAGCAAGAAACAGTAGGAAATAACCCTGATACGGAGTCACAGGCAGATGTCATCTTAGCAATCTTTAGCAATCTTGCCAATAATGGTGTGGTTGTGGTGGGGACAATTTTGGAACTCATACTCCATACCATCAGACCCTGAGAGTAAATCCTCATAAAAACTTCACCCTCCTCAGGGAAGTAGACACACTACTTTGGTGCCTAGAGACAAAAAATAAGAGGGTCCATCCCTGGCACACAAATAGCCCAGGTGCCTATTCACCATCATCTGCCCACTGGCAAACTAGCTTCACCCCTGTAGCCAGCCATTAATCACCCTGGCCAGCATGCAATGCAGAAGAAGCAGTGTCAGTGTCATCCCCCAACTGCATGCACTGCAGCAAAGATGGCAATGTCCCACCTGGATCCTGCACACCTCAGCATATACCTGAGCCCTGGTGGCACTAACACAATATTGCAAGAAATGCTAAAGGAACTCCCCTAAGCTGAAAAGATACTAAATAAAAACAAGAAAATATATGAGAGGAAAACGTCTCACTCTAAAAGATAGACTCATAATAAAAGTAGTAGACTAATGACCTATAAAAAATGAATATTAAAAGACAAAAATAGCAAAAAATAAAGTTACAATGATTAATGTCAAGGGAAATCTGTAAATCTGTAAAATGAGATATCGAGAACATTAATTGATATCTGAAAATGCAGAGTTAAGGAATGTGTTCAAATTTAAGTAGCTATCTGTCTATATGATCTTATAGCTGAACCTATATCTGAATTTAAAAAATTTAAACTTTTTGAGGTTATACCTGAACGCAAAAAATTAAAAATACCCTATGACTAGTAATCCCACTTCTGAATATTTACCCAAAGAATATGAAAATACCAACCTTAAAAGATGTATGCATCCCTATTTTTATTCCAGCACTATTCACAATTGCCAAGAAATGGAAACAACCCAGGTACCCAACAATGGGTAAAGAAGATGTGGCATCTTTACATAATGGAATATTACTCAGCCATGAAAAGAAGAAAATTTGCCATTTGTGACAAGATGGATGGAGCTGGAGGGGATTATGTGAAGTAAAATAAGTTTGGAGGAGAAAATAAATACTGTATGATTTCACTCATTTGTGAAATATAGAGAGGGGAAAAAAACCCCCAGAGACTAACAAGAGAAAGTGGTTACAGAGGGGAACATGGTGGAGTGACTGGGAAGAGGGGGATGATTTGTTGTTGGTGGATGGTGACTGGGCAGGACATTTGCTGGTGGCTACAGTGAGAAAATGGTCCTCTTGGCACCTATACTGTGTTTTAACTTAATGCTACTTCAACAATAATTTTAAAAAGTCATAATTATTGATTCTAAGAGTTAGCATTTAGCATTTCACACCCCAAAGGGGAGATTTAAAGTAAATTAGTGGAAAGCATGCATCAGGAATGTCATGAGTTTTATTTTTTTCCCGTTTTTTAAAAATTTTATTTCTTGGGCCTCCCCAGTGGCGCAGCGGTTGAGCACTGGGTTGCGAAGCTGCCCTCAGCTTCTGCAGCAACTGTTCAATCCCGGGCCGCCTGGTGAGGGTCCCAAATGGCGCGTAGACTTCTCCTGCTGCCCGCTGCTCCCCTCAGCAGGGTACTTCGTCAGTCTGACTGTTCTGCTCTCCTCTCTGGCTCTGGTGAATTTTCTCACCCTCCCGCGCTTCTGATTGTACCCAGTGCTTGTAGAAATAAATAAATAAATCTTTAAAAAAAAGTTTTTTTTTTAAATTTTTATTCATTTATGTATATTTGATTTCTCCCCTCAGGTGCAATCCCCATAAAATTCTCACTCCCAAATCACCCATGAACTGTCACCATAGTCCCTTGTGCTCATGAGCTTTATTCTATTGTTTTTCAAATCCACCTTCAAATTTAGTATGTACATGAGCAACAGTGTAATGAAGTTGAGGGAATCAAGGCCATTTCCGGAGAGCATATAAATTTAGGTTTATAATGGCACCCTGTCATTATTAGTTTTTGACTTGTAGGATATAGCATTTTTATAATCATACTAAAATTTCATAGTAAAAATGTTGTCTGTCTGTCTATCTGCCTGCCTATGTATGTATGTGTCACATTATTTAGGCATGAGACATGTACACAATTCATTATGAAGAATGGTACAGCAGGAAATTATGGTTGAACTTGGTATCAGACCAGTTTTGTCAATAGATCTTTACTTTTCTCTTTGAAATGTCATTTGTACTGAAATTTATAAAGAAAAGACTGATTAAGTGATACAGAGATAAGTACAATGCTGCCTTGGGATCAATGAAACCATAACAGAACATGTGGAGCTGTGTTTACTACTCTCACCAGCTGAGTTTTGAGGCAGAAGTGGTCTGGGCTCTGCATAGTGAGGACCTACTGACGCCATCCTAGGCACCTTGTCACTTTGTTAGGACAACAAATCTGTGTATGTTCCTATGTGTTGTATATAGGTGACAATCTGAATCACCAATTGCTATAATAGTGGAGCTCTAATGGTTTTTGCTAAAGGAATCCACTGACTGAACTTGGTAGCTCAACGAGTCCCAGGAGAATGGGCAGAGACTGACATCAACACCACAGATACAGCAAGATGGCACTAGGGCTCAGTGACCTTGTGCTATACGTGGGATATTTCTTCATGCTGCAATGAGTTAATGAGTAATGTTGAGATTCCAATTTGGCTATGGTGACCTTGAAAGTCACCAAGACCAGTGGACAAGGGGGGTCACTGTTGTGGCAACTGGCTTTTAGGAGCATTCCTGAAACCCTGATTTCAAAGGATATGCTTGTCAGTACCAAAGACAAATGAAACACTGGTAAGCACATAAATAAACAAACAAACAAAAAGCCTTGGGGATTAATGGGAGAATTTTCAGAGACTGTAGAAGGATAAGTACTAATTTGCAAGTTATTATCATGATCTTGCTGTCAATCCTGTGTTACTGATTAAGACCTAATATCTATGGACTAGATATTTTGCCCCCACTCCCAAAATTTATATACTGAAGTCTTACTCCCAAACTAAATTAGAGATAGGGACTTTGGGAGATAATTAGGGTTAAATGAGGTCAAGAGAGCAGGAACAGCATGATGGGATTATTGCCCTACTAAGAAGGAAGACCAAAGAATTTGCTTGATCACCATCTTTCCATGTGATCACTAACAAAAAGGGAAGGTAAACACCCAGGAAACAGTAGTTACCACAGGCTTAAAATAAGGTGTCAGAGTGGACATGGATGGTAGACTTCCCATCTTCCAGAGCTGTGAGAAATAAATTTCCAATGTTAAAGCCCAAATATGGTATTTTTGTTATGGCAGCAAGAACTAAGATACTAGAGGAAAAAAGTGATTCCTTACCATATTTTGGGCAAATGGAACAAAACTAACTGTGAAAACACTATGAAATTAGCTTTGAGTTTCTCTGTAAGCTAGAGACTAACTAAAAAACCTTGTTTTCATTAATTATAATTTGCTATAAAGTTTTGGGCCTCCCTGGTGGCGCAAGGGGTTAAGACGCAGCCTATGAAGCTATCTGCAGCCACTGCAGCACGAGTTCGATCCCCACTCACGAAGATACCCAGATGGCACAGCCGACCTCTCCTGCTTCACCCCCTGATCCCCTCAGCAGTGTATTTCAGTCATTCTGCCTTTTCTGTTTTCCACTGTCTCTGGTGAATCCTCTCACCTCCCTACACCTCTAGCCTGGACCCCAGTTCTTGAATGCATAAATAAATCTTTTAAAAAATTGGTATGTTTTACCACTTGTGTGTGTTTTGATATGTAAGGAGAAAAAAATTGGTATATGTACATTTGGAAGCTTGGGAAAATGATTGTTGTCACTGATTTAAAGTTTAATGTTCCTTGGGTCATCCTGGTGGCGCAAGAGTTAAGATGCAACCTATGCAGCCATCCACAGCCACTGCAGCACGAGTTCGACTCCCGGCCAGTCAGGGAGCAACCCACATGGCAAAGCAGGCGCTCCTGTCTCGGCCACTGCTCCCCTCAGCCAGGTATTTCAGTCAGTCTGCCCGTTCTGTTCCCTACTCTGTCTCTGGTGAATCCTCTCACCTCCCACACCTCTGGCCTGTACCCCAGCTCTTGTATGCACAAATATATCTTTTTAAAAAAAGTAAAGTTTAATGTTCCTTTCTGTAAAGTCAGTTTTGTGATTGACTCTTTTATCATCATTTTTTATCATCTTTCATCATTGTTTAAAATGGTAAAGAGAGATAAAAGCAAAAGCAAAATTAAAGGAAAGGGTATTGTTTATAGATTTGGAAAGTCTTCATGATATTTGAAAGATTATTTACTTTTATAATCACAAATAATATCAAAGAATGAAGCACAATATTAATATAGACTGTTGCTTATACCCTATTTTAATATGCTGATGTGCCTTTTTGAGTCTATAAAGTTTCATGTAATTAGTTCTCTCCCACAATTTCTCAGTCTTGGCAAAGATTAATAACAATTGAAGATGGTGCTTGCTCTGGGATTGTTATTTACATTTTATATTTCTATGGTGTTTGGCTAGCAGTCAGCTCTAAACAAAAAGTAATTTAAATTTCATAGCTCTCTTTGGAGTTTATTGTGATGTAACCAAAGACATAGGAGCGTTCTGGAAATCATTTGAGGTAAAAGAAAAGACAGAGAGGAAGAGCACTTTCTGGGGAAGGGGATGATGCAAACTAGTGTCCAAGTAAATAAGATGGTAAGGTTACAAAATTGCCCAGAAGAGATATAATAGAGCTAGAGATTCAAGCATCAGGTGGTTTTCAGCCATGAAGTATCCACTCCTCTATTGGCTACAAAGATCTCACTCTACCAGTGTGCTCAGTTGAGATGCTCTGATATCCATCCTTGAATTGGCTCAGGGGCCACACTTTCTTCAGATGCTCACAGCCAGTGACTGAACACAACAGTGACTGAACACAACAGGCATACAAACCATTTTCCTGGGAGATGTGAAATTCCTATGACTAATTTTGGCTCAAGGACTCCTTGCTGGGTTTGTTAAAACTCTCTTTGAATTGTACTATAGTCGAAGACCTTCTATTCAATGTTCCTTGCTCTGTCTCTCCTTCCCAGAAATTGGAGCTGCATCTTAGTGTGATCATCTTTCAATCTCTTCTGACTTCTGATTTTTTTCCCTCCAATAAAATTCTTAAAGAGTGAACCCCAATTTGGCATAAACTTCTCTGGTGGATACTCACTCTAATAGGTGGGAAGTTGGATATTAATAATTTTAATAAGATTCTCTGATTCTTACTGATACTGATAAATTGGATAGCAAGTTTGCCCCTTTAGAGTTTTTTTTTTTTTTTTTTTTTTTTTTAAGATATCTAAGGTTGAGTCTCCAGGATGTGTCAGGATGCTATTTTGTATACAATACCAGGGTGAGGTATATTTTCAAGAAGTGTTTTTAGGACCAGGTGAATCAAAGCAGTTAGTGAAAGCAGGAATTTTGCCTACTTTACCCTAAATTCTATTAATAACAAACTAAGAGTTTATTTATACAATGAAAGATTGATTATAGTCACTCATTTAAAAATTTTACTTAGTATTTATAAGATTACAGCTGATCTGGAGATTGAATGAATTCTAAAGTCTTTCCTAAGTGTACAATTATTATTCTCCACTATATGGGAACAGAATTTTTAAAAATTATGGATATGGATACCTCTGAAATAGCTAGTTGACATTTCTTTTTAGCATATTTTTCCCTCCTTAAAAGAAATAGGGGGAATGGCATAAGAAGATTTATGATTTTAGAGGAGGATATTTGATTCTAATCAGGCAATCAGACACTTCGGTGGAGTACGAAGTATAGACATACAAGTCAAGGAATAAAAACATGACACAGGATGTTTAAGGCATGGCATTATTTACAGCTCACTAGAGAACAGGAGCTTCAAGCTCTCCTAAGTATTCTCATTTTGTGTAAATGCCCACACTTACTACTCCATAGTTATATGTACATAATATATACATATATTTTAAAAATAATATAAATGTAAAATGTATATTGTAGGGTAAATGTCAGGCTTTTGTGCCCTCCCACCATTAGGGTTGACGATGGATCCCTGTGGTCCTGAATGCATGCCTGATGGTGGCACCTGGAGTGAGGTGTGGGCGTGCATAGGTGGGTACACCTGGGCTGAGAGACTGGGCTCATAAGCGTGGCGTCATGGGGATGCAGAGGAAAAGAACAAAAGCAGCTCCAGCTGAGAAGCAGAAACCACGAGAGAACGCCGGAAAGCCCAGAAAGACTTGCTGGAGGCTGGGAGGTCTGCCAGCCTCCTGGCCCCCCCCAGAACCCCTGCCTGCCGTGTACCTGGTAAACTCAATAAAAGCCTGAAAAAGCCACCGAGGGCCCCAGGACCTCTTCTTTACCTGTCTGCATAGGGTCATAGAGAACCTGCTCTGGGCCATCCCCCCCCTACATATAAACATGTTTATATACAGATGATGCAGTGAACAGGACAGGTCTCTCTTCCTGCCCCATCAGATGAGCATTCCCATCTGCTGCATTCAACAGCTTTGTCTTCTTGCATTCCAAGGAAAAGGGAGTTAAAGGGCAGTTGTTGAGAAAGCAAGCTGGTGCCCTCCCGAAATCTCAGAACTCTCCTTATGCCCGCACTAAAAGGATTTGCCAACACCCCCCCCTTTCCTCTGCCCCATTGCAGACCCTTGCCCTTATCCCCCATTTTTCCCCTTTGTATAAACACCCCTGCGCTCTGCCAAAAAGCAGGATGGTGGTCTTTCTTTCAAACACGAACCTGCTGTCCTCTTCGGTTTGTGAACAAATTAAACTACTTTCCTTCTCAAACCCTATTTCCTTTTATTGGCTGAGGGAAACTGAGGCTGGCGTTCAGTATCACAGATGCACATTATAAAATATATACACTAAATAGCATATGGCAAAGTACATGCATCTATAAATATATCTAATACATATATTTAACATTTATAAGGAGGGAGGTGACTTCACCAAGATAGGGGCAGAGGTCATTCCTGATTTACTCCCCTTACAAGAAGAAAAACTAACACTTATTCATGAGAAGACACCCCTGAGAGAATTTAGAATTTGGGAATGTGACTGAAGGACACCTCTGTACCACAAACACCAAGACAAATGACATTAGAAGAGGAACAGGAGAGCTACATGCGAAGCTCATTGTTCCCACCCCAGGTTGAGGAGTCCCCCATGAGTTCCTGCTTCCTCCAGTGGGAAAAGAGAGTCTAAGGTGGATATGCAGCCCCCACACTATGGTGGGATGCTTTGAGGGAGCACCAACTGTCTCGCCCCAAAAGGACTGCAGAAAAGTGCAGGATTTGACCACATCACAGATAAGAAACTGTGAAGGGAAGGGGCTTGCAGAAACCTGAGCACAGGTCTTGGGAGACCGAGTCCTCCTACCTGTAGTGCCCACGTAGTGATTCCAGCCAGACCAGGGAATGAGGTGGGGTGTAGGTCTGTGTGATTGTTTCTCAAATTGACACAGGGCAAGTTAGGGTTATTAGGCAGTTTTAGGGACAGTGCAGGAGGGGACCTCTGAAGAATTTAGGGAGGCTTCAGAGATAAGGACAACCAAGGGAAAGTAACCCATTCCACTAGGAAAAACAAACATCCCAGAACCAAGGACAACATTGTTAATGCTAGTCCTGGTTTCCTTCAGGTGGTAAAGGGAGGCAGAGATTGGAGAAATGGAGAGTGGTTTAATTTATGGACACATTAGAAGGGCAGCTGTTTAACTTCAATGCAGGGATGCCCATCCAGAAGACTGGGCCATAAAGATAAAGATGCAACAAATGGGGAAAGAGAAAGGAATGTGAAGATCTCCCACTCAGTAGCAAATTAAGTGAGACAGCCGAAAACTGACCAATCACAAAGAGACTGGTGGAGTTTTAGAATAATGAGGGAAAAAGGTATATATTCCCTGGGACACAACTCCACTTTGGCTTCCTTGCCCCTCCCAGGCCTGGTTCCCTGGCCTGGGAGTCCCACTTTATTTCTGCTCTTTTTCTCCTCAATAAACTTTTTCTTCTTCTAAACAAACCTGCCTTTACTCGCTTGCTTGCCTGAGCGTCTGCGAAGTTCCTGCTGAGGCTTCCTGAGACACCAATCCATGGGGGGTCTAGTGGCTGCGGCTCTGCGCTGCCCTGCAGCCTGGAATCCTTTCCTGGCTGGGAGACTAGGCCTGACAATTCCGGTATCAAAATGAAGATCACATGCTAGCCCTGGAGCCTGATCTGTTCCCACCAGGAAGAAGAGCTCCTCCTAGCCTGGCCCATCCCTGAATGTAGCTGCCTTACTAGAAAGCCTAATAAGGAACACCTGGGATCTGAATGACTCAGCAACTTTGCAAGAGAAGCTACAGCATTTATTGATAGTCTACAGTTTAAAGTCAGAGTCACTGTTTGGCCAGGGAACTTGGCAAGTGGGTTGACTAAAGTCATGACCATAAAGCAAAAGTCTTGCCTGTATTGGGTGAGGGAAGGCAGGGACCATTCCCTGTATCACCCAGCCAAGAATGCTCCTTAGTAGCCTCACCCACTCTGAGTGTACCCCTGGCCTTTCCAGAAAGTTTGGTTGGGAATACCTGGAAGGCTGTTTGGAGCTGCCCTCCTAACCACGCCATGCAGAGGAATTTGAATTTTATTCTACACAGTTGACCGTAGCTTCCAGGCCTTCTAGAGCAGAAATCCAACCAGAATGCCTGGAAGCAATGTAGCCTAGCCATACTTTGACAAAGAATATAACAAGCAGAACTTTAAGCGGCAGAACAATACCCCTTGCACCACTTGAAAGGAAAACTGGGGCATAGGTCATCTGAGGCAAGACCACAGACAAAAAGTCTTTGCTGCATTAAAACTGTTCTCACTTCACCCAGGAAGGGAAACTAGTTTGCAGCCCCTCCCTTCCTTACTACACCCTTCGGTCCAACTTACCAGGGAATCAGAGCAAATGGGAAGCTAACTAACCCATTCAACAGTCCTGTTTATAGAGGCATTTGAATATTTAACATCGCCTGGCCTGCGGCTTTTCCTGTCTGTAGGGAAAGGTAAAAAGTATCAGGCTTTTCTGCCCTCCCGCCATTAGGATTGATGATGGATCCCTGCGGTCCTGAATGCATGCCTGATGGTGGGCACCTGTAGTGGGGTGTGGGCATACATAGGTGTGGGTACACCTGGCTGAGACAGAGCTTATAGGGGTGGCATTGTGGAAGAGAACAAGCAGGAAGAGCAGCAGAGAGAAAAAGAAGCAGAAGAGAGACAACGAGACCACGAGAGAGTGCCAGAGAGACCAGCAAGAGTGAAGAATTGCTGGGGGCTGGGAGGCCTGCCAGCCTCCCACCACTCCTGCTTGACATGTGCCTGGTAAAATGGCAATAAAAGCCTGAAAAGCCACCAAAGTCTCCAGGACTCCTCCCTTACCTATCTGCTCAGGTCATAGAGATCCTGCTCTGTGTCCTTCCTGCCACTACAATACCTTAAAATAATAAAGGCCACATCTGATAGGTCCACAGTTAGCATTATACTCAATTGTCAAAAGTTGATAACTTTTTCTCTAAAATTGGGACAAGGGTACCCTCTTACTACCCAACTGAGCATAACACTGAAAGTCCTAGCTGGAGTACTGTAGGGTAAAGAAAATGTCAGGCTTTTCTGCCCTTCCGCCATCAGGATAGATGATGGATCCTTGTCCTGAATGCATGCCTGATGGCGGGCACCTGGAATAGGGTGTGGGCATAGGTAGATGGGATTCAGCTGAGTTAAGACTGTGCTTTTAAGGGCGGCGTCACGGGACGCCAGCAGCAGCACCAGTTGCAGCAGCCGCAGTAGAAGCCGAAGCAGAAGCCGAGAAGCAGCAGAACGAACGCCAGAGAGTCCAGATAGAGTGAAGACTTGCTGGGGGCTGGGAGGCCTGCCATATGCCTGGTGAACCCCAAATAAAAAACCTGCAAAACTACTGAGGACTCTGACTCCTCCTTTGCCCGGTCTGCATGGGATCAGAAAACCTGCACTGTGCCCAGTCCTGCCCTTACAAGTACTCAAGCACAAAAAACAAAATTAAAGGCAAATGAATTGAAAAGGAAGAAGTAAAACTGTCTATTCACAGATGACATAATTTCATATATAGAAAACCATAAAAACTGCTAGAATTAGCTACAATTAATCAATGAACTCAAAAAAGCTGTAGGATACAAAATTAACACCAAAAACAATAGTATTTCTCTGTACTGACAACTATCTGAAAAAATAAAGTAATCCATATATAATAACAACGTGCTTCAGAATGACTTTAACCAAGAAGGTAAATACTCTGCCCTGAACATTGTAAGACATTGTTGAAAAAAATCAAGGATAACAAATACATGGAAAAGTATTTCCTGTTTCTCTAGTTCATGGCTTGGAAAAATTAATTTTGTTAATGTGTCCATACAGCCAAAGCCATCTGTAGATCAATACAATCTCTATCCAGTTCCAATGGCATTTTTGACAGAAGTACAAAAATCCTAATTTGCATGTGTAGGTGCAGGAAGACCACAGTGCAGGTTTTCAGATCCAGCAGACTGGTTAAAGGAGGAGTCAGAATCCTCAGCGGCTTTTACGGGTCTTTTATTGGGATTTTACCAGGCATATGGCAGGCAGGAGTGCTGGGGGGCCGAGAGGCTGGCAGTTCTCCCAGCCCCCAGCAAATCTTCACTCTATCTGGGCTCTCTCTGGAGTTCTCTCTGCTTCTCTTTTTCTCTTGGCTTCTACCGCTTCTTTCTCGGCTTCTCTTTCGGCTTTTTCTGCTCTTCTGTTTGTTCTTGTCTTCTCTTTAGGCTTCTGCTGGTGTCCCCGTAACACTGCCCTTAAAAAGCCCAGTCTCAGCCCAGGTGAATCCCATCTACCTATGCCCACACCCTACTCCAGGTGCCCGCCATCAGGCATACATTCAGAACCGCAAGGATCCATCATCTATCCTGATGGCGGGAGGGCAGAAAAGCCTGACATTTTCCTTACCCTACAGCATGGAACCACAAAAAAGCCCAAATAGTTAAAGATAACCTGATACAGAACACAATGGAGACATCCCATTTCTTGACTTCAAGATATACTATAAAACTGCAGTAATAAAAGCAATAAAGTATTGGCATGAAAAACAGACATGTAAAACAGTAGAACAGAATGGAGAGTCCAAAAATAAATTCATGGTTTTTGGTCAAATAATATCTGACAAGGGTGCCAAGAATACACAATGGAGAAAAAGATAATCTCTTCAATAAACGGTGCTGGGCAATTAAATATTCACAGATCAAAGAATGAAATTATAGTCTTATTTTTCACCACTCACAAAAATAAAGTCGAAAGATGTCTTAAAAGTTAAATGTAAGACTGGAGACCACACAATACCTGGAAGAAAAACTAAGATAAAAGCTCCTTGACATGGATTTTGGCAATGAATTTTTGGATATGACGCCTAAAACACAAACAGCAAGGTAAAAAATAAGCAAGTGAGCCTACATCAAACTAAAAAGTTTCTGCTCAGTAAAATAAAAGATCAGCAACATGAAGACAATTTACAAAGTGGAAAAATATATGTTTTTATTTAGGTAACATTGGTTTACATCATTGTTTGTGTTTGAGAGGTGCAGGATCTCCCACTTTAAGGAAAATGTTATAGAGCAGCCACAGGTGAAGCTTGGAAATCACGTTGGGCGCCGGCTGTTATAGAGCAGCCCCGATATTGAAAGGGTTGCCTGGCTGTGGGTCCTCACCCGCGCGCTTAAAAGGGACTTATTAATACTCCACTACAGGCACGCACAAAAGGTTAATAAAAGGTTTATTTATAAGGGAAAAGGAAATAAGGAAAATGTACAACTCAGGGAGAAAATAGGGAAATAAAGTCTTTAATGTGTCCTACCCGATCCGCCAACCTGGAAACCCAAAGTCACTCTCAGAGCTGGCTGGAAGCTGCGAGCTGGCAGAGAGCCAAAATGGGGGAACCCCTCCAAAGCCCACGTGTCTGCCTTTATACCAACTTGGCTGCTTAACCCCACTCTCAGGTCCCAGCCACCTTCCCTTTGGTGGGGATGGGATTTGGAGTTCCCAGTGTCTTTGGCTTTGGCCTGGGGTGGGGGTGGAGTCCACAAAGCCTGTATGGAGTTGAGCTTTAGGACATCCTTTCCCCCTAACAATAATACTATATCACACCCACACCAAGGCAGCCACAGCCCATCCCCATAATCCATAGTGCTCCCTCTCCACTTGTTCTCACCCCTTCCCCTTCCCTCTTCTGGGAGCTTCAGTTCTATAGTCATATTTCTGGGGTTTGTTGTTATCAGTAAACCCTTTGTTCAGTTTCTCTATATTCCACATATAAGTGACACCATCTACTATCTCTTTCTCTTTCTGACTTAGCTCACTTAGCGTAATTCCTTCCAGTTCCATTCATGCTGTTGCAAATGGCAAGAGCTTATATTTTTGATAGCTGAGAAGTACTCCTGTGTGTGTGTGTGTGTGTGTGTGAGTATAAACATACCATATCTTCCTGATGCACTCATCTGTGTCCAGGCACTTAGGTTGTTTCCATAATTTGGTGTAGGGTAAAGAAAATATCAGGCTTTTCTGCCCTTCCGCCATCAGGATAGATGATGGATCCTTGTCCTGAATGCATGCCTGATGGCGGGCACCTGGAATAGGGTGTGGGCACAGGTAGATGGGATTCAGCTGAGCTAAGACTGTGCTTTTAAGGGCGGCGTCACGGGGACGCCAGGAGCAGCAGTAGAAGCCGAAGCCGAAAGAGAAGCTGAGAAGCAGCAGAACGAACTCCAGAGAGCTCAGATAGAGTGAAGACTTGCTGGGGGCTGGGAGGCCTGCCAGCCTGCCAGCCCCCCAGCCAGCACCCCTGCCTGCCATATGCCTGGTGAACCCCAATAAAAAACCTGCAAAACCACTGAGGACTCTGACTCCTCCTTTACCCGGTCTGCATGGGATCAGAAAACCTGCACCGTGCCCGTTCCTGCCTTTACATTTGGCTATGGTAAATAGAGCTGCAATAAATACAGGAGTGCATATATCCCTAAGGATTAGTGTTTTTGTGTCCTTTGAGTAGATATCTAGGAGTAGAATTATTAGCAAGAACAGAAAATCATGGGTTAGCTTGAGAAAGCCAAGAAGAGGCACCAGGATGGAAACTTTTCTCAAAAAAAAAAACCTAGGGCACACATGCAAAACACACCCAAGTGGCCAGAAACAAGTGCAGCACATCCTGCACGACAGGAAAACTACCCCAGTCAGAAGCTAACAGCCTCAGCCAACATCATGCAGTTGGGAGGAAATTTAAAGCACAAGATAGACCAGAACAGAACAACAGGTGGGAGAGCAGGAGCAACTCAAAGGTATAAAGTCAGGGCAGCCCACACCCTCAGGGCAGCTGATTCTCCTTGACTTACCCACATTCATTCCCTCTGAGAGTGTACTCTCACTTTAACAAAACCTTGCTAGTTTTGCATCTTGCAGTCTCAGGCTGTGAATTCTTTCCCTCTCGCTCAGGACAAGAAATAAAGAATGAGCTTACAGAGTTATAGAATTGTTGGGTCATATGGTAGATCTATTTTTAATATTTTGAGAAACCTCTATACTGTAGTCCATAGGGGCTAGACCAGTCTCTATTCTCAGTAACAGCGCATGAAGGTTCCTTTTTCTCCACATCCTTACCAATACTTTTTGTTCCTGGTCTTTTTTGATATGTGCCATTTTCACAGGTATGAAGACGAGCATTTTTTTTTCAAGGGCTTGTGTAGATCTTCTGCCCATTTTTTTTTATTGGATTATTTGTTTTTATTTTGTTGAACTGTATGAGATTTTTGCGATCAGTCCCTTGTTGGATATACAGTATGAAAATGTTTCCCATTCAGTAGAATATCTTTTTGACAATTTCTTTCACTGTGCAGAAGTTTTCCAGTTTGATGTAGTTCCAAGTGTTTCTATTCTCTTTTGTTTTTTGCTGTTGAAGACAAATCCACAAAGACATCACTGAGGTTTGTATCATGGATGGTTTAGTGTGTTTTCTTCTATGCACTCTATGGCTTCAGATCTTACATCCAAGTCTTTACATCCATTTTGAATTGAATTTTGTATATAGTGTAAGATAGTGATCTAGATTCCTTTTTTAAATCCTGTTGTCCAGTTTTCTAGCACCGTTTATTGAAGAGGCTTTCCCTGTTCCTGTGTATATTATTGGAGCCTTTGTCACAAATTAACTGTCCATATGGGAATGAATTTCTTTCTAGGCATTTAATTTTATTTTGTTCAGCTGAGAGTTCGTTTTTGTTCCAGTACCATACTGTTTTGATTATAGCTTTATAGTAAAGTTTGAAGTCTGGGTGTGTGATATTGCCATTCTTCTATTTTTGTCAGGATGGCTTTGGTTATTCATGGACTTTGTGGGTCCATCAGAACTTCACTATTGTTTGTTCTATTTCCTTGAAGAATGCTATTGAAATTTTGATGTGGATGTATTGCATCTTTATATTTCTTTGTGTAGGATGGCCAAAAAAATTACCCATATATGATAAAGTGATAAATATCCAAAATATATAAAATAAATGCACAATTCAAATGACAAGAATAATAAAATAATAACAATAACCCATTTAAAATATGGACAAAGGACCTGAATAAGCATTTTGCCAAAGACAATGTATGAATGGCCAACAGATACATGAAAAGGTGCTCAACATTACTAATCATAAAGAAAATGTAAATCAAATCACAATAATGTATCACCTTGTACCTATTAAAATGGTTAGTGTAAAATTACAAGAGATACAAATATTAGCAAGGATATGGGAAAAAGGTAACGCTTGTGCATTGCTGTTAGGATTATAAATTGATATCACTGGTATGGAAAACAGCAGAGAGGTTGCTCAAAATATTAAAAATAGAACTACCATATATGGCAGTTGCACTTTTTGGGAGTCTATCTAAAGGAAATTAAATCACTAAGTCAAAGAAATATCTGCATTTTCATATTCATAGAAGCATTATTTACAGTAACCAAGAACAACTTAAGTGTCTATGGATGGAGGAATGGCTAAAGAAGTTGTGGTATATATAATATAAATTAGAAAATTATTTAGTGATAAAAAGAAGGAATCTTGCTATTTGTGACAAAATGAATGAGACTTTGAGGGCATTATACCACATGAAATAAGCCATAAAGAAAAAGACAGACACCGTATGATCTCACTTTATGTGTAGAATTGCAAAAAAACAAACTCATAGAAAAAGATCAGATTTGTGGTCATGAGAGGCAGGGGAGAGGGCAGAGTGGGAATTGGATGAAAGTGGTCAAAATGTATAAACATCAAGTTATAACATAAGAAAGTAAGGTATTCCATGGTGACTATAGTTAACATTGTTGTATGGTATATATGAAAATCATTAATGAAGTAGTTGAATTATATAGATCCAAGTACACTTAACTAAACTTATTGTGTTAGTCATTTCACAATAGATATGTCAGAATATGCTGTATCCTTTAAACTTGTGCATAGCTATATGTAAATTATATATTAATAAACCTAGAACACCAATAAATAAAATTAAAATGAATAAGAAAAAAGCATGCACCAATATCTTTTTAATCTTAAGTTACCATATGGTTATGCAAATTAATAGTATAGGTGGAATAATAATTACTAGTATAATTAGTAATATTACTGCTACTAATGGTCAGAAAAGAGTGGAATGAATTATATGACATTACTCTCAAGATTTTAATGTATTCATGACCTTCATAAAATTCACTGGAAAGCAATTTGGTAGTATATAAAAGAGCATTAATATGTGTGTGCTTTAAGTCCTATTACCAAGAACTATATTTATATCAGTAATGATAAGAGAAAACTATATTTATGAAATATTCATTGAAGTATCATTTATATTAACAAAAACTGGGGTAAAGTCTAAGTAACAATAAAATAGGAATGGTTGTGAAAATTATGGTATATACACTCAATTGCAATTTCCTGTGTAATTTAAAATGCTAATTAAGAAACAACACAGTATGAAAGAGTGAGTTATAATAGAAGTCAAGAAAAAGCAGTGTACAAAATCACAGGCACACTACTACCCCAGAGCTTGATGACGCTGGAATGGCCCCCAATGTTTTAATCATTCTTTTTTTTTTTTTTTAAAGATTTATTTATTTATTTATACAAGCACTGGGTACAGTCAGAAGTGTGGGAGGGTGAGAGAATTCGCCAGAGCCAGAGCAGGGAACAGGACAGGCAGACCGATGAAATACACAGCTGAGGGGAGCAGCGGGTGCGGAAGGAGAGGTCTGTACACCATGTGGGACTCTTGCCGGGGATCGAACAGGTGCTGCAGAGGCTGCGGGCAGCTTCGCAGCCTGGCGCTCAACCACTGCACCACCAGGGGAGGCCCTTCCTTAATCATTCTTGTAAAACAAATAGATTGTGATCATTGTCTTTTAACTTGCTGTTTCAACTATGGTTACTATGCTCTTTCCTGTTATGTATCTGCCCATTTGGACCGAGGAAACATGGATAACGCGGGTAACTTTTGGATTAGCCAACTTTATGAAAATATTTAAATACTGTTTTCTCTGAAATCTTCATTTAATGACAGGTCCCTCACATGGCACCTGAATTCATTGTCCTTTAATAAACACTATCCTGGCACAATCTTATACATCTTATACAAGACCCAAGTAGGCAATATAATTGTATGGTCCCAAACACTTTGAATTTAAGAGAATTTTTTTTCCATGTCATGGCCAGTTACTAAATTCTAATGAAAACATCACTACCCACACAACCTCTGCCGGTGGAATAAAATTCCCACTGGTGAAGGTTCAGGATGCATTTGCTTTTACAATTTTGACACAATGATTGTGAAAACTCAACTCTGACAGGACTGACAGATGAGAAAAAATGATAAGGGCAGACTATGTAAGGAAGAGGCATCACAGGATGGGCAGTGCAGTGCTTGAAGGATATGCCAGTAATCAGCCTGAAGCACCAAAACACTTGTTTAAGTAGTGACAGAGCAAACTCATGCAGCCATTCAGGCAGGGGAGAGCAATTTCAAACTAAAAAACCTGGGCTGGTGCTGCAATTCCATGTATGATGTTCCAAGGAGAAACACTGACTATGGGCCCAATAAAACCTCTTCCCTGTGTAACAATGTTGCCAAAAAGTCTCATTTATCAGGTAGACTGTACTGACAATACATTTTTTTTTTTAATCACTGGCAAAGACAATCAGAAATCAGGAAGGAATGTTTCCTAGGTAGTTCAGATTTTCATATGGTTTGTTTTTACATTCTTCTCTTAGATTTAGGATAAAAAGGAATCTATTAATCAAGTTGGTGAGAAAGAAATGAAACACTAGGATAACAGACAAGAAAATCAGCTGGTGAGCAGATGATGGCTTTAAAAATACTTAAAAAATGACTTCACAACAAAAAAGTATGAAACAGTCATGACTTAATAAATACAGCAAGTAGTTAAAGTGAATGACAATAATTTCTAGTGTGTCTATCCTCTTATTGAAATGAAATTTCCTTGGTGAATTTGCCCAAAGCTGCTAATTTGTCTCATACAAAATGCTTTTCTAGAACAGAGATCTCAAAAGATAATTTCTCCTGTCATTCTCTGTAATCAGAATTTTACCTTTCTAGACATGCATTGGTTACCGATGACTTACATTAGTGGAAATATAACGATTACACATTAATATCTATGTAACTACTTCATTAGTCCATATGTCATTACTAACCTTCTTACAGATATTCATCACATTTTAAAGCATTCAGTAGCAACATATTTTGATCACAATATTCCATTCTCAAAGTCAAGATATACTTAACATGGGTGATATTAGGGCAAATCTTGCAGATATTCACCACAGGTCATCTAAAATAGATGGGTTTTCTTCCACCTACCATCTTTCCTTGAGGGAAGCAACCAAATAGACAAGAATCATTAATTAACCAGGCAGCAATTTCTCTTATACGATTACTTGTAATAGAACAAACACGCTTTCAGGAACAAAACAGATCTGAGTGCAAATATAGTCTCTTCCATTATTCACAGACTACTATCAAGTTTTTTAGCAATTACTATTATTTATCCTTATGCATAGCTTGCTTATCTATTTTCTTCTCCTCCACTAAAATATAAGCTTCGTAAGAAAATAACTTTTTGGTTGTTTATGTACTGCTATATTTGTGTCTAGAATGGAATAGATATTTAATATTTATTAGTAGAATGATTAATAAAATCATTCTCCAGAGAATTTCCAGCTTGTCCTATAATGCTTCCACTTCTTTCAAATGGTAGAGACTTGCAGAGGGCAGTGGAGCATTATATATGAAGTAGAAATATGGACACAAACAGTATGGGTTATATTGACTCTTGCCCATCAGCATCAAACAAAATCCTTGAATTTATAGAAGTTATATACATGCATCTACAAATCAATGTAAAAGCTAAATTAAGTACTAATACTTAATGTCTCTAAGCTTTATATCTTCAAGGTAATATATCAAAACCTAGGATAATTTAAAAGTTAAAATGACATCTAAACAACATTCCAGTTTCAACAAATATTTTTTCAGTTAATCAAGAAGTTTTTTTTTACATCTACTCTTTGGTTGAAGATATGGATCTAATTTCTATTTTTGATATATGATTTATAATATATGTAATAAAGTACATCAAAGTTTGTACACTAGTGCTTATTAAAATATCATTCTGTCAAATTAACCAACAAACTGATAATGTTCTCACAATTCTTTATTTTACTTAGCAAATGTTTATAAAGTGCCTTCAATGTTTCCAGAATGTTTCTAAAAATTTAAGAAAACAGTATTGAACAAGAGGGGGAAAATCTTGCTATCATGAAATTTGTTCTCTCAGAAAGTTTATTTCTAGAAAGTTGGGATTTAAAAATATATATAAATCCATTATGAAAATACATACATAATATATTTATATTAGTATGTTATTAATTATTTTAAGAAGCATTTTAAGATTAATGCTGTGAGCAGTAAAGCAAGTAATCTTTCAGATTGGGTAGTCAAGAAAGGTCTCTCTTTCATATTGGGTAGTCAAGAAAGGTCTGATGGTTCAGGGGTTAAAATCTCAGTGCTATCACGCCTCACCAGTCACTGTGGCATTAGTTCTATGCCCAGCCAGGGAGCTGATCCACATAGCACAGCAGACCTCTCTTGCCTCTCCTACTACTCCCCTCAGCAATGTATTTCAGTAGATTCGCCTGCTCTGTTCTCCACTGTCTCAGTGAATCCTCTCATCCTCCCTCCCCCGCACCTCTGGTCTACAACCCAGTTCTTGTATGCATAAATAAATAAAATAAATCTTTAGAAAAAAATAAAGGTGTCTCTGAGGAGGAGACATTTAAAAAACACTTGAGTGCAAAGAGGAAAGGAATCATGAAAGGATCTAAGGAAAGAGCATTTTAGTTAGAGAAAACAGTAAAAACAAAGACTGCATGAGAAATACTTTGTTAGTTTTGAGGAAAAGCAAGGTAATATGATCAAGAGATAGTGGAAGAAATAGTGGAACAGATTGTCAGAGATCAGGCTAGGTGAAACTTGATCTCAAAAGTAATTGTGGGAACATTGGGTTTTATTGTAAAAATAGTGTGAAACTATTTAAGAAATTTCTATTTTTTGGATAGCATTCTATCTCCTTTCTGTGGATTAGGATCTAGGACCATAAGATATAGGAAGACCAAGCAGGAAGTTATTCTTATATAACAGGTGAGAGAAGATGATAGAATGTACTAACGAATGTGGCAATAGAGATGCTAAGTCAGTTTAGGGATATATTGTGAAGGTAGAATTGACAGGACAGGCTATTAAGTTGGTCATAGTATGGGAGAGAGAAAGATACAATAGAATGTTCAAAATTAAACACGAGAAATAGGAAAATGGCTGGAGTTCTATACTAAGATATAGAACACTGTGGAGGGAATTGCTTGGTGCAATCAAACTGAGAGTTCCCTTTGGACATTAAGTTTCAGATAACTTGGAGACATTCAGTGAAGATTTTGAGTAAGCTGTTGAATAAACAAGTGTAGAGATTAGGAAAGTCATACCTGAAGAGATACAGTTGAGAATCACTAGTGTAGAAAATGTTCTTAAAGACCTGAGACTGAGTAAGATCACAGGGTTGGTATAATGGAGACAAAAATAAAGTCTGAGGACTAAATCCTGGATTTGCTTGGATTGGAGCTTGGGTGCATAAGCAAGCTTTGGTGGAAACAAAAACCCTACAAAAAAGTATCCAGTCAGGCTTATCGAAAATCAAACTACATGGTATTCTAGAATTAAATAAAAGGACAGTTTCAAGTAGGAAGAGTACTAAATAGTGTTGAAAATTGATTGAATGATATGGCGTCTAGAGGGACCTTTGTCAAGAATGTCCTGGTTGATTAGAATGTGATCTATTCATTCAGCTCATGTCTTAAGTAATTTAAGTACAATGTACTTGAACTTATTTCTTGAAATTCAGTTATAACAAATTTTCTAATAGTACTTTACCTATCAAGGATACTGAAGTTTCAATTCTGTAAACAAAATTGTTGGCACTGGGTTTTAATAGAATAAGTAGGCTTTATGGCATTTGTACAACCCTGAAAGTTATTTATATATTTACAGTTAAGATTATAATTAAGTAAAACTAAAGAAAATGTGAGCTTTGGATTATATAAGTTCATTATCATAAATTAAGTAGTAGTCAATATTAGTGCATACAAGTAAGGATAAATATCATTATGAAAAAAGGATAAAACATGAGTAGACTCATCACTTACTTTTTCCACTTACCATTTAATTGTGCCTTTGTTTTAGTCAATGTTGAATAATCCCCCTAACAACTATTTAAGAAACAAGTGATTTAAAAGGGAACATTTTTATCACCTTTATTTCCTAATGAGATATTTTTACAATAAATTTTCTTGACTCTCTTAAAGTCTTGGGAATGAGAAAGAAATCTACTTGCATTAATTGTTTCTTTAAATCCAGTAACACTCATAGAACAACTGACATTCAATGACATAAAGACTACATTAAAATTATATCATAAAAGTTACATGAAAAATCATAATGATGGCTAATAAAGGTTAATAACTGATGTACAATATTAGTATCTAAATTATAGAAAAAATATAATAATAGTATTGGAAACATTTTTCTAATACTTTCTATGGGACAAGCACAGTCCTAATAAATACTGAAACATAAACTAATTCTTTTGTTTTCAAATATAGACAGCAAAATACTTGAAAATAAAAAGAAACCCAATTTCTCACAAGCTGGATAGCATATGAAAAAAGACAAGTGTTTATTATAATGTCTTGATAATGAATGGAACAATGGAGTTTAATCTCTCCTCTGAAGATGTCATGCTGTAACCAGGTCAAATAATCAAAATATCTTGCCTTTTACCATTTTGATAAAATAGGATTAAAAAATATGTGAGTTGTTCACCTGAAGATCCTTTAAATAGCCAAGTATTCTCATGAGTGTGCCAAACTGGAGTCGCTTTCATTTATCACTATGCAACTTCACAAAGTTCTGCTAAGTTTCAGGTCTATGATTTAAAACATAAAAAAATGACATTCGGGAATTGTCTCAGTTCTACCAGATAACAAGAAAACATGACCTCAAGAGTATGTGGCATCTATTTCATACCAGTGTCAAAAATTTCCACAATGAACTAAAAATAATGCAAAGGTAAACAATGTTCAGAGTTGTAGAAGGTTCACACACTATGGAAGAGCAGACACCAAGAATACACATAGTACATCTCCGTTTGCTTCTATGTCTCAGTGTAATTACTAACTATAATCAAGTTTCTTTTCAAGACACTTTTCATTTTAGAGGGAATCCAGGAATATAACTAGTGGAAGGAGATGAACCAAATAGTGCTCAGTCCACAATAGGTAGTCAACGAAGGGTGACTGATTAAGAAAGGAGTTTCTGTCATAACTCTGCCAACAACTGACATATGTGAGTGCATGTGTATGTTTGTGTGTTTTGTGAAAGCTACTTCTTGATTACTTACTAAGATTCTAATAAAGAGTTCAACATAGAAACTTAATGAGGTCCACATAATCTATGGTAAAAGTCTATAGAGGTAGATGATTGATTTCTGAATCAATGATTCGCTGAATCATACACAACCCATACCTGGGGTAAGGTGCATAGCAGAATCCAGGTCCATTGATGCACAGGTAGTGACAGGGCATACAGTTAAAATAGGGAAGGTAGGGGCTTTGGTTTGGTTAAAATTTGTTGAAGTGTATAGGAATAGTCAGGGTATCTGTGACATATTCTTAACACTTTTTCTCAGAATACATGATAGAGATGTGATATTAGTATGTCAAAACCAGAAAATATTTCTTATATGGTGTCAGGGGATACATTGTATTTTTTTACCTTTTCATATAACAAAATATATTCAATTACAAAGCTAAAAAGAATGAATAAGAGAACATCTAGGGGTCATTTCAAGGATAATGTGGACTGAGATTTTGCACAGATTATATTTTAATTAAGATTCAGCAAGTGAGGGTTCTATAATGTTGTGTTGGGGCAAAGGTTAAGAAAATTAAAGTGAGAAGTATCAGTTAAGTGGAATCTCAGGTCATGTTCTCCCATCATTTGCCATGTTTGATAAAAGAGCTTTCCTAGTGAATTGAGAGCTGCAAATGACAATGTATTTGGACTATTAATTATTTTCAGTTGATATTAAAATTATCGTAAATATGCAGACTGTCACCATGTCTATATTATATTATCTGCTAGAGGATACATTCTGGAAAATATTTATAATGATTTGTTAGCACATTACAAAATAGAAAGTCACAGCTTTTTTTTTTTTTTTTAAGCAAACAAATAGAAATAGAAACACTTCCCATAGTATATAGGTTTCAACAAAGAGTAGATCTATAGAGCTTTTGAAAACATTTATTTCTAGTTTGAGGAAACAGCTTAATTTTATAACACTAAATTTTTAAGAAATAGTTTAAGAAACCCCAATCTTTAAATATATAATATAAATATATACAATAATAAATAAAATGTGTAATGCCTTTTACATTTAGCAGTGTAAAATACAGAATACTCTCATACCATTTTGCTTTTGATTGTGTTCTTATATTCTGGTATGCTTTTGGTTAGAAATACATGACTAACACTCATATCATTAAGTTTTTTATTGAAAAAAATATTATTGCATTGAACTACAGTCCAGGTAATTTATTAAATAACCTAAAAAAGCTGCTTTGCATGTACAATAGTGCAATTTACTTAGCCACAGCATAATAAAAAATGTTTTGTACAGAGAATACAAAATAAAATTATTGGATTATATATCATATTGCCAGACTATCATCCAGTTTAATTACTAAGTAAATGCTTTAAGTAGAATAAGGTGGGAATTTTTTAAAGCAGTTACATAACCAATTTACATTGTCAACTATTTTATAATTTCTCACATAGAAAGAACTGACAATTTAGCATAATGGAAAGGAACTCTCTTCTTGAAATTGATAATTTCAATATGTGAATATGTTTTGACAAATCCTATTTTGAACAAAAATCAAGAAAATCTACAACTAAAGATTAGAGTATTTTCATTAAGAGCACACACTTGCAGACACACTCACAAGTGAACACATGTATATTTTGTATATTCTAAATTTTCCTGGTATATTTTTCTGCCAAGAAGCTCTTGCTATTTGTGAAAGGGGATGGAGTTCAAAAGAAAAATGTGGCTTTCAGGAGGGAATTAAGAAAATAGCTAGGGAGTTCCCCCTTCAACACAAAGCTGCATTGGAAATAAAGGACCCTTTGGCTTATTTCTTCAATATTGGTTTATTCTATACCTAGCAGATTCAGTCACTGCTTCCATTTTTAATATAGCTTAATCCAAAGCAATACAGCAATCACCTTCAAATGTCTACCTAATAGAAGTGGATAATATTTTTGCTGAAATGAAATGATAAGCTACAATCCTCTAGACCCAGATTTACCAGCAGGAAAACTCATATTTTAGTCAGAAACTCCCATCTTACTGAAGAAGTTTCATTCTGAGACACAAAGGACAGTCAACTGTTTTCCTGGGTACTGTATGGACATAACTATGCCCACCTGATTTTTAATAATGTTTCCATTTTTCAGTGAGAGTACATTTCTCTTCAGGATGTCATCTAATTTAAAGAATCAAAATTAAACCTCTTTGTAAACTGCTGAGCCAGAGATAAGCATTAAGTCAATTTGTCCCTAAGTACATTAACTAACTACACCAATGTGTAAGATTTGGACTTTTTCAATTGTGCTTATAGAAAAATGGTTCTGATAATTGCATCTTTTTCTTTAGTGTTTAAACATATTTCTGAGATCTCATGAGGAAATTTTTAGGGAAGACTGAGAAATGGGCTACTGATTTGAGATGATCAGTGATGTTACTTATTAATAAGGAGCCTGTAAACTCTCCACTCAGCCAAGTGAGGGCGCTGGATGGTTTGTTCAAATACATCCAGAACTCTGACATACCTTAAAGGGTAGAGTCATCGCCATATTTCCATTTATTGTTCCAAAAGCTTGAAATGAATGATGTTTTGGGATCAGCTTCAAAGTATTATGATAAAATCCAGAAGCTATGCTGCTGTCATCAGTGGGAACTTTGCAAACAGCACCTACATGCACTAAAGATATAGATCAGCAAAATGATCCCGAGTAATTTTACTGATTAAAATTCTACTTAAGGAGAAATATTTCAAATATGTCTTCAAATATATTTCTAATCAGAGATAACAGGGGCATTCCATTAAAACCTGACAGAACTGGAAGAAGTCACTGCCAGATCCATTTTCTGTAAGTGAAACAGGAATTTTAGAGAATCATTTTGTGAAATTCTCAGGAATTTCAGAAAATCATTTTGTGAAATCTTTTTGTAAAATACCTAAGAAAAAAATCCTAGGAACTAGGAACTTTCCAAATTGCTCCCTATATTCTCATCATTTCTTGTATTTTAGAACATTCATAACAGACTTAAAGGTGAATTCATGGAGAATATTGAAATATAAATTTTAAATTCTATTGTATTTTTCCATGCTGAAGTTGGCAGAGAATGATTAGGAAGAATGAACTTTCCCAAATGGCCAGTTCCTCATACAAAGCATTCATTTTGTTTAACCATACTCTGAATCCAGTGAGGTTAGTTCTATAAGATAGTCTATAAGATAGACTAATTCTTAATCACTGAGAAAAATAGCTAGATAGATATGTGTGTAAAGATTTCAGTTTCATTAAAAGTTTCTGTTTTTCATCAAGCATTTATAATTTAAGACAGATTAAATAAAAACTCGGCTGACTGAGCCAAGAGTGAAAGAGCAATCCCATAAAGACAATTGCCTCACATCAGACAATGGGTGTAAAAGAAGTTTAATGCTGAAAATCCACTGTCAAATTGTTTTGTATGGTAGGAAACTGTGCTGAAAATGTAATCCATCACAGTGGCAATTTTTAATGGATCTATTTTAGAATTCTATATATAGTTAGAATTCCTTCTGTTTATTTTTGGCCAACGTGTGTTTCACTTAAGTAAAACAAAAAATAAAATGTCTGAGTCCACACTCACCTATTTGGGTGAAGTAAGAGTGTAGTACAGTGTGATTTTCATAGCAGGAAAGGCATATTGAGTCTGACCAGAAGAAAAATGTTAGTCCACCCTAATGGATCAACCATCTGAAATTTGGATATTATCCTAGAGGACAACTGGATATGTCATTGATCACAAGAAAAATTCTAGGAAACTTTTGAAAATCCCTAACGTTTTTATTCAACCAAGTATGCAAAAGTTCATGAATATTTCAGTGATGAAGATTTTATAAGTTAATAAAAACAACTAAAATTGTTAAATTCTTTCACATTTGAGACAAATGCCTTTTTGCAGAATCTATGTTTTCTGCCTAGAGAGAATAAAATGATCTTCCATGGTACACAGCTCCATGCTTCTATTTAGATATTTAAAGTTAGAAAGTTATTTCCATCTTTTACTTTCCTCAGCAAATGTTCTTTTCTTTGGAATACACATACTGGTTTTCTTATTTTTCGCATGGCATTTCCCAGAGTCTGTTCTAAAGAACATTAGTTCTATAAGATAGTCCACAGGGAAAAAAATAGTCTCTGTTATCATTACTTTTGGAAATTCAATATGTTCTATCTTCCTCCTGGAAATGTCTAGTAGATAGTGCTTGTCATATGTCCTCAGATATGTAGAAGTAAGGAAATAAACTTATTTAATACATTTCCTTGAAATTTTTAAATGTGGAATTTTTCTGTTATATTTTCTTAATTCATAGAATTCATGTTACTCACAGTATAAAACATAAAATTGATCGTCTATTAATTAGTGAGACCCGCATTATAAAATCACTTCAGTCTGCCAGTAACTCTCTTGTCCCAGAACAACACAGTTTTTCACAAGTGTTCTGATATTTCCCCAACTTCTAAAAGAAATCCTTTATCCAATTCTGCATAATTCCTTTAGTATAATCTTAAATAACTTTTTTACTAGCTTCCTCATATCACATGGTCATATGGAGCTGGTAATTCACTAAATCCTTTATTATTGAACTGGTATTAGCCTCTATCTCCCAAACAATGTATAGGTACACAATTTTTTTTTAATTGAAATAAATGTAGGACCTGACATTTATTCATGTCAAATTTCACCTATCAAATGTCCCATTTTTTTGCCTTTTGAAGTTTTCACATTGTATTTTGCCATTCATTACATCTGCTAGTCCTCTTGGACTATTTGATAAATGTGTTCCATGATGTTTCCATGTTTAATGAAAGGTGGACTGTAAAAGATACAACACAAAGCCTCATAACCAGCCTCCACAATCCTTCTTCCTGTTGTGATCAATCTAGGTTTCAATACTTTTTGGGTACAGTTGTTTAAATGATCATAAAAACACATTTATCTCATGGTGCCAACTGTGATCCACAATGATGAGACTCACAGAAAAGCTCTTTATGGAATTTCCCACATATTTTACTATCTCTTGCCCCAATTGTTCCACCACAATGTTTTGGTCAAGGTGACAAATCAGCACGACAGAACTGGAGGATTTATTAATTTAGCAACAGGGCTAATCACCCTCACTTCTGTAAATCACTTTATTTACTGCACTGGTTTTCCCCCATGCAATTTAAAAGTTCACAACAGACTCTTTTGTTTGTTTCCTTCTCTTACTTCCATTATTAATCCAGGATTTAGTGTCTGAATCTGTTATGTAACTGACCTAGCCCTGATGATTATCCAGAATAGTGGTTTCAAGTACTTTGTATACAATGTTGATTCCCAAAGTTTTATGTGCTTTTCACACCTATTTCTAGCTACCTATCCCCACTTCAATATTTAATAAACATCTCAAACAATATTTATGCTGATCCTCCTCAGGGGGCGTTCCCCATTTCAGTTAACAATAAATCCATTCTTCTAGTCACCTGTGTGCAAACTAAAATATGCCATCTCAGATTCCTCTATTTCACTTATATGTAACAAATAGGAAGCACATTACATGTATGTGCTTATTTGTAACATCCATAGGTAGCACATTTTCTCCATCCAACTTTCAAAGTGAACCCACTTCTCAACATCTCCACTAGACCATTACTGAGCAAGTCTCTGCAGTCTCTCTTCTGAAATATTTCAACCTACTAACTGGCCTCCTTATTCCTAGAGATTATTCACAATGTGCTAGCTGAGTGACCTCAATAAAATCTAAGATGAAGAACATTGCTCCTCTCCCCCCCATTTCCAATAACTTCTCATTTCACAATAAAAGTCACTACAATGGTAGACAAGATCCTACATAATGTTGCTTCACTATTACTTCGTTAATATGTGTCATATAATTTTCCCTCTGAAACATTCTTTCTTAGATAAAATGCTCTTGGGTTATTTCTTGAGCATGGCAAGCACACAGAGTAGGTGTTGCTCTTCTGAGCCTAGAAGGCCCACTCCCTGACTCCCTCAACCTATTTAAAATTGTACCTTACTCACTGATACAAACCATTTATTTTACCTGTTTATCCTGTTTGTGTCCTGCATTAGTAGTTATCATAACTTAAAAAGTATATATTTTACTTGTCTATTTTGATTTTCACCTGTGTAACTCCATTGCAATTAAAATACATCTTAGCATTATTTTTTATTTTGATCATTATTATATTCCTTCCAGTTACTTTATTGCCCTTATTATTGTCCCTTAATAAATATTTGTTGAACATGAAGAAAATAAACTGGATAGGTGAGACATACAAAATATGTAAACAATATATATAAAATACTTTTACTTTTTGTACTATTGTAGTATACCCGTAGTTACCAGTAATTGTCTTTCTTGTCATTAAACATTCCGCTTCAATTTCATCTATAAATATTCTATCTTTTCAATCAATAATATTTATATTCAGTATTCCTACCTTTTAAAAAGAAGAGTTTGTTCTAAGTCCTCTTCCATTCTGCATGTTTTCTGATGGACAATTGGTGTCTTAAGGCCCTTGGTAGAAATTTTAACACTCTATCGCAAAATTCTTCTAAGTATGAAGATTCAAATTCGTTTGAAGTGACCAGGTAAGAATATCTCTACATGTTTCAAATTTCTTATTCATGTTGGTTCTATAAGTTCCACTGTGAAGAACTTTATCCTTAATAGCAAAAGCAAAATGAAATCAGGTAAGGTAACATATTTTCTTTCTTTCTTTCTTTCTTTCTTTCTTTCTTTCATTAGTTCATCTGCCCCTAGGAGGAAACAGTTAGAAGCAAAGGATCAACTTCTTTTGATTTTCCCAATAAGTGGGATATTAAAAAGACATTAACCTAATCTCTGTTCATTTTGATCCAATCCTGTGTGTTACTATTTATAGACGGTCCAATCCTGAGCACTACTATTATGGCACTTAAACAATTACTTTGAATGTTTTCCCTATTCTGTTTATATTGGATTGTTTAAAGGACGATTTTTTTTTCTCCTTATTGGTATTTTTTACAATTATAGCTTTCCTCATGTGCTGCCACAACTTTTACAACCACTTATCCTGGAGCACAAGTTATCTTTTACTTAAATGGGGAAGTCTGCTTTCCTGTAGTCCAAGACAGCATATCCAGTGAACACTTTCATCACTGATTTTCATCAAGACAGTTTTCCATGACATGAATTCATATCAATCTATCCTTGTTAGTCAAAATAAAGCATTCAGTAGAAGTTCTCTGATCTAACCTTTTAAGAGAATAAATTATCTCTTATGAGATAATTACAAAAATTAAGCAAGTGCTTTTTCATAATGTGTCTTCTAGTGACTTCCCATAATTACTATGTCTTGGTTCTATGTCTATAATGTCTGTTTTAGATATTATTTATTTTTAAATTTTCTGAGCCATTTTTATAAGAAATATTCCACTGAATTCACTTCTTTTCGATTCATCCATTGTTTATCAATTTTCTTTTGAAATCATTTTAAGTGATTTAAGTTCCTTGTTCTCTGATACCTTTCTCTTATTTTCTCTTCCTTTTAGATAAACTTGATTTTTGCTCACAGTAAAAATTTCCACCCCACAAGTTTAAGTGATATCTAAGAAATTATATCTTTTCTTTACATCTCTCTCCCCTCTCACCAGGATCTAAGATGTTCTTTCCTCCTGCTTCTCAATTAAGATTTAATCTTTAATTATCATCTACCTCATCTGTGAAGAGGAAAGACTGATAATTTTAACTTCAAAATAGACTTTTGAGTTTTAAAATGGGATAATGTGGGCCAAGGGTTCAGTCTGACTCCACCTGATGCACATAGTCCTTCAATAAATATCATTCTCTTCTCTGGGACATCAAGGCTGAATATGAAATCCCTCCATCTTCCCATGATAGAGTCTGCATCATCATACATGTGGTGGTGGATGACTGAGAAGCTCCATTTCTATTCATATTTTCTGTGAAACCCAGTTTTATGGGGAATATGTTGTAATCATACCAATTCCTCTGTAATTTTAAGAATGTGAAAAATAACAAATCTAACTGGAGGGCCATTCAGAAAATAGATGTAAGAAACACAAATTCTGTGGACCAGAAGACATTTTGGATGAAGGTTTGAAATTTGCAAAATTACACGTATGATGATGTTTTCATCATCCACTGTGTTTTAATTATATATATATATATGTATATTTGCACATATATGGTACAATTGAATAAAACACAGCAAACACCTTATAATTTTTTCTCTATAACATACAAAATTCTGATATTTCCAAATCTTTACCTCTCTCTATATATATATAGTATATATGGTATATATACTATATATACATATATGGTAACATATATATAGTGTTTGTGTATATATATATACCATATACATAAATAGTTTAAATAGTAAGATTTCTAAGTAGAAGAATAAAGAAAACATAATATTTTAGTCCCTGTAATATTTGAAAGATTGACAAATATGTTCAAAATGTGCACATATACTTAAATTTTCATTTTGCATTATTAAATACTAATAACAGTTTATGTATGTTTTCTCATACAAAAATTGAACAGTCTTAATTTTAGATGTTGGTGATTTTTACAGTTACAAAATTCTCTTAACACAGATATGTGTGAGATAAAGTAAGTCAGCTTTTTCACAGAAACTCAACAATACAATGTGTAAAATTGTTTTTCACTGAAGAGTAGTCTTCAACCTGAATTAATCAGAAAATTTCTTGCCATCTTTTATTTCCTATGAAAATATAAATTATATTTATTGAAATAGATCATATTGATTGGAAGCATGGATAACAGTTAACTATCAGAATTATTTTTTAAAATTAGTTCATTTCACTGACCTATTTTCTGATGAATAAAAACAATGTGCATTCATTCATTCATTCACTCAATACACATTTAGAAATATGTTGTGTTCCATTTGATTTTATAATATTAATGATCTGCCTGATTGTTTCTGTTGTCATTTTATAACAATATGTGAGAAATCATCCAAAACAGATCTTTAACACGTTTTCCTCTCCCTATCCATAAAATTTTGTGAATTTTCTGTTTTATTTTTGTAAGTAAAATAACATTTGAAACTATTCCTATTTCAATATTGGCAATTCAGTTCTTCTTCATATAATGATCACATTTTGAATTGACATCAATATTTTAAATATCCTAAGAATCACAGAGACCACTTTAAATATATAATTTTGTAGGTAGTGACAATTTGTTTTATTTATTCAGAAGAGGGGCTTTCACAACTTAGTTCAAGTGTGCTGACACATTTAAGGCCTCTTTCACTTCATTTAACTGTTGCATCTGACTGGAGCAAGAGTGATAGCAAAGATCTTGACCTTGAAACACTGGTTGGATTAAAGGATTCAAGTGGATGATAGAAGTTGTGGCTGGATTTAAGTGAGGGCCAAACAATGTGGGGATAAATGCTGCAGGGGGCAGATGTTGAAGTGTTATATGAGAAGGATGGAAGGGGGCAGCAGTAACTAAATGCAGGGGATGACCCGCTAAGAAAGTGGGGTGTGCAGGGATGATGGCTGGGGTCAGAGGTGAAAACGTGAATGGAGCAAAATGTGGCTGTGAAAGCGGATGTAGATGGGCTATTGGGAGGTGATTGCTGTGAGAATTTATGGAAGCAGAAACAGCAAAGTGCTGCAGGAAAGTGTGGTGGATGGTGGTGATAGAAGCGTGCTGGTGAACCGGAACAGTCTGTATAGCTGAGGCTGGAGAGAAGGCAGTCGACCCTGCAGCAGGCAAAACTCGAAGGTGCTTTGACAGAAGTTGTTTCTGCACATGCTGCTGGGCTTGTAGCTGCAGGAGTTTATATTTATCTATTTCATCAGGAGAAAATATTATTGGCTGCTGAATTAAAGGGGGAGAAGGGGACTTATGACACATGTCTAATTCATCTTCTATTTTGTCATGCTTCTGCATAGCTGTATCATAGTAAGAGTTTATATTCTCTTCTACATGATTCATATGTATGCTCACATCCTGTAAGTCTGGATTTGTTGGGTCTTCTTTGGTCTCTGTTGAATCGGTAACAACAGTGTATCTATTAGATGGAAAAGCACCAGGGAAATCAGTTGGTACTGGGTCACAGCTTCGAATAAAAGGTTGGACTTCACTATTGAAAGGTTTTGATTGTTCTTTTGTTGGGTTCTCAGACACCTTAGGCTCTGCTACTACATGAACTATATCTTTAGAAAGATGGTTATCATACTCGGTGTTGACTAACACAGTAAAATTATTTGTCTGTGAACTTTTGACTTTGTCTCTCTCAGTAGTTCTTTGAATCACACTGGCTTTATCATTTCTCCTTTTACTTGTATTCTGTGTTTTTGCAGACAAAGGCAGTGGTTGCCTGTGACAGCCTGGTGGTGTAAATTGAATCGTACACTGGATTTGTGAATGAGACTCTGATTCATTTTTACAGCTGTTTGAAGGAACTTCAACAGGAGCTGATTGTTCCTGATACTTCTTGGCTTGTACTCTTTCTAACAGGTGTTTGGCTGTCAGGGGGGTCCTCTCTCCTGTAACGGACAAGTGTGTGGTTTCTGAAGGGCTGCCGGAACAGTTTCCTAGAAGGCAGTTGAGATTCCCAGCGTTACACTTCAAGGGTTTTACTTTTCCCAGATCACAAATGTGAGTGCTATCCAAAGAGTCTTGACTTCTTTCGCTTTTATTTAAGTAATAAATTCTCTTTCTCGAATGAGAGCCCAATCTACTATGGTGAGGTCCTTGGAAATTTGGTGGTTTTTCTCTATTCCTAGCACAGGAAATTTGTGAGTTAGTATTACAATGGGTGATTCTCCTGGATTTTGGCCCTGAAAATTGTTGATTTTTTTCCAACTTGCATCTTTCTCTACAGTGATCATATGTATGTTTTGAGTATTTTTCATTTTTACAGGATTCCCACAAATTGAAGTTCCTTTCTCTTTCTGTTTCCGACTGCAGGCAGTCTCTCTTTGCTAGCTCATCAGAGAAGTAGAGGCAGTTGTGCTTTTGGCGTTTCCGTTTGTGTCTTTCAACTGAGTTGTGTTCTCTTTCACAAACGTAGAGCAAATTACTGCGGCTATTTCCACTGGCTCTATGACTTGAATAAGTACTTCCCAGGCTGTATGTGCTGCCAGGGGATGCGTCTACAGGGCTAGAACATCTCTTGTAATGTTGATTTCTGCATCTAGCAACCCGGCTGGTCATGCTGATGTGGTTACTATTCAAAATCACACTGAAGTCCTTCCCATCATCACTGTGACCCCCTACTGTGTAAAGACTAGAATTCCAAGTGAACTGATTTCTATCTTCAAAATCCGAATGAGGGTCACAGGAAATCAATTTATGCTTTTTAGTCCTTGGGATGTAAGGAGAAAATGTTATGTCCTCATTTGCATCATTTAGAACTACCCTTTGGCAGCTTTGCCAACGGGCCCTTGAAATTTCCTTAAATTCACCATCACTATGACTGTTTTCTACACAGTTCTTTAGAGAGATATCAAGGTAGGCAGGCACTTCAGGATGTTTCAATTCCAAATCACTTGCATGGAAATTATGTTTACTCATATTTGGCTCAGAATCATTACAGCTCAAATTATATTTTCTCTGGAAATTTTCCCAATCTGGATTCGCTATCACCATCTTTGGTTTTAGAGACTGATTATCTTCTTGGATCAATTTTTGTTGGTCTTTGATTAAACCTGAGATGTGGCTCTCTCTTGCAGTCTTCATTCCCAAGGGCTCCTTAATCAATTTTGTTTTTAAGTCCTCTGGATCATGGCCATCCTTTGTGTTCCGAGAAAGCTTAAAGTCAAAATATAATGGGTTGCAGCCATAAGAGATACAGGGCTCTGTTTTTGTGAAGAGCAGAAGTTCTGTAGGCCACTGGAGAGTGGTGTGGCCATCCTTGCTTAGTACATGGAGAAAAGGCAATGGTTTGGACCTCACATCATGGGGACATGTTTCTCTTACAAGTCTTTGCACATTTTTGCTAATTCTGTCTGCTTCATTGTAAGATTTTTGTCCGTTCTCCATTCTAGTGTTGGAATTCAGATGAACGGTGCTGTTTTGTTCACTTGGCTCTGGGGATGGAAACTCATCCAGACATTCAAATATTCTGGCTTCACTGTGCTTATAAATTTTTGGTGGGTTAGAGGAAGCATTTGTTTGGCATGAGTGATTAATGCAGTTTTCTAAAGTGTTCTTCAATGTATTTCTAGTTCCTTTTTCATTGCCGGAAGGAGTAAAATCCACATTTGAAAGATGAATGCTTGGTTTAGAGAATGAAGCATGAATGCCAATTGAATCTTCCAGTGTTTCATCAATAGAGTCATTTTTGTCTTGCAAAATATGAGAGCTTATGGTGATGGCATTGTGTGAAACACTTTCCAGATGGTGTGGGGAGATGTTTATATCCTTTTCCTCAGTAAGGTGTGTATCCTCATGTGCAAACCTGTGGCACTTGCATTTCTCTGCAAGTTGTTTTGTTTTGTAGACAGATGACTTGTTATAATCATGGGTTTCCTCTGTGTTCTCACTGAACACTGATGCTGAAGATTCTAATTTTAGATGTACTTTTTTGGAAAAAGAAAATGACACTCCTGTCCTGTGTTTTCCATTGCTGAGGTCTGCAGATGTTTGTGGTACCCGATTACTGAATAAGTAACGTCTATCTGTGTGTAACTGGTGTCGGTTTGACGTGGTGGAGCGCTGCTTATCGGGAATGCTTCTGCAGAGATTCTTTCCTTTCATGAGAAGGGCACCCTTCATGCACGCCATCTTCCTGCCATTCTTAACTGGGAAAATTCCTTGCTGGAGTTGTTTTTCTATGGCTACCCTGGGAACTTTGTATGCGGGTCCACTTGCAGAAACACTGTAAATATAACAAATATTAATGGTTAAAACATTAAATTTGCCAATAAATCTTATCTCCATGTGAACATCTCATAGTGTTTCTGTATTGGGTTATATTATAATTTATGAACTATGTCTACTGTAATATAACCATTTCACTGTGTCTGTAACTCAGTATATCTATGTTGAAAGTGGCTATTTCTAACATGCATACTTTAAGTGTCTTCTTTGAGATTAGTAAAAGCAACAGCAGGTGAATATCTATGCCAGTACTGCAAAGAAAATAAGTATTGCATTTAGAACACAATATGTGTCCTCTAAAAACTCAGTTTGCTGAAATAGATTTAACATTATTTCACAAAGAGTTTGCTAACCCCTGTCATTATGTCAAATAGGAAACCAAATGGAATTAAAAACCACTTCAGGGCCTCCCTGATGGCACAGGTGGTTGAGCACAACTCTGTGACGCTGTCCTCAGCCTCTGCAGTGCAGGTTCCATCCCGGCCGGCCAGGGAGATACCCACATGGTGTGGTAGACCTCTCCTGTATTGCCAGCTGCTCCCCTCAGCAGTGTATTTCAGTCAGTCTGCCTGTTCTGTTCCCTACTCTGTCTCTGGTGAATCCTCTCATCTCTCCCCACCTCTGGCCTGTACCATGGTTCTTGTATGCATGAATAAATTAATCTTTAACAACAAAAAAAAAACACTTCAAAAGTATAAAAATATATCTTCAATTTGCTTTTTGGCATAGTCCTATCATTTTTAACTTTTTTTTCCTTGGTTTTAAAATTTCTCTCATGCATACTTCCTTTTGAAAAACTGTGGTTAGTTCTATCTTTATAATTTGTCACAAATTTGGCTAATTACACTAAATGCATAATAAAATAACCAAAATGCACAACCATCTTTTCTTTTGCCCTTGTAGGCAAAATATTTACTTTTTATCCCTTGTGAATATATATGTATTACCTTTCACAGCTTTTTAAAGATTATTCATTTTATTGAGTTTAATTTGTAATTAAATCAGAAAATGTGATCAAAATTAGAAACAACAATATACATAAGAGATGAAATTCATTCGGTTGACACTGTACCTAAAATGTTCTACCTATAAACTTCTATACCAAACCAGACCTCCCTGGAAGAAGACAATACAGATGCACAACACAGACATCTGATTCTGTGCTTTGAGCTGACTTTCTTTTTCTTTTTCCACTTTTTTTTCTTTTTCACTTTTCTATTTCAGATCTTTATTTCATTTTTATTCAACTTTTCCTGCTTCCATATACAATACTAAAACAACTGATATCTCTTCTGCATGTAACATAAGTTGCAATGAAGAGGAGTGCTTTCTGAGCTCTTGGTTTGAAAATTTCTTGTTTTCACTTAGACTTTGGCCACTTTACATAGCACTCAGCAGTCACATTCCTTTTGTACACCAAATTTCATGCACCTTTCTTCATTGCCTTTACATGTTTAATACTGCAGGTGCATATTTTTATTAGTCTCTTTTCATTCATTTTTTTAAAAATTTGTACATTTGCATGATTTTGTACTTTTATTACACATATTTTATTATATTTAATATATACATATGCATGTGTATATACACATGTCTGCAAATAAATATATATATATTTATGCACATATTTAACATACAGATTCTAAGACAAGAAACTAGGACAGGAAAGAGGCAATAACCAACACAATTTTTGAGAAGAAAAATGTGTCTGAGCTGAAGAAAGTTGTATTGGAAATACCCCAAATTAACCAATGATAGTGTGACAGGTTGATTTCTTTTGGTTAGTATATATTATCATTCTCCCCTTCCTCGTTCCATCATGATGGAGATGTCTCCCTATCTTTATATTCTTTATAAAGAATATATTCTTATATTATTTTGATTAATAATATTTTTGCTTATTATCTTGACACTGCTTTTTGTGTTTTCTTGCTTTCATTTATGTTAGATTAAATGTTCATTCCAATATTGCCATTTTATCTTACCATTTATCTCTCTGATACTCAAGCTTCTTCCTTTTGTTTTCTTTTAAATCTATTTAAACCTCTTTACTTTTATTGTTTTCATATTACATTTGCTCTTCTTGTGTTCTTGTGCTTAGTTCTTATTCTCATTTTAAAATCAAACCTACTTTTTTTTTTAAGGCTTTTTTTTTAAAAGATTTATTTATTTATTTATACAAGCACTGGGTATAGTCAGAAGCACAGGAGGGCAAGAGAATTCACCAGAGCAGGGAGCAGAGCAGGCAGAAGGACCGAAGTGCACTGCTGAGGGGAGCAGCGGGCAGCAGGAGAGGTCTGCGCGCCATGTGGGACCCTCCTCTGGTGGCCTGGGAGCAGCTGGGGATTGAACTGGAGCTGCAGAGGCTGGGGGCAGCTTTGCAACCCAGCGCTCAACCGCTGCGCCACCGGGGAGGCTCCAAAACTACATTTGTGATTATATTTCTTCACAAGTTTTAACACTTTATCCTCAGTACAGAACTTTTAATCCTCTAATTTTCATGCTGTAAGCTTAGTTGTTTCTGTCATTTCTAAACTTTAATTTCCTTATCTTAAATCTAATTTGTTTTTATTAATTTAGAAATTCCTATTTTTCTATTTGTGTAGTATTTTATTCTATTATTTTAATACAAGTTTACAAGTTTATATTTTACAGCAAAATTAGTTTTCATTTTTATAGTTATAGACTCATTTATGATTTCACTTCCTTCTCTAAACTTTTCTCCATTTCTTTTCTTTTCTTTTTTTTTTTAAGATTTATTTTTATTTATTTATTTATACAAGCACTGGGTACAGTCAGAAACGCTGGAGGGTGAGAGAATTCACCAGAGCCAGAGCGGGGAGCAGAACAGGCAGAAGGACCAAGTACACTGCTGAGGGGAGCAGCGGGCAGCAGGAGAGGTCTGTGCGCCATGTGGGACCCTCCTCCGGTGGCCGGGGAACAGCTGGGGATCGAACCAGCGCTGCAGAGGCTGCGGGCAGCTTTGCAACCCAGCGCTCAACCGCTGCGCCACTGGGGAGGCCCCTTTTCTCCATTTCTTTCTGTATATTTTTACCTGCTTATTTTTATCTGTAATAGCTAGCCAAAAAGAATGACTATAAAAAGTCTTTTAATTCTTATCAGTAGATTGTCCATTATAATATTTCTTCAAAAATTGTAATTGTTGGGAATTCCACATATGTACAGTTTTATTCTCTCCTGCACAAAAAACTATACATTTCAAACAAGAAACAAAACATCCCAAAACATAACTTCTTTAAAAGATGCAATTTCCTCATGTTCCACATTCCAAGGAACTTACTATTTTCAGAAGCAATGTTAGGGAATTTTTTTAATTGAGAAAAGGTACATATTAAGATACACAATACTCAGATATTTACACAGCAGTAGACATTCACAGAGAGCGTATCTCTGCCCTCCGCACTGTGAAGCAATCCACAGCCTCTGCAGCACGAGTATGATCCCTGGCCGGCCAGGGAGCTGACTCACATGGACAGCAGATCTCTCCTGACTCGCCTGCTGCTCCCCTCAGCAGTGTATTTCAGTCAATCTGCCTGTTCTGTGCCCCACTCTGTCTCTGGTGAATCCTCTCACCCCCCACCTCTAGCATCTCTGGCCTGTACCCCAGCTCTTGAATGCATAAATAAATAAATCTTTAAGAAAATAAAATAAACTAACATAAATGAAAGCAAGATAACACAAAAAGCAATGTCAAGATGATTGTTCTTGTGGAAGAACTAGGCAGGGTTGAAATATCCAAGAGATGGCAAAAGCTGACTGTGCTTTATAAAACCCATTAAGAGTTTGCTGCCACCTTTTTAACTAGCCTGATTCAAATATTCTTACTACTAGTAAATTCACCTCTTTTCTCCACAGGGTCATGGAAGAATCTTTTTATTTTTGCACCATTCCACACAGAAGCCTACATTATGAGAATAAAGGACAAAGAAAGGCTTCCAGGAGAGGAAAAATAAACATGATTTTTTTCTCCTTCATTTTATTTCTTACTATTATTTGCTAATTCAGGTGCCAAAGGAAAAATAGTTTAGTGATTCTATAAACTGACTTTCCTTAGCTCATAAGCTACTAAAGTAGAGAGAATAACTGTCTGAGGGTTGATGGTAGGTAGAAGACAATTAAATAATTTACCTAGATGCAAGTCCTGTGTCTGGAAGGATAAACATTTGCCACTTTGCTAACAACATGACAGACTGAGATCTAGGGAAACTGCCTCCTCTATAAAGGCATGATTTAGATGTGCTTATTAGATTTGTTTTTGTTTAATAATACAGTTTCCAGAAGTACCGTTTAACCCCAAAAGAGTGGGACTTTTAATTCATTTTAGTTTAGGGGACAGTTAATGGGCAACTCTGCAAACTTAGGTCTCTCAAACAAAATTAGTATCATCGTCATCATCATCATCAACATCATCATCATCATCATCATCATCATCATCATCATCATCATCCCTCCTCTGATACTTTGTCTATTTCTCCCAAAGCAAAATACGGAATGGGTGAACACAAATGTAGAAGTGCAACAACTTTCTTAATAACATAACAGCCATATTCACTGAGACTACTCAGATGTGCTATTGCATAGCCCTAAAGGATCTAGGTAAAGAGTGTCTATGTACAGTGAGACCTGCCCCAATTTTTATTATCTGACTTGCTGCACCTCAAAATTAATCACCTAGCAATTAATATCTTCCCTCAATTTTTTTCTGATTATTATTCTATTTAGCATTAGACTTCCTTCTAAGTACTGTTTTGACAAGAACTGTCTGATACCTTATCAATAATGTGTATGGAAAACATACAAGATACTCGCTGCTTATTATGATAAAAAGCTCAATACAAAGGTGAGTACTGTTTGTATGATTCCTGGGACATCAGACCATGCATTTTTGTAATAATCTCACTTCTGCTTCTTTTTTTCATGTATTTTTATTTATTTATTTATCCATTTATTTAATTTTTTGTCTGTTTGTTTATTTATACATGCACTGGGTATAGTCAGAACCAAGGGAGGGTGAGAGAATTCACCAGAGCTAGAGCGGGGAGCAGAGCAGGCAGAAGGACAGAAGTACACTGCTGAGGGGAGTAGCAGGCGGTAGGAGAGGTCTGCGCGCCATGTGGGACCCTCTTCCGGTGGCCGGGGAGCGGCCGGGGATCGAACCAGCGCTGCAGAGACTGCGGGCAGCTTCGCAACCCAGCGCTCAACCGCTGTGTCACCGGGGAGGCCCAATAATCTCACTTCTGGATATATGTTTTTCCAAACTTTATCTTTTGCTTTTTGTTTAAATTTTTAACATAACATCTATTATTTTTACTCAAGTGAAATCTTTGTCTTTTTAAAATCTTTTTTTTATAACAAATTTCCTATTTATTTCTAATGTGATTATCATATATATTCATGAGTTTATTAAAATATTTAAGCCAGTGATACAAATATGTTAATATATGCAAGTTGTATACTATTTTTTATTCATAATTGATCCAAAAAAATTATTTTCTTAAAATGAGACATGAGGCCTAATATTTATGGCACTATAATTGAGTCATTCACTTCCAAGTTTATTGTATATTGCTTTTTAGTAAAACAACAGAGGTTTAAATTCTAGCAAAGAGCTATAAATTTCACAATTCACCAGCTTGCTGTCAACTACATTAATTAGCTACATTAGTGCTCTACAATATGATTCATTTGAGCACAAATCACAATCCACAAATTTAATTGAATTCCAGGTAACAATCTCCTCACTTCAAAACACTCAGCATTCTAAACTTATGTAAAACTCCTATTTTTTTTAGTTACAAGAATGTATTAGTGTAATGTTTGTCATAATTATCAATTTGAATGGCACTGTGTAGTAAATTTAACAGCATTAATTACATCTTGTTTGTCATCCAGACAATGGCAGTGCCGTTTATTCTGAATTGAGGCGTGTACAGGAAATGTACAGAAGATTTATTCCCCTCTAAATCAAGCACTATTATTTAAGGATTTTAAAATTATTATTAGAAAACTTAATTGCTGTAAAGTTCTATTTAAGTCAAGCGGATAGAAGAAATACTAGTATTCATAATTAATCCTTCACAAAAGCATATTAAACTAATATTGGAGAGGGAAAATCAGATGCCATAATTATTAATTTGTGAGCCTTTAACTATTAGGGCCATTTGCCCTCAAGATATTTTTGTTAATTAGTTGTAATTTGTTTACATTATTACAGTGAACCAAGTAAGTTTATCATTGATATTTCCCAAGAGGTTGAAGAGAGTTTTGAGGCATTCAAGACACCTTTAATTCTTACCATTCAGACTGTTGCCTTAACTCAGCCAGCTGATGCAGTCTTTTAAGTGCTTTTTCTTGTTTCTTCTCATCTTTCCATGACTTAGAAGCAACATTTCGAGCAAACTCTCGTTGCTTTAATTCTTTCAATCTCTATGGACAAGAAAGAAAAACCAAAAGGATACAATAAATAAGTAATATACTCTTTTCTATCTGCAATGCTCCTGGTTAATCTTTGTCCTAGGTGCAGTGATAAGTTTGGATTGGGAGAGTTAGAACCTTCTCCATTGATCTAATTCTCTGCTTCACAGTAAATTTAGCAGTCAATTCAGTTATTTATCAAAATATGTCACCATTACTAAAGAAATGTGCTGCAGATGGAATCCAGTCCTTGCTGGGACTATCCTGGCTACACAGCAGCAATAATCTTTGAAACATAAATGGGAAAATATACAATTTATTTTTCTATATGAAAGTAAAGGAGATTATAGGAAGCACTTCACTCTACTCACTGCCTCTCACCTATAAAACATACTCTTAGTCCTAAAAATTGATGGTATTAAATATATTGGATGAAACAAGCTTCATTTAGTGAACAGAATCTGTTACTGTGAAAGATTTAGTTCGAGACTCTAAATGTGATTCTTAAACTCTTTTTTTTTTTTGATGCAGATATTTATCCAAAGCAGAAATTTTATACTGTATCCAGGAGGACAAAAAAGGTTCATGGAACTCAGAGTCTTCTTGACTATAAGAATAGATTGCACCAGGGCCTCCCGAGTGGCGCAGCGGTTGAGCGCTGAGTTGCGAAGCTGCCCGCAGACTCTGCAGCGCCGGTTCGATCCCCAGCTGCTCCCCTTCCACCAGAGGAGGGTCCCACGTGGTGTGCAGACCTTTCCTGCCTCCCGCTGCTCCCCTCAGCAGTGTACTTCGTCATTCTGCCTGCTCTGCTCTCTCCCCTCTAGCTCTGGTGAATTCTCTCACCCTCCCGTGCTTCTGACTGTACCCAGTGCTTGTATAAATAAATAAATAAATAAATAAATAAATAAATAAATAAATAAATAAAATAAATCTTAAAAAAAATAAAAATAAGCTCAGGATAAAGGCTTGGCATTGTTTGTTTTAAATTAACCAGCCACTTCTCTTAATCTTTCACCCTCCAAACAACTGGCTTACATGCAAGTTGGATACTGCTCATTACCTGTTTAGATCTGCCGCTAAGAACACCCAATGCAATTGAACAAACTGAGAAATAGCCACAATCAAATAAACACTTTGAAGTTTGAGATTTAATCCTGATATGAGAGTATATTTGAAGATTATTCTCTCTTACACCACACAAAGTGATTTTAAACTGCTTGAAATTTGTATCTGTTTAATTTTTTTTTCATGTCCCAAATCAAGCATAAAAGTTGTTTCCTGGTGAGACACAGGGCAAGCTAGGAATTAGGCAGTTTTAGGGACACTGCAGAAGGGGACCTTGGAGAATTGAGGAAGGCTTCAGAGATAAGGGCAGCAAGAGGAGTGTAACCAATTCCACCTGGAAAAACAAACATCCCAGGACCAAGGACAACATTGTTAATGCTGGCCTTGGTTTCCTTCAAGTGATAAAGGGAGGTAGAGATTGGGGAAATGGAGAGTGGTTTAATTTATGGACAACTTAGAAGGGCAGCTGTTTAACTTCAATGCAGGGATGCCCATCCAGAAGACTGGGCCATAAAGATAAAGATGCAACAAATGGGGAAAGAGAAAGTTGTTAGATAAGGAATGTGAAGATCCCCCACTTAGTAGAAAATTAAGTGAGACAGCCGAGAACTAACCAATCACAAAGAGACTGGTGGAGTTTTAGAATAATGAGGAAAAAAAAGGTATATATTCCCTGAGACACAACTCCACTTTGGCTTCCTTGCCCCTCCCAGGCCTGGTTTCCTGGCCTGGGAGTCCCACTTCATTTCTGTTCCTTTTCTCCTCAATAAACTTTTTCTTCCTCTAAAAAACCTGCCTCTTCTCGCTTGCTTGCCTGAGAGTCTGCGAAATTCCTGCTGTGGCTTCGTGAGACACCAACCCGTGGGGGTCTAGTGGCTAGGACTCAGCGCTGCCCCTGCAGCCTGGGCTCCGTTCCTGGCTGGGAGACCAGGCCTGACAATTCCGGTATCACTGGGATGGCAAAAACTGTAGTTATCAAGTGAGGTAAAAACACTGTGGTAAACTATTTCCTTTCCTTAGAGACAGGATGAAAGCCTTTAGTGCTCATGAGTTGCACTATTTTTTTTTTTTTAAGATTTATTTATTTACACAAGAACTGGGGTACAGGCCAGAGGCGCTGGAGGGCGGGAGGATTCACCAGAGACAGAGAGGGGAACAGAACAGGCAGACAGACTGAAATACACTGCTGAGGGGAGCATTGGCGAGACAGGAGAGGCCTGCTGCACCATGTGGGTATTGCCCTGGCCCACCTCAATTGAACCCACACTGCAGAGGCTGTGGACAGCTTCACAGTGCTGTGCTCAACCTGCTGCGGCACGGGGGAGGCCCGTGAGCTGCACTATTGAAGGAGGACATGTGCATGTGAGAGGGCAGTCAGATGACTGCGTCTGAACTAAGAATCTAGAGAAGGTAGAGCAAGTTTCAAAGTGGATGTTAGCAGCCAATGTACATGAGTGTCACAAAAACAGAAAAAGCCATGCAGAGAACAGTGGAGTCAATTTGAATTCAAGTTTTGACAAACACTTAAGGACCTTTTATAAAGCAAAATTTCAAGTAATGAAATATTGGTCCACGAATTACCAAAACAGGAAGGAAAAAACAAAACAAAACAAAACACCAACAGCTCTCCAGAGCTGATAAACAGAGCAGGATTTAAACATTAAAGGAGTGCCTCCACTGGTGGCGCAGTGGGTGAGCGCAGGGCTGTGAAGCTGCGAAGCTGCCCAGCTGCCCGCAGCCTCTGCAGTGCTGGTTGGATCCCAGGCCATGGGTGAGGGTCCCACATGGTGTGCAGACCTCTCCTGCTGTGCCCGCTACTCCCCTCCCAGCAATGTATTTCGTCGGTCTGCCTGTTCTGTTCCCCGCTCTGGCTCTGGTGAATTCTCTCACCCTCCCATGCTTCTGACAGTACCCAGTGCTTGTATAAATAAATAAATAAATCTTTTAAAATATATAAACATTAAAGGACAACCTTCATCAGAAGACAGAAGAAAGGCTTATAAAATCTCCATTTCTTCTTCCTTTCCTTCTCGCTATTGTCTTCTTGGAGTGAAGGATTATGTTGTAAGTGAAGGATTATGTTTAAAAAGATTTTAAAGAAAATGTCCTACAAATTTAAAGAGACTACATAAAATAAAGTTCAAGTGTGTCAAAGAGAGATTGCTTCTTTGGTAAAGGGGAAAGGTATTTTTTTTTTCCTTCTACTTACTACTAAACATTAAATACTTGATATTCTATTTAGCACGTATTGTCACCAATATGTCAAACTTGAATATCCTAGAAGAGGAAATCGATTGATTTACTTAAAACATCTAATATTTCACCCTCATTATTGGAATCTTTCTCCAAATGTCCTGGTATACCTGTTTCTTTCATTAGCTATACAGATTCCAAGGTGGTACATCTATCTGAATCATAGAAATGATTGAGTATTCCATCTTATTCAGTTGACAATTAAATCCCACCATGTAACAGGAATATAGCAATATGCAACTCAATTATTTTCTCTCCAAGGGAGACAGACAAATGAACAGATACTTAATGAGACTGTGTTGACTTTTTAATAGGTATGGACACAAAATGCTTTGCAAGGGTGTAGGAAATGTTTAGACCGATTGGGGGGTGGAGTGGACATCTGTTGTGCTGAGGAAGTGATCACAGTTAAAATACTTTCTAGTATGGAAAACTGGAAGAAGAGATTTTGTGTAAACTATTTAGGCACATATTTGGCTTGGTGAATGTTTAGTATCAAAGACTACACAAAGAACCCCTTTTCCCTCCAAGTTCTCTAGAGGAATCCCCTCAAATTCTCAAAATTCTGAATGGCAGTGCATTTGTGTGAGGGAAGATTATACTATGTGTAGTACAAGAAAAACACCTAAAAGAATGAAAGGAAAAAGTATCCACATTCTGATAAAACCAGGAATGGTGTCTATTCTCATCAACAGAAAAGGAAAAAAAAATATTAGACATTAAGTAGAGAATACAGGGAGGACTTGCTTTAGTAGAGAATAATTTGCATAGATTTAGCACTACTCTGAATTTGCCTAACACATCATAAAAGCAAGAGATAAAAGTATAAGACTTATTCCAAGTAACTCAACTGTTTTTCAAAGCCAAATTCAAAAATATTTACAGAAATAAATCATTCAGCAAAAAGAAGCAAAAGGGAGGCACTAAATTTCTTCTCTCTCAAAGAATGCTTTCACCAGGATTTGGAATCCCAGGTTACATAGGAAAAACAACTGTAGATAACTAGGTTGGATTATTAGTTAAATGTTTTATCACAATTAATTTCCAATTATTTTTTAAATTAATTTTTGTGTAGAAGAATTAGGGTGTTGGCCAGAGGGCAGGGTGTGAGAGAATTCACCAGAGACAGAGTGGGGAGCATAACAGGTGGATTTCCTGAAATATACTAAGGGGAGCAGTGGGTGAGAGAGGAGTGGTCTGCTGTGCCATGTGTGGGTTAGCTCCCTGGCCAGGATTGAACTCAATCCGTAGTGGTGATAGTGCTGAGACTCAATCCCTAGGCCACAGGGAGGTCCCCAATTTAAAATTTTAGGCAGTTAGATTCTAATTCAATATTAAAATGTTAAGCAAAAATTAATGACGTCCAATGTCTATTCAAAGACTATTAGACAAAGAAGCAGAACACAGACAAAATTGAGGAAAATAATCAACCTATTAAGACCACAGATGCTAGAACTGATATAAAAGTGCATTAAGATAATATATCTCATATACTCTAAAAGTAGAGAAGTCAAGGTCGCCTAATGGATAATAATAACTGGTGTCTCTGAAGAAGTGGAGGGGGGGGATTTGCAAATAGACTGGATAAAAATTTTCCAAATTTCCTCCCTTTAAAAATATTACACTAAGTCTCATCATAATTATTTTTTCCAAAACCAAGGAAATAAGGAAAATTTTAAAAGTATGTAGCGAGAAAAGGCATGTTTCCATACAGAACAAGTAGTAGGATGGCAGAATTGTCATGAGAAATGGTACAAATGAGAACACAGTGGCATATCATCTTTAAATTTATGAAGAAAAATATAAAACTTGCTAGACAAAATTCTATACTCAGGGGATATATCTTTACAAAAAGCAGGTGAAATAAAGATATTTTTAGATATGAAAATCTGAAAGAGTTTAATTGTGGCATACCAACATGGTAAGAAATATTAATAGAACATCATTGGGCAAAAAGAAAATAATACCAGATAGAAATATTGTCCACACAAAAAATAATGAAGACCAGAAATGGTAGCTACAAAGTAAGTAATTTCTTATTATTTAAATCAATTTAGACTGTTTCTGATAAAAATAATACCTGTTTTGGTGAATTTATAACAAATTTATAAATAAAATATTTGACAATGATAACATAAAGCCTGGGGAGGGGATAGAAATGACGTAATGTTACAATGTTAAAGGTCCTATTCTATACATGAAACAGAACAGCAAAAATTGAAGGAGACTGTGACAAGTATACTTAAAGAAGTATACTACATATCCTGCAACAACCATTAAAACAATAAAACAAAATTTCTTCTTCAATAGGACAACAAAGAAGATAAAGGAAGCTATTAAAATTACTCAACCCAGAAGAAGTCAGAAAAAAGTAGAGGAAAGTAAAATGTATGAGACAAATAAAAAATGAATAGCAAGAGAACGAAAATCTAAATAATTCACTAATCAAATTAAATGTAAACAATCTAAACACTAGAGAGAGTTCAGTTCAGTAAAAAGAGCAAGATCCAACTCTGTTGACTATAAAAACAAACTTTAGAATAGAGGCGCCGTGGATTAAAAGAAAAGAATGGAAAATGATATCCTATATCAATATGAGTCCCAAGAAATTAGAAGGGAATATACCACTCTAAAATAGCAGATTTTAGAGCAGAGATATATATTACTAGAAATGTGGACAGTAATTTCATACTGATAATGGAGTAAATCAATCAGCCTAAATGTTTATGCATCAAATAACAGATCTTCAAGAATCACAAAGCAAAAATGGGTAAAACTACAAAGAGAAAAAGTTAACTACACAATTATAATAGGAGTTTTCAATGCCCATCCACCAAATAACAACAAACAACAAACTTCTAAACTCAAAAATACACTCCTGGAAAAGGTCATTCTAGGTTGACCATACCTATTATAAAATAACTTTCCAAGAGTTGATCTGACTTCCCAGCAGTTGGATGTCAAATTTTGCCAGCTTCACATCTTAGCTTCTATTTTACCAAATTTCTGTTTTTCTTCTATTCTGATAAAAATGCATTTGTTTAAGCAATGGCATGCAGTATAATTGTCAGTAAACTTAAACTAAGATTGTGAAAAAGCAAACCAGTGAAAGTGGTTTGACCTCTCTGGGAAAGGGAGTAAGGAAGACATAGAGAAGAACTCCACAGAAGGGGAATAAAACAGGCAGCTGGTTTCCCACTGATGTTAGACAACACAAAGTAGGGGTTAAAAGAAGGTTTCTAAAATCAGTCAGAGGAAATGCAAATGGCCAACAGACATATGAAAAAATGTTCAACATCACTTGTAATCAGGGAAATGCAAATCAAAACTACCATGAGATACCATCTTACACCAGTGAAAATGGCACATATTAAAAAAACTAGCAACAACAAATGTTGGCAAGGTTGTGGAGAAAAAGGAACTCTCCTGCACTGTTGGTGGGAATGCAAACTGGTCCAACCACTATGGAGAGCTGTGTGGAGATTTCTGGACCTACTAAACATAGAGCTTCCATATGATCCAGCAATTCCACTCCTAGGTATTTACCCAAAGGACACAAAAACATCAATTCCAAAGAACACCTGCACCCCTATGTTTATAGCAGCACTATTTACAATAGCTAAGCTTTGGAAACAGCCCAAATGCCCAAAAATAGATGACTGGATCAAGAAGATGTGGTACATATATACCATGGAATATTACTCAGCATTCAAAAAAGATAAGCACATGCAATTTGCAGCAACATTGATGGCGCTGGAAGGGATCATGCTCAGCAAAATAAGCCAAAAAGAAAAAAGAAAAATACCGGATGGTCTCACTCATAGCAGGAATCTAGAAAACTTAAATAAGGCATCAGGAAAATGAATAACTATAAGAAAGTGAAAATCAAAATCAACAAAAAACTATGAACCAGAGACACTTTTTGGGGGATGGGGGCCAGGAGGGGAGGGATTGGGGTCAGAATGGGGCATGTGCAGCTGTATGGGGGAATATAAAAATGAAATTTATTATTTAAAAAAAATAAAATCAGTCAGACCTGAGTTTGAATCTTGTCCCTTTCTAGATAGATTTGAGATTCTCAGGAAGGTATTTAATATTTCCTAATTTCAGTTTACCTATTTGTAATCTGGCAAATGATCAGAATTTACCTTGCAGACTTGGTATTATATTTGAGTAGAAGAGTGACACTAAGGACACACCTGATATACAGAAAATGTTCAAATGAGGACAAACTATTAGCACCTTTGGAGAAGGAATGGTGAGATTTTATGGACTTTTGGGAAATAGGATAAGCAAGGAAACCTTGATTTAATGAGCAGTGGGGAGCCACCAAGAGCACCTAACTAAGATACTTACAGAAAACAGAATCTTGAGAGGTTTTCAACTGGAAAGTTTTATAAGACTTGTAGGAGGAGTCTTTTCTAAAGGAGATCACTAAAAAGGAAGTATGTCATGTACCTACCTCATCCTATAGCTCATGTCTAACTGAAACATTTGCAATTCCCATAAGTCCAAGATCATATCTAACTACTGCAGAAAATTGTACATTTTGGGTTAAAGTGTGGTTATTTTTGGACAGACTTTGATAAATCTTTTTTTGTCAGTCATTTACATGTCCATTTAACTTTGGAGTTACATGTTTACTCTTCCATATGTGTGCATGCTTCATTTACCCGCCACCATATCTCCCATGCCAATGCCCTATTTCCTCCCTACCCCCTCTCCCCGCTTCACTCCCATCTGTTCCCTCTGGTAATCAGCATGTTTTCACAATATCTAAGAATTGTTTTTATTGTGCTTTGGCAGTTTATGTTTTTTTTTTTATTTTTGGTTATGTATATTCCATAGTAAGTAAAACCACCTGCTATCTGTCTTTTACTTTTTGACTTATTTCATTTAGCATAGTCACCTCAAATTTCATCTATTCATTCTTTTTAATAGGTGAGCAGTATTCCATGCAGTATATATTCCATGATTTCTTGATGCAGTCAACTGTCATTGGGTACTAGGTCGGTTTCATGACTTGGCAGTTGTGGCTAACACTGCTATGAACAAGAGTACACAATTTTTTTGTATTAGTGTTTTCCCATTCTTTGAGCAAGTACACACCAAATATATTGTTGGATCATATGGATTTTTTTCCATTTTTATTTTTTAAAGGTATAGCCATACTGTTTTCCACAGAGGCTACAACAAACTGCATTCCCACCAATAGTGTATGAGTTCTTTTTTCCTCACCAACATTTGTTGTTTACAATCTTTTTTGTATAGGCTATTCTTACAGGGTGAGGTAATAGCTCTTTGTGGTTTTGATCAGCATTTCCCTTATGACAGGTGATGTTCAATAATTTTTCATGTTCCTGTAGGCGATTTGAATGTTTTCTTTAGAAAAATGTCTACTTAAGTCACCTACCCATTCTTTGATTGAGTTGTCTTTTTTGTTGTTGGAGTATGTAAGTACTTTATGTATTTTGGTAATTAGCCCTTTGTCAAACATGTGATATGCAAATATCTTCTCTCAGTTGGTAGATTGTCTTTTTGTTTTTGTGATGGTTTCTTTTGAAGTACATTTTTTTTTAATTTTGATGTAATTCCACTTGTTTATTTTGCTTTTGTTTCCCTTGTTGTTAAGGTTGCACCCCAAATATATCTTTGTGGTTGAGGTCCAGTTATGTTCTCTTTTAGGATTTTATAGTTTTAGGTTTTATATCCAAATATTTAACCCCTTTTGAATTAATTTTTGTGTGTGGAGTTAAGAATGGATCAAGTTTCATTGTTTTGCCTGTGGCTATCTGTGTTTCCCATAACCATTTTTAAGGAGACTTTGTTTTCTCCATTGTATGGTCACTGTTCTTTTGTCAAAGACTAACTGTCCGTATTTGTGTGGATTTATTTCTGAGCTTTCTATTCTTTTCCATTATTTCTGTTTTAATGTTTAATACATAGGTCCTTCACCTTCACCAGTACCATACTGTTCTAAATAAAGTTTCTTTGTAGCATAGTTAGGAGGGGCTAGACCTTGACAGGCAGATAGGGCCTGGGGCCCTGGGAGACACAACAGGAGGGATAAGGATTGGGACCCTGGGAGATAAGGGACCCTCAGGAGACAACAAGAGAAAAGTCAATAACAAGAAAAAAGTCCAAGACACTATGTAGGGTAAATGGTTTTTTCATGCTTTTCTGCCCTCCCACCATTAGGATTGCCCTGCCTGATGGGGCACCTGCAGTTGTTACATTGTTGCAAACTGTCTTATTTACTTCTGTGGGCCATGGGAGGAGTATTGAGTCACCAAGAGAGGAAGCAGCAGGCGAGAGACAGGAGAGAGGAGAAAGAAGCCAAAGATGCCCAAAGAAGCTGTCTTCAGACTCGAAGACTTGCCAGGGGCCTGGAGGCCTATCGGCCTCCTGGCCTACCCGCCCCCCCCCCACCCCGCTCGCACCCCTGCCTGCCGTGTACCTGGTTGCTGCTCTATATGTAACAGCTCAATAAAAGCCTGAGAAAGCCACCAAGGGCTCCAAGACTCTCCTTTACCCATCTGCTGGATCATAGAAACCTGCCCTGTGCCTATCCTGGCCCTATCCACTATCACTGGTTAATCTACGTTAGGACCTCAGGCAAGGTTGACCAATCAAGAAACTGCACAATCACCACAACATATCCTCTAGACCCAAAACATGAGTGTAACTTTAAAAACCCCAAAGTTTTTTTCACCAGCAGCAACCCATTCTGGACCCCTCCCACACACAGGAGCTTTACTGTTACGTGTCCTTCATAAATCTCAGGCTTGCTCGCTGCTGACAGGAGTTAGCCTGTTTCTTTAACCCTTGCGGCTTTGCTCCCTGGAGTCGGCCTGTGTCTTTTTAATAAAATTCCTTCAGCGTGCTTACTTACGTGCTTTGCTTTCTACTGGTGTTTCAATTCTTTGTTACAATGGCTGTGGTTCCTGGTTAGTCATATCATATCACCTCACATAACATATGTGTGGGCTCATCCACAAAGACCTCACTGTCACAACCTCTGTGTGACAGCTTGAAGTCAGGGAGTGTGATCCCTCCATTTCTCTTCTTATCTCTCAGGATTGTTTGGCTACCTGGGGCTGTTTGTGGTTCCATACAAATTTTGGAATTGTTTTTTTCTATTTACTTTAAAAAGTTACTGGGATTTAAATAGGTATTGTGTTGAATCTGTAAATTTCTTTAGGTTATATGGCCATTTTAACAATGCTTGTGCTTCCAGTCAATGAGCATGGGATATCTTTTCTTTGTCTCTTCCTTTATTTCCTTGAATAGAGTCAGATAGTGTTTAATGAATATATAGGTCCTTCACCTCTTTTGTTGACTCCCTGGTATTTGAGTTTTCTGGTGTAATAACAAATGGGTTAGTTTTTTAAAATCTCTCTTTTTTCTAATTCATTGTTTACATATAAAATACAGCATATTTTTATGCTTTGATTTCATATCTTGTCATTTTATTCACATTTGTTATTTTCGGTTTTCTTGTTAAAATCTTTTGGATTCCTAAGTATATAATCATGTCATTTGTGAGTAGTAATAGTTTTATTTCTTCTTTTCCAGTCTGGATCTCTCTTATGTCTTTTTCTTACCTAATTACTCTAGCTAGGGCTTCCAAAACTATGTTGAACCACAGTGGTGAAAGTGGATATATTGTTTTGTTTCTGACCTTGGCAGAAATATTTTCAGGATTCCACTTTTGAGTATAATGTTGCCTGCGGTCTTTGTTACACTGACTTTTATTATGTAAGTTAAATTTATTCCTATTTTATAGAAAATGGATATTGGGTCTTGTCAAATGCTTTTTGCATCTCTACTAAAATGATCATGTGATTTTTATCTCCTTTTTGTTGACCTGATGAATGACACGGATTGGCTCATGTTGAACCAGTTTTGTATCACTGGGATGAAACCTACTTGAAATTATGGATGATTCTCCTAATATATTGCTGCATTCAGTTCCTAAGATTTTGTTGAGGATTTTGCATCTATATTCACCAGAGATATTGGACTATAGCATTTTTTGGGGGGGGAGGAGGCTTTCCTTGTTTGTTTTGGATATCAGGATTATGTTGGCATCATAGAACGTGTTAAGGAGTTTTCCACCCTCTTCAGTTTTTTGAAGAATTTGAGAAGAATAGCTATTAAGGACTCTTTAGAGATTTAGTAGAATCACTGGAGAAACCATCTGGTCCTGTGCTTTTGTACTGAGGAGACATTGTTACTTGTAAAATTCCTGTGCTTGTGATTGGATTGTTTTAGCTGTCTGTTTCATAATGTTCTAGTCTTAGAAGGTTGTATGAGTCAAAACAAAGTCCATTTCCTCTAAGTTGTCTAGTTTGTTTTACATAGAGATATTCATAGTAGGTTCTTATAGTTGATAAATCTTATTTGAAGTTTGCCTTTGGGGACAATATTATCCAAGATGTATCTTAGTCAGGAAACAGTAAAAGACTGGACATCCAGAATTTCCTAGAGAGAATTAAAGACATCTTTTTTTTTTTTTAAGATTTATTTCTTTATGCATACAAGAACTGGGGTATAGGCCAGAGGTGTGGGGGGTGAGAGGATTCACCAGAGACAGAGTGAGGAACAGAATAGGCAGATTGACTGAAATACACTACTGAGGGGAGCAGCAGACAAGTCAGGAGAGGTCTGCTGTGCCATGTGGGTAGCTCTCTGGCCAGCCAGGGATTGAACTCATGCTTCAGTGGCTGAGGATAGCTTCATAGGCTGCGTCTTAACCCCTTGTGCTACCAGGGAGGACCAACCTTGGTTTTTCTTTTAAGGAATTTAAAAAATGAAACAACAGAGCAGGTGGTCCTCCTGGTCCAGAAAAGAGGCCACTTGCCTTGGTCTTTGTTCAGATCACAAGCAATGTTTTAAAGGACTGATGCAGGAGTCAAATTTCTTTAATAGTTTTCATACATCTTCTCCAGCTTTCACAATGAATGCATTTTTATTCTCTCTCAGCAATAATTGAAATGAGGCTTGCAGAGATAAATCTTGCTAAAATACATTTATGAAATATTTGGAATTTAATTGTCTTCTCAGTTTCATTTTAAATGCACAAACTAAGCAATCCTTATTTCCCTACTTGCCAACAAGAATGCTTGGCACATGCATTGCAAGTGGAATTCAGCTGTGAATAAATAAATGAGGTGGCAAATTGATCAGGTCAGTGAGTGTCTATGTGTTTGGAATAGCAATGCCTTCAATATTATTGCATACCCATCAGAACTTACTTGTGAACATTTGCTCATCCAGTGACCACTCTCCCTTCAACTTCACTGAAACTGAATGGACACGTGAAATCAATCTACTCAAGTGTATCTACTTTTTACTCTATTAAATAAAACAACTCCTTCCATCTCTGTACTTTCATCCATAGTGCCCAGAGTAGTTTGTAGGCATTTATGTTTTTCTTCACAGCAGAGCAAAAGCCCAATGCAAAAGGTCAAAATTATTAACCTTATTTTTGAGATGAAGAAACAAACATATAGAAAGTTAAATGACTTGGTCCACACCGAAAGAAACAACAAGAAAAGAATTGTGTTTTGAAAACAAAATATATAATCCACAAAAGAATAAGGAAAAATCAGAAAAGTTTATGTAAAATTCTAGACATTTATAAGATTTCATTTTGTAAAATTAAAGTCTATTCAGTTTTGAAGTATTGTTCATTATTTGGATATATTTTTATCAAAATGATTTGGAAGATATTTACAGACCTTCAATGATAAGCTAAAATAGGAGAGAGAGAAATGTAAGCAAAAATATGATTGAGATGTATGAATTAAATTATATATAAACATTTTTTATTATTTTTCAGAATTCTCCACATTGAAATGAGACTTTCCTTATTTTGTGCTTTATTGCATACCATTATCTTTTATGTGATCTGGATGGTATACAAAGACAGACAGTGGGATGCACTAATTTTAAAGGAACTCCCAATTTAGAAGCTATAGTTTGGGGCCTCCCTGGTGGCGCAGGGGTTAAGTCTCAGCACTATCAAGCTATCACCAGCCATTGAGGCCAGATTTAGATCCCCAGCCAGGGAGCAAAGACATATGGGGCAGCAGACCTCTCCTGTCTCAGTCACTGCTCCCCTCGGAAATATATTTTGGTAGATCCTCCTGTTCTGCTCCCCACTCTGTCTCTGATGAACCCTAGTCCCTTCCCCTTGCACCTCAGTCCTACACCCCAGTTCTTGTATGCATAAATAAATAAAAGTAAATATTAAAAAAAAAAAGCAGCAGCTATAGTTTGGATTTCTAACCAGGATGAGCTCTATGCAGTACTCTGAACTAAATGCATCTGAACACACCGGCCCTTGCCCCAAGGGAGCATGCAAACTTGGAAAGCATGAGAAGAAATAAGCCTGGGGTTGTTACTTTACCTTCATCTTCAAGTCACAAGAGTAAGTTAAATACTTTGTAACGGGAACTGGAGCATTCTGCCTACACATGTAGGAATATAAATTGCTGGAGCATAAATTTAACTTCTGATGGAAAGCCAATTGTGCTCTAACAATCAAGACCTGGAGATACTTTGTCAGACTCATTTCTGGACATTTTGACTAAAGCCAATGTTCAGGAGAGATAAAGACAGGCCTGAAGACACTACTCTTTTCAATGCTAGTTTGGAGATACTTCTAGATTTTACAACCTGAAAATACAGTTGAATTAAAAGAAATTTATAACTCAAAATAACCTGGGGCACCTCCTTGACCTAGAGAGAGGGATCTTCTCAGATGCTTAAGGTATGTGCCACAGGCAAGTCATCACATCAACACCATCCAAAGCCTGGCATCCCCTGAGAAGTCCTCATATGGAAGGGACAGCACTAAGATTCCCATTACTTCTCAGAAGTTACCCAGATTTTTTCACATTATAGTTGTTATTATCACAAGTCAACTTTGATACAAGTCATATATCTTTATTTGGTTTTACAATAATTGCAAGATTTATTTATTTTCTGCATCATGAAATAACCAAGCTAAAGCCTGAAAAGCCTTTTTAAGCATTCTTATATCAGGCAACAGTATAGCCAATACCATATCAATATCAATGTCTCCAGCGACTGTTATTGTGAAATGATTGACAGCATTACAAAGAAAGTGTTTTTGTGAAGAAATGGACTTTTATTTCAAACTGGTTTAGCAGTAGAAGTCAAAGAACATTAATTTCTAATTTTTTCCTTATTCACAGTATGATAAGAACACATCTGCCACATCAGAATAATAATTCCATGAACTATCTACAGAAAGTATATTAATATTTGGAGAGATAACATTTCTGGAATGAATGAGCAAATTAATATTCATCAATTAAAGACTGTAGTTTTAGTAAACATTTGATTAATAGTGCTTAGTTAATAAAGTCTCAAAAGAAAAAATATTGCATACCACCATAGTCCAGACCATGGAAATAAGTTCATTGTGACAAATGCAAGGATGTTTCTAGACCAGGAGGCTCTAGACACTTTTCCTCATTCAACAGGGTTTTAAAATTAGCACTGATTGCTTAGAATTAATGGAAAGTCAGAATGTTTTATATATTCTTTATAATCTAGTATATAAAATAATTACAGTTTCTCTTTAGTAAATATTATTCATGCCAAAATATGTCCAAATAAACTTTACAAATACCTGTCTTTTAGGAATATTTCCAACCATCAAAATGTAGAGTTAAAATCTATGTCAAACAAGAAATGTTAAGGATGTTTTCTGTTAAGGTTATTTCTATCTTTAGTGCTCCTAGTCACATGTGGATAAGACCAAGACCTTAAGGGACTATTTTATTTATTTATTTTAAAAGATCAAAAGAATTAATAACACTCCTTGTGGGAATGTTTTAGGAAATAAATGTTTTTACACTAGCTCCTAAGGATCTAAAAGGAAATCTGAAGAAAATCCCACAGCAAAACTCTGCCTTCCCAGAAGATTGAGTAGTTACTGAAAAAATGCCAACCTACTCTCCCAGCTGTGTGAGTACTTCATGATCACCTCCTCCCTGTTCAACTCACAAGGAGGATTTGACCTAAAGCATTCCGACCCAATTATCCAGCTGTTTTTTTTTAAGAACAATTTCTTGTATTTCAGCATCTTGTACAACCTAACATTATATTGATTTTTAAAAGCTCTTTCAATTTGTACTTCATCCTCCCCCTCTTTCATACCCTAATTTAGGGTCAGTGATACCTGCTGAGAATATTCCAGGCAGAAGTATTTAATCTGATCATATCTGCCAACTAAGGCTATCTTAGTTCAGGGAAAGCATTTTGGTGATATCCTCAATTTTCTACCTTAATATCATTTTAAAATAGAACTGTCTTTGAGAAAGAAGTATTTAAAATAGAGACAACAACAGAAATGAGAAATTGTGTAATTGTGTCAAATTAAATTTGGATTATATTATTCTTTTTTTTAAGATTTATTTTTTATTATTTTATGCATACAAGAACTGGGGTGTAGGACAAAGGCGCAGGGGGTGAGAGAATTCACCAGAGAAAGAGTGGGCAGCAGAACAGGCAGATCTATTGAAATACACTGCTTAGGAGAGCAGCGGGCGAGACAGGAGAGGTCTACTGCACCATGTGGGTTAGCCCCTTGGCTGGGATCCAACTCATGTTGCAGTGGCTGGCGATAGATTGATAGTGCTGAGACTTAACCCCTTGTGCCACCAGGGAGGCTTCAGGTCATAAGGATGATATTTTAAAGCTAAAAATACTAGTTTTACTGAGGTGAGCTAATATATAAAAATCATGGCTACAACCTGTCCAGGCCCTGTGGAATATAGTATGGAGTTTTCTCAAAATATTAAAAATAGACCTACCATAAGACCTAACACTGGCACTCCTAGGTATCTACCACAAGATTACAAAAACACTAATTCAAATAGATACATGCACTCCTACATTCATTACAGTACTAATTCTTTACACTGGCCAAGATGTGGAAGCAACCTAAGTGACCAACAACAGATAACTGTATAAAGAACATTTGGTATATATACACGATGGAATACTATTCAGTTATAAAAAAGATGAAATTTTGTCATTTGCTACAACATGAATAAGACTGTAGAGGAATATACCAAACTAAATAATAAGAAGAAAGGCATATATTGATGATTTCACCCATGTGTAAAATCTAAAGAAACAAACCAATGAAATAGATAAAATTAAACCTAAAAAGCCCTAGAAATACCACTGTAGTATTGAGGCTACCAGAGCAGGAGGGTGGGGTAAGGGAACCAAATTGGGTGGAGAACCCAATGGATTGTGGCATAACATCTGAAGAAGTGTTAAGTTATATCCTTAAATCATATACAGGGCCCCTGACTGGTGGCGCAAGGGGTTAAGCACTGCACTGTGAAGCAATCTGCAGCCTCTGCGGCATGAGTTCAATCCCTGGCTGCCAGAAAGCAACCCACATGGCTAAGTAGACCTCTCCTGTCTAGCCTTCTGCTCTCCTTAGCAGTGTATTTCAGTCAGTCTGCCTGTGCTGCTCCCCACTCTGTTTCTGGTGAATCTTCTCACTCCCCCGCATCTCTGGCCTGTACCCCAGTTCTCGTGTGCATAAATAAATAAATCTTTATTTTTTAAATTTTTTTTTTAGATTTATTTATTTATACAAGCACTGGGTATAGTCAGAAGCGCAGAAGAGTGAGAGGATTCACCAGAGCGGGGAGCAGAACAGGCAGAAGGACCAAAGTACACTGCTGAGGGGAGCAGCGGGGGGCAGGAGAGGTCTGCGCACCATGTGGGACCCTTGCTGGTGGCCAGGGATCGAACCGGCACTGCAGAGGCTGCAGCAGCTTCGCAGCCCAGCACTCAACCGCTGCGCCACCAGGGGAGGCCCTAAATAAATCTTTAAAAAAATAAATCATATACAGTGTTGTAAGAAAAGTTACGTCAATAAAAAATAATACAATTAATGAATGTAAAGAAATCTGGGTAGGATAATTCATTTAAATAAGGCTTATATTATTATTAACCAAAAATCTACATCAAAGCATAACACAGCATTTACACCTTCTCAAGGAAGTCCATAGCCCAATCTTCTTTCAGCTATCAGTTTCTCCAGGACATGTGGTTTTATAGTAACAGACCTCAGAAATACCAGCTATGAAAACTGCATGCATAATAGGAAGAAAGAAGAGCTTAGGGAAAAAAATGACTCAATACATTATTTTAATCATCAAAACAACAGCTTTTTGCAAGCTACACCAAAGTAAACTTCAGGAACATATTTGTTAAAGGGATACCACATACCATTATCATTAAAGTAAGGAGTGTGGGAACTTCAAATTTTTAGTTAAGCATATGACCACCTCTCAAATAAATTTGGGTTTTGTCAGCAGCAGGATGGAGAGACTGGCCATTGAGTAGGCAACCTGCAGTGTCTTTACTACAAAAGTTGCTAAATATTGCTAAAAGTGCAGTTGTGTTCAACCAAGTGATTGCTTCTTTCAGATACGGACGTCCCCTGTACAAGCGCCACCTCATGGGGTTTTAAAACAGGATGTGAGGAAGTTTTTAGATCGTTTTCTCCACATCCTCATAAAAGTCTTAATTTAGAAAGCTTTTCAAAAAATATTTGGATTTGGTTTTCTACTTATATTGTATTAAGACCAGGGGTCAGCAGCAGAAGGCAGATGGGGCAAATGTGGCGTTCAGGCTGTTTTGGTAAATGAAGTGTTACTGGACACAGACAGGGACATTTGTTTACAACTCATCTGTGGTTATTTTTAAGCTTTAATGGCAGATATGTCCTTGCAATAAAGACCATACACATAACCTCAAAAATATTTACGATCTGACCATTTCCAGAAAGTTTGTCAGCCTCAGCGAGAGAAACAGTGTATTCTTGTTAGCGTAGGATGAGGAGGTGGTTAGTTCCATATTTATACATCACCTGGGATATTTTCCCAGTGAGAAATAGCCAGTCAAGGGAAAAAGTAAAGGAACACATAGTGGTGGGGGAATGGCAGTGATATTTAAAGGAAAATACCAGTGTTATTAAACGGATAGTAATATATTTGAAACTATGGAATGTGTAACTGCCAGCACATATGGTTAATACTTTTTAGTGTTCTTGTTAAGATGTTGACTTAGCTTTAACATTTCCAAATTCCTGCAGGAAATCTGATTGAATCAAGCTTAACTTTGTTAACAAATCAAGCTCTGAATATTCCCACTGAATAGAATCCCAAAGAGCTGTTAACAAATTGAAATATCTCCTACTTCAAGTGGTTCATTGGCATTGCTCAAAAAAAAAAAAAATTTGGCTGATAGCAATTTTTGTTTTTTCTATACGTTGCCTGTCTTTGCATGGCGGTAATGCTATACAAAGAAATAAGCAAAGTGTAGATAGTTGAGAATAAACAGGAGTTCAAAGAGCAAGGAGCATCTTATGGAAATAATTAAAAGAAACTCACCGACTTGAAGATTTGTTTTTGTTTATTTTTTTGCAAGTGAAGCTAATATGTTGTCATTTAAAATGTTTAGAGAGTTTTTTTAAATATAAATACATTTATAAAAAGCATAAATGTATTTTGAGGGAAACTCATACCACATAGCTCATTGCTAATTGCAAGGGTTTGGGAAGCCATGTTTAGTAGAGGCTATATTTGAGAAATGGATTCTATGTTTGGGTATTAAAGCACCTTCTTGTTTAATTTGATTTTTGATTTCTTTACCTCAAATAAGCTAGATTTCTATTTGCTTGTATGTCACAATTTATTTTCACATTTTTCATTTTCTAGAGTATAAAAAGATTTTGCTGTAAGTTCACTGTAGTTATTTTCTCAATAATTAGTACCTCTGACAAGAAAATAATTTGATTGCAAATGTATTATTTTTAAAATTGAGATGATTTTAATAAAACTTTATTAATATCCATAATTATTTCTGTTCAAAAATAGCACTTCTATGTTTTTATTTTTAGTGGCTGAAAAAAAGCTTCTTGAAAAAGATATTCTAAATGAATATGTTACCAGTTAAATCAAATTTATATTTTAAGTGCAAAAATACTTCATAAATCTTATGCTTCCAAGAGAGTCATATTATTTCAAAATTACCCATCCTCAGATTTTTCACTAACATATGACATTTAAGCAGACTAAAAATATGTGTGCCTTTATGTAAATTTATGGCATTTGTAAAATTTGGCCAGTGTTTAAGTGACTTAAAAATTTGATGAATGTTATTCACTATTTTAAAAATATTACAACAAAGAATCTTTTTAGTTATGGCTATACTTTTTCTAACATTGTATGCATTATTCATCATGTGTTTTATATCTTCAAATACGTTTATTACATAAAACTTTTTAGGTTGAAATGCAGAAACACTAACAAAGGCTTAGAGTGGTTGTTAATTTAAAAACAAAATAATCTCACTCAAAGAAACATAAAGTAAGCAAGACGAGGTTTAATTTTTTAATTTATCAAACTAACACAGTCATAGTGTTTTATATTTCATATAATACCCCATCGTAGTGAGTATATGAGGAAAAAAACACATTCATTTATTCTTGGTGGGAGGATAAACTAATGCAAACTCTTTAGAGGATAATTTGGCAACAGCAATTACATTTCCGTGTGTACCATCCCCCTGATTCAGCAAATTCCACTTCTAGAAATGCATCGCTCAGATATAATTATACATCTGAGTAAGGACTGTTTCTTGTAATATTGACAGAATTAAGCTTAGAAAAAGAGAAAGAAAAGGTTCTGTAATTCCTGAATTCTTGCTTTTACCCACTGTTTAAAGGCCTGTGATTTCTTCTGTAGGGGAATGATGCTCAAGTTATAACCGAGTCTATAAGCTGGATTATTTTTTATTCTGTTTCTAAAATTTTTCTCTTTATGTTTTGTCCTGAAATTATCTGAATTAAAATAAGAAAATATACTGCAATATTTTAACTGTTTTGGTTGACTGAAGAAAGATTTGAGTATAGAGAATTCACCACACTTAACAATCAAAACTGTAAATCAATGTTACCTCAAAAAAGAAAGGAAAGAAAAAAAAAACAAAAACAAAAACAAAACACAATTAAAGAACCAGTGGTCTCAAAATTTTCCCTTCTCAAGACCAGAGTCACATCATATCATATCCTCTACTATTTCTAGAAAAAAATAAAGTAAATGAGAATATAGGTTGAGATGAGAATGTTTTAAATAACTAAAAGTTAAAGTCATCATTTTGAGTCAAAGTAAAGTGGAATTAAGGATTGCAGGAGTTGGGTGGAGTAAGAGCCAACTGATTGGCTCTTTCTGATTCCTTATGAAATAATTGACCCACTTTTACATTGAAATCTCTGAAAAATATAATGAAGATATAACTATAGTGGAATAAGATATTTAGTTCATGTGAATATGCAATTAACTGAAATTTATAATTCAAGTAAAAGTCATTTTTTAAACATCTGAATTGGTTGTTGATTGGAGACAAATTATGCCTAGAGATGAAATCTGTTTGTATAACTTATCTATCAACAGCTATTCAATGGCGATTTTTATTTATCCACCTCTTATTTCATCAGCCTATTTTTAAACAAATTCTTTAAACCTCAGTAATTATGGTGATTCTAATTTGGACAAAAATACTATTAAATCTACTGGAAGTGGTAACTTCAGAAGAACATGCTTTTGAATTTTTCTAACAAAAAACATCAAACCATTTGATGCTTTATAAATTATTAGAATAAACATGGACCATGACCATAAAAAGCACACATTAGTGTTTATTTTTTTAATTAATTTATTTATGCATACAAGAGCTTGGGTACAGGGCCTCCCCAGTGGCACAGCGGTTGATTGCTGGGTTGTGAAACTACCCGCAGCCACTGCAGCGCCGGTTCCGATCCCCGGCCACCTGGTGAGGGTCCCGCGTGGCGCACAGACCTCTCCTGCTGCCTACTACTCCCCTGTACTTCGGTCCTTCTGCCTGCTCTGCTCTCAGCTCTGACTCTGGTGAATTCACCCACCCTCCTGCGCTTCTGACTGTACACAGTGCTTGTATTAAAAAAAAAAAAATGTTGGGGTACAGGCCAGAGATTCCAGGCATGAGAGAATCCACCAGAGACAGAGTGGGGAACAGAACAGGCAAATTGACTGAAATACACTGCTGAGAGGAGAAGCGCGTGAGTCAGGAGGGGTCTGTTGGGCCATGTGGACAGCTCCCTGGCCTGCAGGGCATCAAATTCATGCCTCAGTGGCTGCAGATGGCTTCATAGTGTGGTGCTTAACCCCTTGGCCACCAGGGAGGCCCACACATTAGTCTTTAGGTATAAGTTAATACATATGAAGTTGTGAATGAATAAATTTCATGTGAAACTTCAAATAAATATAAATGAATTGAAGAATATCTCCTTTCAAAAGTTAACACCAGATTTTTAAAAAATATGGATATATAATGTAATCCACTTAAGACTGAAGCCTTATCAGCAAACCTTTTCTTTTTCCTTTGGGGATATATAATATTTATGTGTATTATCATGATGAAAAAATGAAAACAAACCAGAATTTCAACTATAGAAATCCAGTTAAATAAATTATGATACAGTGATTTAATGAAGCACATGTCATCAAAAAAAAAAACAAAAAAAAAACCTATGCTGAGAAAAAACATTTAATTGTGCTGGAAATGTACATTGAGACAAACTGGTTACTCAAAATTACACCCTATTCTCCTATTTTCTTACTAATACAACCTATTATTTTTCAGATATTACATAGTAATTCCTTGACCTCAGATATGCATGTGACCCTGATTTTTCCATGTTCATAAATAAACCCCCGAAGAAAAAAAAAAAAAAACCCTGCACAAAAAAAGAAAAACTTTCCATCAAATTGCCTACTGACCACTGTAGTTTTCCTTACACTGTATAAAATATTTAATAACAATAAAAAAATAGCAAACAGAAATCAAGGATGATAATAAAGTGCTATGTGCATGACTCAGTTAAAAGTGTAAGGATTTTGGGCCTCCCCGGTGGCGCAGCGGTTGAGCGCTGGGCAGCAAAGCTGCCCGCAGCCTCTGAAACGCCGATTTGATCCCCTCTGCAGCTCCGGTTCTATCCCCTCTGCAGTGCTGGTTCGATCCCTGGCTGCCAGGGAGGGTCCCACATGGCTCACAGACCTCTCCTGCCGCCCACTGCTCCCCTCAGCAGTGTACTTCATCACTCTGCCTGCTCTGCTCTCCCCTCTGACTCTGGTGAATTCTCTCACCCTCCTGCGCTTCTGACTTTACCCAGTGCTGTATAAATAAATAAATAAATCTTTAAAAAAAAAAGCATAAGGATTTTATGCATAGTAGTTCCTTTATTCTTCATTAACAAATCTGATGTTTAGTGCCATTATTAACATTCCCATCTTACAGAGAAGGTAAAGGTAACTAGGGGCAGAACCTAGCAGGCAGGGGAATTTTGAGTGACTCTACCCAGTCACTCTATGTGTCTCCAATGCAAACATGTCTTGGCTACCAGGGAAGGGAAATTCTTTCTAGATGAAAATATGTGCACCTTTGAATGTCTTTCTTTTTTAAAAAATATTTATTTATTTATTTATACAAGCACTGGGTACGGTCAGAAGCGCGGGAGGGTGAGAGAATTCACCAGAGCTAGGGAACAGAACAGGCAGACTGATGAAATACGCTGCTGAGGGGAGCAGTGGGTGCGGCAGGAGAGGTCCTGCCGGGACCCTCGCCCGGAAGCCCGGAATCGAACCGGCACTGCAGAGGCTGCGGGCAGCTTCGCAGCACAAAGCTCAACCGCTGCGCCACCAGGGAGGCCTTCCTTTGAATTTCTAAATCTGGACATTTGCTTAAATTTTCTTTCTTTCTTTCTTTCTTTCTTTCTTTCTTTCTTTCTTTCTTTCTTTCTTTCTTTCTTTCTTTCTTTCTTTCTTCTTCCTTCCTTCCTTCCTTCCTTCCTTCCTTCCTTCCTTCCTTCCTTCCTTCCTTCCTTCCTTCCTTCCTTCCTTCCTTCCTTCCTTCCTTCCTTCCTTCCTTCCTTCTTCTTTCCTTCCTTCTTTCTTTTTTTTTTTTTTAACAAATTGGAAAATGAGATCCAGGTAAAATTAAGACCATTTCTTTTGCCAAATAGCCAATGAGGATTTCGACTTAGACTGAAGTTCTGTGATTTAGAAAGAATTTTATCAGCTGCCGCGTTCTGGGTCTTACATTCCCATTCATTTCTACAGTTGAGTTTGGGAAACTGCAACAATCATACAATCATTGCAATCTATTAAGAAACAAGTTTGAAATAGCTCTTAAAAAATGGAATTTCAGTTCCTCTTTAACTTTCTTAGCTGGCAAGCAAATTCTTCTGCGCGCACACACACATACAAATACATTTCCTGTGCTTTCAATTTTTCCATAAACATAATCCTTATTATGTAAAAGGAAACATTGTACAGGCAAGCAAACAAGCAAGGGAGATTTTATTTAAGACCACTGCAATAAAGGTGAGAACTACTGCAACAGGGGAGAAAAACTGAACACATCTTCAATGAAACAAAAGACATGATGATTTTCAAAGGCTGGGGAAAGTACTGGTGAACATTGAGGGAAGGTCATTTATGTGATTAGGTCATCTGCATATGCTAATAGTCTTAACTGAAGTTAGGCTTCTAGTCTCCCTCACAGATAAGTAAATATATTTCAAAGGTATGAATCCCAGGTCTGGAGGCAGAATATTTTGGAGTGCAGAATATTTACATATCAAATGGGTAGAGAAATATTTTACAATTGCAACTTTTCTGAAGTAAATGTTCTGAAAAGGGGGAGGTCAGCAAGCTATATTCAGGAAGAAAACTATATAAAGTTTAATCAAGCTGAGGGAAATATTAAAGCTATATTGGTCAGTAGAGAGTTTGGGAAATACTGGTGCACTAGTAGAAAGAATCAAAATTATCCATTAACCTTATTAGTAAAGATCCCTGTTAATAACTTCGTGTTTGTACTTCCAATGTTTATGGAATATTTATTTACAAATATAAATTCTGTCCTACATGCATATTTGTACTCTCCATCCAAATCTTGTCATAGCCATGACATAAGAGAAATCAGATGAAAACCTGTCTATAACAGGTTTTATATATAGAACAGGTATATATATATATATATATATATATATATATATATATGTCTATATATATAACAGGTTTTTATATATAGAAAACCTGTCTCTCTCTCTCTCTCTCTCTCTCTCTCTATATATATATATATATATACACACACACACACATATTTATATATTTTGCAATCCATCATTATTTTTCTTTGGAATCATGATGTTGCCATTCTCACAAGACCAAGATTTGTAAATTATATTTCAAAAGTTACATTTTTCACTGCATACAAAATGTAGTTTTAATAACATGCATCCATGTAAGCTTTGAAATGTTCATTTGGGATTTAGCATCTGATGTTTAGAATGTCTCTGTGCCAGACACAAAAAACAGCTGTTGTCTCTTTGGTTAATAAGTAAAATCTGTGGGATACAATTCAACTTCAGAGAAATCATTATTTACTAGAGTGACGGCCCAATACAGGAAGTATCTTTGCTTTTTCTAAATGCACAGACTTAGTGTTCAAAAAGCTAATTACACACCTAATCATACTTCAATTCAATTTAGTATGAGGTTTGCCACAATCTAGGGTCTTGGAGAAAATCTCAACAATGTTATAAACTGTTCCCAAAATTCCAAAAAGAAAATTATTTTAAATTCATTTTTAAATAAGCCTGATCCCTACTCATAGCAGTATAATGCCAAATTCAAGATTATCAAGAAGTGGTAAAAACAACTGTGAGTTGTCTGGGCTGTGAATGAATGTTGTTCTTTATGAGGCACTGAGCTAGGTTTTGAGGACAAAAAAAGTTGAAAAATATGCTTCCTCAGCTAGGAGTGTGCACAGGGAAATGAGATATGTGGAGGTCTCTAACAAGGTTGATTTACTGGCCAGTAATAGCAATCTACTAAAACCAGGGATCAATTCATGGAAAGGTGCAGGATTCCTCGCTCAGAGATATGATAAGAAGTGTAGCTTGGCTGCAAAATGAACTGACAGCAGCAAAAAGAAACCTATGAATTGAGATGATTTTATCTGTCAAGAATGAATAACATGATCTCCTAGATCTTCTGTTTCTCTTTCGGATGCCTTTTCTATTTTGGAATGTATTAGACCTGAACACAGCCACACCAAGCTCTGCTTTCACAGTGCCCAAAGTGACAGAATCTGTAACCCTGATTTTTAAGTTATGGAGGAAAGAATGTACCTGGCAAAACTAGAATCAAGGATCCATCCAATTTTCAATTATCTGTGACAGGATAGTTGAGAGCTCTGGCTTAACTCATTTAGCAAGGAGGTGAAGATATCAGTAATGTGGAAAAAAGGACGTAAGCAAGATCTTTAAGAATTGGGAGCACAGTAGAGAAGAAAATATTCAGCATTGGATTTTATTATATGTTTGATACACAGACACTCTTTTTTTTTAGATTTATTTATTTATTTATGCAAGCACTGGGTACAGTCAGAAGCACAGCAGGGCGAGAGAATTCACCAGAGCCAGAGCGGGGAACAGAACAGGCAGACTGACAAAATACACTGCTGAGGGGAGCAGCAGGCGCGGCAGAAGAGGTCTGTGAGCCATGTGGGACCCTCACCGGCAGCCGGGGATCGAACCGGCGCTGCAGAGGCTACGGGCAGCTTCACAGCCCAGTGCTCATCTGCTGCGCCACCAGGGGAGGCCCAATACACAGACACTCTTAATGCATAAGAAAACATATTTAAGAAATATGCAAGAGGTGTTGACAATTTATGATAGTGAATACGTAAGAAACTGTTCTTGCTCAAATATATATGTGGTGTGAGTGTATGTGTGTATCCAAATAATTATAATATGTAGAAGGCTTTCTATTCATTTTGATATTTCAAATGTGTAAATTTTTCATATATAAATTATAGTTTTTAAGGTGAGACTTTAGATAAAGATATTGACACATCTCATTAATTTAGTACATAACATGCCAAACACTGTTATGAAATGTGTCAGAGCATTATATAATTAAATTTTCTGAGTAACACCATGAGGTGGATGCTGTTATTTTCATCATTTTAAATCAAGGGAAATTTACCTTTAGAGAGAACAGAAATTTCAGGAGGTCACAAATTTAATATATAACAGAGGGAAGGTTCTTGTACATACTTCTTTAAATCATTCTTTTAACTACAATGCATTAAGGTCATTCCAAATCCTGATGATGGATAACTATGCAGAGAGAAGGAATTCTGGGGGCCTCCCTGGTGGTGCAAGGGGTTAAGTTGCAGCATTATAAAGCTATCAGCAGCCACTGCAGCCACTGCAACACAAATTTGATCCCCAGTCAGGGAGCTAACTCACAAGGTACAGCAGACCTCTCCAGTCTCACCCACTGCTCCTCTCAGCAGTGTATTTCAGTAGATCCGCCTGTTCTGCTCCCCAATCTGTCTCTAGTGAATCCTCTCACCCCCCACACCTTTGGCCTGTACCCCAGTTCTTGTATGTATCAATAAATAAATCTTTTTTAAAAAGGAAGGAATTTTAATGTGCATTGCGGAAGACTACAAGAGAAAAGAGAAGAGGATGGTAAAATTCTGAAGTATGCAAGGAACACTGAGGAGCTATTTTTAGCCAACACATGAGATATATAAAGAGAAGAGAGAAATAAAACCTGAAATATAAATCTGACCCTGAGCATGATGGGTAATGAAGGCCATATAGAGTAGCAGAGAAAATTAATTGAAATGATTCTTTAGAAAATAAAGTATGATGACAGTGACTAGTGTTTACAAAGTTTAGGAGGGTAAAAGGACAATTCATTAAAATCCAGGAAGGAAACTATTGCATTATCCTATAAAGATCATCTACTATAATCCATTTTAGTTATTTTATATAAATAAGCATATTGCAGCCATTTGTAAGTGCACATGAGTAGCCAGAGGAACAACTAAACTCTCTCAAAGTGAAAGTTGTTAAAATAAGTGAAAGGTAAGGGCATCCATTATTCTTTTTTTTTTCTGAAATTTAATGCATTGTTTGATTTTTTAATAACATGCATTAGTTTTACAATAAAAAATAAAGGTAATTTCATTAAAATTTTTCAAAAATAGACAATTTTTGGTGTGTTTATTAAAACATTTTAGCCTTAGCACACAAAAGTACTTCTTTACATAAAGAAAGCTAATGCACAATGTGTGTTTTAGTAAATCTACAATTCTTTATGTTTTCAGATTTTATGAAGCAATCCACAGCCTCTGCAGCACGAGTTCAATGCCCAACTGGCCAGGGAGCAGCCCACAGGGCGCAGCAGACCTCTCCTGGCTTGCCCACTACTCCCCTCAGCAGTGTACTTCGTTGAGTCTGCCTGTTCTGCTCCCCACTCTGTCTCTGGTGAATCCTCTCACCCCCGTATCTCTGGCCTGTACCCCAGCTCTTGTGTGCATAAATAAATAAATCTTTAAAAAAATAATTTATAATAAACAGGTAAATAAACTAAAATTAAGAGAGGAGAAATTTTATTTGGAATATTGAAAATGCAGTTTCAAAGCATCTATTATTCTTTCATGTCTATCAGTTGCTATTATTTCTTTTTCTTTAAAGATTTATTTATTTATTTATATAAGCACTGGGTACAGTCAGAAGCACGGGAGGGTGAGCGAATTCACCAGAGCCAGAGCGGGGAGCAGAACAAGCAGACTGATGAAGTACACTGCTGAGGGGAGTAGCGGGTGCGGCAGGAGAGGTCTGTGCACCATGTTGGACCCTTGCTAGCGGCCGGGGATCGAACTGGCACTGCAGAGGCTGCGGGCAGCTTTGCAGCTTTGCAGCCCATTGCTCAACCACTGCGCCACAGAGGAGGCCCAGTTGCTATTATTTCAGGGAAAAAAAAATACCTTGTGGAAAAATACCACTCTCTGAAATTCCTCACATATGCAAGACCATTTTTCTCAGTTCCATCAGCAAGTCCTATTTGGCTTTACCTCTAAATTATAGCCTATATTTATAGCTTTTTCTCCCCTTCAAATGCTTACACACTAACCCAACTACCATCATATCATTTGGAACACCATTACCATATTTAGCTGGACTCTCACCTGCCAACTTCACCATCCCTCACTTCTATCCAGTATTTACAAAACACATGGGGCAACCATTTCAATACATCTTTCCGATAAAACCATTTACCTGACTAACCCTTATGAGTGGTTTAGAAGTGATCTGAGATTAAAATCCAAAATCCAAAAAAAAAAAAAAAGAACAATGATGTAAAAAAATTTAAAAAATAAAAAAAAAATAATAAAATAAAATCCAAAATCCATTATCAGGTAGAGGTGTATAAAAGTCTGTGATACTATATATTTTTTAGACACTCTGTACCTTTCCAGCTTCTTTTCCCATCATTCTCTACCCTGCTCTAATGATCTGCAGCTATGCTGACTTTTCTTGTGTTACTTAAATATTCCATCGTCTTTGACATCTCAGCAACAATGCCCATACTAGACCATCCACATTTCTCTTTAGATGATTAATTTATTCTCATTTTTAGAATGTAGAATCAAGTCATCAGAGATGCTTAACAAACTACTTATTAAAAATAACTTCCACCTCCTTCGCCCAGTGACAAGTAAATCACAGAAGAAGAGTATTCATTAACTGTTTAGGAGCAAAAGATACTAGAGACTGTTCCAGACTAAAGAAAGAGCACAAAAACCCACATACAAAAAGGAAATCTCTGCAACAAAAATAGGGATGAAGGTAACAGGAGAAAGTGAAAGATAGGATATAAGAAGTTGTGGTCCAGAGTGATTTTTAAGTCAACATAAATAAGTTAGGCTTTATTTTGAACTATACAGTGGTTTATGAGAAGGAAGGTAATGAATTTTTTTATAGGTTAATTTTATTTATTTATGCATACAAGAACAGGGGTGTAGGCAAGAGGTGCAGGGTGGGAGATGATTCACCAGAGACAGAGTGGGGAGCAGAACAGGTGGATCCACTGAAATACACCGTTGAGGGGAGCAACAGGTGAGACAGGAGAGGTCTGCTGCACCATGTGGGTTAGCTCCCTGGTGGGGGATCCAACTCATGCTGCAGTAGCTGGCATTAGCTTGATAATGCTGAGCATTAGCCCCTTGTGTCACCAGGGAGGACCCTGGTAATGAAATATTTTGAGCAAAGGAGTGATGTGGCCACATAGTACTTTAGAAAGATGAAGGGAGCTAGGGAAGATTAGGAGGGGCAACACTGGAGGCAAAGAAACCAACCAAGAAGTAGATGATGTTATCCTGACTAAAAATGAGAGGCAGTGTGGAGAGGGACTAAGAGAGGGGAATTTTCAGGCAGTAGAATTAATTGTTGGGAAATTACACATCAATTAGAGATCTATTTGCACTCTTGACACTACTATTACCAAACAAGTCATTTATTTAAGTGAGATGTTTTCCTTTGGTTAAGGCCATTAGTAGTTTAATTAAACAAGTAGCTCTATTCTTATAACAAGAACAAGATATTGTAAATAGACTGGTACATTTTATTTTTAAGAGCTAAATGAGAGGAAGCAGTTAACCCTCAGACCCTCATAGAATTTAAAACAAAACATTATTTCAGGCTCTGGGGATTTTAGAGCAGTGAATTGGGTCAGAGGTGTTTAATCTGCAATGAAAACTAGATAGTCCTCAAGTGAGCAAACTGCTAAAAGGTACTTAATGAAGCATTTAAGTTTTGTCCTTTTGTTGTTACTTCAAAATATTTGTTTGTATTTGTTTTTGAAACTTAAAATCAAGATATCTGGCTTCTTCCAAAAATATTTTTATTTATGTATTTATTATTTATTTATTTATTATTTTTTTATATAAGAGCTGGGGTACAGGCCAGAGGCTCAGAAGGATGAGAGGATTCACCAGAGACAGAGTGGCGAGCAGAACAGGCAGATGGACCGAAATACACTGCTGAGGGGTGCAGCGGGCGCGACAGGAGAGGTCTTCCGTGCCTGATGGGAATCTCCCTAGCCAGCCAGGAATCGAACCCGCGCTGCAATGCAGAGGCTGCGGACAGCTTCACAGAGCTGCGCTCAACCCACTGTGCCACCGGTGAGGCCCCCCAAAATGTTTTTAATTGTCATACATAAATTAAGCTTAAAGAGGAATTAGACATTGTAATTCTAGAAAGGAGGAAGAAGACAAGTGTTACCACTGTAAAGATCAATATAGTTTTCTAGAGTGACATCACCAAGGTGGCACCAGAGGCCCTCCAGCTGTATATTCATATAGTCCTGGCAAAGTGCCTATCACTGGCCTACATTGCAATGCATTCTAGAAAGACCCTAGCCATAGTAGTGCAGAGTGACAGTTAAGGCTCCCACAACTGCCATTAAACTTACACTTGGCCCTGGCCCTGGCTCTTGCAGTCTGTTTTGGTCTGGACCACAACTTGAGTGTTTGCCACTTACAACAGGCTCTCAAAGTCAACCATGTTCACGCTAACAGCTCTGGTCATATTATGTGTTTCAGTGTACCTAGCACCTGGAACTAGAGGTTCTACTGAGGACCCAAATAGCCCTGTAGCCTCTGTGGATCTCCACACGTTAGCCAAGACAATGCAGACAGTCATGTTGTGGACAACAAAAGCCTAAGCCAACAAGGCATAATAACCCTCTACACATTGACTAGTGACACCTCATACCCCAATACTTGACACCCTACATGATTAGACTCAGGGTCACAGCATGCCTCCACTCAGTGGGGAGAGTCCTTCCTAACTTCAATTAGCTCATATAGTAAAAGAGGAGACTACTTCTTGAAGTGGGCAGATACCAACGCAAGGCTATTGGGGTAACAAAACATCAGGGGGACATGATCATAAAAAGGAATACAGTAAATCCCCAATAAGTGGCACAAATGGAGAGACATGAATTGATTGATAAAGAATTCAAAATAATTGCTATAAAAATGGTCAGGGAGCTAAAGGAGAATGTAGAAAAGAAATCTAATAATATAAAAATATATACAAAAATTCATTAAAAAGATAGAAAACAAAAGAGAAACAAACAGAAATTTTGGAGATAACTACAATACTAAACAAAAAAAAAAAAAAAAAGGAACAGAAAAAGGTATTCCACACAAAGGAGCAGAAAAAGAGATTCCACTCAAAAGTGAGTAGGGTACCTACAGTTATACCAGAAAACATAAATAAGTCAACAATATAATGATATAATTTTTTAAATATTTTTATAAATATATAAAAATGATTAAAAAACCCCACCCTACAGCACAGTATCTAAATATAGAGATCAAACATTAAAAGATCTGAAGGGACTAAAAGATAAAATAGTAAGGAACCTAAATACCAGCTCTCAAAAAATGATAGATCATCCAGACAGAAAATCAACAAGGAAACATTGGGCTACAAATATACTTTAGACTAAATGAACTAACAGACACAGAGCATCCATCCAACAGCAACAGAGCACATGCTCTCAAACAAACACAGAATATTCTCTAGGATCATATGAGAGATCAAAAAACATATTTTAAAATATTGAAATTATACCAGGTTTCTTTTCTTTTTGAAATAGTATGAAGTTAGAAAAAATAATAGGAGGAGAACTAGAAAAAATATGTGTTAAGTAAACAACACATTCATGGACAATTGATCAAAGATGAAATGAAAAATAAATCTTGAAAATAACAAAAATAGAAAAACTATAAACCTAAGTCTAGATGATGCAGTAAAGGCAGTTTTAAGGTGGGAAATTTAGAATAATAAATCACTACATTAACATTTAATAAATATCTTAAATAAACAACATAACTTTATACCTGAGGGAACTCAAAAATAAAAAATGAACCTAGCACAAAGTTAGCAGAAGAAAGGATATCACAAGGATTTGAGCAATATATCAGGTTAGAGGAAACTAAAGACATAAGTATGTATAATGTCTGATCCTGGATTGGATCCTGGACCCAGGAAACAATAGCACTAAATAGTACATTAATGATAAAATTGGTGAAATTTGAAAATGGGGAAATTATGTTATTTCAGTCTTAAATTTCCGAACTTTGTATTTCTTTTGTTTATATATGTAAATGCACTATATTTAGAGTGAAAGGCTCATAGGCTGTCCATCTTACTTTTTTTAAAAAAGATTTATTTATGCATAAAAGAACCTAGGTACAGGTCAGAGGTGTGGGGGTGAGAGGATTCACCTAAGACAGAGTGGGGAACAGAACAGACAGGACAACTGAAATACACTGCTGAGGGGAGCAGTGGGCAAGTTAGGAGAAGTCTGCTGTGCCATGTGGGTAGCTCCCTGGCCGGGGATCAAACAATGCAGTGGCTGCGGATAGCTTCATAGTGCTGCATCTTAACTCCTTGCGCCATCAGGGAGGCCCTGTCCAACTTACTTTCAATGTAATTTTTTTTAGAAAAAAAAAAAAAAGCTCATCTGTCTATAGAGGGAGAATTGTAAAGAATATAGAGAAAATATAAACAGTTGGTAATTCTGGTATATATGCAAGTTCTTTGTACTATTCTTATGGCATTGAAATTATATTAAAATGAAAAGTAAGGCCTCCCTGGTGGTGCAGAGGGTTAAGTCTCAGCTCTATGAAGCTATGGACAGCGACTGCAGCACGAGTTCGATTCCTAGCCAGGCAGCTAATGCACATGGCAGAGTAGACCTCCCCTGTCTTGCCCGCTGCTCCCCTCAGCAGTGTATTTCAGTCAATCTGCCTGTTCTGCTCCCCACTCTGTCTCTCATGCCTCAAACCCGCCCCGCACCTCTGGCCTATACCTAGCTCTTATATTCATAAATAAGTAAAATAAATCCTTAAATAAAATAAAAAGTAACCCTCCACACCAAGTAAATAAAAGTGACAAATATACAACTGAAACTCAAACTTCTTGAACATATATAAAATTTGGCAGAGTTCATTTTGGCCTAACCTCTTTCAGAGCCTTCTTCCAGGTTATCTATTATAGATTAGCAGAATCTCAAACAAGCTTCAGGGGATTGTGCTTAATCTTCTGTTGGGTTTCTAAAAATGATGTATAATCAAACTTAACAATTTATTTTTGGAGAATAGCTCTCAAGGATGAAGGCTATAACTTTGTATAATTAATAATAAGCAATTCTTATCTATTTAGATACTAAAACTGGTAGCTGCTGGGAACAGTTCCTAAAGATAAAACATTTCATCAACACAAAGAAACACATATTTCTAATTTTATTACTCCAAGATAGCATTTCCCCAATTAACTGAACTTAGTAGGAGGCCATTAACTATGAGTTATAGATAAAGGGAATTAAAACAAAGTCCCAGTATATGCTATTTGAAATTGTGACTTGATCAGCCAGAACATTTTTACCTATACTAATTAATATGGCGTTATAAAATTTAGATTTCATGAAAATCAAAACAATTGAAGAGTGATGTTATGTGTATATTACTTTTTCTTATCCCAATTTTGTGCACATAATTATTGGTTAATGCAAAGCAATAAAGCTACAAGTAGTAGACTCTTGATTTCTCAACAAAATGAGTATTACCAAATGAATACTTAAATAGTTAAGAAGAAACCCATGTTGTCCTCATTGAAGGCAGAATATAAGAGACTCAGACCAGCAACTCATTAGGAAGAAAGTTTGTGACTCTATAAAGTTAAGAAGAGTTCTGTGCAACTAAACATCCTCTAGCTAAAGGTATACTTAAGTAATTATATCTCAAAATAGACTTTCTTTTTCAGTCCTTTACTATTACTAAGCATAAAGCTTCATACCATTGAAAATTTGATGAAAAGAAAAGAGCCAGGAGAAAATAATGTAAATCTATATAAATTGAAGATGATATCAACAGGTTCAAAGTTTGTTTTATTCTATGCTATTGTTTGTAGTTCACTGTATTGTTGTTGCACTGTAGTTTTACACAGTGCTAACTGACTTATTTAACAAGTTAGTTTGGAGTTTTCTTAAAAATGACTATATATTTTTTTAAATAATAAATTTTATTTTTATATTCCCCCATACAATTGCAAACGCCCCATTCTGACCCCAATCCTTCCCCTCCCTCCCCCCACCCCCCAAAAAGTGTCTCTGGTTCATAGTTTTTTGTTGGTTTTGATTTTCACTTTCTTATATTCATTTTCCTGGTCCCTTATTTAAGTTTTCTAGATTCCTGCTATGAGTGAGACCATCCGGTATTTTTCTTTTTCTTTTTGGCTTATTTCGCTGAGCATGATCCCTTCCAGCGCCATCCATGTTGCTGCAAATTGCATGTGTTTATCTTTTTTGAATGCTGAGTAATATTCCATGGTATATATGTACCACATCTTCTTGATCCAGTCATCTATTTTTGGGCATTTGGGTTGTTTCCAAAGCTTAGCTATTGTAAACAGGGCTGCTATAAACATAGGGGTGCAGGTGTATTGTAACTAAACAAAAGTTTTTGAAAACATTCAGACTGATTCAAATTTGCATACTGTTAACATAATCTGTGTTTTCTATTCTACCCAAAAGTCAGTGGGATGAGAGAAACACTAAATTATTGCTGACATTAGAAAACAAACAAAAAAGAATACCATTAAGAAAGATATTGGAGATTCCATCCACATTATGGTGGAATAGGGAGGTTTTGATAGATCTTTCCCCTAAGGACAAGTCTCATCAACTCATTGCCTGTATAGGAGGCACAACCTATACATCCTTTCCTGGGTGGTGTGTGGGTGATTGCTTACTGTGATGGTGGGAGAGAGAGGGCAAGGCCATTGTGGGCAGAGCAGACATTCAAGCCATCCAAACAAGCTGGAGGTTGGGTTTTTCTGCTCTATTCTTGTTCTACAGAGGGATTTATTGCATTTGGAATCCTGTTGTGTCATTTGTTGTTACTGTCTGTGCATATTGTACTTGGTTTTGCTACATGTTCGAAGGGAAGGGCTGCGTCATAACCTATCCTTAGCATGTCATCCGAATGAGAAATTTTTGTGTGCTTTATGTTAATTAAAGAAAATTAATATTATGCATTTTCACAAATCTTGATTGAAATCCATACTTGTCATATTCATATTTCTTAGGCGTTAGTTTTAGGCATTTAAAAATACTATTATAGCATTTGAGAAAATATTGGTGAAAATTCAGGTCTCTAGAAGTTGCCAAAACTCACATTAAATAATTATTATACAAGTATTGTTTTTTTCTCTCCTGGAAAATATTTATATATATATATATAAATATTTATATATAAATATATATATAAACTTATAAGAGAAATAATCACTATTGAAGTGCAATAGGAGTATAAAGAATAAATTTTCAGTATGAACATTTTTCTGACCAAGATAAAATTTAGAAGACTTCTATTTGATATTTGAGATATCAGATGCAGAATGTGGCGATCTGAGAAAATGGGAACATATTAAAATCAAAACTAATGTGTTACCCTAATTAAAATAAAAAATGTGTTATTGATACATTAAAAGTACTGTTCCAAGTGTGTAAAGTGATTTTTTTTTTAAGAATTATAAATTCTTTTTTTTTTTTCCTAAAGATCCATCCATTTATTCATACAAGCACTGGGCACAGTCAGAAGTATGGGAGGGTGAGAGAATTCACCAGAGCCAGAGCGGGGAGCAGAGCAGGCAGAAGGACCTAAGCACACTGCTGAGGGGAGCAGCGGGCGGCAGGAGAGGTCTGCGCCAGGTGAGACCCTCCTCTGAGGCAGGCTGCACCTCCTATGCTGTCTCTTGACATGGACCGGGCATTGGAGGAGACTCCCGAGAAGAGGGGAGTTCCTGTGTTCCCCCCTAGAGGGAAAGTTGTACTTCCCAGAAGAGGGGAGTTCTTGCACTTCCCAAAGAAGATCTGAACTAGGGAGTCTCCATGGCATAGCCTGCTAATACTCTCCTCTTTGTTCTTGGTTAATGCTGAAGTAAGTTATTAATTGGCATGTGAAAACCTAATTCGGACCCAGGTGACAATTGGCTTACTGTTCTTATGCATGAACTATCACAAAAGAAGTAAAAATTGTTAAAGATATAGTTAGGATAGAAATGTTTTGGCCCTGAGAACTATGGAGAACATGCTGCCCTGAACCAGCTGCGCTTGGAAACCATATCCTAACCTGGGGGGTATGCGTTTGTGGCAACAGTACATCTCCTGGTGTACAGTTCGTAGGTTGTGTGGAGGTTAGGTATTTCTAGTTAAAAGTTAGATTTCTGTAGAACTAAAACAGTATTGATGAGTTCCTTTAGATCACTTTGAGGTAATTGATAATAGGCTAGATTAATTGAGTACTAGGGAATGGGTTGATTTTAGTAATATAGCATAACAATGGACTTTCATGTCCACCCCAAAATTAGGAAGGCTTGACAGGATGATTGATTGTTACTGAACATTGTACTGTCTTAGACAATTGATTATTGCTAGAAAATAAGTTGTACCAAGGAGAATAATCGTCCCTGCTGTTTCTCTTAATCAGATCAGAGTAGTGTCCTTTTGTAGTATGAGATCAAGAGGGTCTTTGTATGTTCATGAGAAAATATGTAATGATTGTCTCTGTTCTGCTTTGATGCTTATGCTGATGTAATTTCACCGCTGGCCTTAAGGTATAAATAAAGACCTGCTGAGACCCTGAGAAGGAGATACTTGCACCAGAGAGAGTGTCAGTGTCTCCTCACTACCTCATCTACCTCACTCCACTTCCCCTCAGCCCTCTGGAAAAACTTCACCGATGCTGCCTCTCCTTTCTGAAATACCCGACACGACTTCTAGCTGAAGCTGGTCAACAGCATTCCTCCGGTGGCCGGGGAGCAGCCAGGGATCGAACCAGAGCTGCAGAGGCCACGGGGAGCCTCGCAACTCAGTGCTCAACTGCTGCGCCACCGGGGAGGCCCTGTAAAGTGATTTTTATCATTCTTCAGAGAACTGTCCATATATTATTTTATTCCAATGTTTTATTTGTTAGAAATACTGGTGACCTAAGAAATGAGAATTAAGTGAAAATTCTGTCAAAACTTTAAATTTACCAACCATAACACTCACCATGCAATTGCAAATCAATAAAATATTAAGTATTTGAGTCTCTAATATGTACTAAGCATCAGAGTGACATATACAAAGGGAGCTTCATGAATTGGAAAACATATTCCAGAAATGGTAGATTAAGTCCCATTTATCTTATTCAGTTGTCAATTTCTTAATCACATCGTACTTTGAAAATGAAAATATCAAACAGAGTAAATAGTTTGAGAGTTTTGGGCAGTAAATATTTATAAACTACTAAATATAGATAACATTTTAATACTGAATTAGAACCTGATCACCTTAATATTTTTAATTGGTGATATAATTGTAATAAATTAAAACATTTAACTAACAACCCAACCTAGCCATTTGCAGTTGTGTTTCCTATGTAACCCAGGAAATGTCATTCAAAATTCTGATGAAAGTATTTTCTGAAAGAAAAGAAATTTAGTGCCTCCCTTTCACTAGACTTTGCATCATTTTCATTTTGAAGGCCTTATTACTTACTCTTGCCATTTTTTGTCCTGAGAAACATGCTTTAATCTGTTCTTGGAAATTGAAGCTTCCTTTAAACTCATTTCACTAAAATAGCCTCAAAAATACTTGTAGGACTGTGATGGGGACACAAACATTTGAGTTGTTATAAAAATCTGATTATTTTTTGTAAATACCAATGAAACATGCCTTTTACTCAGTTAAAAGATCTTTTAAAGTACAAGATAGAATTGCTTTATTTTTTAAATCTGAAGTTGCACAAGCATTTGAAAATCAATTTAGTAGCATTTCTTTTTCTCTGCTTCACAAGATCTGTCAGAAAACAAAAAACAGTATAAATGCAGTGTTGGTCCAAAGCTGGGGAGCAGATAAACAATTGCAGTTGACCTTTCCATTGTTCTGTTTGAAAGAGTTAATTAAATGCTTGTTTGGTTTTCTTGATGTGATGGTGGTAGTGTAGATGTTGTTTCTTAAAAATATTTTTTTTCTGGGCCTCCCTGGTGGTACAGGTGGTTGAGCACTGCGCTGTGAAGCTGTCCACAGTCTCTGCAGCTCAGATTAGATTCCCACCAGCAGGGGAGAAACCCACATGATGCAGCAGACCTCTCCTGCCTCGCCCCTTGCTCCCCTTGGCTGTGTATTTTGTCAGTCTGCCTGTTCTATTCCCCCCTCTGTCTCTGGTGAATCCTCTCACCCTCCCGCAGATCTGGCCTATACCCCAGTTCTTGTATAAATAAATAAATCTTTAAAAAATATTTATATTTCCCACCTATGAATCTAAGAAAGGGAGAGAGATGAAGATGAAAGAATTTTTCCTTCTACAACTCTTAAAGTTGGGGTGCTACAAGTAAATTTCAAAAGATCATTTTAAGTGACAGGAATAGAAAGGGGTATTTACAAAAGTCAATAGTTATTTTATGTAATGTACTAAAAGAAATCATATTCCTAGAATATATCTGTTGTTTTGAACAATGTCTCTAATCTCAATTATCTTTATTTTAAATAATGAAAACAGTAATTAATAATTATACTATAGGGGCTCCCCTGGTGGCACAGCGGTTGAGCGCTGGGCTGCGAAGCTGCCCACAGCCTCTGCAAAGCCGGTGAGGGTTCCACATGGTGCGCAGACTTCTCCTGCTGCCCGCTGCTCCCCTCAGCAGTGTACTTCTTCGTCAGTCTGCCTGTTCTGTTCCCTGCTTTGGCTCTGGTGAATTCTCTCACCCTCCCGCGCTTCTGACTGTACCCAGTGCTTGTATAAATAAATAAACAAATCAAAAAGAAAAAAAATACATAATAACTAAGCCACAGATGGGTATTTGGTTTTTTGTTCCTGTTTGGTTTGTAGAACAAGTTTACCATATTGGGTATCAAATTACAACATGATTAAGGAATTAATTAATAAAATATAAGAAATTCTGTATTAATCACTTTCACTTCACCTGAGGGGACATAAATTAGTATCTCAACTTAGAAAATTTGAAGTTGAGTAGAAGTTAAGGACTACTGAACCATTCATTCATTCATACATTTAACGCATTTTTATTGAGCAATTACTATGTGCTAGGTATGTTCTAGTTCCTATAATCTAAAAGATTGAGTATGCGTTCGTAAGGTAGGTTCCTCACAGAAGGAATAATTTGAAAAAAGGTATGGAGGTAATAGGAGCAAGACAATTTGTAAGAATGGCAAGTATTTTAAGGTGACTGAAATATGAAAAGAGTAATTATAGGAATACTGTAAGAAAAGTTAATAGTCAAAGATTTTGATGCTGAGGAATTTGAACCTCATGTTATAAGCAAAAGGGATACTTTGAAAGTTTTTAAAAGAGATTTTGCCAAAAGAGATTTTGTCTGGTAAAAAATAAAATGAAATTGAATTATGTTTGCAGTCTAGAATGGGAATTCTAGAAACTGTAGACACATTAGGAAGCTACTGGAATAATTTAGAGAAGTTCTAATAATGGAATTGTTTCAGTATTTATGAAAGTAGAAGTTCTAATAATGAAACTAGTTCAATGTTGCTGGAAAGTAGAAAATAGATCTAAAGATATCTATTTGCTGATATTGCATGTATAGATGATATAGGAGGAAAAAACCAATATTAGCTTTGATCTCCCTAGGTGTCTAACTTGAGAATTTGATATAGTCATTGAGACGATTAAAACATAGGAAAAAAAGAGATTTGGGGGTAATTAGAAAAAGCCTGATTTTCTGGATTTTGCAAATACATTGTGATTGGGAATTGGTATACAGATTTGAACTTAAGGTTGCTATTCTTGGCAAACATAACGAATTTGCTTTCATTGTCTATAAGATATAATGAAAGCTACAAAAATAAAACATGAAGGGAAATTATATATTGGAATAAAAATAGAACTGAGCAAGATTTATTTAATGAATAGATAGCACAAGAGCAAAGGGAAGGAACTCAAAAGCAGATACAAGATAGAAAGATACAGGATAGAGATGCATTAGAAAAGTTAAGGTAGGAAACAGCTTTGGGAAAGAAGCAGTTTTGAATAATGCCAAAGATAACATGGTCAATTAAAAGAAAAAAATCATTAATTTTAGGAAGGATGGGGTCCTTAATATAGATAGGAGGAAGACTTTCAGTAGACTGTTATATCAAAATGTCCATCACATCAAGATGACTAGCAAGAATAAGGTGAAATATATATGTATATATGATAGCTAGATATCTAGCATACATATATGAGTCATTTGAGAAAATTGGAATAATTAAATAGGGAGTCACAAAAGAATATTAAGAAACAAGCATATTGAGATGACTCCTGCTGCTTTGTACAATCATCCTTCTCTTCTTCTAATAAAGAAACATTCTATTGGGAAATGTCTCCTTCCCTACTAACATTCTGCTGCTTCTAGTATATTTGACCCCTGGTACAATCCATTGATTCTACACAACCTCAAGTTCTCTCCATTCCTTACGTACCAGCTTGGAAAAATAAGGTCTCATTTGGAACTAGCCCACATGTGGTAGAAGCCTTAGAAAACACAGAGCCAAGTAAGTAAAGAGATGGATGAAAGATGTTATCATTTATTCCTTGGTATAGTCATGTTCAAGGTTAGCTCTTTCTTTTGAATTTCCAAATTTGTAAACCGATACACTTCCACTAATTTGATTTGTTATTTGTAACTATTAGATCCTGATACTATAAGTTGCTAAAGAGTTAGAGCAGACTACAAGATAGTTACTAAAGAGTTACTAAAAGGAAAGCAGAATATGCAAAATAGAGAAATTACAATAACTGAGTAAGTTCCATAGAGAAGAGAGAACCCAATCACCAACAGTGGGGAAGTATAACCTTGAAAAGAAATAGTCCATTTCAATGTCCCAGGAACAAAAGATGAAACTAAGTATTTATAGCAAGAAAACAAAGGGACAGAACACAAGGATGTAAAATAGGGTGTAAATAAATAGCTGAAGACTGATAAAATAAATAGTTGGCCAGATTACTTCAAGCAGTAAACTCCTCAGTTCTGGAGAAAACAGCCTTTCCAATAAGAAATTTGTCCAGTTTTGTAAAATAGATCTATTCTAACTGATTTACCAAATTTTGAAACAATTTGGTATATGCAACCTTAGTCTAGCAAATTTCTTTGCACAGTACACATACACGCATATTATAATATTACTAAGCTTTTAGAGTCATTTTATCACTCTTTTTATCTCTTGTAAAGGAAAACTAAGTATTTATAATAACACATTTGATGAATACTTCTTACAAATGAGTAATTTTGGAAAGAAACAAGGAAACATAAGATGGGATATGTAGATAATGTGACAAATTAAGTACAAAGTCTGATTTCTTATAGTGAAAGAAGAGCTCACCTTGAAGTGAAATAAGAGATCAGTGTTAGGATAGCATCTGTAAGAAGGTGATTCATACAAGAGGAATTTTGGAATTACTTCAACTGTTTTTGCCATTAGTTTCATATGTAGAGCTGTATGCCAGTGAAAAGTAATGGTATAGGTTACTAAATACACTTCTCTGTAGCTGGGAAGGATCATTGATATGTAGCCTTCCTACTGTTCTTGCTAATATATTTTTATTTACTGTCAATGCTACTGTAAATTTGGGAGTTCGAATTACTTATAATATGCATTACTATACAGCAGTATAGTCACTCAAAATTCTGAAATTTAAATATGACCTTCTCATGAAGAACAGGTTTATTTTTCGTAGTTGTCTGAGGATGGGAAAAGAAAAAGTAAGTCAACCTTGGTGCCAGACTTTCTATCAGAAATAGCAAAAGCAGGGATGTTAAGGGCAGCTATTTTGGCAGCTTGTTAAAAACAAATAGGCAAGTTGTACAGAAAAGGAATAGAAATGGCCCTGTTCCAGAGGTCACTGAAAGACTTGATAGTTATCTTCAGGAATCTATTTGCAAATCTCAAATCCTCTGACAAATAGTGGGAGGAAAAATCTAAACGTAGACAGTAGCAGAATGCTTGCATCAATTACTTGCACTCATGACTGTAATGAATCCATATACTATCACTTCTTCCATTAGCTGAAATGTCTGCTGTGAAGTTGAGTGACCAGAGGTCTCTCCTTAAAATGATTTCAATATGAGAACTTACTCTGAGGCCCTAGTGAAAATTAATGTGGCTGCACCTACTCCAGGGCAGATTTCCATCTCTACCAGTTAACTATTGCCAGGGATCAAGGACAGATGGTAGGTGATGATGCAGACATAAAATGTACTACTCTTATTATTCCTATTTCTTAATTAAAGTATAGAAATAGCCTGTATTTTCACAAAATGCTTCTATTTCTTTAGTATTATTGTTTAACATAGTACCATTATATTCTTTCAAATTACCCTATAAGTAAACAGTTTTTAAATAAATAAACTTAAATGGAATAAGACAAGTTTCAAAAATATATGAACAGACAGGACAGGATCCTATCTTTTTAATATTATTTTAAATACAAACTCTTTAACTTGGCATGAATGGACTTAACCAATTATGGTCCTAAATTTTCCTATTAACTACCTCTGAACAGAAGCTTTAGCTCTATGCAAAATAACTTAGTTTCATTTACCTCTTTTCTGATTTTATTCTCACTGCCTAAAATATCCTTTTTTTTTAGTGCTCTTTCATTTATTTGCTATAAATAATTTATCACAAATCACACAATACAAATACACACACTTGTCTTTTTATAATCTTTGATCATGGAAAATAAATTCAGAGCCAGATGCAGCTGCCCCTCCCCACCCTTGCCATTTCATCTATCATCAATCGTAGCAGACTTTCTTCTGACTCCGGAGGTGACCTCACTGTCCTTCTCAACCTGTACTCCTGTTCTTAGGCAGCCCTTACAAATCAATAGGACAGGGTGCGTAAGATAAAAATGATTTATCATTCTAGATCCATTTCTACATCCTATACACCGGAATAAAATAATCGCTAATCAGGTACAAATGTATGATATGGAAGGGCACAGAGTTTCAGGATGCTGACAATTCTTTTTTTTTTTATTATTATTATTTAAATGGAGGCTGTGTTGGATAAAACAAGTAATACAGAGTAACAACTTTGGGGTAGAGATCAGAGGATGTCAAAGATAAAGGTTAAAGTTTGAAATGTCCTTGAAACGTCTGCATTCAGGGATGTAGATGGCAGTTGGATGTTCAAGTCTGAAGGACAAAAATACATTTTGTTAGGAGACTACATGTAGGCATTTCTCAGTGTCAAAAGTTAGGAAAAATTATCACTATGGATGAGGTCACTCATAGATCATGTAATGTGGAAATGAGAGAGACAAGTTATGAAACCTACATGTGAAATAAAGAAGGGGAAGTTTGATAAGCCAAGAAACAATGGGTTGAGTAAAGACTGAATTTCCCAGTGGCAGAAAAAAATGCTAAACTGTGGTCTATTGAAATAAAATGGTATGTGTATACAAAGGCTTTATGCATACAAGAGCTGGAGTACAGGCCAGAGATACTGGGGGTGAGAGGATTCACCGGAGACAGTGGGAAACAAAACAGGCAAACAGACTGCTGAGGGGAGCAGCGGGCGAGACAGTAGAGGTCTGCTTCGCCATGTGGGTAGCCAATCCCTTGGCTGGGGATTGAACTCGTGCTGCAGTGGCTGCAGCGAGTTTCATAGGTTGGGTCTTAACCCCTTGCACCACCAGGAAGGCCCTAACATAGCTACTTTAACGGTGTTTATTTTGCCAATCTATGAACTGAGAATATCTTTCCATCTCTTTTTTCCTTCTACTTGTATCAAAAATGTATCAAAAAAAATCTTTTGGGTGGGCCTCCCCTGGTGGCGCAGCGGTTGAGTGCTGGGCTGTGAGGCTGCCCGCAGCCTCTGCAGCACAGGTTCATTCCCCGGCCGTCGGAGAGGGTCCCACAAAAAAAAAAATCTTTTGGGGATCATCAATTCAACCTGCTGTAATATATATTGAATCCTGTTTCAATAAACTAAATACTTACACAATTTTCTCCTCCTGTTTAAATTCAGAGATATGATTCTGTTATATATAAAAATAAATACATAGCCCCACTCTAGAGAACCTCTGAGAAACAGAAAACAAAAAGAAATAAAGCCACAAAGCACATAAGGTATAGTGAGGAAGGTCACCCTTGGTAATAGCAATGGGCAGTTACAAGGAAGAAATGTTAATTGAAGAAGATTAGGGAAGAAAGGTAGAAACTTATTTTGAGTGGCTAACATTTTGATTCACAATTACTGGAACCAACTGCTGATGGCTGCTGCTCTCTGTTACTAAAAAAGAGAATAGCCAGAGATCAGCTTTCAGGCACCTCTCAATAAAAGTAGAAGAGAGTCATACAGGATATGTCAGGTACAAAGATAAGTGAAAAATAAGCAACAAATATTAAATAGAATCCTGAGAGGCAGGAAATCTAATCAATGGAAACCGACATGTATCAAAACACGTAACAGCAACTAGAATAGTGTATGTGTATCTACAGAGAGATACAGGAGGATACAACACCCACAGTGCAAATATGTGATTGTGAAAGATATACAGACTTTTAAAATGTAAAAATTATAATTCTGAAATTAAAAAAAAAAACCCTGATTGTATGGACTAAAAAAGAAGATGAACACAGTTGATGAGCATCTAAGTGCCTTGAAGCAGGTCAAGAAATGAGCTAGTAATGCAATTCTAAAGGTAACATGGAAGGAAGCATGAAACAGACAGAAAAAATGCAAGAAATATTTACACTTCTATATAGAAATAATGTAGTTCCAAGAAAAGCAGCATTTATAGACTACTACTTAAAATATTCTAAGCACTTAGCACACGCTAATTTATTTAATTCTTATAAGACTTAGAGGAAGAGAGGTTTTTTCCCTAATGTAGTTTCTGACTTTATTTATTTATTTATTATATATATTTATTACATCATCCTTCATTTTTGTACAATGTATGATTTTCTGTGAAACTCCCACCACCAATTCACCCATACATTAAAGTCACATAGCTAATAAACAGAGCAGTCAGGGGATAGAACTTAGCAATCACGTACCAGAGGGCAGCTCTTAACCATTATGCTAAACAGCCAAGGCAAGGAAATAACAAGCATAGACAGGAAGCGGAATTCAGTGATAGCCAAGAAAGTCCCAAACTGAAAAAAAGACAGGGAACATCCCTGAGAACAAAAGCAATAAAATGACAAGCCAGATGACAAATGATCCATTCTATTCATAGTTTTTTTTTTTTTTTTTTTTTTGGTGGGACGTTTGCCGGCAGCCAGGGCACAAACCGGCGCTGCAGAGGCTGCAGGCAGCCTTGCAGCCCAGCGCTCAACCACTGCGCCACCAGAGGAGGCCCTCACAGTTTTTTTTTTTTTTTTTAGGGTTCCAGGCTAATTAAAAAAGTTAACACAGAGGAAAGAAATTTATGTATTTGGTAATTTACAAAGTTTTTCTTGATCTTTTAGCAGGTTTTCTAAAATCACCACCTAGTTTAGGGCTAAGAGAAACAAAATAAAGAAACAGACAAAACTAAACCAAACAAACCCTACACTTAAGACTGAATTATTATTGCAGAACTTGTCCACTAGAGGGGAAGGGAGACGGTGGGATAAAGGTGTGGGTGCCCAGTAGTCTAGGTGGAGGATTACATGTGCTATGGTGGTGGTTGTGGTATAGTAACAAAGATCTGAAGAGGTGTGGCCCTATTTTCCTAAACATATACAGTATTGGAAACTCATATAAACTGATGATACCTCAATAAAAAATTTAAAAAAATCAGGGTTAAGGATTGTTCCACTTCTATGTGCAATATAGAGAAATAAAACAAAGGGTCAGACAAAAAATTAAATAATAAAACTAGGAAGTATGACTCCCAGAGCGTGAGGGAGAAAGTGGTAGTAGGTTGTAGATGGGGGCCAATAAACTATGGTGGAGGATTCTGGGTGCCTTAGTGTTGGATAGGGCATAGTAACATGCCTCTGAAGAGGTGTAATCCTTTAACTCTCAGTCATACAGAGATGTAACCAATGTTACATCAATAAAAATAAAATAGGGGGCCTCCCTGGTGGCGCACAGGGTTAAGACACAACCTCTGAAGCTGTATGCAACCACTGCAGCATGAGTTCGATCCCCAGCCAGGGAGACTCCCACATGGTGCAGTGGACCTCTCCTGCTCCCCTCAGCAGTGTATTTCAGTCAGTCTGCCTGTTCTGCTTCCCACGCTGTCTCTCACCCCTCACACCTTTGGCCTATACCCCAAATCTTATATGCACAAATGGACTAATCTTTAAAAAATAAATAAAGGGCCTCCCCTGGTGGCGCAGTGGTTGAGCGCTGCGCTGCGAAGCTGCCTGCAGCCTCTGCAGCAATGGTTCGATCCCCGGCCACCATCCAGGGTCCCACATGGCGCGACAGACCTCTCCTGCCGCCCGCTGCTGCCCTCAGCAGTGTACTTCGGTCCTTCTGCCTGCTCTGCTCCCCGCTTTGGCTCTGGTGAATTCTCTCATCCTCCCATGCTTTTGACTGTACCCAGTGCTTGTATAAATAAATAAATAAACAAACAAACAAACAAATAAATAAATCTTTAAAAAATATTAAGGGCCTCCCTGGTGGCGCTAGTGGTTGAGCGCTGGGTTGCGAAGCTGCCCGCAGCCTCTGCAATGTCGGTTCGATCCCCAGCTGCTCCCCGGCCACAGGAGGAGGGTCCCGCATGGTGCGCAGACCTCTCCTGCTGCCCGCTGCTCCCCTCAGCAGTGTACTTCGGTCCTTCTGCCTGCTCTGCTCCCCCCTCTGGCTCTGGTGAATTCTCTCACCCTCTTGCGCTTCTGACTGTACCCAGTGCTTGTATAAATAAATAAATAAATCTTTAAAAAAAAATTAAATAAAATAATAAAATAAAATAAAACTTAGTGTTTATTAAGAAGGGGTATTTAAGCCCTAAGTTGTATTTTTCTAATTAATCACCATGAAACAATAAATACAAACATTATTAACAGGGAGAGTGACTCCAATAGAAGGAGTATTCACATGACTAAGCTATAGAAATGCAATACTTCATTCTAAATACATCTACACATTTTGTTATTGTCTTTCTCTTTATTGTTTTTACACTTACAGAGGGCTTCCTTGCCTATGTCTGATTTTTCCTAAATTATTTTGTTGATGTAACCAAAATTACCAATGCTACCATGATATTACTACACATACCCTTAACTGACAGGATTAAATATTTATTATCAGTCCAATAGAGCAAGATTCTGAGAAATTAAGGAAAGAGAAGACACACTTTTATGAAATTTTGCTCAATGTTGGCAAGTTTGGATGGACTAAATGCACTGAAAAACATGTAGAACTTTTCATTGAATAAAGACTGATTCAAAATGAAGAATAGTAACTAGCCTTATATATAAGGAGATTACAGTTAGCATAATTTCATGTAACTTTATGCAACATAACACAGTATGGGTATTAGAAAATTGATGAAAATGTTCTTCAGAGATTAGATTGATGAGAGACAAACCCAAGAAACTAAAATTGCGATTCCTTTCCATGACATGTAGCATTTTATTTAGCAAACACAGCATTTTATTAAGGAACAACGAAGCAAAATTTTTTATACATAAAATGCTATTTTCTTTTTTTTTTTTAAAGAAAGATTTACTTATTTAAGTATTCAAGAACTGGGGTACGGGCCAGATATGAAGGAAGGTGAGAGGATTCACCAGAGACAGAGTGGGGAGCAGAACAGGCAGACTGACAGAAAACACTGCTGAGGGGAGCAGAAGGCGAGACAGGAGAGGTCGGCTGTGCCATGTGGGTATCTCCCCGGCTGGCCGCGATCAAACCTGCGCTGCAGAGGCTGCTAACAACTTCACAGTACTGCGCTCAACCATCTGTGCCAGCAGGGGAGGCACTAAAATGCTATTTTAGAAGCAAATTTTAAAAGAATTCATAGATGGATATGTTATAGTTTCATTTAGGAATTAATCCCTATAATTAACATCACAGTGTAACTGGGGGAAATTTCTTTGGCTACCAGAGAGGATCCACACACTCAGTTCAGAATATTATTGTGTGCTTTTAACTATACTCAGCATAGTTGAGAAGAAAACATCCTAAAATCTGTTTTCTAATGAGCCATTTTATAGAGTACTGACACACCAGGAGCAGTAGCAACTAGCCTAACTCAATCACCTGGCCCACAATGGCATTTTATATTTCATATACATGTACTATTTTTATATTAAAATTTGTTATCTATCATAATATTTCAATTAATTTGATATTTAATTTTAATGGGGTTTTGAATACATATAGCTTAGAAAATAATTTTAAAAACAGCTAATAGGTGACCATCAGACTAATTAAGTGAACGCCACCAGTTGACTAAAGTTTTACCCAAATGAGAGTGGTTATTTACAAAGAGGTAACTACTATCTTGAAGAGGGTATAAGTCATTCACTTGACTTTCATTTTACCACCCACATAAGAAAGCCTATATATATGTGTATCATTTGTTTTGAAGATTTGTGCAAAAGCATTCTCCATAACTTGGCTCTGCTCAGTAAGTCATACACGCCTAATGTCATTTCTGTCAATGACAAACCAAAGATAATATTTCTTATATAGCATCTAGATGATACACAGTAGGCTATACCATTTAGGTTTGTGTAAGTACAACCAAACAGTCCATTTCTTAGAATGTAGCCCCATCATTAAGCAACATATAAATATACTTAGATTGTTTCCAATTTCTTGCTATCACAATTTTGATAGGAATATATCTTGTAAATATCTCTTGAAGCAAATATGCCAAAGTTACTTTAGCCTCTACACATGGGAATGCATTTGCTTGATGACAAAGCATAACTGTGCTGAAATATTTTTAGTGAAAATCACCAAAGTGAGTGTTTTATCATTTATACTCACACTAATATTAACATTGAACACAATTTTTAATTTTGGCAAAAATGTGGCTATGTTCTGGAATTGAGTTGAATTTTTATTACTAGAGTCCTGACTACTACTAAAGCTTAACATTTTTAGAAATAAATTTATGGAACATCTATATTCCTTCTCTAAGATGCCTATTAATTAATATCTTTTATCCACTTTTAATGAATCATCTGTTCATACTGCAAGTGTTCTGAACATTATCTTCCTGTTATAAATCTTTCACAGATTATTACTTGTACATTCTTCTCCTAAGGTGCCCTTTGATAGACACCTGTTCTTTCTTTTTTTTTTTTTTTTTTTTACGGGTATCAAATTGCTTTGTTTGAAGGAATGATACAAATGAAAGCTATAAGAAGATGTTTTGGTACAACTTATAGAAAAGGCAAAGGTAATCCCAACATGCATGCACAGCCTTGGTGACCAGGAAAGTCACCCCCTGGCTATGAGAAGCCAGCCTAAGGCTTAGCTTAGCTCTTGTCACTGTCTCCCAGAGTGTGCTTGTCAAAGAGATACTTGGCCATGCCAGATTCAGGGGGCCCCATCTTGCGCAAGTTGGTTACATGGTCACCCAGTTCTTTGATGGATTTCACCTGCTCATCCAGGTAATGAGTCTCCAGGAAGTCACACAAATGGGGGTCGTTTTTGTCAGTAGCCAGTTTGTGCAGCTCCAGTAGTGACTGATTCACCCTCTTTTCCAAGTGTAAGGCGCACTCCACTGCATTCAGCCCGTTCTCCCAGTCATCGCGGTCGGTTTCTTGATGTCCTGAAGGAAAATGCGACCACGTCGTTGGTTCTGCAGCTTCATCAGTTTCTCAGCATGTTCCCTCTCCTCATGAGATTGGTGAAGAAAATATTTGGCAAAATTCTTCAAAGCCACATCATCACGGTCAAAGTAGTAAGACATGGACAGGTAGACGCAGGAGGCGTAGAGTTCCAGGTTGATCTGGCGGTTGATGGCAGCCTCCGAGTCCGAGTCCTGGTGGTAGTTCTGGCGCACCTGCGAGGGGAACGCGGTCGTCATGGCAGCAGTGAGGGCTGGGGATGGGTTGGGGGTGGGGGCGAGCGCCGGTTCGATTCTCCGCAAAGGCTGTTGCTATACACCTGTTCTTAATATTTTTCCTAGTGTTAAAAGTTATCAATGTCCCTTTAGGTTACATACCTTTTATGATTTGACTGAAAATTTTTTTTCTTCACCACAATTATATTTTTTTCTATAGGTGTGCATATGTCTTTAATCTATTTAGCATTTATTTGTATATAGTGTGAAGTGGGAATTCAATTTCATTGTAGTATTCAAACATATGACTGAGCTTTTCAATACTATTTAAGGAGTAGGCTCTCTCCTTTGTCCTCTGACTGGCAATGCCCACTCTGCTAGAAATCAAATTTGCATTCATGAATGAGATGCTTTCTGGCTTGCTATCTGGCTTTCTGGCTATCTGGCTTTCTGGCTTGCATTTGTTGACCTCTTTAGCTCTTCATCAACACATGTCAACTTAATCACCAATAAAACTTGGTTCTCAAGAGATTTTTTTTCCTTATTTGTTTCTTTGATAGAGTCCTGACTTTTTTATTTATTATTATTATTTTGGTCTTTTACTCGTTTATGTAGAATCACTTTCCCACGTTCCACTGAAAAACATGTATTTTTTTAATTTAAAAGTGTATTTTAAATTGACGGAGTACTAGAATATTTGTATTTTGTGCCTAAGAACATACTGTTTATTTCTTTTTATTTAGCTGTTATTTAAGTATCTCAGTAAAATTTCTCATATTATAATTGATTGGGTTTAGCAATTTTTACATTTTAATACAATTGTATTCTGACTGATTTTTATTGTTGTACAAAAATGCAGTTTCCTTTTGAATATTGAGATTTATTTAGTAACACGATTGATCCTTATATTTTTAAATTTTTTTTAAAGATTTATTTATTTATACAAGAACTGGGATATGGCCAAAGATGCGGGAGCGTGAGAAGATTCACCAGAGACAAAGCGGGGGGTGGGCATAACAAACAGACCAACCAAAAACAATGCTGAGGGGAGCAGCAGGCGAGGCAGGAGAGGTCTGCGGCTCCATGTGGGTGGCTCCCTGGCCAGCTGGGAATCCAACCTGCGCTAAGGAGGCTGCGAACAGCATCACAGCACTGCGCTCAACCCCTGCGCCAGCAGGGAGGTCCGTTTAATTAATTCTTATGATACGTTTAATTCTAGCCTCAATGATAGCATTATTTATCATTATTTATATTTTTAGCTTTAAAATTTTTATACTTTTTTTCCTTATATCTCTGCATTAGTGAGAATCTTCAATAAATAATATTAAATGAAATTCTAATAATAGAAACCACCAAATTGCTCCCTGCACTCAATTTCAAGAGATAATTTTCAACATATACTATTAAAATATTATTTTTGCGTGTTTTAGTAAAATCATTTACTACACTAACAAAGATCCCTTTTGTTTTTGGTTTTCTGATGTATATATCACAAATTTATATTGAATGATAAATCTTCCTCCTACATCTTCCATAGAAATAATGAGGTGAATCAGATTAATTTTGTTTCTAGTAACTAATGGACTCTGGATTTTTAGAATTTTTTCTTTTAAACTTTTCTATGCATAAAGTCTTTATAATATTTTTATTAGCCACTTAATACCAATAGCATCTCTCTAGTCTAACCTATTATGTCTTTAAAATTAAGAGTATTTTATAATAATATTATAATCCAAGGAATTATATATTTAATTAGTTTATTCAAATAACCCTCCTTTGGTATGTTGAGACTTTTGGTTGAATTTTTTATTAATTTTTACTTTCTATATTTCATTTTCTATAGCTATTGACTTATCTTGTTTAAATAAATTCAATTTCTTAAGTTGGACTCCTAGTTTATTAACTTTTAGTCTTATTTCTGATATAAATTAAGCTCTTAAAGTATAAAGTTTAAGTACTGTGTTAATACATGACAAATGTTTTGAAGTGTGACAATTTATATATTTCCAATTAAATATTTCCTAATTTCCTTTATTAATTTTGATTTTTTTTGTGTGATTTGAGAATTTTGCCATGGTTTCAGTTTTCTAGTTGAAACTTAACATTAATTTCTATCTTAATTCCATTGTAATTAAAGACTCACTATTTTAATTCCTTCTTTTAAACAGTCTTTATATGTTATTCTTTTAAGATTCCTTTAGCAATTTTAATATCACTTTAAACTAATAATCACTAAAGTTAGTATATTTGCTTTTCAACTTAACAAAGACTATATATTTCAACTTTTATCCTATCTTCTCGCTTTACATGTTACTTTTACCTTGCTTTAGTTCTGTTTTATTTCCACACATAGAATGTATTGCTACAAGTTTAGATAGTGTTTTTTAGAATTTATGGGCACATACTTCAATACATTTTTTCTAATTTGTTATCATATTTCAGACTTTACTTCTGTTATCATTTTTCTTACTCCTGAAATTCATTCATTGGAGTATAATTTAGTGAGACTATAGGCAGTAAATTCTTTCAATGTTTATTTTTTGCCTGAAAAATGCCTTTACTTGGCCTTTATTCTTGAAATATATTTCCATCCCATCTAGAATTCTGGTTTGACATTTATTTTTTCAGCACATTGACAATAATTTTCCGTGGCTCTTTGTCTTCTATTCCTGCTTCTGAGAAGTCATTAATTAGTCAAATTGCTGTTTCACTTTTAGGTAAATTGGATTTTTTTCTTGGCTTGCTTTTATGATCACTCTATCTCAGTGTTTATCTTTCCTTTGAATAATTTTGATGACTTTAAATGTAGATTTCATTTTTTTTTGCTTTTATTTGTTTTGCTGCTACTTGTGAGAAATTATTTTTTTCAATAATGTTGGAAAATTCTCAGCTATGATTTCTTTGCATATAGACTTTCCCCCTAAACCTATATTAATTCTTTCTAGAATCCAATTAAATACTCCCTAGACTGACTCAACATCTCCTCAGAAAAATGTCTCTATGATAAATTTTGAGTAATTCATTTGAGGTTTTCAATTATCTCTTGGACCATGGTTAATAATTCATTGAGGTTTCTTTTTAATTTGAATTATAATATTTTTCTATTCTAGAAGGTTGATATTTTCCAAATACTCCTGATTCTTCTTTTGCTAGATTGCATTTTCAAGCTTCTCTTTCATTAAAAGAATACTAAATCATAATTTAGTTTATACTTTGATATGTGGTATTTTTACCCTTAAATCTTTGTGGAAATGTTTGTTAAATTTACTAATGTTTGTTTTACTCTCAGTCATGGAGGGTTTTCTCTGTTTCATGACTTTTATCCATGATTACTGTATTTTCCTTAGAATGTTAATTTGGTAGTAAGTGACGTCAAAGTTAAAGTTGCCATTTCTCTAGAGAAGAGTTGCATTTACTTGTGTATGCTCCCTGACACTCCTTTAAAATAAGTACAGTAAGTCTTCATTGACATAAAAAATAGTTTCTTGGAAAATGCTACATAATGAAAAATGAAAGTAGGCCCTCAAATAATGTTAGTATCATTTTTTCAATGCTGGTGAAGATCTTTTTTTCCTTTCAGTATAGTGCAACAACACTGAATGAAACAATGACATTTGAGGACCTGCTTTAAATTTGTGGTTGTTCATATCATGATTATTATGAATTATATTCTATTGAGGAGGATGAATTAATTTTCAGGGTTAATATTCCCCCTCGAAGCACCCCAGGTGTCATGAACAGATGGCTTAGAATGTTTTTGGTCTATATTTTGCCTCTGTGGTGCTTTAATTTCACCCTCTTCTTTCACTACATGCTCCCTGATCAGGCCAAAGATGGAAACCTTATATCCCAGTTTGTCTTCTTATGCTCCATACCTTGGTACTTCCTCGCATTTATCTTTTGTCTCTAGGTTCCTGTAAGTTGGGTCATGGTTTCCAACATTCCACAAAATTCTGTCGGTGAAGACCACATGCTCCTTACTTCCATCTAGAATTCCAGCTTTTTTTCATATTCCTAATTTTGTGGATTTCCTTATTTTTGTGCATTTTTAGCAAAGGAGTTTTACTTTGTCCATCATTATGACAGTCACACATTGTGTATCTATGAAAACACACTGTCTAAAAATAAAGTACTTAAGCCATTTTTCAAATAAATTAATATTTTAACAGCCATGTATATAAATAAATAACATTTGCAAAACACAGCATATTAAATAACATTTGCAAAACACTTGGCAGAGTTCTTCACCTAATAAGTTTTGAAATATTTCATCTATATATGATCATTATAACTGAGATGTTGTATTGTTGAATCCTCTATTCACAAGTTATATAAAAACATCTAAGAGATCAGATATGTCATTGCAGATTTCACAACAATCTCTACAATTCAACTGAAAACAACATTATAAATGGGCAGACCTGTTTCATTTTTGTTATCTATATAATTAAATTAGATAATATTATTGATTCTGATTTCCCTGATTCAACTACATTATAGAAAAATGAAAACACTGAAGGAATTGAAAAAGGGTGATAAATAGAAGAATTTTATTTTGGACACACTATTAAAGTATTGAGCCTTGTTTTATATTTGTAGCATTCATTCATTTGTTTCACTGCCAAACAAATACAGATCATATGTTCAATGGCAATAGAAAACTGATAACTTCTCCCCCTGTTTAGGTTAACATAATGTCTAAGGTTACATTCTATGCTTCCCCCCAAAATTTCTCAGAAATATTTCTTTCTGTATACTTCCTTAGTTGAAGAATAATCAAATTATTAGCATAATAATCTTTTTAAAAATTCAAACTTTTGGGTCTCCCCTGGCAGCGCAGGTGGTTGAGCGCTGTGCTGTGAAGCTGTCTGCAGCCTCTGCAGCACTGGTTCCATCCCAGCCAGCCGGCGAGGGTCCCACATGGCAAGGCAGACCTCTCCTATCATGCCCACTGCTCCCCTCAGCAGTGTATTTCGTCAGTCTGCCTGTTCTGTTCCCTGCTCTGTCTCTGGTGAATCCTCTCACCCTCCTATGCATCGGGTCTATACCCAGGTTCTTGTATAAATAAATAAATAAATCTTTAAAAAAAAATTCAAACTTTTTCAGTATGCCGGATTGCAAAATAAATTGGAAAAATGCCTTATAACATTTGAATTTCAGATAAAAAATGATTTTTTTTAGTAGAAGTATGTCCCCTGCAACATTCTCTGAAATCCAATTAAAGTCAATTATCTTTTTTATTATTTTTTTTTAGCTTTCTAAAAATAATGTTTCTATTTAGTATGGCAGCATCCTATACTCACAATATATACACCTGGAGAGAAACCCTATTATTTCCATCTATTTTCTCTATAAGTACAATAAAGTATTTCCCCTATGCTTTCTTAAATGTTTAGTTGGTTCCAATGATTAACTTTCTCATTTGTAACAGCCTGGCCTCATTTATGTTTTAGTCACATATTTAAGTTTATTAACAGAAGCCAATTTCTAGAATATCAAGAGTAATGAGAGGATTTCTTGTAATTAATTAACAAATAATTTGCCAGCTGTTTGCATTAGAAGATTAATGTCAAGTGGGAAAAATGATCAGATTGTATTTTGTAATCCTGCAATACCCACAAATAGGATTCTTAGCATTCCTCTCAGCATTTATTAAAAGAAAACAAAAATTTACCTTGTATACATCATATATATATTATCTCACAAACCATCATTCATATAACATATACTGTGTATACCATATACACTATATAAACACATATATGTAATTTAGCACATATACTATTATATCATATAGCATATACCATATATGTCATATATACAATGTATATCATTTCCTACATCACATATATACCATTCTGATAGTCAAGCCTCCTATATATATGAAAATTTTGCATGGGGGTCATTATAGTTATATTCCAAACACCAAAATATACAGTGGGCCAATTTCACTTATGATCTTCATCAAAGCTACACAAGTGGGTAGGAGAGAGATCAAGGACAACAGAAACTTTACATTCCATTGCAGAAATACAATATACTCTATCTAGCATGACTACCATTTATAAACATGAGGAACTTAAAGTTTAAATATTTGTTTCTTCTCAACATTAGACTATGCCTAAATGTCAAAATCATACAACTACTGAGAAATCCAGCAAGCATTTTATGGATATGTGTATGTGATTATAGTAACAGTCCTTTAACTTTATTTTATAGACAGAATTTGAGCCAATCAAGCAGTTGTTTGGGCATTAGGAAAACACATCGAGCTTGGTACTGGTTTGCAATTATAAATATATTTGTGGAACACAAACCAAAGTTCCATGTACAAAATTAAAGGTTGAAATTAGAAGGGTATTTAGAAATTTAGCACAAACACCTCACTTTTCTGATTAGGAGCTGAAACCCTGTGGTCACAATGTCCCTGGTGGCTACTTGCTTACTGTCATCTAGGTATTTTCTTCCTTTTATAAAACCTTCTCTCTATGTTTCTCCTCATGCTTTATTTAAACATATAAGTGCTGCGAGAAAAGGTAAAAATACATTGTGCCTTTCAAACTATTTCTTTTTTTAAAGATTTATTTATGCATACAAGAACTGGGGTACAGGCCAAACATCTGGGGGATGAGAGGATTCACCAGAGACAGAGTGGGGAATGGAACAGGCAGACTGACTGAAATATACTGCTGAGGGGAGCAGTGGGCTGGCTGGGGGATCAAACCCGTGCTGCAATGGCTGTGGATAGTTTCATAGTGCGGTGCTTAACCCTTTGAGCCACCAGGGAGGCCCCTTCAAACTATTTCATTCATATTAAAAAACTTTGTCTCTAGATTTCCAATTTTGTTCATTGCATTTACTTGAGAACAAAATAAATTATATCAGGTTGTTAAAATATAACATAACATTTCAGAGGCTGGCTAGAAAGCTCTAAAATGTTAGCCAACCATATTGCATCCTGAGTGCCAGATTCAAAGCTCCTGGGTATTTTTTATAGGCTTTTAAAGAGAGCGTGTGTGATTTTCTCAAGAGCTGCAGAGCTTTGTGTGAGTGTGTTTGAATTCCAGCTCTCCCTCTCTTCAGTGTGTCATTGCCGACCTTTACCCTGGCTCGGAATAGCTCTGTCTTAACATGCTGCTGAAGGTTCTTTATCCACGCTGTTGTTGTATATAAAGAGTATTGTTGTCCCTTCTTTCTTTGTCACAACTTAAGGTGTTGAATTTTCTCTGGGATGGGTCCTAGACACTCTTTTGACCCAACAGTTTCTCTCCACTTATCTTATCCTGTCTTTTTGCTTAAATCAGATTTTAAGCAAGTCATTTCTAGAAATCCTGATATCCTTCTCCAGGAATCATCACGAATTTCCACACAGATACTGATCTGCCTAGATTGCTGCATGTGGTGATGTATGACACAACTGTCTGTGGAAGCTCTCTCTTGAGATCTGGATCTGCCTATCTGTGTATCTTAAGTGTGAATTGAACATATCTACTTAAAATTACTCAAGGTACCAGAGTAGGGTGACAGTCATGACTTGGATAAAGCTTACCAAATACAGTTCTCCACTCACACACCTTCCCCCCATGCTCCACCTGTTATTTTAGTGAATTTATAACAATCCTTTGCAAATACTTGGTATGCAAAGAAGAACCTTCTGGTCTCAACACACTGTTCACTCAGAATGTGCAGTTCCATTTGTTAATCAGATTAAGTTAGGTTTTATCACTGGAATTCATAGACTAGACCAAAGGTATCTGGGTTATTATAAATGCATCATAGTATGTGCTGACAGAAACATTTAGTTAATGAAAAACTGACCACTTCAGGATTCTTAAACCAGCATGTGAGTAGAGATCAAGACCTGAGAGACTGACTGACATGGTCGACCTCACTAATATTTTAGACTTTTAGCTCTTTCTAGTTCTAAAAATGTGTTGCTGGCCAACATTAGGAATCTCAAGAGACTTTGTCAGTGACAATCTAACTGCAAGAGTCCAAAAGGCCCTGGAATAGGGCAGACCTACCTTCAGGTCTGAAGTTGGACATTTGAGTCAAAATCTCATTACTTTTGGTAACTGTTGTTATCTGACTTTATCTAAATTCTAGTAGTTCACCCAATATTGCAGAACAGTATTGCAACAACCCCGACGTTATTAACATATCCACAGCTCTCACTCTAAATGTTTGTGTTTCTATTCTTCTAGAAGAATTATAACATCAGCACACAAACAAATTAATAAAATATTCTCTGCCAGGCAGAATTGCCATTCATTTTATTTTAAACACAAAAGTCTGATAATGTGTTTCTGCAATTTCTTATATAATGAAATACAAAGGATCATCTTACAATGATTTGGCCATCACTAACAACTATGAAATTAACTGTCTCAAGGTTTTTTTTTCCCCCAATTTAAAGAGGGTTAAATTGATCATTTGCATGTTAATTAGCATTCACTTTTAGAAGGTGGCAAATGTAATTTCTCTGTATCCAACATTTAATGACAACCTTAACTTATCTAGCCATTAAATTTAAAGGGATCACTGCTGTTTGCTAGATATTTTTTTTAGATCATGATGATGAAAATAAACTCATTACTCCAGACATACTATTAATATTTCCAAATATTAAAGTATCAATTTACTAGCTTTCCTTACTATATGTAAAAATAAAAAAAGCTCGAGTGTGGCAGGTACAGTATTTTTTAATGACGTTCAATCATCTCCCCAGTTGTGCATGCTTAAAATAAAGAATTGGGTAAGCTGACATTTAAAAGTAGAAAATTTTGCCATAAGACAAAAGCAATCATTGGCCTGTGTTCAGTGACATTTGATAATTCGAGTTTTCCTTTTGCAGCACGGCTATAGTACATAGGTATTTAATGAGCAAGTAAACAAAACATGTCTCACCCTTTATCAAAACAATAACCTTTCTGTTGCAATATTTAGAAAGGTGATACTTCATAAATTAAGTAAAAAATTATTAAAAACATAACAATGAAATAACAATGAAAACATATCAAGCTTTGGGAAATAGTATGTATTTTGATTATCTAGTTTGCTTTTACTTAAGCAGAAATTAAAAAAATCAAATATTAAATTATTTTAAAATTCTTTGTATGTATTTATTTTATGTTTATTGTTCCTTATTATTCTTTATTTTTTGCTGTTGAGGTAACAATGGTTTATAACACTGTATGTAGTATAGCAGTACAGGCTCACTCTTTTTAAATTCTTCACCCTTCTTATATTAGAGCCAAAGTATTCATAGATAAATCACCAGCAAATTCAATATTAGTCACATCTTGAAATGGTATTATTGTTACTTACATAATGACATAAAGGGATGACAGACGAGGGCAGGTAAAAAACTATGTCAGAGGGACTGCAAATATTCTCTAACAACATAGATTTAATTAAAATCACCAAAAGATCTTGTAATAACTTATTTGATAATACACATAAATGTGATTCACTATCTAACACTTGAGTGTTGTCATGTGCCAAACACTATTCTAGACACTATAGTGGTAATATTAAATAATCCAGTTCAACTAATTTAGGACCTTGCTAATGGTATAAAGAGGAAGTTCTACAGATAGGAATACATATTAAAGGCTATGGCAGCTTACAATAAAGGTAAAAACTAAATCATACACTGAGTTATACAAGATGAATAGGAAATAGCCTACTGAAGAGAAGTTTGTTTCAAGTGTGAAAAATCAATACATGTACTGTTCCTAGAGGGGATGTAAGGATAAAGAAAAAGATAAGTTCTTTCACAGGCTTCACTGAAAACTATCCTTTCCTGTAGTTTTTGTAGTGATACAAATGGAATTGCAGAAAAAAGACTATTCTCACTGCATGGAAATGAATGACTAGTGATGGAATCATTGGCATAAATGCTAAGAGATGTTTATGAACTCTTCATAACAACCCCCAAATTTGGTGACATTGGTATCCATTGGCATGGTCCTGTCTATACAATAGAAAACAATTCATATGATTAAGATAAAGCAGAGACAAAATTCTATCTAGAAGAGAGTATTCAACATTAAAAGATAACATTTCCTTTAACTAGATGAGATGGCATTAAAGTATCTACTATGCATCAGGAGCTGAACATTCATTTCATTCTCCTAAAATTGTTTTTATTAATCCATTGTTGAGGGAACTATAAGTCCAAGAATATTAGCGAGGCAGACTCTATGATGAGGATTCGAGAGTGAGTAGTATGTTTGGGGGCCCAGGAAACAATGGAAAGGAATAGGGGCACTGGCAGAGAAGGGAAGGCCAATGAAAGGTGTGTCAAACCAGTTGCCCCAGTGATCAACTGAAGCTTCCACTCATGAGAAAGTACTGGAAAAGAACAAATCCCATGTGTCTTCTGTGTATGGAGAAAGGGATGAGGTTATCTATGTTCAGTGGAATCATTTGGTTGGGATTTCTGGGGATGAAGTGTGTTAGTCCAGTGTCTTATCCCCTTATACATAAGGGTGCAATTGGCCTTTTGTTCTTAGAGGAAACAAACCAACAATGCAGGCACAGAGGTTTAGGTACTGATAGTTGGGAGAACACCAGAAGAAAGTGAAAGTTCTGAATGATGAGGATGAGGCCCTGTCAGCATCTGCTACAGATATAATGTGGTATAGTAACTGTAAAAGTTCAATAAAGAATAAAGCATGACTGAAAATGGGCTAAAATGCGGTAAGTCAGTTTTGTCTTTAAAACACTATACCAAGTACTTTTGGAATACTGATGGCCTATCTTAAAACTAGTGCATAAAGCGATTATAGATTACAAAGAAATAGGAAAATATTAATGCTGAGCAAGAAATTATGCTTGCCTCTGGGGTTTGAAATTGTGGTCTCAGACAGCTAAAGAAGAAGAATATGAAATGAAAAGAAAAAAATCACTTGTGATGTATCAAATATACAATAAAGAGTATAAGCTGAAAATGTAGGAACTATATCAATTATAATTCCAGCAAGAGGTAAATGAAGAAAAAATTCAGTTCTAAATTATAAATAGCAGAGGTTATTTAGGGAGAGATAAGTTACGTGGTCTGCCACCTCAGACTTAGTCTCAACAACCACTAGGACATTTTCACTTCACTAACAAATCTACCTCCACTGGTGCATTTTCTTTTCTTTTCTTTCTTTCTTTCTTTCTTTCTTTCTTTCTTTCTTTCTTTCTTTCTTTCTTTCTTTCTTTCTTTCTTTCTTTCTTTCTTTCTTTCTTTCTTTCTTTCTTTCTTTCTTTCTTATTTATTTATTTGTTTATTTATTTATCTATGTATTTATTTATTTAAGCACTGGTACAGTTAGAAGCGCAGGAGGGTGAGAGAATTCACCAGAGCCAGAGCGGGGAGCAGAGCAGGCAGAAGGACCAAGGTACACTGCTGAGGGGAGCAGCGGGCGGCAGGAGAGGTCTGCGCACCATGTGGGATCCTCCTCCGGTGGCCTGGGAGCAGCCGGGGATCGAACCGGCGATGCAGAGGCTGCGGGCAGCTTTGCAACCCAGCGCTCAACCGCTGCGCCACCGGGGAGGCCCACTGGTGCATTTTCTTATCTTTGATTACCCGCATAATGCTCATTCACTTTAAAACTGTAATATAAGACAATGCTAGCGGCACAAAACACATACTTTTCACAGAAAAAGAAGAGAGGTGAAAGGCCTCTTCCTCACCATGGGCTTTGTACAGTCATAGGCAAAGTTCATACCACCATGAGGGAATTTGATAAGGCATGTCACTTCTGAAAATACTTCAGAATTAAGTCGCAATATTTTGGAGGGAGCTAAACTATATATTCAAACTAGAAAATAACAGCTAGATTCTATAACTACTAACTTGAAAACTGACTTTGGAAAATTATTAAATATCTGTGGACATCTGTTTCCTATTTGTAAATGATAGTATGCATGTTATAAGGTTAACATGTTATAAGATTAACTTTTTTTCTAGTTAATTAACTAGAAATTAATTAACTAGTTAATTAACTAGAAATTAATTAACTAGTTAATTAACTAGAAAAAAAGTTGTTCCCTTTAGAACATACTAGTAATTAGAAACCATAACATTTTATTTGTATATTTACAACTAATACATCATTATTTCACCTCTGTTTAAGGAGCAATTTATAGTTATAAGGATGGAGAAAAACTTATTTTGAGAATTCAAGGATTTACCATTGTAAGGATGTGCTTGCCCAAATCACACTTAATGAATAAGAAGAAATCATGTACAATGATAATTATCTTAATGAAACTAAACATTTCAATGAAATTTTCAAAGCTACTGGAATAAAAAAATGAATCTGTTAAATTCCATATATTTCAAGGATCTCCATATTGTTAAAATTAAGTAAAAGTATATGCAAAATTTCTTTTTTCCATGTCAATGTATCTATATAAATAAATATAAATATAAATATAAATATAAATATAAATATAAATATAAATATAAATATAAATATAAATATAAATATAAATATAAATAAAGTGATCTGAGTATAGGAATCCCAATTAATAAATGTTTCTATTACTATTACCTCTTGCAAAAAGCAGTCATTTAAAAACAGCTCACATATATGAATAATTTTAAAGATCTTAATTAGAAATTCCACTGAGAAATGCTTACATGTTCTCAAGTACAATAAATCCGCCAGAGACAGATATCTGAGGCATTTAAAAAAGACATGATCGTGGGGCTCCCTTGGTGGCAAGGGGTTGAGACGCAACCTATGAAGCTATCCACTGTCACTGCAGCACGCATTCAATTCCTGGCCAGGGAGCTACCCACATGGCGCAGTAGACCTCTCTTGGCTCGCCCAGTGCTCCCCTCAGCAGTGTATTTCAGTCAGTCTGCATGTTCTGTTCCCCACTTTGTCTCTGGTGAATCCTCTCACCCCCCACACCTCTGGCCTGTATCCCAGTTCATGTATGCATAAATAAATAAATTTTTAAAAAAATGATTGAGAACAGGATTTAGAAAAGTTCTGAGACTATAGGATGGTTGAAAGACTGTGATGTAAGAAAAAACTGAAGAAAATAGAGGAATAGGATATAAAAGTATCATGCTCCTCTCCTCTAGGAGAGCAGGTCCTCTTTACAGTCATAGTGCCACCTCCCAGAACAAGGGGAAGTTCAGACAGAGATGCTGCAGTTTTCACCTCATTTCATGATTGGTATTTATGTTTATGTTCTGGCCCCTGCATATCCTCATACCATCCCATACACTTTGGACTTCCTAAAATTCACTTGAGTCTGTCTTGTATAAACCAGCCCCATACTTAGAATTTCAATCAACTTATTGTCCCTGCTATTACCAGTTTCTGGGTCTCCAAGGCCCTCTGATACATAAACTACTTGTAATAGAGAAGTGATTAGATAGATATTACAGGTAGACATTATAAGAAGACTGACCTGAGGCTAAAAGGAAAAGATAGTTTCCCAACACTTAAAAGTTGTTTAAAAGTATACAACTACACTACATATCTGGAAAAACAGGTCTGCCACCTCAGACTTAGTCTCAACAACCACTAGGACATTTTCACTTCACTAACAAATCTACCTCCACTGGTGCATTTTCTTATCTTTGATTAACGTCATTCAGCTTTTCTCTGTTTTTGGCCACATGAGTACCATTGGAGAATGGCAGGGCATTGTACTGGCTAGGCTAACACAAATATAAATCAGCAAACTGTATCCCTGCTTTGTTTGCCTTTTGGCAACATTTTTGCTCAATTTATAATGATTCTCCAGTTCAGTGACTTTAAATTTTTTTTTTTATTACACTCTGTAGAAAGAAATTCATTTTATGGGGCCTCTCCGGTAGCGCAGCACTTGAGCGCTGGGTTGCAAAACTGACCGCAGCCTCTGCAGCGCCAGTCTGATCCCCGGCCACCATGTGAGGGTCCCACATGGTGCGCAGACCTCTCCTGCAGCCCGCTGCTCCCCTCAGGAGTGTACTTCGGTCCTTCTGCCTGCTCTGCGCCCCGCTCTGGCTCTGGTGAATTCTCTTGCTCTCCCGCGATTCTGACTGTACCCAGAGCTTGTATAAATAAATAAATAAATCTTTAAAAAAAAATTCATTTTATGTCATGAGCCAGGACACTCATGCATTTATTTTCAACTGCATCATAATTTTATAAAGTTTACCCTTACAAAATGTAGAACACTTATATTTTTTAACTCTATTTTTTAACAGACCACTTGCAATTGACTGAAATTATATTATGACTCACAAATAGAGATGACCCTTTAATGGATCACAATCTTTTGTTGGTGACCTACTAGATTTAGTCATGTACTTTCATTAAATAACTCCTAAAATCAAGTTGATAGGACAAGTTTCTTCATCTTCCTCTTCTAAATTTCCAAATTTGCATTCTCTTGTTCCCTATTTGTCTCTTCCCTTTTATTCTCAGGAATCTCACACCTTGCAAAAACAAACTTCTTCTGAATCAGCTTTCTGTGAAAGGCAGGTTTTCTCAACTGATCATTTGTGAATTAATCCTTTTTATTCTTTGTGAGATTTAGTGTGATTTTATACCTTTTATTCTTACATAATTTTTATTTGCATTATGTGTCTTAAGAGCAGCAACTGCATATTATTGCTCTTTGGTGTGTAAATTCTCCAAATCATATAGTGTAGTCTTGGCAACAGTTAACATGCACCGAGTAATTAGAACACTTAAAACCTTCATGAGGAATAGTTCCTACAGTCCTGCTGTCTCTGGAGCATATTGAATACTGAGCCTGAGATATTCTGCAGGTCTGACTAGGTAATATACACAGTTAAATACTTACAAACACACAAATTACCAAAACTGAGTCAAGAAGAACTAGAGGTGCAGGTGCTCTTTGGAATTAATGTTTCTGTGTCATTTGGGTAAATACCTAGGAGTGGAATTGCTGGATCATATGGAAGCTCTATTTTTAGTAGGTTGAGGAATCAACACTATTTACAATAGCTAAGCTATGGAAACAACCCAAATGCCCAAAAATAGATGACTGGATCAAGAAGATGTGGTACATATACACAATGGAATATTACTCAGCAATCAAAAAAATAAACACATGCAGTTTGCAGCAACATGGATGGAGCTAGAAGGGATCATGCTCAGCAAATTAAGTCAGAAAAAAAAAGAAAAATACAGGATGGTCTCACTCATAGCAGGAATTTATAAAACCTAAATAAGGGACCAGAAAAATGACTAATACAAAGTAAAAATCAAAATCAACAAGCAACTATAAACCAGAGACACACTATGGGGGGGGGGGCGGGGAGAGGAAGGATTAGGGTCAAAATAAGGAGGGGTGCAATTGTATGTGGAAGATAACCAAAATGAAAACGCATATATTGTGCAAAAATGAAAAATGAAGTAATAATTGTATAAAATAAAATATTAAAAAACAGAAGAACTAGAAACCCAAATTAATTCCTGTCATGTAAAGAAATCAAAATAGTAGTTAAAAAATAAAACATAAAATTTGTTCATTAATTTAATTATTTAATTCACTAGTGAATTCTAGTAAACATCTAAAGAAGAAGCTATTCAAATCCTACAGAACCTCAGATATTGGAAGAGGAGGAAACAGGTCCTAGTCATTCATAAGTCTGGTATTTCCCTGACATCAGAGCCACAAAAAGACATCTCCAGAAAGTAAACTACAGTTCTCTGTGACTATAAAGAAAACATACTTAACAAAATATAAGCACTTAACTCTGACAAAATATAAAAATTATTTTATACACGTAAATGGTGTGATGCAGAAAAGATATACCAGAGAGCCGTGGTAATAGAATACGAAATAAAGCAGTAGATAAGAATTCTATCTTATTAACACTTAAGGTTATAAGGGAATCATTCAGGACACTCCAGTCTATATTCCCTTACCTTGCAGACCCGAAAAATCGACTAGACTATGAAATTTTGTTGCTGTATTGAAAGGAATATTAAGGGCCTCTCCAGTGGCACAGTGGTTGAGCACTGGTTTGTGAAGCTGCCTGCAGCCTCGGCGGCGCCGGTTCGATCCCCGGCCTCTGGGCGAGGGTCCCACATGGCGGGCCGACCTCTCCTGCAGTGCCCTCTGCTCCCCTCAGCAGTGTACTTCGTCAGTCTGCCTGTTCTGCTCTCCGCTCTGCCTCTGGTGAATTCTCTCACCCTCCCACACTTCAGACTGTACCCAGTGCTTGTATAAATAAATAAATTAATCTTTAAAGAAAAAAGGAATATTAACTCTAACATACTATGCTGAAATATATCATTGGGTCAATTTGGGCAGTATTTGGATGACACAGAAATCAAATTACAGGAACAAAACAAGAAGTAATTCAGACTGGATTTATTTAGCAGTTTTGACAGTCTTTTCCTCTTGGACTCAAGATGACAAAGATAGTTCTGCTTTGTTAGTTTATCCTGAGCGGGTAGAGACAGTGAGAATCCCAAACAATACTTTATTAGTTGGAGTTCAAATCCAGGCTTGACTAGTGAACAGTGCCTCCTGAGTGAAAATAAATCCTATTGTGAAGCAAATGAAGATTAAGAGGATTAAGCTTCACACGTGGAGGATCAGAAAGTGGATTTGTTTTTTATTATTGAAGATATGTTTATGGGTTAATTGTATGGGGATCTGGCTCATTTGTTTTTTCTAAATTGAGATGAGCCAGTATGTCTCTGGGGCAGGACAGACTTTTGCTATTTGTGAGGATATGTATTATTTGTTCCAGTATTATGCATTTGTAGTTAAATCTTGAGAAAGGGATTATGATTTGTAGGTAGTCTCACAAGGAATTAATTGTTACTGACATGTTGGTTATAATAATAGTAACAGTACTGTCTTTATCCAAGTTATTGTAACTCGTATACACATTTAAATTTCTTTAGCATGCTCAGCATTCACAAAGAATTATAAGTTCAAGGCGATATCTAAATCATATTTAAAAATATGATTAATATATAGATTGGAGTTGTCAAAACTAGACATACATTTTTTTTCCTTGTTGAGGAAATATAGAAATGTTCAAATTTGTAACTGAGAAGCCTTCTATACAAATAATACCTAAGAAAAAAATCCTAATTTTTATCAAATTATAGAAAAACATTATTAAATATCCAATGTAATTCAGTTAACACTATGAACATTGGAGTATTTTGCTTTATTATTTAAAATGATATGCTGACTTCTCTAAAATTATAATAAATCTATGAATAATATAATCTTTGCAATAAAATAAATACATGACACTACTATTTGTACACAAGACAATATGAAAGCTTTGGAAATCACTTATTAAACTGAAGTTCCTGAGTAATTATAAATGAGAGAAGGATAATCAGTGAGGAAAATTCAGATCATCCTGTTTACAGTATTAAGCCATTTATTAATGAGCAATACAATTAATTCCATGTGAATTTGAATTTACATTTAAGTATATCAAAAAGATAATACTATTGGAAGTCCAATGGAAGAGACCAGATATTTCATTTAAATTCACATGGAAAATAAAACTAAGACAACTATACATATTACAGGCCAAAAAAATCAGCCAAATCCTCACCACCATCATTATAATCATAATCACAATCAAGAAGAACACTCACTGAAGCAAGAATCAAAGACATATTTAGACTTTGGGAAAAAAAAAGCTTTTGCATGTTTTAATTTAGTGCATATTTCCTTTTTCTGTACATAAAATTCAGTTTAATTTAAAAGGGAAATTTTAAACACAGCTTCATTTAAAATTCAGGTAATTTTCAAAATATTTTGGGCCAAAGTAAATCTTTAGATGGAAGTATTTCAACATTATTCAAGAAAAGCAGTCTTACAAGTTCTATAGCAAATTTAATTATTCCAATGTTACCCAAAGTGGGTAGCATATACAAAATTGTCCACAATAGTAGTAGGTTTTGATCAAAAGGAATTTGGAAAGTGTCATTGAGTTAGTTTATCATGAAATCTCCACTCTTTTAATATCCAGCTGTAGGTCATCAATCTACATATTAAATATGCATAAGTACATGTAGAAAAACAACCACAAGATGGGAGGGCATGGCAGACAGAGGAAAGATTAAGAGCCAAGATGAGCAGGTGGGAAAGCATAAGGCATCTTTTGAGAAACTGTGGGGAAATTCTGGAGTTGCAGGAGATAAATCTGGAAATGGAGGCAAGAGCCAGACTGTGAAGGTTTTGAATGGCAGATTAAATAGTTCAGATTCTTTAAAAGTCAGCCATCACAGATTGTACATTCCAAGTAGGGGTGTGACAGAATAAATGCACTAGTTTTGGAGGATTAATCAGAATATAATGAATAGATTGTTTTTGAGCAGTGAAAATACTAATAAATAGGAAGTACAATTAGAAGGCCCTACCAATGATTCATGAGTGAGAACGTATATGAATGATGAAAAGATAATGCAAAATAATGAGAGCAGGATTTATTGCAAAAGGAGAATGAGATACAGTTTCAAAGACTTTTAAAGAGCTCTCAGGAGAGTGATGGTAGCTTTAGTGGCCATAATGAATCTTTAGCAGCTTCTCTGTATATGTGTCATACTTTTAAACTGTTCTCATGCTTTAATATCTGTTTTGTACCACTTAGGACCTAATATTATTGACCACATGGTTAAATTCTGTTCATTCTTAAGAATTCCAGATTATTTGTCATTTCTTCATCCTTAAATACGTTTTGTATGTTCTAGCCACATATCACAACATATAAATGAATGCATTTTAAAGTTTTATTGACATATGTGTCTCCCCCCTTAGTTGGGGACCAAATTTTCCATTTTTTACAATTAACACAATAATACACAATAAAACACAATCATTGCTTGATGAAGGAACATGCCATGAATGTTAGAATGGGCAAATAGATGGGACAGAAGGATAAGGAAAGGTTATTTTATCAACATCTTGGAAAGCCAATGGAAATATTATTGAATAAAGTGATTAAAAAGGAAATTGATAAGGCAGAATTGTAAAATTCTGGAGCACAAGGGAGCTGTGGCATGCAGGTTAAAGGTGGAGGAATCACCCCCCAGTAGTTCAAGGCTTCTTAGAATGTTCAAAAGATGCCGTAGGCTATTCCATTACCTAACTTTCGCTTTCTGTGTTTCTACTGTCAAGACTGCCATCCCATCTACAGTCACGTTAGCAATATATACTAATGCATGTTCAAACACAAATCAAATGTCATCATTTCATGAGATTCCAGAGCGGCTTTTTCTCTGATTCCCAGAGTTGGTTTTTCCTTAATGTACAGCCTGAAGACCACCTTTAGGAAATGACTTGAGGATGATGCTTTAGGGACACTTCCCTTTAGAGACACATTCCATCCAATAAATAACAAAAGGATGACACAATTTAATCATCATTTTATAAATTCAAATGAAGTAATGAACATAAGCAAATGATCATCTATTATTGGTACCTTTGTGTTGGGAGTGGTGTGGTACCATATATCTGAAGAGGAATGTACCTATAACCCTAACATCATATACAGTGTTGTAAACCACCAATGTTAATACAATAAAAAAGGATACAATAAAAAATTAGTGGAAAAATGCTGGCAGGATACCTGATGATGGATAGATTAAGCTAACAGTACATAAACCCACAGATAAAACTTAAAGTCATAAAAAGAGAGAGAGCAGTATGTCATGTCTCTTTATGAAGGACACAAGATGCCCTCTAATATAATCTGGCCCCAAAAAATTAACTGGCATTTGACCAGATTTTTATCTGAAACAATAACTTTAAAGGAAATACAGAAGATAGAGGGAAATGTGAAAAGCCTTAACTGATTTGCATTAACCAAAATCTCAAATGAGTGCAAAAATCTAGTGTTTTTAATAAATTGGAAGCAATAAAATTTAAAGAGGGAGTGGGAAAACTATAGTTTAAAAGTATATTAAAACACACTTAAAGGTGTGTCAAACAAAAGATATTTTTTGCTCCAGATTTCAACAAGCACCAGTTTATGTCATTCATAAGGCAATAAGACCCTAACTGACACCAAGATCAGTATCAGTTATTATTATTCTTAACTTGAGGATATAATAATGGCTATATTGTTAATGTGTCATTGTACATTTTGAAACACTTTCAAATGAAATAATATGATATCTGAAATTTGCTTCAAAATAATGTGTTGTGGTGGTGGGAGCTGGGAGGAAATGGTAATGATATAAATTAACAAAATGATTAATGTTGGCACTGAGTGGTAGCCATACAGTTCATTTATACAGGTGTTTGAAAAATTTCACTTTATCATCATCTTAAATGCAATATCCTAGACCCCCATCAGAATTGCTGAATTAGAATATCTGAAAGAGAATCTTGGAATCTGCATTACTAAATTTCAAAGAGATTATTATGCACACTTAGATTTAGGGATCACAGTCCTAAAATAATTTATCCCTTGCTCTGCTCTCATCAGATAAATAAAATTAACAGAGAAATGGATAATATATTTATGTCATATTTTTTAAAGATAAAAACTATGTCTCACTTACATGTCTTAAGGTCATATATTTTATATGCACTCAATTAAAATTAGTGATATTAGTAAAAATATTTAGTTATTCATTCTGAATATTTTATATGTCTACATTGTATAAAAATGTACTGACATATTCCAAGATATCAGGTCATTCATTTGTCATTAGGACTATACACCTTCTCACAACTGTTAGCAATTATACTCTAGTCACATGGAATTTCTTAGTGTTATTCACAATCCTGATGAAAACTACAACCTTTTTTACACATACAGAAATAGAGAATAAAAATAGCCATGTGTAGACAGACCATCTACACTGACAATACATATCCATGCATATTAAGCAAAAGAAATGAAAGGTTTCTACCTGCCTTTAGCCTTCAGTTTTGCCTGTATGAGTTTGTGTTGTTTGCAATGGTTCATTTATTAAGTAACTACTTTCTTTCCTAAGAGGGCATTCTTGGGAAAATGTGACCTTTTGTTGAGAATTATTTTACCAAAGATCTCGTATGTCTTATATCTCAGAACCTTTGAAATGACTATAATAAATTCTGCCTTAGTACTGGTCCAGTATTGTAGTTCTGCCATTAACTAGGAAGGTGATTTTGCACAGGATGCTATTTTTTACTGGTTTCCATTTTCCCATATATGTATTTCGAATATTGTCAGTCTAGTCTTAGATCATCTCTATGTTCACCTGTAGCTTTATGCTGCTTCTAGGAAAAAATATTTTACCTAACATTTAAACAGAAAACACAATTTTTCAAGGAAAAAAGGTGATGGTTTCACCTCTGCATCTTAGATGACATTAAGTATGCAAAATTCTTTTCTAAAGGTATATATCCAGGACTGTGCAGGATTTTTTCCATTTGGTCTTACCTGTTTATGGGCATGATCATAAGAATTAATGTGATTGTCAAACTCCTGGTGTTTGTGATACTGCTTGTCACATAATTCACAGTAAAAGTTTGCCTTCACATCTTCCAGGGCCCTTCCTGTGGACTTCTCCTTTTCTGGAAAATCCTTTAAAAAAGGCAAAAATGTTGGTTATATTTCTCTCTATCTCAACCAGATCTCATATTAATCAAGTTGTTATTTTACTATGACTGAAAGAATATGGTTAGGGTCATTAATTTTTGGAAATTCTTAGAGTCACAGAAGTAACTCTGAGCTCTATCTTATCTCTTACTTATCAATGAATATATAATGAGCACTCCCAAAGAAGTCACCTACTAGTCATTATTCATTCCTCTTGCCATCCATTTCTTGGTTATGGTTCTGTTGACTCACCTAACTAGAATATTCACCATCATTTCCTCTCCCTATCCAATGACTCATCTCAAACAGAAGCTCCCACTATCTCCTTGAAGCACCTATTATTGCACACCTATACTACAATATTTTGTTGAGGCATAGGCTATACTGTTTTTTTATTTTTTTAATTTTTTTATTTTTTACATAATTGTTCATTTTTAAACAATATTTGCTCTCCCCCACCTCCTCAGGTACAGTCCCCATAGAATTTCCTTCACCAATGCACCCGTGCACCATTACCTCAGTCCCCTGTGCTCCTCCCTCCCTCCCTCTGATCCCTCTCCCTCCTCCTTCCCTGCAGTATGTCTCTGATTTATAATTGTATGTTTTTGCTTTGTTGTGTTTTGTATTGTTATTATTTTTTACACTGATGTCTTACTTGGTTCCCCTATATTCCTGCTATAAGTTAAACTATCTGGTATTTTTCTTTTTCCTTCTGGCTTATTTCACTGAGCATTCCTTCTAGATCCATCCACATTGGTGCAAATGGCATGAGTTTATTTATTTATTTTTTGATTGCTGAATAATATTCCATTGTGTATATATGCCACAGCTTCTTGATCCAGTCATCTATTTTTGGGCATTTGGGTTGTTTCTAGGTTTCACTATTATAAATAGTGCTGCAATAAACAAAGGGGTACAGGTGTACTTTTGAATCAATGTTTTTATGTCATTTGGGTAGATCCCTGGGAGTGGAATTGCTGGGCTATACTGTTTTATAGCATTCACCCACTTCTTTCTGTATTTTACCCTCACCAAGACTGTCAATGTTTAGACTTACTCCTCTTTGCATATAATGCTTTTCCCCATTTGTTAAATTGGTCAACTCCTTTGTCAACACCCAGCTCTTTGCCTCCTCTGGGATGCATTCCCATGACATTTCCAGGAGGAAAGTCATCATTTTGTTGCTTATCACCAAACACATGTGATCATTCCTATTTGCTTTCCTTCACAGCTATTTCATCTGATATTCTCCTTTGCATTTTTGTGTTCCACACAATTTCATCTTCAGCCAATTTACCAATCCACTCATATATTCTCCCTGTGTGACCACCATAAATAAACTAGCACCTTATTTATGTATAATCTCTAACTCCAGAAATGCTTATTCCATAAGCTTCAATATCTGCTAGATATCACCAGTGGGTTTATCACATTTTTCAAAATTATTATTCTGACAATATTGGGTATGTTCTATCTCAATGTTTTGGCCACATCATTTCCTTACTTAAAAATCCTCTTGAACTATTGCACTGCTTATAGATAATCATGACAAATATTTATTGAACATAAGCTATATGCTAAGTATTTGGCTAACATGTGAATTACCTTATTCCTCACATCAACCCCATAAAAATAAGTTCTATTTTAATCTAATTTTACCAATGCTTCAATAAATATTTAGATCACACGCTCATGGTTCTTGAATTAGTAAGTGAAGAAAGATTTATATTCAAATAACATATGCCTAGAAAACTAGACAAATAAGGTGTCAGAAGAGGTTTCCTGCCTTACTACTGGAAGGACAGTCTAAAGGCTTTATAGAAGGAAACTAAACCCAGAGTCCTGTGACTTGAGGCAATATTGGAATAACTCTGGATATTGGAGACTCTAACAAACTGCACAAGAAGGGACACTTGAATATCAAGAAATTCAACTCCATATGATGAAAGTCGATAAAGAGAGATGTCCAGAGGCTGCGGACTTGAGCAGGAGCATGCCCTGCAAACCTGAGAGCCGTGTGCCCTTGTTTGACTAATGGATCATTGGAGGCAAAAACCGAGTGGAGTGAAACACAAGCTGAACTGATGGGAGATAGGTGTGGAGAGCTAGGGTGTGCCCAGTGAGCCTGGTTCTCAGTGACAGGGACAGTGCTCTGAATCATCATCTCCATATTTTCTCAAGAACGGTGCTGACCTTGTGAGGCATGCTCACATCACCCAGACTGCAGGACAACTCTCTGAAGAGGGCTCTCAGTCTTAGTCTCAGGGGCAACCATGATTTCTCATCCAGTCTTGCTAGGATTTTTTGTCATGTGCTTTCATAGTATAATTTCGGGGACTAGATTGGGACTGGGGACTGCTTTCTTCTTACTTCATTATTTCACTGGAACAATAGCCTTAGAAAACTGTCCACATATGTTGGTTATGATCAGTGCATTGAACAACTGTGCCTCCAGGCTCATAAGTGCTCCTTCATGAACTGGGGGAGGGGATGCAACTGAGAATTCAAAGTAAACCTGTGGTTTAAAATATCTTTTATTATTATTCCAAGTTGTACACAGCTCAATGACCTGTAGTGAAACTTTATAGTTACTCTTGATATCTTCAGCTGAACACCCTTTCTTTCTGAAACATCTTTTCATTATTATAGTGCATGATTTTCAATGCAAAATTTCATAGTTATGAGAGATGTACCAACGCTTCAGTCATATGTCAAATCTGAAAGTCCAGTTTTACAAAATCATCAGATTAAATGACATAGGCATTCCGTGCTTCATTTTCCTTAACAGGAAATGATGCTGATATTCCCATTTCCCTCCCCACTATAAAAGGGATCCATATGAAGAATTAATAATATTCTCCAAGGCCCTCCCTTTTCAACTATTAAGAGGGGAAAGTACACAGTAGGAATATAAATGCCATAACAAAATATGCAGTGTCTATCAAATACGAAAGTAAAAACATAAATCCAACAGTATGTGATCAGGGATTAGAAATAGGGAAATAGAAGCTCAAGTAGGAATGTAGTCAAGTTTGGTAAACAAGAGGAATCCTTAAAGGAATGCATAAGACTCTTCATGCAATTCAACAAGAAAAGAAATCAATCAATCAAAAAGAGAAAAAAGAAGGCCTCCCTGGTGGCACAGCAGGTTGAGCACAGCTCTGTGAGGCTGTCTGCAGCTTCAGCAGTGCAGGTTTCATTCCTGGCCAGCCAGGGAGAAACCCACATGGCGCGGCAGACCTCTCCTGTCATGCCCACTGCTCCCCTCAGCAGTGCTTTCTGTCTGTCTGCCTTTTTTGCTCCCTACTCTATCTCTGCTGAATCTTCTCACCCTCCCGTGCCTCTAGCCTGTGCCAGGTATTGTATAAAATATAAATCTTTAAAAAAATAAAAAAAAAAGTTTTAAAAAAAGAGAAAAGGGAAGAATAGCTAATTAGTCACTTCACCCAAAAAAAAAAAAAAAAAGGCATGCAAATGGTCAATAAACATATGGGAAAAAAAGCTCATTATCACTATTGTCAGGGAAATGCAAATCAAAACCACAATTGAAACAACTTCACATCCATATTAAAAAAACAGAACAACAAGTGTTGAGAAGGGTGTAGAGGAAAAGGAAACTCTTACATTGTCTGTGGGAACATGAACTGTTCCAGAATCTATGGAAAACAGTATGGAGGTTGCTCAAAATATTAAAAATAGATCTACCATATGAGTCAGCAATTCTACTAAATATCTAAATATTTAGATATTAATTCTACTAAATATTATTTAGTATTTAGTAGATTTAATTCTACTAAATACAAAATATCTTCCAAAGGATACAAAAATTATTTATTAGGGATGTACATATTTCTATGTTCACTGTGGCACTATTTACAATAGCCAAAGAATGGAAACAATGTAAGTGCCCGATGACAGATTATTAAATTTGAAGATATGCTATATAAACACAATGAAATGCTATTCAGCAATAAAAAGTGATGAACCCTTGCCAATTTGTGACAATATGGAGGGAACTAAGAGGATTGTGCTAAGCAAAAATAAGTCAGAAGGAGAAAGACAAATACTAGATGACTTCACTCCTATGTGAAAAGAGAGAAACAAAACAAAAGAACAGACGAAACTGAACCAAAATAAACCCTAGAAATCTGACTATAGAATTGAGCATACCAGATGGGAAGGAAGAGTGGGGCAAGTAGAGAGAGGCCCGATGGATTATGGTAGACTTTGAGTACCTTGGTTTTGAGTGTGAATTGGTAACATACATCTGAAGAGGTATGACCTATGTCCTGTAATCATACATGGTGCTGTATACCAACATTACCTCAATAAAATACTATTAAAATAAATATTTATAAAATTTTTAAAAATAAAACTAAAAAAGATTAAATTTTGCCATTTATGACAGTATGGGTGGAACTGGGATGGGTTATGCTAAATGAAATAAATCAGAGAAGAAAAACAAATACCAGATGATTTCACTCACATGTGGAATAAATATAAAACAAATGAACAGATAAAACTAAAACTACCCAAATTTGAGAAATCTGACTAAAAAATTGAGGCTACCAGAGCAGGAGGTAGGATGTGAGAAGCAAAGTGATTGGGCACCTGGTGGACTATAGTGAAGGATTATGGGTACTTTGATGGTGGGGATAGTGTGGCACATACATTTGAAGGGGTATGAACTTATACCCTGTAATCATTCAGTGTTTATGTTAACTTAGTTCATAAAGAGAGAATAAAAAGATGTTTAGTTTCCTTTTTCCTACTATGACATAACGATGCCATGAATATATATTGATCCAAAAGATTAATAATAGATGAGATACAAACCTTGAGATAAAAGTGAGAGATGAAAATCACTTTTTTTGTGTGAAACTGGATACTGGATTATCTTTAGAAATAGAGTTGAGTTTGTCTAGCTGCATGTATCCGAAAGCTGGAGGGTCTTAGACTTTTTAGGAGAGAGGTACTGTATAGCCCAAATCTACCATTTAGCAGAAGAGGCAACTGATATTTAGTAATGTCTTGATTTGTATTGAACACAGGTAATGGTAAAACAGGGGCAGACATTCCACTGTATCACTGCCTCTACCTCATCCATCCAATAATTCATCCACCCATCTAACTAAGCATTCATCCAACTAGCCATTATTAATACAATCAAGAATCTCTTATTAAGAAACTTCTGAATGTTAACTTCTTATTGGATCTTAACTTTAGAAGTTTATAGTCTAATTATGGGACAGTCACATGTAATGAAGTATACAGTGCCAGCGTGATAATCTTAAGTTGTGTTAGAGTATGAACTAGTTCATAGTACTTAAGAATAATGGGAAAAAAAGTCACATTTCTCTCTCACACACTTAGATGCACTAAATCCTTGTCTTTTTGTTGAATGATAAGGATTCTTTTACTGTCAAACAGCCTTGAAGTAAAATTAAGTGACATTTATTGTCTGAAATAATTATATAATATGTAAATACAGTGAGTGATAGTGAGTAAATATGAAAGGAGTAAATACTGCTATCTAGTCTCAGTATCATTAAATTAAAAAATTAAGAAGAGAATAAAATTCACAATAATATGATAGATATGCAGTATTTGATGTGTAACAATCATTTATTTGCTATTCATTTTCATTTCTCACTGTAAGCAGGAAGAGGAAGCTTTGGAAACTTATTTAACAGAAAAAAATAACATTTACTAAATAAAAGAAAGCTTTTCAAGCATTATCAGTGATTCATTAAATGGTTGAAAATGAATTATAAATTGAATAAGACAGTTATCTTAACAAGAATCATTTAAAAAACATTAGGTATTGCCAGTGGGCATTTTATGTTGAACTTCAGTAAGAAATTTGTAGTGATTAATTACTATTCATAAATAATATTTTGGGGGCAAGGAGAGAAAATGTACTTTTTCACACCAAGAATTTTATATTCATGCATATAACAAGTGTGTCTGTAATGTGCATGTATTTTGACTGGAGCATTGCATTTAATTAGAAATTTGGATGTTTGCTATCAAATTATTTTTATTATTATAATTATGATTACATAGTAACTTTCATTGAACTCTTACTGAAACCAGAAAGGTGCCAAGCACTTCACACTTGTTATTTCGTTCCATGTGAAGATATAGAAGGCAAGGCACAAACACATTAGAAATTTGCTCAGTGTTGAAGAGCAGAGACTGGATTCAGACTCAAATCTGTATGACTTCAGAGCTATTAATCAGCATGCTCATTGCTGTCCCAATCACAGGCTTTTTATACAGATGCCATATAATTCTGGGCTATCTCTGCTAACTCTTTTTTTTTTTTTTTTGGTAGATTGCAATGTCATAGATTACCTAGCTCTGAAAGAGAATAGAGACCTAATTATAATATTAAAAATCTATGAAGCTCTTAGAGCTGATGGGCTAGGAAAATACAAGGTGCTATTCCTTTTTCCACTAGCCACACATGTGTGCCCTGATTATTAAAAAGGAAGAAAAGAAATCAATTGCTGTTCTTCCTATCTCCTTGATGGTAATACCAGCTCAGAGCTTTGAGGATTGAATTCATATTCTTTGTATGAAAGCTCACATTTGACCTTTCACTGTTATGTGTAAGAGATTGCTTTAAGAATTGTAATATTCTCTAACCAGTTCTTTTATATTGGCCCCAAGTAAAATTCTACTTCAGAGTTCATTTCCCCCTCCTCTGATCAAGTGGCTGTCACTGTCACTGATTCAGAAAACTCTTTTGTTCCCTATCATCTTTCTGCATCTCTAGAAGAAATTGTTATATGGGAAAAATTAGTCTTTGAAGAACGACCAACTTGAATCTCAGCCTCTACCTTACAGCCATCTCAATACTCAAGTTTTCTGTTATCTTAGTAAAAATTATTGGGAATAATGAGTAATTTGTACAATTATTTTTTTAAAGATTTATTTATTTATTTATACAAGAACCGGGGTACAGGCCAGAGGTGTGGGAGGGTGAAAGAATCCACCAGAGACAGAGCGGGGAACAGAACAGGCAGACTGACTGAAACACACTGCTGAGGGAAGCAGTGGGCAGACAGGAGAGGTCTGCTGTGCCATGTGGGTATCTCCCCGGCCGGCCAGGATCCAACCCGCGCTGTAGAGGCTGCGGACAGCTTCACAGTGCGTTGCTCAACTGCCTGCGCCACCAGGGGAGGCCCAACTTGTGCAATTATTGTGAGCATAAAATGAAATCAGTTAATGGAAGCATTTAGTTTCATGCTTGGTAAAAGTATGTACATGATGCTTGGTTATAGTGTGTGTATATGCATGCATGCATGTGAAATGAGAAAATTACTAAAAATAATATCATTAGCCTAAAACTCTACAAATGATCACTTTGTGATGAAAATCTGAGGAGTGAGAGAAGCTCTTATTTTAGCTGACCATCTTCTATGAAGGAACAAACTTGCTAGCAAATAAAAATTTAGTCTGCATAATCAGGATTTTCAGATGTTTTTATCTCTCAATATATTTTTTTAACTTTTGGATGATTTAGGAATTCCACACACAGTCAAGAGTGTACATAATTATGTACCCTCTTAATTAAATAAGAAGTATGCTTAATTAACATTAATGTTATCAATATTAATTTTCCTAAAGTTGTTACTGGCTTCTTTCAAAAGAAGAATAGTATTTGCATTTTATAGCATCTAGCATGGTACTAGTTTTTTTGAATATACTCAATAAATTCAATAAATATTTCTTGATTAACTGAAATGAATAAATAGCAGAGAATGTCTTTCTCATTATATATATTAGCCTATCCTGGCACTGTCAGTCATATAGTTGAAATGATAATGGAATAAATATAGTTTTAAACATATAGAATTTTTAGACATTTAGAATAATCTTCCCTTTTAAAACTGTAGATTTTTAAGTCTAAGTATCTTACTGAAAAATTGATGTAATGGAAAGTGTAAAAGTGATGTAAAGTAATGGAAAGTGGCAACTGTACATAGATTCATAGTCAGAACTACAGATTTTTGAGTCTGCAATCTCTTCCCATCAAGCCAATATTTGAGAATTAAGAATTAAGAATTTCTCATCAAGCCAAATAACCAATTATTTGAGAATTAAGAATTAGTTTCCATACTTGAAATAGAAGAAGAACAAAACTAGTTCTTACCATTAATTCCCAAGTAGGTGTGATCTCAGTCACTTTTTGGATTTGAAAAAGAGTTTTTCCCTCTCATTAAGGTTAATGACTCCTTCAAGCTGCCCAGATTAGATGAATACAACCACATTAAATATGTAAACTTGTCACTGGGTGGCATGCCTTTGGGACAGCTCGCCATCATTTCTAATTTGGAAAGAATTGGCACATTTTTGTCCTGCTAGCAAGATGCCAGAGTGATGATTGCATTTCTGTTCATGAAGCAACAATTAAATATTTAAAGTTTGCTTGTATAACTGCTTATTTTGGAGAAGCTTCCTAATTGGCTGCATTTGAACAGAGATTATTTTTAAAAAACACATGCATTTTCTTTTTTTTTTTTGTTTGATTAGAAATTGCCTCTTTTTTATTTAAATTTTATTTTTATATTCCCCATACAATTACAACCCCCTTATTTTGACCCCAAGCCTTCTTTTCCCCGTCCCCCATGCCCCATAGAGTGTTTCTGGTTCATAGTTGTTTGTTGATTTTGATATTTTCTTTCTTATAGTTATTCTTTTTCCTGGTCCTTTATTTAAGTTTTCTAGATTCCTGCTATGAGTGAGACCATCCAGTATTTTTCTTTTTCTTTCTGGCTTATTTTGCTGAGCATGATCCCTTCCAGCGCCACCCATGTTGCTGCAAATTGCATGTGTTTATCTTTTTTGAATGCTGAGTAATATTCCATGGTATATATGCACCACATCTTCTTGATCCAGTCATCTATTTTTGGGCATTTGGGTTGTTTCCAAAGCTTAGCTATTGTAAACAGTGCTGCTATAAACATAGGCATGCAGGTGCTCTTTGAATTGATGTTTCTGTGTCCTTTGAGTAAATACCTAGGAGTGGAATTGCTGGAGCATATGGAAGCTCTATGATTAGTAGGTCAAGAAATCTCCACACAGCTCTCTATAGTGGTTGGACCAGTTTGCACTCCCACCAGCAGTGCAGAAGAGTTCCTTTTTCTCCACAAACTCAACAACATTTGTTGTTGCTAGTTTTTTTAATATGTGCCATTCTCACTGGTGTAAGATGGTATCTCATTGTAGTTTTTATTTGCATTTCCCTGATTACAAGTGATGTTGAACATTTTTTCATATGCCTGTTGACCATTTGCATTTCTTCTTCAGAGAAGTTTCTTTTTAGCTCTTCTGCCCATTTCTTTGACTGGATTATTTTCTTTGTTTTTGTTGAGTCACATCAGCTCTTTGTACATTTTTTTGATCAGTCCTTTATCATTAGTGTTGTGTGCAAAAATGTTCTCCCAGTCGGTGGGGTTTCTCTTTGTTTTTGTTATTGTCTCTTTTGCTGTGCAGAAGCTCTTTAATTTGATGTAGTCCCAGCTGTTTATCTTTGCCTTCACTATCACTGCTTTGGGTGATGTGTCTGTAAATATGTCTTTGAGGTGCATGTCATGTAGTGTTTTGCCTATATTTCCTTCTATGTATTTTATGGTTTCAGGTCTTATGTCTAGTTCTTTAATCCCTTTGAGCTGGTTTTTGTGCACGGTGTGAGGGAGTAGTCAAGCTTCATTCTTTTGTATGTGGTAACTCAGTTTTCCCAACACCATTTATTGAACAAACTTTCTTTGCTCCAATGCATATTCTTTGCTCCTTTGTCAAATATTAGTTGACCATAAATCTGTGGGTTTACTTTTGGATTTTCTATTTGATTCCATTGGTCTGTGTGTCTGTTCTTGTTCCAATACCATGCTGTTTTGATGATTATGGCTTTGTAGTATAGTTTGAAGTCTGGGAGTGTGATGCCTCCATTCCCTTCTTTTTTTTTTTTTTTTTCCAGGAGAGCTTTGGCTATTCAGGGTTTTTGGTTTTTCCATATTAATTTCATCAATAATTGTTCTATTTCTTTGAAGAATGACATTGAAATTTTTATTGGAATGGCATTGAATCTGTATATATAGGATGGCCATTTTAATAATGTTTATTCTTCCAATCCATGAGCAATGAGCAGGGGATGTCTTTCCATCTCTTTGTGTCTTCTTCTATTTCTTTTAACAGTGTTTTATAGTTTTCTTTGTATAGGTCCTTTACCTCTTTTGCTGGATTTATTACCAAGTATTTGATTTTTTTTGTTTTGATAATAAAAGGGATGATTTTTTTTTTGATTTCTTCTTCTTCAGATTTATTGTTTGTGTATAGGAAGGCTACTGATTTTTGCAAAAACATGCATTTTCATTAGAACTACTGTTCATCAGCATTCTATACCACCAACTTCATCTTCCACAGCATAAATTAATGTACAGTTCTTCAGAAAAACACTTTAGAAAGTGTATAAGGCAGTCCCAGGTGCACTCTAAGGTAATTATAACAGTAGCTATTGCTTTATTGCTTAATTATGCTTGTCTTCTATGGAGGGGAAAAGAGGACAGATAGAAATTCTACACTGTTTATTGATTGAATACAGATGCTGAATTGCAGAAGTTTATAAAGGTCATAGATTGGTTGTTTTTGTTTTTTCTTTAAACAACCAAAGAAACAGTAAAATATATAAACCAATGAACCTTATTGGATCCAATATAGTATCATTCCGCTGAGATGCAATGACAACTAATTTCTAACAGAGAAAATCCCAGCTGTCACCAGTAAAGCCATGCAACATTCTTGGGTGGCAGGAAGAGGGTATATGAAAAGATATTTTCCAAGTCAGGAAAGTAGTTGAATCTATTACAGAGCAGTCCTTGGCCTAGAGTTTATGCCCAGAAAACACTCATTAATGACTTCATAAATAAATAAATGTAGAACAGAGGAGTAAATATTATGATTTTTTTTTTACCTTTTCCTGGTTATTTATTGTGCTAACAGGGAGAGAACTGGAAAGGCTGAAACATGTATGATGGTGTCAAAACTCAACTCACATAATAAATTCTAATGTAAAGTATTAATATGGGTTCATCAATGACTTTGACTACAGTAGAATATTAATATTAAGCAAAACTATGTTTAAGGGTAGGAACGTGTTTATGAGAATTCTCTGTACTTTCTGCCCAATTTTTACAAAGCTAAAAGTACTCTTAAAAATAGTCTACTGTTTAGAAATAAAAGCATACAACTAAATTGCATTTTAATAGTCCTACTTTCCCTGAACTAAAAGAAAATCAATGTATGGTGTAAAAATAATCTAATTCATGGTATATAATGCATACAGCTGAGCTCCAGCTACAATGCCAAATGAAAGCCCTTTTGTATGAAAATATCTTGAGACTTTCAGTTCCCTTTTGTTATTTTCCATGAGGCAGAACAACCACTGTAAGCCTCAAAAACAAAAAACAAAAAACAAAAACAAAAACAAACAAAACAAAAAAACCAAAAATAATATACTGACAGATCATATTTAAAATCATTAGAGCCATGGGAAATTTAATGGTAAAATTTCTGTAGTTGAAAGAAAAATTTTAGAATGTATCTGTTGTGTGGGTGTGTAAATTATTATAAGAAAATGGGTTTTCTTCCTGCAGACCAACAATACTATCCCATTTATAAAGGTAGTAATTACCGCCCCATCAATTCAGCCCACAGATAGATATGACTGCAATAAATATAGACATATTATATTCACCTAATTGAATACTTTTAAATGAATACATCCTTTGTACACTGGAGAGGAAGTACTTTCGTTTAGTCATTTTTCCTGCCGTAACTACTTATTGTAAAAATGTAATTAATCATGTCTGACACTTCATTTTCTAATATAAGAGAAATCAATGAAAATATCAGGTAACTAAGATTTCTAGAAAGTTGCTAGTGACACCTGCTCAATTACAAACCTTTTTATTTTTTAATTCACCATTTGTAACAGGCTATATAGGGGAGAAATGGCCCTTAAGAGATTCTGACCTAGATTCACCTTTGCTTGGGAATTAACTGCAAATATGTTTTCTTTATATATATTCAGATGATGTCAAGTGAGAACCCATTCTAAGCCTGCTCAGATTGTTCAGAATAAGTCTATACACTTTTAAGCAACCGTGCTCATGTTTAACACATGCTACAAGCAGGCCTGGAAACTCCTGAAATAATGTACTAAAACAATACTAAATCAGTGGCTTTCCTTTCACGAACATTAAAACCAGATAAAGACCAAAGCTCTGAGGGCATTCTCTCTTTTCTCCAGAATGCCTGCTATCATGTCTGATAAAAAGTCTGCTGCATTTGGTTTACTTATTCTCTAACCAGAGATGTTTAAATAGTGATTGTACTCACAAAGGCGCTTCATTACTTTATGCTGGCTGCTGCAGGCTTCCATCTACTGAAATTCTAATAGGTAATTTACTTTCAAACTTAGAGAAAGCTAGCAATTGTGAAAGCGGTATGCTACACAGAAACTCTCTGTCTCAAATCTTAAAGTATTAACTTCAAGAAGGGAATATGGGCCAAGGTAAGAAAACTCTCTTAAAATATAAGTTTACTTGGAAAACAAGGCATTCATATGGACTAAAATAAATACTATAAACTAGGTTATGTTCATTTCAAAACCAAGAAAAGCTATACAAAATCTTGGTCCCACCATCATATAATCCAGAAGAAATATTTGTCACTCACATTTTGTATTTTTTAAAAGATTTATTTATTTTTATTTAAGAACCAGGGTAAAGACTAGATGCGCTGCACGGGAGGATGAGAGGATTCACTAGAGACAGAGCAGAGAACAGAACAGGCAGACTGATGAAATACGCTGCTGAGAGGAGCAGTGGGCACAGCAGGAGAGGTCTGCTGTGCCACACTTTGTAATTTTATTGTCACAAAACTTTGCAAAACTTGCATTGGTGACTTCAGAAATACTCAAAAAGAAGTCTGTACACCAGGTTTATGGATACTCATTTTTTTGAAGACAGACTAAAAACAAGTGTCATTGAAATTATTGTAGAGTGTCTATTAGAGATAATTAGGGTCAAAGTTAGTAGGTGTCATATGTGACACAAAGTATGTATCAGCCACCCATACTGTGGAAATATTACAACTACAATTGGAATACATTTTTACATATGCTTGAAGAGTTGGAGAAAATCCACATTTATTAACATTAGCACTAGAAAAGGCTAAAGATGGGGATCCATTGCAAAGAAGTAGAATAGAGAAGTTAGACTCATCATACAGGCACATAATTTAACAGGACCTTAGAAATGCTTTTATTTATAAAGTAGTATAACCCAGAATTTCTTTGGTTGACCCTGGTTAATTTAGGATGATAACTAGCAGATTTGGGATGAAAACAAAGTCCTTGCCTTCTATTTTTGAGACCAATTTCAGAGCAGTTAATTCTAACAGGTCTATTTCCTCATTTTGAAAATGAATTTGATCTAAGGAACAAGATTTTTATATTTCTGATACTAGAGAAGTATAAATCGATGTCCAGTATTTAAGCTAATGTAGACAGATACAGATAGTTATGGATACATAGGTACAGATATTTTAATTCTCTTTGAAAGTCACACAATTATTATAACTTTAGCAACATATTTAGAAATTAAGTTCTTACTATTGGAATGCTAAAAGTAGAAAATATTTTGTCTCCTACAGGAGGAGACAGAATCACCCTTGATAAGGACCTCTTTTGTCTTGTATTCTTCTAAGCTTTGGGAAAAAAAAGCATCTTGGGGCCTCCCTGGTGGTGCAAGGGGTTAAGTCACAGCACTGTGAAGCTATCCACAGCTTCTGCAGCAAGAATCGATCCCTGGCCAGGGAGGTGACCTACATGGTGCAGCAGACCTTTCCTGTCTCGCCCCCTGCTTCCCTCAGCAGTGTATTTCAGTAGATCTGCCTGTTCTGCTTCCCACTCTGGTGAATCCTCTTACCCCCAACACCTCTGGCCTGTACCCCAGATCTTGTATGCATAAATAAATAAATCTTAAAAAAAATTCAGAGCTTTACTATTTCATAGATTGTTACTTATAGGTAGTTGTGGTGGATCTAGCATCGAATTTAGCTAGTACTGAAGACTGGCTTTAGAAAGGAGCAAGTTACTTCTTTTTCTGATATTGGAGGGATATCTGAGATAAAAGGGATGTACAAGCGAAAACAAAAGAACTCATACCTAAAATCATTAAAAAAAACCCAAAAACTTCTATGCTGTTCTAGCAGTTTGGTATAGGGTAGGGGTTTAGCTGTGTTACGAAGATTTGGATTACTTACTTTTATTAGTTATTACAGTTTTACTATGCAAGCAATATAACACAATTGTTATTTTCAAGAGATTTTCAGACCATCTGCTGGGATAGGATTAATTCATAAATTGCAAAGGGAAACACAAAGGGATATATATTCTTACAGTGTTGGATGTATTCAGGGAAGGGAAATAGTCATATACTGCTCTATAGTGTGCCTACATACCTAAGCAGAATATAATTATTTAGAATTTCATAATTAGGCTAAATTAAGTCTTGTATTTGACTTGCATATAAAAATGAATGTCACTAGATAAATTCTTTTAATTCTGTAGGTTAATAAAGTGATATGCATTACTGCTGAGAATGAGTGAACCTACATTTTGTTATGAGAATAATACATATTTTACATTATTACTAATGAACAAGAATCATACAAAATTTAGATAGGATGTGATTCCTAACCCCTATTTACTCTTCTGCTATAGCTGGTATTTCTGACCAGAAGGTAAGGTATAATCTATGATCTTGTCCATGTTGTTCATCTGTATATTCCCAGAACCTCTCTCTTGGAATTTTTGCTTCTTGTTTTACAGTCTTCACACATGTCTGTGTTCACCTTAAATGACCAAAATACAGTTGACTTTAAAAAATTATTTCTAGAGAATTTTTGCTTCTGCCACTGATGCAATGGAAAATTTTAATTGACAGACATCTGCTTAAATGCTCTTTAAAACTCTGGCCAGGAATCGGTTTCCTCCTTAGTGGCTATATTTATCAGCTAGTCTCCATTCTGTAATAACTGCAGTGATGGCAGGGGGCATTTTTACCCAGTTTAGAAGAAAAATGTGTTTTCTGCAGTATGAAAAGAAAAGATAAGCTTCATTGATAAGAAATGATGATGCCCTTCAACTTCTAAGTAAATACCAGAAAGCATTTCCTAGGAGTACCAGCAAAAACTCAGATAGTAGCATTCTTCTTCATTTATTGCATGACCAAATATCATGATAGATCTTTTGGATGTCCATATAGGGGAATATATAGAAAGAGTAGAAAGAGAAAAGAGACACCAGGATGCATAGAAGAATCCGACAGTGGGTGAAGTTGAATCAAGGTTCTAGCATTGGAAAGTAGAATTTTAAATAACATGATGAATAAGAGAAAATGGATAATGCATACATATTTTGCTCAGTCCTAGGAAATACTTCAGCCAAAGGCCATGAGGGGATGTGTAGATATATCTGTTTCAGGATTATCCATGGCTTGAAATTTATTTTTGGAAATTGAAAGTCTAGGAAGGTCAACAATAATTACATTTCTGGGAATCAATATTTCATTGGAATCAATCTTGAACTTGACATTCTCTGCAATTGACCAAAATCATATCTTGAATGGGAACATCTTTGTGATGAGATATTTTTCAGGAGTCAATGTATTTTGCAGTGAATTGGAGGACTCAGTTGGAGACTTTACAAATCAGGGCAAGGATTCAAAGATTGTAAATCAATACTTTGAGTTAGCTGTTACTGTGCTGCTTTCTTTGTTAGGTGCTTACAGGGACTATATAAGACTCACAGGTATTGCCCCTATTTTAAAAGAATGTATAGTTAGCTAAAGAAGAGTTGACATATGAGAAAAATAGGGAATAATTTACATGTAATAAAGAGTAAAAGCAGTGGAGAGGTAAAGAGACAAGGGCGAGTGTCTGAATTCTAGCTCAACAATTTGCAAAATGTGATGGCATTCCATGCATCACTTAAATTCTGTATAATGAGGATAATAATGTCACTGTCATAGGATGAATATAATGGTTAAATAATTTCAAACATTTAAAAAAAAAACACCTAACACATTTCCAGGCACACCACACAATAGTCATATCATATAGTCATCACTACATACATAGTGATACATGAGGATGCAGGCAAAATGGAAAGGTGTGAACAGCAATGCTAGCTAGGAAGGTCTAAGTTTCAAAATTAATTACTAAAATGGAGGAGGCAATATGTTCCTGTAGTGCTAGATCAGACAACCTGGTTTTAAATCAAAGCTCTATTCCTCCTGGGTGTGAGGCCTCAGCAATTTGTACCTTCATCTGTAAGGCAGGAATGTAGGATAACATGGAAATAAACCAAATGATATACTTGGCACATTTCCACTTCATATTGCCATTTTGTTTGTTATCTTGCTTATATTGGCTAGTCTTGTTTGTTTGTTTGTTTCATCTTTGTTTTTACAGAGTTTAACAACAAATACAAAAGCATGTAATATCCTGTGACTGTGAAAGACAGACAGGGGTCAGTTAGAGTAAAAGTGTCTGGACTGGGAATGGAAATGTAAGGAGGAGTCCTTAAGCATTATGCTAAGAATTGTTGGCTCCAATAAGGAAGGAGGGGGTGCAAGACTCCAATAACTGACACCCAAATAATGTAAGCAAGTAAAGAATGTGCCCACAGTGTTCAATAAAAAGGATTTCTTCCCTCAGGGAGGGATGTAGTTATCTGTACCTGACTGAGAGAAGTACTATGTGGATGACAATTTTTTCTTCCTATGGGACCTGTCTTTGTGTTGCAAACTAAAGGGGAAAAAAATTCAATGCAAAAACAAGCAGAAGCCTCAGTCAGACACTTAATCATGTCCTTTTGAAGATACTGCTGCCCTTTATTGCTGACTCTTCTATTTCCAAACTCCCTATAGGGCTATATTGTGGATAAGTTACTTGTTAGAAATTAGGTATACATTTTCCTTTCTGTAAAGAGGCTCTGCTTTTGGCTATTGATGGTGGAGCTGAGTTGGCTTCTTGCTCTGGCCTTTTGTCACTTTGTCATTGGATTTCTGCCTTTGGCAAGAATACAGCTACTTTTTTAAAAGAACTTCTTTTACTATTGAACAAGAAAACTTTAGATATTTTCTGTTACATTGTAGCTATATAAAATAGTAATGTTAAAGTTTATCAATGTCATACAGGCATCAGTTTTGCAGATTAATGTTAATATGCAATGCCATGTATTAACTTTATTATATTTATGCAAAAGTATTCCTTAGGTGTCACAAGTAATCTCAAGGTCATTTTATTTTTCATTTAGGATAAAATGCATGCTACCTTATAGTATATTTTAATAAGTGCAATATGACCAAATTGATTCTATGTTTTCAATAAAGAAAAAATGCATTGTTACAAATAATATTACTGTACAGAGATAAGCACTTACTCAGGGTGACCATGGACTTGGAAGATGAATAGAAATGACTGAACATTATATACTTTATTTAGTATTTTAATAGAGTGACCTGAATAAATTCTCAATAGTTCTAACTAAAATGGCTGCCCGGCATCATACCTATTATTTTGTTCTTCAAGTACAATCTTTTAAAATGATTTATGTGTGTGTTTGTGTGACAGAATTCCCAAGGAATACTTTCATTTAATCTATGTGCTTTACATCAACTAGTTTGCTGATAAAGCTAATATCACCAAACATGAAATTGCAAAGATGAAATTATCGATTGATGTTTGTCAATTCCTTTGTCTATTTTCATGAAAACAGAGGATAGTCTAAGGTCAGTGCTCTATTCATCAGTCCTTAATGACCAGATGTATATGTCGAAACACACCAATAAGATGTCATTATTTAAAAAGTCCTTTAGTGATGTCTAAGCATTCAATTTGCTAATCATTGAAGAACAATTTATTCAGATGAAAATGAGGTCATGTTTCTTCAACATTCAAAATGGAAATAAAGGGAAATTTCCATTTTCTACTGTCTCCATTAACAAAATTAAATTCAACTTCACTCACCTATACATAAACTGTCTATTATAAAAAGGAGGAAAATCACGAACTTAGGTGTATTTTAAGAGCTAAGTATGAATTCCAATGAGTAACAAATATATTAAATTAAGACCCAAGATTCCTATTTCCTCAGAATATTTCAGAAACATTCCTGCCTTTTAAAATTTAAATACAGAAGTTATAAAAAGGAGATAATAAGTAAAAACCCTTACAGCATATGCAAAATATAATTATAATCAAATAGCCATGGATGAAAAAAAGAAAAAGAGAAGAGTGTGGGAACTGATACTAGTGCTAAAAAAAAAATTCTTGAATTTGCAGTATTAAGGCACTGGAGACTTTTTGTTCTATTTTTTTTTTTTTATTTGGGGACTAGGCAGTAGAGGCTTAATTAAGTTCTGAATTCTTAATTAAACAATTCACAGACCTTACCAAAAAATTTAAGTATTTATTAATGATTTACCTGTTGTCACGACAGAATAATTTCATATCATACAATATATACTCTTTTATCTGACTTTTCACTCAGAAAAAAATATTTTGAATTAAATCCACATTGTGTTAGCACTTGTTTAATTATTTTTACTGATGGATAACATTCTATTTTATGGATATACCATATGTTAATCCATTCCCCTGAGGATGGGCATTGTGGTATTCTTCAATATGGGAGGAATGAAAAGGGTAGAGGGAAAGAACTATAAAGGGACACTGGAAAAAATTTAGTGTTAATATATCTGTGAAATTCTTTTGATTCTAGTGATGATATGGACATATAAGTATTTTGAAACTGATTAAACTGTATCCTTAATACATGCGCAATTTGTTGTGTGTAGATTACACCTTAACAAACTGTTAAACTACTGGACTTCCCTGATGGCACCGGGGTTAAGCACAGCACCGAGAAGCTATCCACAGCCACTGAAGCACAAGTTCAATCCCAGGCCAGGGAGCTACACACATGGCACAGCAGACCTCTCCTGTCTCACCTGCTGCTCCCCTCAGCAGTGTATGTCAGCCAGTTTGCCTGTTCTGTTCCCCACTCTGTCTCTGGTGAATCCTCTCACCCCTGGACCTCTGGTCTGTACCCCAGTTCTTGTATGCATAAGTAAATAAATCTTAAAAAAAAAACTGTTAAACTATCAATGATTACTCTTTCTAACTTATTTTCCACACTTCTAATAAAATGCTTTATTTTCCCACTTTTTAGAAAAGATTGGATAGATATTATCATAAACATCATAACATCAATTTTTTTTTCAGTATATACTTATTTCTTCTTTTCTCCATCTGAGAATTACAAAAATTATTTACATAATTTTGCATACATTTCAGTGAGCAACTATACACATTCACCTTTCCATGAGTAAGGTGCAACTTAGTATGGAAAAATACAATAGGCAGATGCATTTCTAGAACATCCAGGTTTCTCCCCCTGCCACTTAGTTGCAACCTTGGTATCCCACTTTCTTATATAATATTCTCAAGGAATTATTTTTTCTCTTTTTCTATGTATTCTGCTTAACCTGGTAGTATATTTTACCTTAATTTTATGAGGGTGGTGGGGAATACTTATGTTCATGATCAAATGCAACTTAATGTCTTTCAAATAATTTTAAGATATATTTCATGATTATTAGATAAAAATTAAAATATTACTGAAGCGATAAGTCATTCAGTCAATGAGATAGATTTACCTGTAGGCAAATCCTTAACAGTTGATGAGTTATGCAGTATTTAACTGAAAGCATATTCAATAACTTGGTTGGCTATTTCTTGTATGCTAGCAGTATTTATGAGGCATTAAAAATGTTCTGGTGGCAATGTTGTGTTAAAAAGATAATTTCATATATTTTATGGCCATTTGACAGTGGTTGTTGAATATCATGGTTAATCAACAATGAATTGTATTTTGAAATTTATTGCTCACTTGCATATTTTGTATATTCATAATGAATACTGAAAAATAAGATGTTGATAAGTATGCATATTCTAATTTCCAAAACTTGCTTTTGTGAAATACATATGATAATTTGGTGTTTAAATGAACATTTTCATATTTTATGTACATTTTAATGAAAGCTATTTTTGAATATTTGGCTTTATTTGGATTTTTTCCTTAAATTCTGTTCCTAGCAAGCATTTATTTTTGATAAATCAGACAGGCAACTTTCTTTATGAAAGAAAGGAAATAAATGGTATGTGAATCCTGTCTTGAAGGAGAACAGGGAGACCTCAGGCCTACACTTGGATTTAATACCCATTAGACATGTGTGATTTTCCCTCATTCTCAGTTTTTCCATCTCCAAGACAGGGCCTTGGTTAATAGACAAGTTTCTTTTGAGCTCTTAACACTGAGACAACAATTTTTGTCATTTTAGAATAGGCTTCTTAAATACAAAAGTGTGTTTGAAGGGAAATAGTATATTTTCAGCAGTGTAGATTTGAATTTGTAGAATTTTTGGACAACAAAAAGTGAGTGTGAGGAGAGTTTTGGGGAGAGGTGACTGAATTTCTCAGGCTAGCTGGATTCCACAATGATTCGTCATTGACAGAATGGATGTATAGCCACTAATTTCACCAACCCACTGTCAATGTAGACAAAGCCCAAGATACAAGAAGACGTTACTTTAAATGTCACCTGTCACCCATTCCTAAGATTTAATAACATATCAATCTTCCAAATATCTTGAATCTAATTATTTTTGCCAAAAATGAGGCATTTGATTACACAAGTACAGTTTAAATGCGTGACACCCCCTTAGTTAGCTTTTTTTTTTTTTTTACTTTGCTTTTGTTTTAAGTTTGTTTGTTTGTGGCTCCCTTGGTTTCTTCCAAGTCAAGACACATGACTTAAAGAAATAAATGTAATGTTTTTACTGAAGTACTTTCATATTTGCTGTCTACTGTGGAGAAAGAATATAATAGACTGAAGTTTGTAAATGGAAAATATTCTGAATTCTATGTCAGCAAACAAAAGAAAAAAATGGAAATTGAAAGTATCAATCCCAACCACAGAGGGTTAATGCAGAGATAAAAGGAGGTATGTGTTTGAATTTCAAATACGGATCCCACACAGCAATATTCCAAGTTAAAGAATAAGCTGATGTCCAAAAAAATCAAAGACTCTGATATTTGTGCTTTTTCAAGTAAAACGCTGAGAGAAGCTTTGGAGTTATACTCCAAGACAGTCATCAAGGTTGACAGAATCTATCAGATCTTGACAGAAAGATTTAGATTTGAAGGCAGGGGCTGGGAAAGTTAGTTTGTCCATCGAGGTCATTGGAATGATTGTTTCCTTTGAGATTATATTGCAAAGGGCTCTCATTATTTTCAAAGTGAGGAGAAGAAAAGTGATTTTCTCAGTTGTCAAAGGATGTATTTATAAATGCAACACAACCACTAAGCCATATCACTCAAGGCTCAACTATGTGAACAAATATATACACATATATATATATTTCTAAATATTTTTTAATCAAGAAAAGATTACTATAGGGAAGGATTGATTTCAAAGCCAGATGGGTGTCCTAGGGTTGACCAGGAACTATTCCTTAGATCCAACAAAATCATTTGCTTTTTTTTTTGTACAGAATAAGAAATATTTAGGCATAAGGGGACTGTAAACTTTAAAAGAAATACAGAGAAAGTGTTTATATTTAGGTGTCTGGTTTATGCATTTGCCTACATGAAAGGAATAGCCTCATTTCTTTCTGTTTTCACACCCTAATATTGGGACTGGTTTTTATTAAATAGAATCATATAAATCTTTTGATATCAAAGAAGCAGAGAATTTTCCTATATAAAATTAAAAATACTATTATTTATGTGAGATTTCTAGTTTACACAAAAACTTTTAGGTCATACAAAGGAAACTTGTTTTCAAGAAGTGTCTTCTTTCTGTAAAATTTGTTGCCAGTACAAGGATTAGTGCTTTAGCAGTAGTGTGTATTAAATATCTAAGCTATTTTACCTCGTTATTAGGTAATTCACTTTTTAAATGCTATAAATGTGTAAACATGCATTTATATTTTATAAAATTATTTAACCACTAAATTGATAACATGCATATTCTTATCAATGGCTAAATCTTCACCTTTTTTTCTCAATAGAATTTTCTCAATCTCTCCTTATATGAGTACAAACTTCAAGTGAACAGTTAAGCATATCAATATATGAGTGTTGACACAATAAATTTTTATCTAATGATAGTATTATTTCACATGCCTTCTATTTTGTTTTAATGCAATAGAGTTTTTATTTTTATTTTTATTTTTTTTTTTGTTCCATAGAGGGAAGGTTTTACTGTTTTATTTTTTATTTAAAAAAATTTTTTTTTATTAATTTTTTTTTCTTTTATAGAGGCATGTTTTATTTATTTATTTGTTTGTTCGTTTGTTTCGTTTATACATGCACTGGGTACAGTCAGAAGCGCGGGAGGGTGAGAGAATTCACCAGAGCCAGAGCAGGGAGCAGAGCAGGCAGAAGGACCGAAGTACACTGCTGAGGGGAGCAGCGGGCAGCAGGAGAGGTCTGCGCGCCATGTGGGACCCTCCTCTGGTGGCCGGGGAGCAGCAGGGGATCGAACCAGCGCTGCCGAGGCTGCGGGCAGCTTCGCAACCCAGCGCTCAACCGCTGCGCCACCGGGGAGGCCCTATTTTTTATTTTTATTTTTTTTTTTGATTTTTTTTTTTCAAAATCTATGAAGAAAATTTATTTTTTATTTATTTTTTTATACCATATTTCTTTCTTTTTTTTTTTTTTTTACAATTGCAATCCCCCCATTCTGACCCCAATCCCTCCCCTCCCGCACCCCACCCCCCCAAAAGTGTCTCTGGTTCATAGTTTTTGTTGATTTTGATTTTCACTTTCTTATAGTTATTCATTTTCCTGGTCCCTTATTTAAGTATTCTAGATTCCTGCTATGAGTGAGACCATCCGGTATTTTTCTTTTTCTTTTTGGCTTATTTCACTGAACATGATCCCTTCCAGCGCCATCCATGTTGCTGCAAATTGCATGTGTTTATCTTTTTTGAATGCTGAGTAATATTCCATGGTATATATGTACCACATCTTCTTGATCCAGTCATCTATTTTTGGGCATTTGGGCTGTTTCCAAAGCTTAGCTATTGTAAATAGTGCTGCTATAAACATAGGGGTGCAGTTGTTCTTTGGAATTGATGTTTCTTTGTTCTTTGGGTAAATACCTAGGAGTGGAATTGCTGGATCCTGTGGAAGCTCTATGTTTAGTAGGTCCAGAAAGATCAACAGCTGGGACTACATCAAAGTAAAGAGCTTCTGCACAGCAAAAGAGACAATAACAAAAACAAAGAGAAACCCCGCCAACTGGGAGAAAATTTTTGCACACAACACTAATGATAAAGGACTGATCACAAAAATCTGCAAAGAGCTGATGAGACTCAACAACAACAAAGAAAATAATCCAGTCAAAAAATGGACAGAGGAGCTAAAAAGAAACTTCTCTGAAGAGGAAATGCGAATGGCCAACAGGCATATGAAAAAATGTTCAACATCACTTGCAATCAGGGAAATGCAAATCAAAACTACCATGAGATACCATCTTACACCAGTGAGAATGGCACATATTAAAAAAACTAGCAACAACAAATGTTGGCGAGGTTGTGGAGAAAAAGGAACTCTTCTGCACTGTTGGTGGGAGTGCAAACTGGTCCAACCACTATGGAGTGCAATAGAGTTTTTAAAGCAAAATTCTGCCTTTTTCACAAGTCATTTCAGTGAAATATTTTGCATCTGGAAAATCAACCTTCTCTCCCCTGTATTTATTGGACTAGCTGTTTTAAAACTAGGATGTCTCAGTACCCACAGGTGACAGAGTGTTGTGGCCCATGACAGAAGAATGATGCCAAGAGCAGTGAAACCAGGAAGGGTTAGCCTACACTGCACTTTTACTGCTTCTCTCCAACAATTTGTTACTTCAGCAAATATTTTGTAAGCATATTATGCACGTAAGACTCATGGGTTAGACACCATATCTAAACTATGTATCTTCTTCAAAGTCCAGATCAAGTTTACCTGTTAACCTAATTCCTTTCAACTGGTCTTGCCTAAGCCAAGTCACTGGTGAAATCATACAAGTGTACCAAAATTTTCTTTCAATTTCTGGGCTAGTCCTATCACTAAATATCCTGCTTGGTTGTCTATAACAGTACATGCAATTTTTGTCAAAATGTATGTATCAGTTTTAGCTTGGGAAAATGTACTAATTCTAAAATATTAAATAAGCATCTATGTCAACACATAAACTGTGGGTTTTCTCAAACACAGTCCTCTAGAATGACCTAAGCATTAGCTCTAAACTCAGTCATGGGTAGGCAGAGCAGCTTACAATAGAGAAGGATAACTGAGTCACAGAAACTATGCATTTAATGATCACATTCTATTTATACAATTAAAGGAAGAGAGTAGGGCCTCCCCGATGGCGCAGTGGTTGAGCGCTGGGTTGCGATGCTGCCTGCAGCCTCTGCAGTGCCGGTTGGATCCCCTGCCGCCGGGCGAGGGTCCCACATGGCACCCAGACCTCTCCTGCCATGCCCGCTGCTCCCCTCAGCAGTGTATTTCGTCAGTTTGCATGCTCTACTCTCCCCTCTGGCTCTGGTGAATTCTCTCACCCTCCCGCGCTTCTGACTGTACCCAGTGCTTGTATAGAAAATAAATAAATGTTTAAGAAAATAAAGGAAGAGAGTAAATGATATTATTTAAACATCTGAAAAAAAAAAAAAACCCAAGCACTAAAGGAGCATTATTTATAAAGAAATCATGAAAAACCACAAAAGAGATCATGAACACAGAAGAGAAATTCAAATAAAATTTAATAAGAGAAACAGCAGACATTTAAAGTTAGCACAGCATAGCCTATGTTAAATACGAATAAAGACTATATTACATTACTGACCACTTATTTTCGCCAAGAGAAGTCTGAGGGAATAAGAGAAAAAGGACAAATCATTTCTCCTTTTCCCAAACTATTATATTATCCATGAAATGAAGCTATAAAGTGGACTCTGTAATCTGCTATAGTAAGGCTTTCATTTTCTACTGTATTTATGAAAGGAAAATTCAGCAGTATATTTAAAGCAGAAGGGGCAGAATGAAGCAAGGCAGGGGAGGGAGGTAAATAGGGAAGTGCTGGAACTCTACATCCCCATAAGCTTATCTGGAGTGTCTAGAGCATCTCTGTAGTGTGACTCCTCAGCTAGACCATCTCCAAGGGCCCTCTGCCTGACAAACTCAATGATTCTATCATCCTATTTCTGGTCTTATTTTGAACTTCCTTCCATATCTAATCCTAGACTAGATCATCCCTAACGTGATGGAGAATCAAGAAGCTGTTGGTCTGTTTGTTGGAATTTGCTCAATTTTACAGTGCAGAAAATCATAAAAAGGCTAACTGTATAAAAGACTGGAATTAAGGGCCCACAAAAGATTTGTTGGTGCCTGTCATTACTGCTGGCTTAGGAATGACTCAGGCCTCCCAACAAGATCCTGAATGTGGAAGCTACATATTCAAATGCCAGAAGGATTTAGACATGAATGAACAGATGGCTGTTTAAACAAAATGACTGTCATTGACTTCTTATTTTTCTTCATAAAATGGGTGTTATGATTCTGGCTAATCTTGTCACAGACATTTTGCCATTAAAGGAGGCATTATTTGAATACTAAATATATCCCATTTTTCATTCACATCTGATTTTTGCTCTACCTGAGTTGGCAGATGTGCTTAGGAATGCAATATTTGGAACTAAATTTGAAAAAAAAAAGATTAAGCAAGAGGAAAATCTGTTATATCATTCCTTTCTTAGAGAAAAAAGGAATGTTTTTAAAAGGGAAAGGAGTTTTGTGGATTTTTTTTTTCTACCAGCATTTATCCTGACTTTCCTTCTGAATGGATGAACAAACCAAGATGGATTATTCCTTTGGGGCTTTTACAGGTTCTTTGTCTCCTCTAATATATCTTACATATGGTTCCTTGATAAATAATGTCATTTGCCTAATGAATAAAATACAAATGTTTAATTTTTATGTGATCTGGCTCCAGTACACTTTCCAGTCTTGTCCCTCCAGGGGCTCCCATACATATCTTATGTTCTGTCACAGTAAATGGTTCACTGTTACTGTAAATTATTTCAATAATATCAATTATCTTCCCTTCACTATACCATTGCTCTGACTCTTCCTGGAATGCCATTTTCATGCCTCCACGTAATTATATTCAGCCAAAACTTAAGATGCAATTTTTTTTTCTATGTATATTTCATGAAACCTCCTTTGGTCACATTTGCAAAAAGGAACATTTTTCAGTGAGTCTCCATGGACTTTTAATTCTTTTAATATGACCTAGATGAATTTCTTCCTTGCATACATTCCTTGTCTTTAATGTACAGGTTTTTTTTTTTAAGTTATTTAAAATACAAACCATGGGGGCTTCCCCTGGTGGCGCAGCGGTTGAGTGCTGGGCTGCGAGGCTGCCCACAGCCTCTGCAGCACCGGTTCGTTCCCTGGCTGCCGGCGAGGGTCACACACAAAAAAACAAAACAAAACAAAAAAAACAAACCATGCTTTCATTTCCATATTTTGCTAGGAATTAACACTTCCTGGAACAGAGTAGACATTACAATGTATGAGTTTTTCAACAAAGAAACAGGAATTTCTTTCCCTACCATATGGACAGAGAAACTCACTGCAGTCGAAATTTAATCCTGAGCAGAGTCATATAATCATAAGATCAAATCAGAGAATAGGGATCAGCAATAAAATATTCAGTTTAACTTTGATAATTTCCAATGAGGAATAACTTTCCATAACCATTAAATAATTATCAATTATCCACCACTATGGAAACAGTCAAATTGTCTCCAATAGTTCTCTGGATGGAAGGTGGGTGAAGTGTATTTTTTACCAAGTAATCGAGAACAACTGATTTTAATATTCCCTGTCATTTCAAAAGTTGTGTTTCTGATAATTAACTGCAAAACAAAATCTCCCAAGAGTTTTGGTGAAGAGTAAAAAAACATAATTACTTGGGGTTCTATGTAGCACATGCTTATCATGGTCAGTGCTAAAACTACTTAGTTTTACAAATATCTATTGCCCTAAATTCTTCTACTGTCACATATAATATTCATGAACATCATAGTATGCTGTATTTACATAATTTGGACAGCTAGTAAGGTCTAGCTGTTCAAATTAACTAAACCTTTCTTTGGAGAATATGTTTCAACAATACCAATGTCTTATCACACATTATCTCAGTTTTTCATTCATGAATGCTACCTATAATAGTACACTTTTTAAAAGTGGAATAAAGAAAATAAAGTGATTCACTATCTATAATTAGGCAGCACACCACTGTAATAGCATCTTTAAGAAAGAACAATTTCCTATTTGATCTTGTTTGAATTAAATGTCATCTGCTCAATGTTAATTTGTGGCAGTTTCCATTTCAATTAATCCTCAATTCAGAACACTCACAGGCTGAAATATTAAGAACTCATTCTATTGATTTGGTTGCTAATAGAGAATAAACTGGCATACAGCAAGTCTCTTAGGAAATTGCTGTTAGCAAGTACATTTTATAAGTGCAACTTTCATTAAATTTTAAATACACTAAGGAAACAAAACATAAATTTATTTTTTCGTGAAGGGAACACATCATTTTAGTTAACACCAAATCAAGAAAAAAGAGCATCATCAGCACTATATAATAACAATTACACCGTCTCACTCTCCCTCCTACCAAAGATAATCATTACCCTGACTTCTAACTCTGTTGCTGTCCAGTTTCTCTGATACACAGTGCCTCAGTTCATTCTAACTGATATACCAAAAATACCACAGACTGGGTGGTTTAAACATTTTATTTCTCACAACGCTGGAGACTAGGAGGTGCAGGATCGAAGTTGAAGGGAAACTATTTTCTGGTTCATCAAAGGCCATTTCTTTGCTGTGTCCTGACATGGGAAAAGAGCAAGACAGTGCTCTGGGGTTCTCTTTCATAAGGGCATGATCCTATTCATGCCTTCAAAACTTTCACCTTCATTGGCCTGCCTCCAAATATCATCACTTTGGGGGGGGTAGGATTTTAATATATGAATTTTGGGAAAATTCAAATACTCCATCAATAAAGATAGCTAGGGAAGGAAAAGGGGGGATAGACTCATCAACATATGGGGCTTTTGTTTCTGGTTTCTTTTGCTCAAAATTATGGTAATCAAAGTCATTTATATTATTGCTAGTGATGAAATACACACTTCTTTTACACTTTTACACTAGGCATATGATATCCTACTATAGGAATATAACATCATTTATTCCATTTTTGAAGGACATCTGCTTTGATCTGAGTTTGGGATTATATTAAATATGTCATAAATATTTTTACATGCCTGCTAAAGTGGAATTGCTGGGGCATAGGGTATATATGTTCATCTCTATTAAATATTTTATGTAAGAATTTAATGTAACTACTTTCATACTTACATAATATTCAGTAGGCCATGACAATTTATGTTAAATCACTCAAATACTAAAATTTGGGTAAATGAGGAGGCTACAAGTACATCTATAACAATGACTAAATACAAGGAAGAGAGAACGTTGCTGTTCATTGGGTGAGATGGGCTAGAATGTGAAATTTCATACCTCTGAATCACAATGTACAAAGAGAGCCAGACACATGTTTCACTCAGGGATTAACTTTTTGAGCCAAAGAAGTAACATCATTAATTTTAGGTCCTTTGTTAAATAATGTGGAACAGAAAGAGTTCAAGGGATTAATTGATGCCCCAGGAGGTCTCATACAGCAGCCTCAAATTTTAATCAGTACCTTGAATTGTTGTTTCCAGAAGTCCTGGGTCTCTATGACACCACTAGAATCACTCACTGCCTTCTGTTTAATGCATTTTCACTGAACACTATGATAGAATTAGGTTAATTTTTCCAAGTTTATTCATTCTGAGGAAAGATGACAAAATATCCACTATTGGTGCATCAAAATATTTGCTTGAACTTTTACTTTAGTCAAAAGATAATCCCAATGCTAAGATTATGTCATTACTTTAAAATGGGGTGGAGTGAGGCAAAGGTGGAAAAATCTGTTTTAAATTTTAAATTATGGGTGAGAGGGCATTTTTTTAAACTATAGTAAATTCTGGTTATTTATAAATGTCTATATTTTAAATATCAAGTTCAACAAATATAAGTAAAGCACATTAAATTTATTATATCAGTGTAAGATTAACCTGATGAAAAAATTTCAAGTCTACTCTAAGTGGCAATAATAATAGCAATAATAATAATCATTATTTATTTATTTATTTATTTTTGGTGGGACCCTCGCCGGCAGCAGGGGAACAAACCAGCACTGCAGAGGCTGCGGGCAGCCTCGCAGCCCAGCGCTCAACCACTGCACCACCAGGGGAGGCCCCATAATCATTATTATTATATAATGTGTGACGCTAAGTAAAAGTGCTGACAAGGCAAAAAAAAACCAAAAACACTACAGTGGAATAAAGTAACCAATGGGGTATCTAGGTAGCCTTCTATTTACAGGTTGAATTGACTGCAGGTACAGGCACTCACATGATTTTTGCTTGATTGAAGGGTTTGACTGGAATATCTAGCTAAATATTCTAAAAAACAGGCTATACTAATTTTTGTCATTTTTTTCTCTTCTCATTTACTCATATTGCAAAATGCTATCCTCATCCATATTCTGCTGAAACTTTTCTCCAAAAGATCATCAAAAACTACATTTCCAGATCAAATTCATCTTCCACATCCTAATTCAGACAAGCTTCTGTCCTCTGTGTTTTCATTTGGTCTATGAGTTTCAGTGATAATGGTTCCTACTTCCTTAGGCTTCCTTTCTTTGACTAGTTTTTTATTTTGTTTAAGGTGACATAATGGTTCCTCCCTGGTGGCACAAGGTTAAGTAGTGGTGCTATAAAGCTATCACCAGCCACTGCAGCATGAGTTCCATCTCTGGCCAGGGAGCTGATCCACATGCTTTACCATGACCTCTCCTGTTTTACCCGCTGCTGCCCTCAGCAGTGTATTTCAGTCATTCTGCCTGTTCTGCTCCCCACTCTGTCTCTGGTGAATCCTCAAACCCCATCCCCCTGCTCTTTTGGACTGCACCCCAGTTCTTATATTCATAAATAAATTTAAAAAATAAATCTTTTTTTAAAAAGGTGTTGCAATGACTCAAATTGGCCCTTCAACTACACTCTTTGATGAGAACCTGAATTTTTTTGTCAATCACCCCAACTATAGGTCAATTAAACAAGTCCATTTCCGAAATGGTCAGCAAAAACATCTTCCTGTGATTTCAACTCTACTCTGTCACCCCAGAACTTCTTCAAGTTGGAAATTATTCAACTTTAAATTAGAGGAAGCAGTATATTTTTGGGCTAATATCTCAGACTTTGAAATCAGATGACCTAGATTCAGGACCTATTTTTGCCATTAATAGCAATTGAAATTTGAAACTACTCTTCATAAGCCCTGCTTTTCCTAACCACAGTAATATGGTGCTGTTACTAGCACTTATAACATGCATATAGTATAAAGAACAAATAAGAAAATGGTTACAAATACCCCAAATAAGTTTTCCTCTTTAAACCCCAAATAATATATTATTATTGTTACTTTTATTCTTTTTTAGATAAAAATGGACAGCATATCTTGAAAATAATATAAACGTAACTTCTTTCACAATTAATATGCCACTAATGCAATTCCAATTAGGAAAATAGCTTATATGAGGGAAAACATCTGAGAAAAAAAATATGTTATGAAAAATAGTAAGTATGAATAGTAACTTGCCTTCCAGATTAAAAAAATAAACTAAATGAGGTATTAGAACAGAACAGAGAGTGCAACGTCACAGATTCCAATATCTAAAGCATGTGGAAAAATTAGTAGTAAACGGATCAACCAGTTTATAAGTGATGCTGGCACATTTGGTTATTCAACCACAAGGAAACGAAAATGGAACCCTTCTTAACATTTCTATGTGGATAAAAGGTTTAAATTTAAAACCTAGGGCCTCCCTGGTGAGCAAGGAGTTAAGTTTGAGCACTATGAAGCTATCAGCAGCCACTGCAGTACAGATTCAATGCCTGGCCAGGGAGCTAACCCACATGGTGCAGCAGACCTCTCCCTGCCACCTGGCCTCTGCTCCCCTCAGCAGTGTATCTCAGTAGATCTGACTGTTCTGCTCCCCACTCTGTCTCTGTTGAATCCTCTTACCCCCCCACACTTCTGACCTACACCCCAGCTCTTGTATGCATAAATAAATCTTAGAAAAAAGTAAAAAATCTTAAAAGCTAAATATATAAAAAGTCACTGTGAAACAGCAAAAAAATAAAAACCCAAAAAACATAACATAACATGAGGTCCAAGGAAAAAAACTTTCTAGTCAAGACTGAAAAGTCAAATTGAAAATTAAAAACACTGAAAATTATGTAAAATTCAAAGTAAAATTGTGTTCATCAAGAATAACATAAAAAAGCCTATCATATCTGAAAGGAAAATTTAGCATGATATGAAACAAAAGAACGATTCCTTCAATATACCCAGAAGTCTTACCAATTACCAAGAAGAACAATTCAGGAGCTAAAAAAATTATGAGTAAAGGATAAAAATGAATAACTTGTGATCAAAAAATGAAATCAAAAGTTTCTCAAGTTGATGAATATTTTGATAAACACAAAATAATGATTCAAGTAAAATAATCATTTTACATCAGACTGATAAAAATATAAAGGGGTTATAATATCTAGTGTTTGTAAGGATATAGGATAAAAGGATTCTCATAAATTGTTAGTAAAACTTAAATTGCCAGGGCCCTTTTGGACAACAATCCAATAATAGTAGTTAAGATGTAATAATCTTTAACCCAGCAATACCCAAGTTCTTCCTGGTAATCTAGAAAACTGTTAGAAGAAGAAAGTCTGAATAATACACTACAGGGTCACATCATGAATTCTCAGGTAGTCACTTTTTTTAAAAATTTTTTATAGTTTTTTAAAATTAATTTATTTATTTATACAAGCACTGGGTACTGTCAGAAGCGCGGAAGAGTGAGAGAATTCACAGAGCCAGAGCGGGGAGCAGAACAGGCAGAAGGACCGAAGTACATTGCTGAGGGGAGCAGCGGGCGGCAGGAGAGGTCTGCGCGCCATGTGGGACCCTCCTCCGGTGGCCGGGGAGCAGCCGGGGATCCAACCAGTGCTGCAGAGGCTGTGGGCAACCCAGCGCTCAACCGCTGCGCCACCGGGGAGGCCCTCAGGTAGTCACTTTTGAAAAATAATTAAAGTCACCAGTTAAGAAAAGAAAATGGACAGTATAGCACCTTTTGTCAATTAACCAAAAACCAGAGCTTAATTCAGGTTAGATTCATACCAATCTTATTGATCACTCAAACTTTTTTCCTTGTACATTTTGTACCATAGTGTTATCTAATTATGAATAAATCCAGAATTTGGTCATGCCAGATTTCCCTTGGCAAATAAAAGAAGAAACCCTAGAGATGGTGACATTTGTACTGGTTACTGAAAGATAAGTAAAAGAAAAAAATGTGGACTCTTGAATGAGGGAAGAGCTGTTCAGACACGGGAACCCCACAGACAGAGGTGTAAAGGCAGCAAGAGATGACTTGGGGAAGCCTGGCTGTGTAAGAGCTGCCGGAGGTGGCACCTGTAGGGGAGAAAGTACTAAAGACAGAGAGAAGCACTCATTCTGTTTTGCTTTCAACAATAAATTGGGGCTAATAATTTTTTTCCTTTATAAGTTACCACCATGAAGACCTCAGAAAAAACTTCAGTCTTACTAAGGGTTTTAGCTACAAAGCTTGACTCTATAGGGAACTCAAGAGCCCTTCACTGAAATAGATTGCTCAACACCTTTCCCCAATCCCTCAGCCTCCATATTCCTAACTCACCTCAGGTATAGCTGAAGAAACAAATCTGCATTCTTTCTTGGTTCGTGGGCTTAATAAACACAACCGAACCATGCCCAGAGTAAAGTGAAGTCATCTGTCATTATTTTTCACTATTGTAAAGATATTAGGCAAAGACACTGGTGTAGTTAAAGTTTTTGCTTTCAGACAGCCATTAAAGGAAATTGATGGACACATTCATTAATTCTGAAAATCATTCTGGGTCACATCATTAAAAAAATCTCTATAGTCAGAAACATATAAAATATCCATTATTCCCAACTTTGAAATGAAGATAAAATTCTGAGTTCCTGGACATGCCTAATCTAACTCAATTTTGTTTTCATGAAAATATGTTTAACAAAGAAGCAAAATGCAATGTTATCCAAATAACTCCTGCACAGATGTGCTCACTGCATTTTCTAAGAGTAAAAACAGACAAGTTGAAGTATATTTGAAGTATACTAAACGTTGGTTTCTCATTTTATCCAGACATCTTTGAAAATGTTCAGTAAAAGCCTCTTAACTGATCTCTACAAAATTGACTCGAAGGTTTATCAGTAGCTTCTTTTCCCTGTAAACTATCGTCTGAGTCCAAGGACAGGGGTGATAGCCTGTCCTAGAATACTATTCTGTGCACTTGAACATGTGACCTCCCACTCCTCAAACTGTGTGCTGTTAATAATGTTAATTATTCATATATCTTTTCTAACCTATTTAGAGTATTTATTTTTGTTACTGTAATTATGTTCCATTAAATATTTTATATACTAATAAAATACAAGTTTGGAATCAAGAAGTTTTTCTACAAAAAACAGGTTTCTATAAAAACAGCTTTGGAAAGTCTCAAGAATTGATGCTATTAAATTGCCTTTCAAGACATTGACATTAAAATATTGCAAAAATAGCACAAGTCTAGATACATTTGGCATTTATATTGCTTCACACTTATTAAATTCTTAGTGTACTTCACATAACCCAAAGAAATGGGAGGGATGTTGAAATCAGATATGTTTCATATAAAAAGAAGATAACATGCAATTGCATTCCAATCAGCAGATCTTTGCTGAAAGTTCTTACCTGTACTACAAAATCTAAAGGGATATTCTAAATTAAAATTTGTCAACTCTGTATGTATCATGTCTTACAAGTTCTGGCTTTAATGGATACATTTTTCAAACCAACCAACCATAAACCCCAATAGCATTGGCAAAGAAGATTTCAACAGTCCATTAGGACTTACTCTAACTCTCTAGTTAGAGAACAAATATTACATTTCTTCTTAAATGCATTTTTTAAATTAAGAAGTACTAGCACAACTATAGCTCAATATTTCCTAAATTTCCCTCCATCAATTTAGCTCTTAGAAAAGTTAAAATAATGTGGCACACTTATCTAAAAGTAACCACTACTGGAATTTCATTTAGTTTTAGAAGACTTTTGAACAAACACTTATTTTCATACCATTGGTTTGAGTTTTCCTTTCTTTTTTTTTTTAAATTGAGGTAACATTGGCTTACATTACTGTTGGTATTTAGGAAGTTTAGTATCTCCCTCCTTAGGAGTCACTACTCCCACAGTGCACTGCCACCAAATAGTCCATCATTCTTCAAATAGTCCATAGTCCATCATTCTCCCTGCCTCTTCCCTCTTTGTTCCTACGCCCCCCCTCCCCCCGCACACTCCAGCTCTATAATCAAATTTGAAGGATTAGTTTTTAGTTTATCTTTATGTTTGAGTTTTCTAAACTGGAGTAATTACTAAAAATACTATGGTAATCAGTCTTAAAATACTATGGAAACTACAAAAGGGAGGGGTAAAAGAAAAATCCCTATCTTGAGAAAGTATAATGGGACAATGAATTTCTTATTAGATAAGACTATTTCTGTTAATTAGATGGCTAGATTTCCTGATTATTTCATTGAACAGCACCTTTAAATATATGCTATTGATGCTATTGGTACTCAAAGTCATAATATACTGATTTTGTTTCAACATGTACTATAACATTATTGAGTCTTTGTATCTGTGTTTTAGTGGCTTTTATTTTATTGTTACTGCTAGGAAGTCTTTATTTTTTTTAAAGATTTATTTTTATTTATTTTATTTAGTTATTTATTTATACAAGCACTAGGTACAGCCAGAAGCGCGGGAGGGTGAGAGAATTCACCAGAGCCAGAGCGGGGAGCAGAGCAGGCAGAAGGACGGAAGTACACTGCTGAGGGGAGCAGCGGGCGGCAGGAGAGGTCTGCGCGCCATGTGGGACCCTCCTCCTCTGGCCGGGGAGCAGCCGGTGATCGAACAGGCGCTGCAGAGGCTGCGGGCAGCTTCGCAACCCAGTGCTTAACTGCTGAGCCACGGGGGAGGCCCTGCTAGGAAGTCTTTTTTGGTGGCTTCTTTACTTTGTATTTAAGATGTAGTAAAAGATAATTCTATTCAGAATAATAAGAGAGTTTATGAAGGGTTGTATAATGTAATGGTCTCCACTTGGGCCCCTCATTTCTCTGTTTGAGATTCTAGCCTCGTTTAATAATGAATGTCAAATTTGCAGTTCTACCTGAGCAGGAATATGCAGAGTTCAATGAACTCTAAAGCATTTTTACAGAAGGACTTTTTTTTTTTATTCTCCTCAAAAAAGTCATTCTTTAGTTCTGGAACCTCATCCCAACTGTTCACAATCTTTTAAAAGCGTTATAGAAGCAAGTGTATGCTGCATATGTTCTAACTTCCTTGGTGGAGAATGAGCTGCTTTGTTTAAGCTACAACTTGGTGATTACTTTCCATGCTTTCTTTATGCACAGAAATTCATTTCATATGGGAAACCCATTTATGAAAATGAATATTCAATAAAATAAACCATAATAAAAATATAACCTGAAAGCATTGCATTTGTGGGGATGAATGTAGAATACCACACCAGATCCTATTTTTAAGAATTATGCAAACTATGATGAAATTCTAAAATCATTTATTTAATAGAAAACAACCACCAGTCACATAAAAATCATTTTATAAACAAATCAGGGGTATTTTCAAATTACCCAAAACATGTTCTGATAAAGAACCCAAGGGGTTATAGATAATAGGTCAACATTAGCTAGCAGTGATTCTATTTAGGAACTTCCTTTTTTTGCTTCTAAAAAATCTAACAATATTACTGAATATTTGGGTTATTTAACTTCTTAGTTCCTCAAAGAAGGTAAATCAAGTTGAAGTTTCCTTTTAAATATGGGTTTCTAGAATCTAAGCTAGGCGTAGTACTGCATAATCTCACTCTTTATTCAGAATCTGCTGTTTGTAGTACAAAATTTCTTTGTAGCCTATATAAAGAAAAATTATACTTAGAATGTTTTTATTTATTTTAGTTAAACATAGGTTAATAAAAAGACAGGCATTTATACATGTTTCTTCATGTGTTACCAGAAGTAGCTTTCTTGTGAATTTATTCAGTTATGGTAGCATTATTTTCACCTAGGTTTATGGTAAAACTCTTGCCTTGAATTACTTCTCAATTGCAAGTCAAAAAGATTTCTGACTTTGAAAAAAAGTTCAAATGTAGTCATCATTAAATGAAAGTGCCAAATAAATTAAAAAATTTTTTTGGTTTCTTTTGATGATTTCCCCACTTTGCTTTGAAATTTTGCATGTTTTTATTTTATCATTTCATTTATTATTTTAATTAAACCTGCCTGCATAGATATTGAATTATTTTATTTTAATGAATCACTTTTTCTTCATATTTAAAAGTAGGTAGGAATACATATATATGACTGCTGTGAGGATTAAATGAAAGCATATGTAAAGATGTACTATAGAGTCAAATACATAGAAAACATTTTATGAACTGTCACTGTTAAATTCTTCTCAGCATAGGGACAAATGATCCTGAATGCTTAAAAGCTTATGAACACATGGTATTTATGCTTAATAAAGTAAAAGAGTTATGTTATGTATCTAACATGGCAATTATATTATTATAGTCTTTAAGAGAGAAACCTGTCAGGAAATTTAGAAAGTTTGTCATCAAAATAGGGAAGATAATGCTAAGTTTGGAATTGAATAAACACATAAGGAGAACATGTTTTTCAGTATTGTTTAAAGGCAAAAAAGAGAGGATTCCTGGGAATGTCAAAATCAAGGTCAATAACAAACATGAGTTATGCACCTACTGTGATCCTCTGCCACACACCACACAGAGGGCTTCAGAGAACTCCTGATGTCTCTGCGTTGGGAATTTACCTCACAGCCTTTGATAACAGACATAGTATAGTTTGACATTTATTTGTCTCCCAAAATATGTAATCTATTGAAGTTTATGTACTCACATTTTTCCCAATTCTCTATGACATTTTCCCCAGAAATAGAAAGAAATAGAGCACTTGTGAGTTCAAATGAATCCTGACATACAACTAAAACTGGCTTTGTTCTGTTTCTCAATTTTTCCCCCCTTGGGAACATAGTGCTATATGATGGTAATGAGCAAGAAAAAAAAAAAGGTGGTGTTTTTATGGTTTTCTCTGGGTTATTTGTATGCTAATATCAATGAGACTCTTCTAGACTCTTCTACAGCAGTAGGTGATGCAAAGCTATCAAGACTAATTTATCACAAAATGAGTAATTTGAGTGATTTATTCATTTTTTGTTTTCTCAGTTTTATTGAGACATAATTGGCATGTAACATTATTATTAATCTTAGGTACACAGTATGATAATTTTATATAAGATCACAATAGTTTAGTTAACATGCCTCATCTCACATATTGAATAGTTACAAATTATTTTGTTCTGATGAGAACATTGAAGATTTACTCTTTTAGCAACTTTTAAATATATAATACAGTATTGTTACTTTGAAGTGACATGTTAATATGCTTGAAGAATGCTTGCGGATGCATTGAGAGAGTGATGTAGTTGTTTAAAAATACGCTTTCAAATTAAGTAAAATTGCAAGAAGATTTTGTAGAAATATCAGCTAATATTTGAGAAGTCATCTAGGGGAAAATAATGGAGGAAGGGAAAGAGAAAAAGGAAAAGAAGAGAAAGACAAGGAAGGAAATAAATAAGAAAAAGGACAATTAAAATAGTAAGGAAGGGGTGGAAAAAGAAAATAGCTCTGAGTGATTAAAAAGATCATATCTGCATTTAGGATAATTATTTTTTTTCACTTGAAGGAAGATCTATATGGAAAAAGGATTATAAAGCATTGCAGGTTCAACTCATGCTCTACTATCTACTCAAGGGAGATAATGCTTTCAATAATCCATAAATATTCAGTAAAAATAAATTTATTCTTCTAAAAGACAAGAATTTTAGTTATAATGGCTTGTAGTTGACTAGATTTACTGATACCACTGCTGATAACCCAGGTATGATGGAAATAAAATAAGTAAAGGAAAGAAAGGTAGCACTAGGTAATATGGAAGCATTAGAGTTAATTCTCTTTTTCTATCTTTCATAAAAAGATATATCACTGCAACAGCTGATTCTTTAACATTCTTTTTACCTGAGACAATTTGTTGACACATTAAGCCACTTTTCCCTTCCCCCCCCCACACGGGAAAGAAAAAGATAAAAAGAGGGATTCTTAATTTAAAAAGTGCCATACACTAAATAATTCTTTAAGTAAGGAATACTTTGCCTCCTGCTGTAAAAGTCCTAAAGTCACTAGTGGCCTTTACTGGCAGTTGTGATTTCAGTATATGAACAAAATAAAAGGGGACAGTAAATTAGAGGAAAATTTTACTTAAGATCTACATTACAGTGGATTGAATTAACAATTTATACTATATTTTCTAGGATTCTATTTTTAACTCAAAAACTACTTAATAGTTTGATTATGGTCATATAGTTAAAATGCATTTAAAAAATGAGGAGTTAGATGATACATGCATTGTCACTTCCAATCTCAAATTTAAAATTTCACATCTGTTCATAAGATGAATTTATAATATAACTTTAAAACTAATTGAGGGAGTAGATGCTTGAAAAAAGAAAAAAAGAAGTAGGCATGGGAAATACATATATTTGTATTTCTTGCGTTAAAGAAGTCACTATTTTAGTAAGTTATATTCAGATTTAAAAGACTTCTCTCATTTCCCATAGTAGGGATGTTGTTTCTATGCTACAGACTGAAGTACAGACACTAAGCTAGTTCTGAATTATCGATGATAGAATTTTAAAAATAATACATCATGTGATGAGTCCTAAATGCGTTTCTTTTATCCATCACATTATCCATTCATTATCTTTGTAGACTATTATCAACATGTTATTTATGAGAAACTATATTATATGTAATAAACATGTACCTCATATGGTAAAGAAATTAGCAATGAACCACTTGTGGTGTACTATCATAATACATTTCCTATATCAGAAAAGCTACCATAAAGTAACAAATATATGAATGAAAGCTTTCTCCTCAAACTGAAATTAATGTTAAGTTTTACTCAATATTTGACCCAATATTGGAGTATTTAATAAAACGTTACAAAAAAAAACCCATTCAAAAAATAATAAGGGCTTCCCCAGTGGCGCAGTGGGTTGAGTGCTGTGCTATGATGCTGCCCGCAGACTTCGAAGCGTGGGTTCGATTCCCTGCTGGCCAGGGAGAAACCCACATGGCGCTATAGACCTCTCCTGCCTGCCCTCCACCGCTACTCCCCTCAGCAGTGTCTTCAGTCCGTCAGCCTGTTAGGCTCCCTGCTCTGTCTCTGGTGGATTCTCTCACCCTCCACACCTCTGGTCTGTACCCCAGTTCTTGTATAAATAAATAAATCTTAAAATAAAATAAAATAAAATAAAATACAAATAATAAAAAATAAGACAATAAGACATTGTTTCTTCAATAATTTTAGTTCCATTTTAACCACTTCAAATTTAAATTCTAATAAAATCATGAATACTTCATATTGCATCAATCATTGTTTCATGTACATTAATTTATTTTAATATAATTGTTTTATTTTTAAAGTTATGTTTATTGAGGTAAAGTTAATTTATAAGGAGAATTGTTTCAAATATAAAGTGTTGAGTTCACATCACTAGGGAATGATCTGTGGGCTTCAGTTTCAATACTTAGCACCAAATTTAGTATGTATAGGTTCAAGAAGAGTGTTGACAGGGCTTTCTCTAGATGAATCCTGCTGGGTTTTAGAAACTGCTTGATTTTAGAAATCATGCTGTGCTACTAATCATAGCTGAATTGCACAATATGCTTTCACAGGCTACAGAGGTCTCTGCACAGTTGTGGGAGTAAGTCCTAAACTCTCAGGCAGAAGCCACCAGCTCTTCCCCTCCTGGTGAATGGAATTCTAATTACAAGACAATCACTCCAGGAAAGGTGATTTGAGTGCTACAAGGAGAGGGTGTCCTGGCAGGATGTTCACATTTGTCTAAAGGGGAGAAGAGACTGGCCTGAAAATTACAATATTTGTAAATAGCTCAAAATATCCAGATTCTAGCCTTAATTCTGCTATTATTAGCTAGGTGACTTTGGACCTGTTAATTCCACTCTCTCAGCTTATTATCTTCAACTAGAAAATAGGAATAATGATAAAGGATGGAGGCTGAGTAGGTACTATAATATGTTTAGTGTTAAGAAGGCATTCAGTTCAGAATCCAGTTTAGTAACTATAGATATAATGACCACTTCACAAGAGAGAATAAAAAAGCCTACCTTCATCCATAAAATCATTGAATTATTTTAATCTTTGATAAAGATTTTTATTCTTTCTGATCAGTGACTTGTGGCTCTGTCTGCTTATTTATATAAAATATGGTTATATGATTTAAAAATATTAATTTATGCATACAAGAACTGGGGTATAGGCCAGAGGTGTAGAGGGTGACAGGATATACCAGAGACAGAGTGGGGAGCAGAACAGACAGATCTACTGGCATACACTGCCAAGGGTAGCAGTGGGGAGACAGGAGAGGTCTGCTGTGCCATGTGGGTTGCTCCCTGGCTGGGGATTGAACTTGTGCTACAGTGGCTGATGATAGCTTGGTAGTGCTGTCTTTAACCCCTGCACCACCAGGGGTTACATCATTTTTTTTTTTTTTAAATGTTAGGTATGTTCTATTTTATAAGCTGTCTTATTTAATGATCACTGATAAGCCTAAATCACATTTCTCTCAGTGATTTTGTTGCTGAAGTCCTAAATAGATCTTTATATGGTTGGAACATTTTATTCTATAAGGGCTACTTCAACAACTTGGAAGTACACGTAGATTTTAAGACTACTCAGAGCATAATGTTTAAGCATTTTCCAAGATGTCACCACATATGGTTATTCATCACCACATTCTGCAACATGTCAAATTTTTTATTAGTGTGACATGATAGAATGTGACAGGAGAGACACCACTGAATTTGATTTATTGCACACATGCACATATATGAAGTGTAAACAAAGATATCACAAGAAGCACTGTCTCTCAAAGTGTAGTTGCCAAAATTATAGATTTTCAACATTAAATTAATCTAGAATAATTGTTAATTAAAAACTACTTTAAAAATGTTTAACAGGGCCTCCCTGGTGGTGCAGCGTTTGAGCGCTGGGTTGTGAAGCTTCCCACAGCCTCTGAAGCGCCGGTTGGATCCCCGGCTGCTCCCCGGCCACCAGAGGAAGGTCCCACATGGCGCGCAGACCTCTCCTGCCGCCCGCTGCTCCCCTCAGCAGTGTACTTCAGTCCTTCTGCCTGCTCTGCTCCCCGCTCTGGCTCTGGTGAATTCTCTCACCCTCCCGCGCTTCTGACTGTACCCAGTGCTTGTATAAATAAATAAATATATCTTTAAAAAAATGAAAAATAAAATGTTTAACAGTGGGACAGCCTAAAATCCAGTGTTTGCCCTGGAATTATGATTGTCAAAGATATCAAAATAAAAACAAAATAATGAGTAAATATCAATGTCATGGCATCATTTGATCACACAGAGCTCTTACATAATCACTATACTAGGTAGTGTTATTTTTACACTAGATTTGGTTTAATTTCTTTGCTTCGAATGCTCAGAAAGTGTTTCAGTGGTCCTATAGGAAAGATGATTGCCTGTGAGGCTTTCCAAATATTTTATATACCTTAAGCTGGTTTTCATTCTTAAGCCTTTCCTAAACTGATAGAGGATTGTAAACCATGGATGGAGAGTTTTTATTTCAAGTCAGTGAACATAATTCTATGCCCATAATTGAAGAGTTCATGAGTTAAGCATTAAAAGTAAGAAAGTACTCATTTATGGAATATTATCAGATATTGATAGTTACCAGTTAGTGAAGGTCACTAAGTATTTGAACATAATACCAAGGACCATTTAATATATGCCCTCTCTGTCCTCTGTTTTATATTCACCATTTCTACCAATCTCAAATCTTTATGGTATGTAATCTTATAACCATTTTAGATGTGAAGATACTGGGACTCTGCCTGATTAAGTAACATGTCCAACATCATAAAAGTAGAAAATGGAGTAGTCAGATATGGATGTGGCTATATGCACCTCCAGAATCCTTGCTCACTTGTCTCTGTCACAAAGGCTCTTTGACACTACAAAGGGTAGTGGACCATGGCATCTCTAACTGCTCATCCACTTTGGGCTACATTATGAACTAGTCCAAGCTATCTCCAGATTTAGGTTGGTGATTAAGAGAGAGAGAGAACTCGAAGAAGTGAATGGACGTCTAAATGGTTAGTGGAATTCATCTTTTATATAATAAATATCCATTAACTTTCTTTTTTGTACAACACACCATCCTCAAGATTCAGAATAAAGAGATAACTAAGCAAATCTATTGCAGTCAAAGTACCGGGAGCCTCTGGGATCTCAACCGCAGGAAGACAACTGAGAAAAAAAAAAAAAAAAAAAAGGACAGTGGGATTCAAGCATGTTCAATTCTTTGATTGAAAGTTATTTAAATAATTCTGGTAATCAGCAAGTTTAGGAACAATTTATATATTATATATTAAGAGAAAAAAAATTCTAGGGCTCCCTGGTGACACAAGGGGATAAAAACAGCACTATGAAGCTATCCACAGCCTCTGCTGCATGAGTTCAATCCTCAGCAGGCCAGGGAGTTACTCACATGGTACAGCAGACCTCTTCTGGCTCTTCTGCTGCTCCCCTCAGTACTGTATTTCAGTCAGTCTGCCTGTTCTGCTCCCCACTCTGTCTCTGGTGAATCCTTTCACCCCTCAAACCTCTGGCCTGTACCCTAGCTCTTGTATGCATAGATAAATAAATCTTTTAAAAAAAGAGAAAAAAATTCTAAATTGTTTAAAGCAGAAGGTGACTTTTCTTTTGGGTCATTACGAAGTATGTCACAGAGAAGGGACATAGGAACACCCTTGAAGAATGACTATTCATTAGTAAGTGGAGAAAGACATATTTGAGATTGTGAAATAGAGGAAAATCTTTTTTAGAAGCCATGGAGGATGAAAAGTTGGACTGGAGAGGAAATAAGTAATATATAGATATATTTATAGAACTACTTCATGGTCACATTATAAGCTGACTTATACACTTTTTAAATATAAACTACAATCCACTGAAGAATAAGTAGGCATTCTAAGGATGGGGAGAAGTTTCCTATTCTATAATAGTCTTCTGGTGGCAGTTAGAGAACCAGAGTGGATTAGAGTAGGACAAAGACTCCAGTTAGAAGGTTATGACAATATTCAAAGTCAGAAAAGTGGGAGCAGGAAGTGATACAATGGTCTTGAGAATAAAGAAAAAAGAGAGAAAATGACCCCAAAGGTACTTCAGAGATGAACCTGACAAAACATGGCAACAGAATGATTATGAAGAGTGAAAGCGGGATACAGGAATTAAAGCAGCTTTGAGAATTTATAGCAGAGATGGTTATGTGGAGGGAAATACCATTACCTTAAATGCTGCATAATGATTTGCTTTAGGGAGATGTGAAATTCAGTAACAAACATTTTGAACTGAAGAACTCTGGAACATTTAGCAGATATTTAAACCAGAGTCTGGAGCTCAGGAGAGAGCTTGACGCAATGGTTAAGAAAGTGATTCAAACAAAAATCATACTGTGTTTTTGTTGAGATATATCCCTTCGCGAAGTTTCAAGTTAGGGGAAGGGTTGTTGTCACTAGGAGAATATCCCTGTGAAGCTTTCTAAAATTAATACATGTATTCTAAAATACTGCAACAATAGGCCATTCATTTCTTTTTTTTTTTTAATATTTATTTATTTATTTCTATACGCACGGGGTACAGTCAGAAGTGCGGGAGGGTGATAGAATCCACCAGAGCCAGAGCAGGGAACAGAACAGGCAGACTAACAAAATACACTGCTGAGGGTAGCAGTGGGCAGCAGGAGAGATCTACGCACCATGTGGGACGGCCGGGGATTGAACTGGTGCTGCAGAGGCTGCAGGCAGCTTCGCACCATAGCGCTGAGCCCCACCCGGGGAGGCCCTAGGCTATTCATTTCCATCAGATATATTTTATGCTGTTCGCAATTAAGCTAAATGTATTTGGCTAGTTCATCCAAGTCACTGTATCAACATTCTGTATGTTTTTCACTTTAGTTTTAATTATTCATCTCAGTCTTTTATGTAAGGCTTTTTTCAAGTCAAATCTGCTTTCCTGGCACAGAGTGAAGGTCATACCTGACCTTGCGGCAGCCTCTGCCGATTTCTCAATCCTGAGACAGTCCTGCAAGTCTACCGCTGCGCTGGTCCGCGGCATGACCTGACTTTTACTCTCTTTATATAAGTTAGCGTCAACACAAGAGAACATGGAAAAACATTTGAACTAGACACTAGAGAAATACCTGGACTCGTGTGCCTCCCATGCACTTAGAATTTGAGTTTACTTTCAAAGTGAAGCACACTTGGGGAATAAAGCACGGTTGAATAAAGCATGGTATGGATACACAATCTATTGTGCAACAACCTGTGACTTGTTCATGTAAAAGGGTGAAGGGTGAATACCAGTTCAGGAGTAGGTATAAGATTAAACTTCAGCGGTCATGATATAACTATAGGGCCGTGCTTATTTCATTACAAAATCATTCAAATACAGATTTTTTGCATTTAAAAATCTTTCTTCTCCAAACACCATGAATAGTCTATTCCCTTAAACTCTATATTAAAATTTACCTACTGCCTTTCATTACTCAGAGAATGATGACTGCCAAAGATAATCACTCCACTGTGATTAAAGAATCCTTTTCAAAATGGCAGTGATCAGATTGAAGTTTGATAACTCCTATAACATCAAAGAATACTATTATCAAAAGACTTTATTATTATCATTTTATTTAAAAAAATTGATGTTCCATTACATTTTAGTAGGTGACAATAGGTTCATCAAAGAGGTGTTGTAGTATGTTTTACAGCTTATAAAAAGAAAAATGACAGCTACAACAATCAAAAGCTTTCGCACTAACTGGGGATGAAAAGCAATAGTTGAGGAAGATGAATCACTAATAAGTTTAGGAGAACTTGACATTTCCTTTTTATTAAACTGAAAGTGCTAATTAATTTGTATTTCAAATAACACATTTTAGTTTAAACTGATTGGAAATAATAAGATAAATTTTGAACTTAACTATGTCTAACTTCGTGCGCCCCATATTTATAGGGAGCTACTCCAGATACTAGTTTTCAGCAAGTCATGTTCTATTTGTATCCTTTACTTAAATATAAGCAGCATCACTAGCAGAAAATCTGCCCTAAGTAAGTTTTGTTCCTGCCTCTCCTCCTACATCTGTGTTTGCTCCAAGGACATGAATTTATTAGCCTGCCAAGTGTGTGGAAAAAGGGTAAATCCCACAACTCCTCTCCCTCTGCATTCAATGATTATCAGGTTCTGAATCATTCTTACTACAGCAATTAAATGCCCAGTAGAGGCATTCTTTAAAGAAGAAAGGTAAGATACAGTCATTTAAGCCCACTTTATTCTTGACAGGTGTAGGACTTGAATCTTTATGTATGAAGTTATCACCTTTTACAACTCTGTTTTTTCAACTTAGAGATAACTTCAAAAGGAAATATTGGGTCAGAAAAGTCATTACATATTTTTGCATAGAAAACAGAAAATAGTATGTCATGACTTTTCTAACAATCCAATATATATTTTTATTTTAAATCTAAGAGAAGTGGTACAAAAGCAGCTATTTTTAAAAAATAATAATATGAAAATCTCTCCATAGGAGGTAGGCTTCATAGGTTAAAAAAAAAAAAAAAAGGAATGCTTTTTTGAATACCTACTATATAGCTAGCATTTTTACACACCTATCTTATTTTACTCTAACAGTTATGTTCAGAAATTTGTGTTACAACTCCTATTTTATAGCTGTGAAGTGGATCATCAGAGAGGATTTTACACAATTGGAAAAAGTTGGCCGAGTTTACACAATTGGAAAAAGTTGGCCAAGATTTCAAAGTTTGGTTCCCATACATATATCATGTACTGCATCTTACCAAATAAATGCCACTTCTCATTTATTCTCATGTTGATTCATTCATTCTAAACATACATTTTAAGTACCTCTTAACACAGCAACTAGGGGTGTACAGAAATTTAAAATATGGTTCCTGTCTGCAAAGGGACTATAATCTAAGCAAGAGCAGGCAAATGAGCAAACAAGTGAGATATAAAATGAATGTTATAAAAAGGAACAAAACAAGGGCACACATGACAGGGAAATAAATTCCTCCTGAGACAGAGGGGGTCAGGAAACTTCTTAGGAAGGGTAATATTTAAAGAAAGTGTTGGAAAAAAAAGAGAAAAAGAAGTGTTCATAATCAAATGATGTTCATGGAGAAGATTACAGAGCAGAAGCATCATAAAGACACAAGAGAGGCTGTTAATGGTTAGAAAACTGCAAGGAGAATGGGGTGGTTGAAATACCATGTACAAATGGAACATAGCGAGAAAAGGCTATGAGATAAAATAGAGGGAGATAATGCAAGGCCTCCCATACCCTGGTACAGACTTGATACAGGAGGATGGAGAAAAAGTGGCAGAGAACAAAACTATCAGATTTTTCATTTCAGAAATCTTTTTATGATTTCTTTATTTTTCATTTATTATTATTATTATTTTAATTTTATATATTTTACATCATTTTTCATTTATGGAGCTGGAAGGGATCATGCTCAGCGAAATAAGCCATTTCACAAATCTTACTGACATTGGGATTGAAGACATATTTGAAAGTGTAAGGTTAGAAACTGAGAAACCAGGTAAGAGTCTATTACAACTACCAAAGTGAGAGATGGTGAGTTATTCATGGCTTTTTAGCTAGTACATTGGGTTTTTAGCCGAGAATGATATTTTAGGGACATGAAGCATTTACAAAATCAGAGGCTGCTTGACTTTGAGGCATTTGGCAAAGGGAAAAATCTGGGCTTACTCTCTTATTTCTAGTTGGATGATCAAATGAACATGTGGATTTATTTAGTGTAAAGCAACATGGACCAGCCAGTCAGAGGTATTAACCGCAATGCTGAATGACTCACCGTCTTTCCTTTTTGTAACCTGTTTGTTTTTAAGTCTTCTAGAAGTCCAGTCTCCTCTCCTCAATGAATTTTTCCTCACCTGTCTCCAATTCTTCATTCTACTAGTGTTTCAAACAACCAAATGATAGACTTTAGAGCACGTGTCATTTTCATGTTGATGGTGAAAATAACATTTTCAAAATCATATGCTTTTGAATCTTACCTTCTAATAATTATTTTGTTATTACATCTTTTCTTTATTATGGTATAATCAACACGAAACTTACCATCTTAAGCATTTTTAAGTGCACAGTTCAGAAGGATGAAGTGCGTTTATATCGCTGTATACCATGACCACCGTCCATCTCCAGAATCTTTGCATTTGGCAAAACTGTATCTATTAAAGAAGAACTTCCCATGAACCCTCTCCCTGTTCTTTCTTAACCATCTTATTTTGTCCATACCCCAGCCTCTGGGTACCACGATTGTATCTAGGAGCATTATATTTAGTGGAATAAGACAGACATAGGAAGACAAATGTTGCATGATCTCACTTACATGTGAATACATAAGCAAATAGGGGTTCACAAAAAATTAAAAAACCAAAAAAACATGATTTCTTTCTGTAAGAGGGATATAATTTAGGAGAGGAGAATCAGGCAACTGAACAAGAGTGTGTATATGTATATATATCTCAACGCATAATAACAGTATGGTAGTTAAAATAATTTGCAATATTTATTTAAAAAGAGATGACTACATATAAACATGGATGATATCTAAAGTGCTTTAAAAATTAAGGGAAAAGAGGGTCTCCCCTGGTGGCGCAGGTGGTTGAGCGCAGCGCTGTGAAGCTGTCCGTAGACTCTGCAGTGCCGGTTCAATCCTGGCTGTCTGGCGAGGGTCCCACATGGCGTGGCAGACCTCTCCTGTTGCGCCTGCTGCTCCCCTCAGCATTTCGGTCCTTCTGCTTGTTCTATCCCCACTCTGTTTCTGGTGAATCCTCTCACCCTTCCGCGCATCTGGCCTGTACCCCGGTTCTTGTATAAATAAATAAATAAATCTTAAAAAAAAATAAAAAAGGGAAAAGAACTAAGGTAAATCAGAACAGATAGTTGATGATCTGGAATAAACTCCAGCCTTCATCAACTATAGATAATTTTTTTTAATAGAGGCATGTTTTATTTATTTATTTGTTTGTTTGTTTATACAAGCACTGGGTACAGTCAGAAGCGCGGGAGGGTGAGAGAATTCACCAGAGCCAGAGCGGGGAGCAGAGCAGGCAGAAGGACCGAAGTACACTGCTGAGGGGAGCAGCGGGCGGCAGGAGAGGTCTGCGCGCCATGTGGGACCCTCCTCCAGTGGCCGGGGAGCAGCCGGGGATCCAACCGGCGTCACAGAGGCCGCGGGCAGCTTCGCAACCCAGTGCTCAACCGCTGCGCCACGGGGGAGGCCCCAACTATAGATAATTTTTATCTGAATATCAGCCAATGTAAGTTCAGGATATATACAAAGATGTCACTCATCAGTAGCAGTGATTTTGACTAAATAATTAAGTAAAATTAAGTACAAGAATATATTGAGGTGAATCTAATTGTGTTGTACTAACAAGAAAATAAGTAGTTATAGATTTTATTTTTATGAAAATAAGTTTTTGTTAAGTGAATGATGTATGTTAATGAAAAATTCAAACAGAAAAGACAGAGAATAACATTTTAAGTCACCTAAATCTGAAAAACAATCTTTAAAATGTGTGAACATTTCAGACACCTTTCAGGATGTGCACAAGAAGAATGCTCAGTGGATTGAAAAATAAGGATTCTATTACATACAATTTTTAAAGAAAAAAGGTCTTAATTTTATTTGAATTTAGCAGAAAAGAATTGAAGCAGGATAAATTGGTGAACTTCAGATAAAAAATTTCCTAATATAACTATGAGCTCCTAAAATATCTCACTAAAATAAGGACACATTTTCTGTAAAGCAAATTGGTAGTTTAAAGAAAAATGCATGGCAAGTTGGGGTAGCATTAGTTTGATTCCCTGCTATGCAAAGAAAGATAAAGAACTTAACTCCCTCAAATCACTTTAAAATATATAGGAAGGGGGCCTCCCCTGGTGGCGCAGGCGGTTGAGCACCAAGCTGTGAAGCTGTCCGCAGCCTCTACAGCACAGGTTCAATCCCAGCCGGCAGGCAAGGGTCCCACATGGCGCAGCAGACCTTTTCTGTCACTCCAGCTGCTCCCCTCAGCAGTGAATTTCGTCAGTTTGCGTGTTCTGTTCCCCACTCTGTCTCTGGTGAATCCTCTCACCCTCCCAAGCATCTGGTTTATACCCCAGTTCTTGTATAAAATAAATAAATAAATCTTAAAAAATTATTTTATATATATATATATATATATAGAGAGAGAGAGAGAGAGAGAGGAAGGGTGTCCCTGGTGGCACAAGGGGTTAAGCACCGCACCATGAAGCAATCCACAGCATCTGTAGCATGAGTTCGATCCCCAGCCGGCCAGAGAGAAACCCACATGGCGAGGTAGAACTCTCCTGTCTTGCCCACTGCTCCCCTCAGCAGTGTATTTCACTCAGTCTGCCTGTTCTGTTCTCCACTCTGTCTCTGGTGAATCCTCTCACCCCCTGCACCTCTGGCCTGTACCCCAGCGCTTGTATGCATAAATAAATAAATCTTTAAAAAATATATAGGAAAACTTTAAACAAAATACAGTAAGGCAAATCCATATAAATCAATATAAATAATAGTGCAGAGTGTCAAAATGAATTAATACCATGGACAATGGAGTAACACTGATATGTTACTAAATGTTACTAGTTTGACTCATGTTAACAGTTTTTTAAAGAGAACACAGGGGCCTCCCCGGTGGCGCAGCGCTTGAGCGCTGGGTTGCGAAGCGCAGCGCTTGAGCGCTGGGTTGCGAAGCTGCCCGCGGCCTCTGCGGCGCCGGTTCAATTCCCGGCTGCTCCCCGGCCACGGGAGGAGGGTCCCACATGGCGCGCAGACCTCTCCTGCCGCCCGCTGCTCCCCTCAGCAGTGTACTTCGGTCCCTCTGCCTGTTCTGCTCCCCGCTCTGGCTCTGGTGAATTCTCTCACCCTCCCGCGCTTCTGACTGTACCCAGTGCATGTATAAATAAACAAACAAACAAACAAATAAATTAAAAAACATGCCTCTATAAAAAAAAAAGGAATTAAAGAGAACACAGAGTTATCAAAATTGATGCCAAAATAACCAACATATAATAATACCCAACACTCATACTCATCTAAGGCAAGTGAACAAACAAAATCACATATGAGTTCTGTAGAGTGATTCTTACCCAGTAAGGATCAGGGTATATCCTCACTGCAGATAAAGAGCAGAACTCTGGGGGGTAGATCTCCCCTGCATATCCAATTCCCCCAAATACCAGTGCCCTGAGCTAAATTCAGGGATTCTTGGGACTGTGCCATTTACTTTGAGAAAAATTACTTTTACAAGAAGTCTGAAGATATTTACTTAGATGTTCATTCTCTACCACATCTTGTTCTATATCCCTAAGTACTTCATATTCTCACATTTCATAATAAAGTCATTTAACATCTTGTAGCCAGAAACACATTAGAAATGGTGAAACTTAGCAGTAATAATGACAAACACCTGTGGTCTCTTTTCACATTGAAACAAGTTATTTTCTGTGAGTTCATTTCTAATTGGCGATTTTATTGTCTTCTGAAAGAGAGATCACAGGTACATTTAATGTTTACTACTATATTTCTAGATCATAGTTATATGTCTTATAATCACAAGAAAATGGACATATGAGGGTGCTAATGACAGAAAAAGATTATAAGTAAATTAATAAAACAATAGGATCAATGAGAATCTAGTTAAAATAAAAGCAATAGAATTCCCATTCAGTCCTTACTAGCAATGAAGAAGAGTCAAGAAATACTCCCCCCCCCACATTATCACCAAATATGATAAGTAGCATTCTGAATTTTAGATTTGGTGGTGACTATAAAGGAACAGATTTATTTGCACGTTTTGCAATTTTTTTTTTCTTTATTGAGTAACGGTGGTTACTATACGTGATTTAGGGGAATACGTGAACACCTTCTCACATGTATGTTATCACACCACACACATTAAAGCACCCATACTCATTAACCCTAAACCACTGGGCCTCTGCCCACTTTGTTCTCATCTCTGTCCTCCCACCTCCTCACCAGTCTAAATTCTGTAGTCATATTTCCAGAGTTTGTCTCAGTTTATTTTGTCAGTTCCTTTGATTTTTCCCCTCTATATTTCATCTGAGTGAATTCATCTAATATTGATCTTTTTCTTTCTTACTTATTTCACTTAACATAAAGCTCTCCAATTCTATCCATGTTGTCATAAACGACAAGAATTCATCTTTTTTACAGCTGAGTAGTATTCCACTATGTATACTTTGAAAAATGGATCAAAACAAAAATGAATTTTTCAGTCTAATAATTTGATTTCCAAATCTCTTTCATTTCACATTTTATTTCTCTACAATATCTACTTCAGCTCAGATTATGGCAGTTATACTAGTTCTGTTGTACTAATTTTAATTGAAATTTTAATCATCTGCCCTTCTTTCTTCAGCTTAATAGGCTCTGAAGCACAGAGCCTATTTCTCAAATGCTTTAATAACTAGAAACTCCATGAAGAATATTTAAAGGTTTCATACATTGAGGCATAAGCCAAAAAGCCTACCATGCCCTCTAGGAAAAGATTTTCCTAGAATGACTTCTCAGGAAGCCTCCTTCCTCCTGTAGAATAACTTATACTCTTTTTTTTTTTAAGCTTTCCCATTTTGTTGTTGAGGGAAACCCTTAATTTCTAAATTTTATCTCCTGACTATTACTTAACTATGTCTCTATACAGAAATACAATCTTAGGAATAAAAGGGATATTAGGACCAATGACCACAATAACACGTGAATATTTTAAACACTCTGAAACCCTCACCCTTTTTAGATGAAATAAGATACAAAGAAAGTTAAGTTATATACCTAACTGCGGAGATTTTACTAATGCAAAAAATAGGAATGGAAGTGGAGGTGAGCTCAACAGATTCATAGCCCTGCACTTCCTCTAATAAGACAATGCTTCTCTCTCTACGAGTGTTCATGAATCATTTCAATGAGAATAAGCGGATTATTCCTGGGTTCCACAACACAATGACAGAATCAGGTTTTTCAGTGGGATAGCAATTTTAGTAAAATATTTTACAATCCCAATAGCACAGATATAAAGAATGGACAAATATTAGTGTTCACATCATACAGTTTTGTAAATACCTACATAAGCCTCTTGCTCCTCTAATTTTGATGCTCTAAAATGAAGTTTGCTATTTGCTTCTTTGTGACAGTAATGTGTGATAATTTTTTGAAGGATGAAATCTCTGAGACTAACTTTTAGTAATGAAAAGAGAATTCAGGTTTTTTTTTTTTTTCACTAGATGTTACACGATAAAACTCATTTCAAATTTTAGATAATGACTTTGACATTAAGATTTGAAAGTACTGTGGCATTTTTGCAGTGAAATAGTTAAGACCTTAAAATTGCCCATGTATATTATTCACCACATATTAATCAATTATTCATTTAGAAGCAAGATAATAATGATTCCATAGTTAATATTCATTTACAACCAGTGACAAGGTAACAGAGTAAATATTAATTAGTATTTTTTAAGATTTTTTTATTTATTTATGCATACAAGAACTGGGGTGTAGGCCAGAGGTGAGGGAAGTGAGAGGATTCACCAGACAGAGTGGGGAACAGAACAGGTGGATTTACTGAAATTCCTATTGAGGGGAGCAGTGGTGAGACAGGAAAAGTCTGCTGTGCCATGTAAGTATCGCCCTAGCCGGGGATCAAACTCGTGCATGTGGCAGTGGCTGGCATTAGCTTGATAGCACTGAAACTTAACCCTTGTGCCACCAGGGAGTGCCAATATTAATTACATGTAATGAAATGAAAGATTTGTGATTTTCTTTATATTTTTAAATTTTGAAATTCTTAGCAAAGATTTTATTTAGGATGGATTCCACTTACAAAGGCAAGATAGGTACATTCATGACTGGCAGCTCAAATTCTGTTCTTTTGGACTTGTTTTCCTAGGAAGCCCTTGGGAAATTGATTTAAAATACTAAATCGGAATTCAGTGAGTAGACACTAAAAATTTACACTGGACAAATAAGATGTGACCCATCACAGGGAACAAAATGAAAGGTTCATACTAGGGTCAGTGGATCTGACTTCAATTTCAGCTCAGTGGTGACCTCCTGATGCCTCCTTTGACTGCATGACAGAATAAGAGGCCAGAAGCAGAAAATAAGCCTAAATTTCTAGGGCAAGAACTCAGAGAGTTTCCAAAGAAACCTTGGGAGTGGCTTCAAAAGAGCAACATAATTCTCATGGGCATTTGTCAACTTGATTGGTTATGTCTAGCTTGTTCCTTCTTTGAGGCAGTAACAGAGGAAGGCAGTGAAAATTGATATTTTTTTAAACAAGGATATTCATTAGAGAATAGAAAAGATTGAAGTGATTTCCACATAAGGGACTATTCAACAAATGTAGTCAATAGAACCTAATTTATTAGAGCCTTCTAGTTATTGTCTGTCTGACATGTTGGTCTATGTATGTGATTATTAAAAATTCTATTCACAAATCTCTTAAGTACTTATATTTCAAAAGCAGAAATTTTCTTGGTTAAATCAGATTCTTTTGATTTCATTAGAGAAAATATTGATTTAATTTTCATAGTTTTTATTTATCTAGCAGAGTCTTGATACTAATATTTTAAAATAGATAACATTATTTTGGAATTTCTCCAATAATACATGCTCTTCTATGTTTATAGCAGAGACATTAAAAAGTAAAATACAAATAAAATAAGATACTGAATTTTCTAGGAGAATGAACATCTTACCAATTTCTCTTCCCTTTCCTAATTATATACTGTTGTTGCTTTTATTCTGGAAGTCAGACTGTAGATAGCTATACCACACACACTGGGAACACTTTTACTGACAAATAATATGATAGAATATTATTCAGTAACAAGACCTAATACTTACTGGAAAAAGCATTATGTGTGAAGAGTTCTGCTAAGTATTTTAGAAGAAGTAATATAACAATTTATGACAGTCCTAAAATATAGGTACTAGATTCCAATTCTGCTGATGGAAAAAATAGAATTTAAAGGGATTAAGTGACTTGTCCAAGATTACAGACATCAGAGATAGCAAAGTTGAAATATGAATCAACATTAACCCGAGCTAAGCATATCCTCTAGGCTATGTACTTCCTCTTATTATATATGTAAAATCTTGAAATAATTGGAACTTACCATATTTAAGAATTTTAAAAATAAGGATGTTTAATTCAACCTGATGATAATTTTGACATATTTTTCCTTAACATTAGATTGTTTTTTACATCAGCTGCTGGCACTTGGTAGTAAAAAAACACACACAATTATACTTCATAGAACGAGCTCCTTATTATCCTTTCACTGACAACAAAACCAGTAGGATCTTGATATTTGCATTCTAATGTCTGGCTTAAAGATTAAGATGATCATTGATCAGTAGCTGGAAGCACACTCCCGGCATGCCTATGATAATTCTACTGCTAGTAGAATCCATTTTCTGAATGTATTCTTTACATTACATACTTTTATATATAAATATATTATTTTTCTTTTAAAATGTTTAATTTACACACAAGTTTACTTTCTCCTAGTTCATTAAGACACAGAACACATGTTAGTTCCAATTACAATTACCTTGACTGTTCTGATTTGATGTGCAGGAACTATATCCGAAATACTTCCTGGTATATCATTTTGAGGCTTGTCTATATACATGGATAGCTTTAGGAAGAAAAAATCTGTTCATGTCTGAATGGCTTTATTTTATTTACATAAGTCAATAGGATGTCTATGGAGAAACTACCTCTGGCTTGTCAATTATAACCGTTGTTGGATTTTAAATTTATTGCAACTTAGGTGGCTCATAATTTCAACAGACTCACTCAGAAATTTCCTGATTGGCAATATTTATTGCCATGTTCATTATTCTCACATTTAGATTAATGTCCCTTCCTAATATGTTTATAAGTAATTCTGCAGTTTTATGGGTACATTACTGCATCCTATCAAATGGGCTTAAACTATCAAACTTATTTTCTGTCTCATTACTGATAAATGTTCACTGATCTTCTTTATCATTTTTTGAGTATGTTTAAATATACAAAAAAGTGGATCCCATCAATATCTCTGACCACGTACTGATGTTTACAGATGTTCTATGGTAATAATGTTTCTCAGGGATGATGGTTTAATGCTTCCCTGTTGGAAGATAATGAGTTTAAACATCATTTGGAAGCTCAGTGAGCTCTTTATTTGGAGACTGATTCAGAGCATGCTGAAGATCCCAGTTGATTTTGGTATTGTGCCAAAAACTTTTTGAGAATGGCTAATGCTGCACAAAATTCAGAAAGTAAATGGAAAATACATTTAATTTCTGTGACTTAAAATTTAAAGGTTAAGGGAAAGATTTCATTTTTTTAATTCCCCAATGTAAGCTTCACAGAGCTAACTGAAAATGAAAAAAGAAGATTTATCCTCTGGATTAGTGCACTGATCCAGAATCAATTATAATGAATGTCGCTAAGCAACTTAGAGAAGGAAACAGACTATATTCATCATCCCTGCTCACTAATAGGAAGTTTTGGGTGTGACTTACAGTGGGAAATAAGTATATGTTTGTGGAATTAATCAATTAATATACTGAATTTATTATAATTCATTATTTTGTTTAAAATTATAAATTGTGTATAGTATAAACCATTTATTAAAACATATGATGGTTTTAAAGACTGAATAACACTGCAATTAAAAAAACCAAAGAATTAGTCATGTCTGTTCCTTCTAACTCAGTACCAAACACACTGTATATGCAAGGTAAAATCTAATGTGTGACTACATCAGTCATGTCATTAAAGCAACCATAATTTCAATGTTCAAACTATCATATATTTTGGTCCCAATCATCATCTATCTGTGTCCCAACCCCTTATTGTTCAAATGATTATCTTAACAAAAAATAACAGTTTCACATCTTAATCCTGAAATATAATTGTTTGTTACATATGAATAATAGCTCCCTTTGTTTTTCAGTTATCTTTGACATTGTCAGTTGGTGATTTTTTTTTTAATAGAGGCATGTTTTTTATTTATTTATTTGTTTGTTTGTTTGTTTGTTTGTTTGTACATGCACTGGATACAGTCAGAAGCGTGGGAGGGTGAGACAATTCTCCAGAGCCAGAGCGGGGAGCAGAGCAGGCAGAATGACAAAATACACTGCTGAGGGGAGCAGCAGGGGGCAGGAGAGGTCTGCGAGCCATGTGGGACCCTCCTCTGGTGGCCAGGGATCAGCTGGGGATCGAACCAGCGCCGCAGAGGCCGCGGGCAGCTTCGCAACCCAGCGCTCAACCGCTGTGCCACCGGGGAGGCCCTGGTGATATTTTTGAAAAAAATAAATACAGAGTTATGTGTAACTTGATTTAATTATTTAAAATTATAATGTCATTTTGAACCTGAGAGCCTCCTAGAAAATAAAACTGAAGAATATGATTTTTCTACTAACAGAATAGAAAAATGGCAAATTCCTACTGGGCATCATTGACTTTGATTCATTATTTTAAAATAAAACAGTACATACTATTCAGATCATAAAGCTTACACTATTGTATGATAGTAAATTTTTCCCACAAAATAAAAATGATCTTAAAATAGAAGGATATCCTGCAATCTGTGATATGAATGAAACTTAAGGATTTTTGCTAAGTAAAATAAGTTCCTTACAGAAACACATATACTTTCATTTAAATGCTTCATTCCCCTCATGTAAGGTGTCTAAAATAGTCAAATTCATAGACTCACAGAGCAGAATAGTGGTTGCCAGGGAAGGGGAAAGGGGAGAAATGGGAAGCTGCCAATAAATGGGCATACTATATCAGTTATACAAAATAAATAATTTCTGTAAGTCTAGCGTGTAATTCTTTGCCTATAATTAAGAAAACCATGTCACAGAATTAAAAAAAAATATTAAGAAACTAGATATCATATTAAGTACTCACAATAAAGTTAAAAAAAAGGTTAGAAACATAACATTCATATAGAAGGGACTAAATTAATACAAGAATATAAAAATAGGAAGATGGTAAATTTCATTTGTGTATTTTTATATTCATAAAAATTGAAATTAAGGGCCTCCCTGGTGGTGCAAGGGGTTAAGATGCAACCTATGAAGCTATCCACAGGCACTGCAGCACAAGTTCAATCCCCAGCCAGGGAGCTACTCACATGGTGCAGCAGACCTCTCCTGACTCACCCGCTGCTCTCCTCAGCAGTGTATTTCTGTCAATCTGCCTGTTCTGTTCCCCACTCTGTCCCTGGTGAATCCTCTTACCACCCCCGAACTCTGGCCTGTACCCCAGTTCTTATATGCATGAATAAATAAATCTTAAATAAATAAATAAATAAATAAACAAATAAATAAATAAATAAATAAGTAAAAATTGGAATTCAGTAAAAGAAAAACATATCATTTTTATCCAATAAAATGAGTGTGGTCACTATTTTATTATGGATATTAGACTACAGAAATCACACAAACAAACAAACAAACAAACAAACAAAAAACAGAGGACCTACATTTAAAGGAGAGAGCAGAATGCCCTGACTTGTTTCCTCCTCAGTGAAGATAAAATGAAAAAGATTTTCATATCTTTATGGCTAGGTTGAAAAAAAAAAACAAACAACAAAACTATGTAAATTCTAATGTTCTACAAAGAATATTCCACTTATTTGATACTATTTCAGCACATCATATTTGTGAAGGGGAACAGAATTTGCCACCTCAACATATGCCTCTTTGGCATAAGGTTATTTTAGGTTGATTATGTTTAATAAACAGCAGACCCAGGAAAAGCTCTGAAAGAGAAGCAGTATTTATCCTTTTGTAAAAGACATCAACATTTACAAGGGAAATCTACATTTGTAAGGATGTCTTCTATTTGATACCAGAAATAGGAAGAAAACCAAATCTTAAAAATGCTGATCAATGGAGATGACACTGACATAAATCTGCATAACAGGGCCTCCCTGGTGGCCTAAGGGTAGTCTCATAGCTATCACCACATGGCCTGAATTTGATCTCCATCCAGGAAGCTAACCCACATAGGGCACAGCAGACCTCTCCTGTCTGGCCCTCTGCTCCCCTCAGCAGCGTATTTTGGTAGATCTGCCTGTTCTGCTCCCCAATCTGTCTCTGGTGGTCCTCTCACCCACTGTACCTCTCTTTAAAAAAATAAATAAGTCTGCATATCCCCTTGTTTATTTTGCTTGGCCTGATAACCTCCTAGACCTGCCTTACCTCTGCCAGTTTCTTTTTTTTAAGATTTATTTTTTATTTATACGAGAGCCGGGGTACAGGCCAGATGTGCGGGAGGGTGAGAGGATTCACCAGAGACAGAGAGGGGAACAGAACAGGCAGGCTGACGAAATACACTGCTGAGGGGAGCAGCAGGCAAGACAGGAGAGGTCTGCTCACCATGTGGGTTGCTTCGAGGCCTGCGGGGATCGAACTGGCACTGTAGAGGTTTCCAACAGCTTCACAGTGCTGCGCTCAACCGCCTGCGCCACCAGGGAGGCCCACCTCCGCCAGTTTCTTTTGACTTTAGCTGGCAAAGGATGTCCAAGGCTATTTCTGAAAATTACTCAGCATCCCTGGGTATCTCCCATATATAAAAGAAATATACATACTATTAACCTTGTGTTTTTTTGTTTTTCCTCCCACTAATGTGCCTTTTATTACATGGGTCCTTTAATCAACCCAGAAGGGTTTAAGGAAAATTATTTTTCCTCACCTATATTAGCATTCCACAAATAAGATCAAAGCTCACAGATTTTGAACTATTTTTTTTTTTAAAGATAGACTACACAGAAATTTTTTTTTTTTTAGATTTATTTATTTATACAAGCACTGGGGTACAAGCCAGAGGTACAGGAGGGTGAGAGAATTCACCAGAGACAGAGTGGGGAGCAGAACAGGCAGAAGGACTGAAAATACACTGCTGAGGGGAGCAGTGGCACAACAGGAGAGGTCTGCCGTGCCATGTGGGAATCTCCCTGGCCAGCTGGGAATTGAACCCGTACTGTAGAGGCTGCGGACAGCTTCACAGCACTGCAGTCAACCCGCTGCACCACTTGGGAGGCCCAATTTTGAACTATGTTTTAAGTTTAAAAAATAATTCCAAAACAAAAATGCCTTTGATACTTGTTTTCTTCTACTGTGATATTGAGTCCTAGGGTAAGTTAGAGATAATTTGGCAGCTCAAGTGCAGTGCAGGGACTTCAGGAGAGTAAAGGAAGTCTCCAGAGATAAGGGCAACAAATTCCAAAGGGGACTAATCAAACACCGCCAGGACTTAGGTCAACAGGACATTGTGGATGGAGGACAATGAAGAAAAATGATAAGGGCTGGACACCGAGACTTAGTTCTGGGCACAGAGACATTTAGGCAGTGAGTAAGACCACCAAGAACTAACCAATCACAAAGAGACTGGTGGAACTTTAGAATAATTAGGGAGGGCCTCCCTGGTGGCACAAGGGGTTAAGACTCAACCTATGAAGATGTCCGCAGCCACTGCAGCACGATTTCGATCCCCATCCAGGGAGCAACCCACATGGCAAAGCAGACCTCTCCTGTCTCGTCCACTGCTGCCCTCAGCAGTGTATTTCCTCAGTCTGCCTGTTCTGTTCCCCACTCTGTCTCTGGTGAATCCTCTCACACTCCGCACCTCTGACCTGTATCCCAGTTTTTGTATGCATCAATAAATAAATCTTTTTTTAAAAAAGAATAATTAGGGAAAGGAGGGATATATTTCCTGAGACCCGACTCCACTTCGGTTCCCTTGCCCCTCCCTGGCCTGGTTCCATGGCCTGGGAGTCCCACTTTATTTCTGTTCCTTTTCTCCTCAATAAACTCTTTCTTTCTCTAAACTAACCTGCCTCTTCTCTCTTGCTTGCCTGAGTGTCCGCAAAGTTCCTACTGCAGCTTCGTGAGACACCAACCCATGGTGGTCTAGTGGCTGGGGCTCAGCGCTGCCACTGCAGCCTGGGATCCCTTCCTGGCTGGAAGACTAGACCTGAAAACCTGACATTACAATATCACTAACAAAAGTATTTGTGATATTAGTTCTGATATGAAAAAGCTACAAGAATAAAGCAAATGATATTCAATTTTAAGGCTGAAAATCAAATTAAGTGGTAAATAATTATTATAATTATAATAAATTACAATGTGGAAACCACATTAAACCCTTTTTGTGGCACAAAACAAATGACCTCATACCCCTCTGGATTCTTGGGGCACATGAGAAATATAAATAGCATTAGATGAGATGGCAAAAGAAAAAGCAATAGATGTAATAATGTACATATGGAGAATTCACATGGTTGTAGATTCCAAAGAACAATGGAGTAGACCAGAAATATTTATCCCGTGTTTTAGAGCCTGAGGCCTCAAGGACAGACAGGGGGAGACACACACATGATACATAAGAAAGAGGTGACATCATTCTTCTCTGAGAGCAAAGATGAAATTCGTAGGGAGAGCATGTTTATGGATTAATCTTGACCCTTAAACTGCATTCTTCTAGGTCATAAAAAGGAGAGCAGTGATTACTTTCCATAGGAAACAGACAGAAGTTTAAGACACATTGACCCCTTCCTTTAGGGAGGGGTAGATGACTTGGGCAAGAAAAGAAGCTGCTGGTAGACATCAGGGCCTTCTCTTCTCTCATGCAGAACAACCTGAACGCTTTAAGTAAAGAGATATACCTCCTGACACCTGGATTGACTTTGTTCTCACACTAAGGTGACATGAGGCATATTCTGAGCTTATTGAGAAAAGTCTATCTGAACTTTTTGGGGGACTGACTCCAAAGCCTGATACAGACAGAAGAAACTTCGACTATTAGTGGATGCTAATTAAAAGAAAAAGAATAGATTAAGGGGCCTCCCCAGTGGCGCAGCGGTTGAGCACTGAGTTGTGAAGCTGCCCACAGCCTCTGCAGCGCAGGTTCGATCCCCGGCCACCTGCGAGGGTCCCACATGGTGCTCAGACATCTCCTGCTGCCCGCTGCTCCCCTCAGCAGTGTACTTCGTCAGTCTGCCTGTTCTGTTCCCCGCTCTGGCTCTGGTGAATTCTCTCACCCTCCCGCGCTTCTGACTGTACCTAGTGCTTGTATAAATAAATAAATAAATCTTTAAAAAAATAGAATAGATTAACTGGGTGCACATTTAAAGAAAAGACAGTAGCCCATGCAACCATAGTGCTATTGAGGAATTTCCATAATCAGCAAATACTTCAGTTACTTTCCTATCTTACAGATGACTGTATATATTACATACATATATAAGTTATTGTAGGCACATAGAATATTCAACTGTTTTCCAAATCAGAAAAATGTCATTGGAGATTAAATTTTTGAGATTTCTATTGGTGATCAAGCATGTAAAAGAATGATGATAAATGTTTAAATTCAATCTTCATTTACTTTAGAACAGTTTACTTACCAAATACACTCAGTGTTACCTGATTTATGGTTGATCATAAATACTTTTTAGCTGATAACAAGGGTTTGTGTTAAATGATTTAATAGACCTTTAATGTAGGTTTATAATCCAAATAGTCTTTTCTCTGCCATTGAAATATATGTCTAAGGAAATAAGGTCAAGGTAATAAAGCTGTTTAAAAATAACATCTTAATTATTGGTCAGAGATCAGCAAACATAAAAAAGGCCATACTCAGTAGCTTTAAAATATTTTCCCTTTGGAAATGCAAATGGCCAACAGTCATATGAAAAAATGTTCAACATCCCTTATAATCAGGGAAATGCAAATCAAAACCACAGTGAGATATCACCTTCCACCAGTAAGAATGGCACATATCAGAAAAACTAGCAACAGCAAATGTTGGTGAGGATGTGGTGAAAAAGGAACTCTCCTACATTGCTGGTGGAAGGGCAAACTGGTCCAACCACTATGGAAAGCTGTCTGGAGGTTCCTCAGCTGACTAAAAATGGAGCTACCATATGACCCGGCAATTCCACTCCTAGGGTTCTACCCAAAGGACACAAAAACATTGATTCAAAAGAATACCTGTACCCTTATATTAAGCACTATTTATATAATAGGTTAAACCTGGAAATAACCCAAATGCCCAAATATAGATGTCTGGATCAAGAAGATGTGGTATATACACACAACGGAATACTATTCAGCAATCAAAAAAGATAAACTCATGCCATTCACAACAACATGGGTGGAGCTAAGACTATGCTCAATGAATAAGTCAGAAAAAGAAAAATATCAAATGGTTTCACCTATAGGAGGATAGGGGAATCAAATAAGACATTAGGGGAAAAATAATACAAAACACAATAAAACAAAACAAACACAAACACAAACAGACAATTATAAACCAGAGACATCCTGCAGGGGAGAAGGAAGGAAAGGGATCAGAGGGAGGGAGGGAGGAGCACAGGGGACTGCGGTGATGGTGCACGGGTGCCCTGGTGAAGGAAATTCTACGGGGACTACACCTGAGGGGGGTGGGGGAAGCAAACATTGTTTAAAAATGAACAATTATGTAAAAGTGTATACATAAAAATAATAAAGAAAACAATTAAAAATTTTTCCCTTTGAAAATGAATTAACCGGAGACGAGGATTTTATCAATACACGCAATTAAAAGCAATGAAAATGTGGGATATGTTTAGGAGCAAAGACCAAACATACTAAGCTAATTGGCACTACATAGAACTTACACAAAAAGATCACCAAAGAGAGGGCCTCCCCAGGGGCGCAGCGGTTGAGTGCTGGGTTGCGAAGCTGCCCGCAGCCTCTGCAGCACTGGTTTGATCCCCGGCTGCTCCCCAGCCACCAGAGGCGGGTCCCAGATGACACACAGACCTCTTCTGTCGCCCGCTGCTCCCCTCAGCAGTGTACTTCGTCAGTCTGCCTGTTCTGTTCTCCGTTCTGGCTCTGGTGAATTCTCTCACCCTCCCGCGCTTCTGACTGTACCCAGTGCTTGTATAAATAAATTAATCTTTAAAAAAAAAAAAAAGGAGTAAGGAAACTTCCTAGAAACCTTTAAAAAAAATCACCAAAGAGAATCTTCCAGAACTATGCTCTGTCTTAAGTGATTCTGAATCTATATACCTGAGATTAGGCAGGAAGTTGGGAGATAGGGAGGTCTGTGGAAAGCAGTTAGGTCAGACTTTTTAGTGTATAGAAAGTGGTACGTGCTCATGTAGTACTTTGTAGCATACTTAAAATTTTTTTAAAGTAATTTTTTTTAAAGATTTATTTATTTATGCACTCAAAAGCTGGGATATAGGCCAGAGATGCGGGGGGTGAGAGGATTCACCAGAGACAGAGTGGGGAACAGAACAGGCAGATTGACCAAAGTACATTGCTGAGGGGAGCAGTGAGCGAGCCAGGAGAGGTCTGCTGCGCCATGTGGGTTGCTCCCTATCTGGCTGGGGATTAAACTTGTGCTGCAGAGGATTTGGATTGCTTCATAGTGAGGTGCTTAATCCTTTGTGCCACCAGGGAGGCCCATATTTTAAAAATTTTATCATGCATGTTATTTTCTTTCCTCTACTAACCTTTTATTATCTTGAGATCTAGGGCTTCTTTATCTTTCCCAGGTAAAGTACAACATCAAGTTCATTTCAATGTTATCAATGGATATGTAGATATTGCTACATGTAATAATAATCTTCTGTGTAATATCACTTTGCATATATAGTGTTGGATTATGTACTTTTATGGTATATGTATAATTACTCACATACAAATTTACCTAATTAGGTTTTAATGGGGTCTTAGCTTTACCTTTATGTTATCAGACTGAATGCAAAACAAATCTCTGGATCCTCTTTATTAACTCAAACTAAGACAAATTTTGAGTTTTTCTCAAGAGTGAGGATTGTGGTAGTTAGCAACAATTTCTGTAAAGCCTGAAAATATTAAACTTGATCTGCAGAATGCTTAGATATGTCCACTTTTATTTAAGACATTTTGAGAACTTACAATTTCCTAAGAAGGCAATTTCCTTAAGAGTCATACATAAGTAGAGTTTTTATCACCAACCAATTTCCTCTGACATTTTCTTTAAAATTTCCTATATTTTTCCCTTTCATCCCAGGACTCCTCATTGAAGCTTTTGGTGTGGTTCTGAGTACTTCCTTACACTTTCCTCTGTGATTATAACCTGCTAGCATGGTTGTGTAGTTATGAAGTCTACCTTTTAATAAACAATTGTTCATGTTAGGCAGAATGGGATCTTTTCATCTTGTCTGGTTCTCAGTAGTGGTGATATTTTGGTATTTATCACTAATATCTGTCTGTTAAAACTGAAATAATTTAATATCTGGATCCTTTTAGCAGATGTCCCAGTTTTTCAAAGATATTTTACCAAATAGAAATCCATGTTTACTGAAAGATCTCCCACAGTGCTGAAGATATTTTCATTATATTTAAATTAGAAAAATACTTTATATTTTCATCCAATTCTCTATGAAAAGTGCTGTATAAAGCCCATTTCAGTTCTATATTTCTCAAAACACATATCTTCATAGATACACAAGTTTGTCTTTGTCCTTTATAATGAAAGCAGACATGATTCCAAAGTCATAACAGTTCTGGCTTCTTTTTTTTTTTAAGATTTATTTTATTTTTATACAAGAGCTAGGGTACAGGCCAGAGGTTCAGGAGGGTAAGAGGATTCACTAGAGACAGAACAGGGAACCAAAAAGGTAGACGACAGAAATACACTGCTGAGGGGAGCAGCAGGTGCAACAGGAGAGGTCTGCTGCACCATGTGGGATTCTCGCCAGCCAGGGGGGATCGAACTGGCTCTGCAGAGGCTGCAGACAGCTTCACAGTGCAGCGCTCAACCCGCTGTGCCACCAGGGAGGCCCCATTTCTGGCTTCTATACCAAGTTTATAACTATCTAAAGAAGGAGACACTTACAAAATGTGCTCTCATCCTTCTATATAGAAAATAGAGATAAGTTAGATTAAAAGTAGTAGAAGTAACAGTTCTTTAAAACAACTGGCTATATCAGAGTTTCATACCTGCGTTCATAAAAAGATTTCATAAAATTTAGTCCCTCGGTTCCTAAAATACTGGAGACGCTATGGCAACATTTCTCTCACTTATATCCCTTCAGTAATAAGGTACCCTATTTCCAAAGGGAAGGGAAAAACACTTATAAATGCTCTTCCATGCCAAGCAGTGGGCTACCCATTCTTTTTCATAAGAATTATCTAATTTTATCTTAGATATTTTGGAGGAGATTTAAACTTTCTCCTTGAATTGGTGAAATAGGTGAGTTTCTCTCCCAATGATGTCATTGGATTAAAATTTTAATATATTTTTTTAAGGGCCTTCACAAGATATATGCATTTTTACTGTGATGCCATTCATGTAACTGAATTGTAGCTGTTGAACTAGGTTAAGGGAACTCAAAAAGGGTCCTGTCTTTCTTGTCTGTCCCATTCTACTTACTTTACTGATGATGAGCCTCACCTTGGGGTAAAAAGCACCTCCTTTTCCTTAGTTTTCCCTGTCACTCTCAGGAATTAAATGAATAGCTCTTTTGTTTCTAAGTTAAAGAAAATAAGAAATCTAGTTCTTCAGTATTAAAAAAATATTTTAATGTACTCTCTACAATTTTTTTCTCTCTTCTTATCTTGGACCAGTCCTAGTCTGATAGTCTGTAGTTGAAGATACTTTTCTTTCATTTCTTTCTTTCTTTTTTTTTTTTTTTTTAAAGATTTATTTATTTATTTATACAAGAACCGGGATACAGGCCAGAAGTGCGGGAAGGTGAGAGGATTCACCAGAGACAGAGCAGAGAACAGAACAGGCAGACTGATGAAATACACTGCTGAGGGGAGCAGTGGGCGCGACAGGAGAGGTCTGCTGCGCCATGTGGGATTCTCGCCGGCCGGTTGGGATGAAACTGGAGCTGCAGAGGCTGCAGACAGATTCACAGTGCTGCGCTCAACTGCCTGTGCCACCAGGGGAGGCCTGAAGATACTTTTCTCTGTTATTTATTTTACCTCTTTTTCATCTCATGATTCTATTTTTACCCACTTATAGTGAGTAAAACAGGGGAAAGAGAAGATTCACAAAGACCAGCAGTCTTACGTGACTGGAACCATGTAAGATTCACCACATAAAATCTTTTAAGTTGCATCAAATTTGGCCTTATCCATGGTACATGCCAGATTCTGGTTTCTCCTTGTATATATTTGTGGTTTTCTCAAATACATTTGTTTAAGGTCATCTTCTGTATTGCAATTTGATGTAGTCAATGTCCCCTTCAACAAGCTGCTTTGTTCACCAGGGGCACTGCTCTTCGGGGCATTTCTGTTTAGGTCACACAGATGGGACACCTTTCTTCAGAATGGCAGATGTACCACAATGCTATATAGTAGTTTATAATAAATGATAGATATGCAACAACAAATTAAAGGTCATAATGTCATGCAACTGACTTGCATATTCATACCTCTGATTTAATTACATAAAAATGCAAACCAATGGCACAATGGCATATCCCAAAATTGTTTATTAATTTCAACTTTTGACTTAATGGAAGCCAAAGTGATGAAAGGAAATATGATACAATATATAGTTATTCTGTAACAGAAAGACAATTATCACTCATTGAGCTACTTGAACTTCTTAAACTATTGATTATGTAAGGAAGATCTTTTCCTCTAATGCTTCACGTATTTTAGAAGGATCACCATAAATAAAATCTCCTGCAAATGTTTTTTTGGTAGTGATGTCTTAAAATATTATTAAGTCAGGAGGTCTCAAACTTTGGCATGTGTGAGAAATACCTGAGGATTAAATGCAGTTTCCTAGACCTTCCCTAGAAATAATAAGCTGCAAAAGGACCAGGGATTGACTGTAAAACAAGCAATACAATTAATTCTGCTGCAAAGAGGACTTCAGACCATACTTGCAAACACTCAACCATATGTGGACAGAACGATTTATATCTTGACACTGAACAGTCACAGATAAGACAAAATTATGAAAATGTCATATCAGTGGTTTAGGGTCTATTTGGAAGGCCCACATCCTGTTTCCATAGGCTGTCACATTATTAGATGGGATAAGAGTAAAAAGTGTATTTACTTTTTAGTGATTCATCAAATGCAAAGACAAATGATTTAGCCATTTAGAGCAATGGAAAAATACAGAGAAATAACAAAGTATTGAGAAACAAAAAAACTTTCTTATTAACATTTTCATAATAGTAAGAGGATAGTCAAAATGACATTCTCATATATGGTTGTTAGAGAGAAAATTGCTACATTTTCTTTTAAAAGAGATCTAGCAATATGTGTAAAATTTTGAAAGTGCAATTGTTTTTAAACTAAGCCTCTCAAGTACACGTCTTGTTTGAACCTAAAAAACTCAATGACAAAAGTGCAACAATGTTCATCAAAGTAGTTTTCATTCGGGGTCTCCCCGGTGGCTCAGCGGATGAGCGATGGGTTGCAAAGCTGCCTGCAGCCTCTGCAGTGCCGGTTCGATCCCCGGCTGCTCCCCGGCCACTGGAGGAGGGTCCCACATGGCCTGCAAACCCCTCCTGCCGCCCGCTGCTCCCCTCAGCAGTGTGCTTAAGTCCTTCTGCCTGCTCTGCTCCCCGCTCTGGCTCTGGTGAATTCTCTCACCCTCCCGTGCTTCTGACTGTACCCAGTGCTTGTATAAATAAATAAATAAAAATAAATCTTAAAAAAAAAAAGTAGTTTTCATTCGAGAAAAAAATAAAATTCACTATAATGGAATACTGAGAAAATGCTAAATACTATGTATAATTATGGTGTCCACAAAAGCAATTAAGTTCCAAAAATTAATAAAAAAATATGCATAGTATGATGCCATTTTTATAAAGAAATTGGACCAAATGGTAGAAAAAATTCAGGGTTTTATGTCAAGATGGTAATTACAAATATTTTAGATAAAATAAAAATGGATTTAGATAATTTTTCTTGTTATCTTTTTATTGCCTGAATTTACCATCAGAAAATATAATTATCTCTTCTTTTCAAAATTAAAAGATAGAGTAATTATATTTAAAACAGTAAAATGTGACTGGGGAACCTCAAAATATATCATTCAATAGCATGATACCATGGGCACTTAAAGACCTACATCAGTTAGTTTGACATTTCCTTCTCTTAACTTCTCCCCTAGAGATCCAGCTGATGTAGAAATATCTAGGAGTTATATAAAAATCAAAATTGAGTACAAAGACATATTCTGACCTCTAGTTTTAAAAGCACTATATAAATTTCCCAAGAAGGAAACATTCAGATCTTTGAAGCACTTTTAGTATATTTTCTTCACTGCTTCACAGATTTTCACACAAATAGCTCTACCTTGAACAATACAATAATTAAAAAAAAAAAAAAAACCTATCTTGGGATTGATGTTTCTCCAATGTCATAGAAGAAAAATAGTAAAAAAATAAAATAAAACAAAAAATCACACTCGGTTATTTTCACTTTCATAGTTTCTTGAAGAGCTGGTTTCTGAAATTACAGAATGTACCTAAAAGTCAATATTAATATTTACTTATCTTTTCTATCTAGTGTTTTCCCAAAATAAATTGTGTCTTGGGTAAACATTTGCCTTGACACTCTGTATTTTAGACATAAAATGTTTTTCTTTGGCTAACTTCTAAGCAGTTCTAGTTTCTAGAAATCATCAAGTATAGCTGACAATCATGACCAGAACCATTATTAAAATTCCTAGTCTTTGCAGGCTGCTCTGCAATTAGCAAAACACTTTGATACATAGGTATGTAAAGCAAGGATCATTTTCCTAAGAGAAATATGAATACAACAAAGAAAGCTATTCCTGTGAGAACCATTTATCATGTTGCTATCTCAGTATACTAACATGATTTAATAGTTTACCAGTCTTCATATGGATCACATAGTTTATAATTTACAGAATAAAAAGATGACTTAGCCTTAAAGAATCCTCATAAGTAAAGACTCTAGAGACTGAACCTGTAGAAGGCCTTAAACACTTGGGTCTTCATATGTTCCAAAAGCCATAGGTCACTAAAAAACCTTCCCACTCTGAAACTTAATTTTTAAATTTTCAGAAAACAGAAGTGAAAAAGACTTCAAATCCTAGCAAAAAGATATACAGTATACAGTTCTTTTTAATAATTAATGCTATTCTTCTGACTGATACTTTGGCTTTTTGACATGAATAAATTCCAAAACCTAAAACAAGCAGAAATTATTTATAAAACAAAAAATTTAGCAATCTGTATAAGAAATACTTAGTGTATAGAGCAGGGATTGGTTTAACCTACCACGGACTGGCTTTAGTTCCATTTCCCATAAGGCCAAAGATTGTCTAATCCAATATTTCCCAGGGGATATTCCATGAACATGAAATCATCAAGCAGCTCCTTCTGAAGAGATTTGGAGTTGGCTATTTTGCGGAAACCCAGTATATGACTGACACTGTTCTTTTAGATAGGTACAAGGAAAATCAGCATACGATAGGCTAACAATTACAGAGATTAAAACAAAATAGATTGCCCAGAATTTTTCAATTCCCTCTCACAAAACTGTATTTCTTCTTTCTTATTTTCACTATTCTAATTGCGGTGATATTGGCTTACAAGACTGTCTATGAATTTGTGGGATTGGCTCACACCTATCAACATTTTGTGGGCCCAGAATACCAATATGCTACTTGAAGCCCATTTTTGCCAGAAACTCAAACTGCTTTTGAAATGATTGAAAAAAAAATCTGCTACAAAATACATTTTGTTCTATCATAAACATTATGTGAACTCATTTTAAATTACCTTAGATTATTGGAGTTTCAGCATAATACTCTAAAATTAGTAGTTGCAGTCACTTGGGAGCAGAGAAGGCATAAACAAACTACTGATTCTCATAATTTACTCACTTTGTTCTGCAACAAACGTATCAAGACCTCACTGTATGCACTGAAGGAAAGAGGATTTATCCATTACATTTGGAAATATACAATCTGAGTCTTCAAGCATTCAGAAATAAAATGCTGAATTAAAATTTTTCATTTTTTAATTAAAGTTCATTGCCACATTCCCTGCCCCACCCCCCACAATGGAACCTGTATGAGTGTTCAACAGAAACCAAAACTGGTGAAGAAAGACAATAAGGATTTTTTTAATGAAACTCCAAAAGTAAAGATTTATCTTCCTAGAAATTGCTTTTTTTGAACAAAAAGCTTAGGGTAAATAACAAAAGTAACTAGTTTAGAAGTCAGTTTAAGCATAACTTATTTTGATATTTTCTATTTCTGACAAGCCATGTTACTTACACATATTTATACAATATCTAGATGGTATTCCTAATACCACTTTGACATAGACTACTGTTTACAATAATTTTACTGGTATACCCTTAAGATGCAAAAATCTATTCAGTGTCAAGAAACTACTGACAGATATAACAGCCAGCTAATTCCCAGAATCAGGCTTGCTGTTAGATATTACCTTAAAAGATTAAGAAGAAAACCAAGAATTTTCCTGACATCTGTCATACTGACACCCCATAATTAAGTACAGATGGAAAGAACTAAGAAACATTGTTTCAAGAGTTTTCCTGTTGAGAGATGAAGGTCAGTTGTGATGCCAAACATTGATCATAGGAACAATAAAAAAACAAAACATTTACTGAATCAGTCCTGGAATTTCTTATAGAGGCAAACAAAAAGGAGGATATTGGAATAAGAACAAGTCTTTCTGGGGTGAGACTGCCCTCAAATCTTTCTTCAAGGACCTTCAAGTTATCAAAGACAAAAAACTGTCCATTGAATTCACCAACCAAATCATTTTGTGCATTTGGTCCTAAATAAAACCACAAATATCTACTGACCTTCACTTATTGACCATACTGTCAAACAATAATCACTGACTTTAGGGACATCAAAACTTTGACAAATTGCTTAAGTTCACTAAGTCTCAGTCTTCTCTATAAACGAAGAATCATTATCATTTCACAAGGTTGTTATGTTGAAGGTTATACATACAAAGCACATAGAACAATTACTGGCCTACAGTAAGCACCTCCTAGTAGCTACTATTGGTTCTATTATTCTGCTATTGGCAGTCAAATTTTGCCTTTCCCAGGCAGAACACTCAGAAAATATCCTTCACTTTTTTATTTTGCTGTGTGCTTCCACCCATGGAACATCTGATGCTTCCCCTAAACTTTTCTCCCCTTTACTTTCTTCCTTGCATTCTCATGACCATGGTCAGTCTTTCTGTGTAGGAATGCTAAATACATCTAGACTGGGAAAGTACTTCCTTATTTTGGGGAGTGCCCAATTATCTAGCTTCATGAGAAGAACAGTTGCGATTATGATGTGCTGTTCAAGTCTAAAACTCCTGACTTACCTTCAGAACCAATGCATTTACTGGTGATTTTCTCCCAGTATAACTTGCTTGACATTTGCCTTGATTAATGGCTACAGGGGAATAACAGCTCTCTGATAGTTTCTACCTGAAACTCTTCCCCAAATCAAGAGTGACTGCATTAGTAAGTACACCCATCTATGTGTCAATAAAGAAGGGAAACTTGGGCCTCCCCTAGTGGCACAGTGGTTGAGCTCTGGGCTGCGAAGCTGCCCGCAGCCTCTGCAGCACCGGTTCCATCCCTGAACACTGTCGAGGGTCCCACGTGGCGCACAGACATCTCCTGTCGTGCCCGCTGCTCCCCTCAGTACTGTATTTCTTCGTCAGTCTGCCTGTTCTGTTCCCCGCTCTGGCTCTGGTGAATTCTCTCACCCTCCCGTGCTTCTGACTGTACTCAGTGCTTGTATAAATAAATAAATAAATAAATAAATAAATAAATAAATAAATAAATAAATCTTTAAAAAAAGGGGGGGAAACTTGCACCTATTTGTTATCCTAGACCCCCAGTGATTGCCTGTACTCTTGTTCTCATACTTTTCGTGTCAAGATGAGTCACATATAATGATGTTCTATGAAGTCTTATGAATCCCTACAAATACCTCAAATGCCAGTCTGCCCAGATATAATCCCAACTCCATAATAACTATCTATGTGACCTTTAGTAACATGCTCATCCTCTCTGTGTCACAGTTTCTTAACCAGCAATATGTCAGTAACATTAGAAGGAAAATTATAAGACCTCAGTGGATGCAATTTGTGAGTGATAAATGAACATTCATTATCATCTCTACACATTTTTTAATTGGATCATATTTTATTAAAGTAATTTTGTTTTCAACACTTTATGATTGAGGAGTATAGACTGACACCTCTTCAAATGTACATTACCACACGACATCCTCCACCAAAGCAAACAGAATCCTTCACCATAGTGCACTGAACCCCACATCCTACCTTCCTCCAATTTTTAGCCTCAATTCTACATTTAAATTTCTGGGGTTCATTTTGGTTAAGTTTCATGTGTTCATTCATTTGTTTTTTTTTTATATTCCATATATGAGTGATATCATCAGTATTTGTCTTTCTCTTTCTAATTTACCTCACTTAGTTAAACCCTCCAATGTCAACCATGTTGTCACAAATGGCAAGATGTCATCTTTCTTTTAAAGCTGAGCAGTATTCCATCATGCATATATCTTACATTTTTACCCCCTTATCTATGGTTGGATACATAGGTTTCCATAACTTGGAAAATAGGGTTTTGTAATGCTATTGTAAATAGGGTTGTAATGAATATAGGAATGTATATCCCTTCGAATTAGTGTGTTTGCATTCTTTAGGTAGATACCTAGAAGTAGAATTACTGAATTATATAGTAGATACAATATTTTGAGAAACCCTTATACTATTTTCCTTAGGGTCTGGGTCAGTCTACATTCCAACTAATGGGGTAGAGGAGTTTCTTTATCTTGACGCCCTCACCAAAACTTTTTTTCTAGTCTTTCTGATATGAGCCATTCTCATAGGTGTATCTCATTGGGTTTTTGATCTGTATTTCCTTAATGACAGTGATAATGATAATTTTTCATGTACCTGTTGGCCATCTGTATGTCTTCTTTGGATAAGTGTCTATTTAACTTTTCTACCCATTTTTTGACTGTGCCATTTGTTTTTATGTTGTTGAATTGGATGAGTTCTTTGTAGAACTTAGATATTAGCACCTTGTGGTACATATGAGATACAAATATTTTCTCCCACTTGTGGAAGTGTCTTTTCATTTGAAGATATTTTTCTTTTTTTTTTTTAAGATTTATTTATTTATTTATACCAGCACTGGGTACTGTCAGAGTGCAGGAGGGTGAGAGAATTCACCAGAGCCAGAGTGGGGAACAGAACAGGCAGACCAACGAAATACACTGCTGAGGGGAGCAGCGGGCGGCAGGAGAGGGCTGCGTGCAATGAGGGACCCTCGCTGGCAGCCAGGGATGGAACCAGTACTGCAGAGGCTGTGGGCAGCTTCATAGCCTAATGCTCAACCACTGCGCCACCAGGGGAGGCCTCTCATTTGAAGATATTTTTCACTGTGCAGAAGCATTCCAATTTGATGTAACCACACTTAACTATTTTGTTTTGTTTCCCTTGCCATAGGAGTTGAGTACCCAAAGAAATCCTTGAAACTAGTGTCATGGAGTGTTTTACCTATGCTTTCTTCCATATATTTTATGATTTCAGGTCTTACATCCAAGTCTTTAATCCATTTTTAATTAATTTTTGTGTATGGAATGAGATGCTGGTTTAATTTCATTTCTTTCATGTGTATATGTTTTCCAGCACCATTGGTTAAAGAGAATTTCTTTGTCTCCATTGCATGTTCTAATCTCCCATGCCATAAAATAACCTTTCAAATAAGTGTGGGTTTATTTCTGGTTCTCACTTCTATTACATTGATCTGTGAGTCCATTTTTATTTTAATACTATACTGTTGTGATTACTATAGTTTTGTAGAATAGTTTGACATCTGAGTTGCAGTACTTCTTTTTTGTTAAGATTGCTTTGGCTACCCGGGGTCTTTTGTGGTTCAATACAAATTTCAGTAATTTCTATTCTGTGACATTACTGAAAAATGTCATTGGAACATTGATTGTCTTTGCATTAGATCTGTATATAGTTTTGGGTAAGATGGCCATTTCAATAATGTTAATTTTTCCATTCCAAGAGCAAGGAATAGTTTTCTAATTTTCTGTGTCCTCTATTTCTTTCAATAATGTGTTATAGTTTTAACTGCACAGGTCTTTGTTATGTTTATTTCTAGGTATTTAATTCTTGTGATTACAGGCAAGGGCATTACAAAAATAGAAAACTATAGATCAATATCCCTGGCTGAACATATACACAAAACTCAATAAAATCTTAGTAAACTGAATTCAACAGTATATTGAAAGCATCATATGGGCCTCCCTGGTGGTGCAAGGGGTTAGGCCCAGCACTGTGAAGCTATCCACAGCCTCTGCAACATGAGTTCGATCCCCAGCCAGAGAGACACGCACATGGCACCATAAACCTCTTCTGTTTTGCTCGCTGCTCCTGTCAGCAGTGTTTCAGTCAGTTTGCCTGTCCTGTTCCCCACTCTGTCTCTGGTGAATACTCTCACACACTGTACCTCTGGCCTGTACCCCAGTTCTTCTATGCATAAATAAATCTTTAAAAAAAATAAAAGCATCATACATCATGATCAAGTGGGTTTTATTCCAAGGATATGAGGGTAATTCAATAGGTAGCCACTTGAAGAATGAAAAAACACTAAACTGAAAGCACATATACTCCCATATCCATTGTAACCCTCTTTACATTTTTATAATAATCATGTCATTAATTGACACAAATAAATTATTATAACTTAGCATATCAAAAAAGGAAAATAAAAATCATGACAATTTCAATAGATGCAGATAAAGCATCTGACAAATTTAATATTCACTAATTATTAAAATTTTCCCCCAAAATTGGGATAAAAGGAATATATCTTAACACAATAAAGCCTATATATGACAAACCCAAAGTTAAAATCATACTCAGTGGTGAAAGCTTTTCCTCTACTATCAGGTACAAGACAAGGATGTCTGCTTTCACCATCACTAATAAACATAGTGTTAGAAATCCTAGCTAGAGCAATTAGGTAAGAGAAAGATATAAAAGAATTCTGAATTGTGGAAGAAGTAAAACTATGACTATTTGTAGACAACATGATAATATGCATAGAAAACTCTGAAGGTTCCACTAAAAAATGACTAGAAACAATAAATCTGTACAATGAAGTGGCAAACTAAAAACTCAATATCTGAAGTAAGTTGTGTTCCTATATGCCAATAAAAACTAGAAGAGAAAAAAAATCCCATTTACAATTGCATCATCATAATTAATTCTAATTTTTCATGTCTTGTCTTTCACAAATGAATTTACCTCTTAATGTCAGATAACATGCCTTAATTATCATAGTATCCTCAGTTTCTAGTATAATTTTAATGCAAAGCAAGTTCTTTATTATATTTTTATACTGAATAAAATTGAGCCAAGAAGTTTTATGGTATTGACTTATAATAGATCACTAATAAACCTGTAATAATCTAACCATAAATGGGGTTATTGACACATTCAGAATAATTTTTTGTCAGAATATCTTCTTAAGTGTTCAACAGTTTTGAGCATGCACTTGCCATGCATGCATTTAATTTTAATTTCTGTTACTCCTATCGTTAACTCAAAACTAATTTATTCAGATTAATAGCAAAATCCCTGTCCTTCTTTGCTTACTTTTCCCCTTCCTTTCCTCCACTAATGTTTTCTTAGGGACAACTACACACAAGTACAGAACTGAGTCCTGGAGTCTCAGAATTGAATAAGATATTACTGAAATTCTCTAAACTTTCATATTCTCTTGGCATAAGAAATAAGCAAATCCACCTTTCAAGTACAATATGAAAAAAGTGTGAAACAGTATCCACAGGATGCTATAGGTGCACAGAGGTGGGTCAGGGATGAGTTCCTATAGACATTGAAGTGGTTATAACCCAAACAAATATTGTGTGAGGTAGCTTACAAATGAAAGAATGAATGGAAGACATGCAAGACTGTGAAATGCTATTTCAGGAAACTAGAATGTGAAATGAAATACAATGGTTCAAGTTTGACCAGAGATATACGACAAGTTCAAGGTACATGAATTAATTTTTAAAAGGATAGGGCATAGCTTACTTAGATTTATGATGAATTGCCAGTAAATAGAGAAAATACAGGGAATGATCAACTGAGTATGTTCCCTGAGGGGATAGGATAACTTGACATCCAAACTGCAGTAATCACGACCTGCATAAGGTCTGACTAAGGGGATAAGAAGAGCTTAGGTGAAAGTCAAGAAAGAACATATGGATCACAGAAAAATGGCAAACTTGGCCAGGTCAATGGGAATTACCCCAAAGAAGGCCCTAAGGGGTGCATTGTCTATAGAAAACTTTAACATATAATAATATCTAATGTGAACTAAAAGTCATTCTGGTTTTTATCATCCGCTTGAAATGGCAATTCTTTTTTTTTTTTTTTTAAGATTTATTTATTTATGCACACAAGAGCTGGGGAACAGGCCAGAGATGTGGGGGGTGAGACGATTCACCAGAGACAGAGTAGGAAACAGAACAGGCAGACTGACTGAACTACATTGCTGAGGGGAGCAGCAGGGGAGACAGGAGAGGTCTGCTGCGCCATGTGGTTTGCTCCCTGGCTGGCTGGGGATCAAACTGGTGCTGCAGAGGCTGCGGATTGCTTCAAAGTGTGGTGCTTAACCCCTTGAGCAACCAGGGAGGCCCCCATGAAATGGCAATTCTAATGTCAGTAATAAAGTAGTTCTTGTAAGTATAATTTTTGGCTGATACAAATTCTAAATCAATGTTGCCCAACAAAATTTTATGAAGTAATGAAAGTGTTTCATATCTCCAATGAGTAGTCACTGGCCACATCTGGTTATTCAGCATGCAAACTATGGTTAATGAATGAAAAACTGAAATTTTATTTTCATTAATTTTAATAAATTTAAATTTAATGTAATAGGTACATGAGGCCAGTGGCTACCTGGCCTAGATTCTGAAGAACTATAGCCGTTACTGCTGTGTTCTAATTATATAAATAAGTGTTTAATATAGATATAATTGATATAATTTAGTATATAATAAATTAATTTACACATTAATGTATAGATTTATCGATCCATTTTTAATTAGCACATTTTTATGACTTGTATTTTAATAAACATTGTATTGAACATGGAAGATAAATCAGATCATTATTTGTTATATAGTTAACCCCCAGAACACAAACACTCACTACAAACAATTAGGTTTTTTAGAGTAAGTTCATACTCATAGAAACTTGGAATCATTAAAGTTCGTTCTTATGCAGTTCATTTCTCTGTGGCACTACCTACCCCGTCATCATCTATATTTGAACAATAATTTATATATATATCAATAATACAATGATTGAAGAAATGAAGAGACAGAACTAGATTTACTTTAATTGTATCCTCCTATATAAATCTTTGAAGTTTTTTATATTAAAATTTTGGAATTTGCAGAAGTCCATAAACAGAACTCATGATAGCATAATCCATTACTGTGATAGACAAAGATACAGAATTTTGTTTGTTTTTAAAATTACATGTTCAGAAAGATATCTTCCTAAGTATGTCTAGAAAACTGCTTAATATAGCATACATCTTTGTGTCAACATATCACCAGAGGACACCTGAATGGATACACACGCACCTGCACTATTAAAGGTGAATTGTGAGTGGCCAAAAGCCTGAGATGTAGGTGGAGTCAGAGGAAAGGTGGATCCACAAACACAGCAGTGGCAGAAGTGCAAGTCATAGCCCCAGTGCCAGCAAGGGGAACAGTTGGTGGAGCGTCTGGAATTTAGGGGCACAGGTCTCTAGAACTATTGCACAGAGATGGGAAGACTCATGCCTTCTCCCCCAACCTACCCTAAAGCTGGAGGCAGTGGCTATAATTTGAATGCCTAGTGTGGGAGGCGGAGGTGTCTTCCCCAACACTAAGGAGAGGCAGGGAAGTTTGTTGCCAATGCACCAACACTCAACCTGTACCAGCCACAAAAATCACCCTAATTTCCCCTTGGCTCCTACTATAACTATAGCCAGGCAAGTTCTGCTCACTATAAGGAAAACATGTTTGCTGCGCAGGCATTGAACTGACATTCCTGGGTCTGATGGCAGCTAGTTTAGCAAACCAAAGAGTAACTATTCC